>NC_092423.1:144423095-145103840 GCF_036169615.1 Heliangelus exortis | reverse complement strand
ATACAAAGTAGGAGAAGTTTCACCATGCTACTTCTGCTTACTTCTAACAGGCATTGCTATTTCATATCAAGGAAAATAGAAATGGTTGTGAGCTGCCCATGCTTAGCAGAAGATGGAAATAAGGTTTTACCAGGGTTATATTCTGAAGATAAAACCTGCCCCTTGTCCCTGTAATTTCTTGGGAGAAAGGATGTCACAATATATGTCATAAAAAGATTCCTCTCATACTTATTTTCTGCTATTTTTTCCATATCACTTTATGCCCTCTGTCACCAGAAACACTTGCTCTCACTGAATTTTCTTTATTCCTTTCATATTATTACATGTCAGTTATCTCTCCTTCCGACAGAAGACTCTCAGTCCCCTTAACCTCTCCTAGTGTAGAAATTATTCTGCAATCATTCTGCAACTCTGATCCTGTGGTTTTTTTCAGAGTTTCATTGTATTCTTATATACGCAATACTATGCAATAAAATAACCACACATCTCTCTGCCACTTCTATTCTACAAGAGCTGCAAATACATAATTCCCTTACCAGCAGTATACTGAAGAATAGGTATTTCTGATTCCACATTTCCTAGTGAATGATATAACTTCTGCCAAAAAATACTACTTTGGTGGATCACAGATTTTGAAGTTACGTGGAGTTTTGAAGTTACGGAGTCTTCTCTCTTCCTCCTAAGGTTCAGCATGCCATAAGCACACCTGAGGGACATTCCTTTTCCAGTTCTCCTGTGTGACTATGCTGTCATAAACCTTGAAAACAGGGCATCAGCTGCCCAAGCCTCCATCAGAAGGTCCTTTCAGACCAGCTTTCAGATAAAGGCATACTCCACAACGTTCGGAAAAGAGCAAAGAAAGAAGTTGTTTGGTGCCTCTGGTGGAAAACTCATCTCAAATCCATCTAGACACCTCTTCCTTTTCTAGCTTCTTTGGCTTAGGGTCCTTAGAAGTATTTTCATGCATCATTTGATACCCTTCAGTTCCTCAGCTCTTTTTCATACTTCTGTGTGCCTGAGTTTTCTTAGATAGAGTTAATGAAATCAGTGTCAAATCTCTTAGAAAGCTTACTGTCTCATTAATGTAGAATAGGGTACAGATTGGCCCTGTTCCAGGATATGTTGTCTATTTCTATTACAAAATGAAGGATTCCACTCATGCTTATGATTTTCATCATTATTATTAGCCTACAACATGAGTTGAAAGATTTATTCTGCATTTGATAAGAAAGATGAAAAAATGTGAAGAAGACATAAAAATTTGGCTTTTAAAATGCCAGTCTCCCATTGGGGCTCTCAACAAATTTAGACTGAAATTACTAGAGAAACATTCCTTTGAACAGAGAGAATTGAAAGATATGACCTTTTGAATTAAAAAAAATGTATAAAATAGCATAATTATTTTATAACTAGGAAAATTACTTCCTTCTCCTCCTCAGTATAATTTACTTCTGTGAAAAGATTCTTCCTAAAAGGTGTTTAACTCTGTTTTATCTTCATCAAGCTGATTTCATACATATGTCTGTGATTCTATAGCTCTTTAACAGATACATACATGGTATGCTACAGTCCTTTGGAAAAACCCTCTGCTCAGCCTGGATGTCCCCATGCCTTTTGGCTACATCCTTCGTGTGTTTAGCTGCCTGCTTGTACCTTTCTTTCCAAGGACATGGGGTGAGTCCTTCAAACCCTTGTGTTTCATGGTTACCTCTTTGAGGCTTGTGATAGACTAAACTTGGTGGAAACAAAGGCAATATGTTTCTATCACAGAACATCATCACTCAATTAAACTATTCAGAAGCTATTGCTCCTCAGTTTTACACTATGTCTATTCATTTGTCTCTGCTTTAGTACTCTTTTATTATATTGCCATAGCTAACACTAAGCAATTGGTAGATGAAAATCTTCCTTTGACATTGAAATCCAGGAGCAAGGAGACACCAACAGTGATCAGTAATTGCATGCTTTCCCTCTTTTTGCCTGCATTTTATTTATATTTTTACCTTGAAGAATCTAAATCGTCCATCTGCCATTTTCATAAGAACTGACATCTTCTGCTTAAGCAAGACACAAACTTGATCCTTCCTGGGAAGAGTGGTTAAAAAATAAATCAGAAATAAAAAGGATCAGAGGATGGATTGCCATGTTAGCATATGTTTTCAGCTCTCATTTTTGTCTCTCATTCATTCAGCTTCAGTTTGGAGGAGGGAAATGGGTGTAGCGCTGCTTTAAAAGCCATAACCTTTGGAATTAAAATGAGTTCTCAGAAAAAAATGAGTAATAAAAAAGCAATCATATCACCAGGCTGCCGGCCCTTATTATTTTAACATCAGTCTGATGGGGTTTTAAAAGCTTTAGACATGCTGGGAAAGTTAAATACTCCGTTCCATTTAAAACTGACCAGCATTTAAATACACAGACACCTGCCACGACAAGCAGTCAAGGGACTGCTCTTTCATTTTATAAATGGAATAAAACTGCTCAGTAGAATGGCATGACATCTGGGTAGATATTTGTTTAGTTGCTACTGGGGTCCTTAATGTAAGGGATTTAGAATAAGGCTCAGAGAGCATACTGCAGACTCCACTTCCCCACAGTGACTTGTCTGTTCAAAGCAAGATTTAAGTAGTTGAACGAAGGGATCCTTTTGTCTAGCATGAAATAAAGAAGTGTGCAGGGGTGAGGTGGCTTGTGTTTTTCTTTCCCCATCCTGCAAGAAAACTATTGGCATTGTTAGCAGCTGGAACAGCACAATGCATGTACACTTGGGATACTGACACTAGGATTGTGGGAGAAAGAAGGCAATATTCCTGTTCACTGGGAAAATGGAATAAAAATTCTATTTAGATGAGGGTTTGTACAGAAATACTTTTCTCTATTTTATTTAGGGGTAGTATAATGCATGCTAATTTTGGATCAAAACCATGCATTGCATTGAAATAATACTTTGAAAATACCTTTGAAATGAAATATTTTGGTTTTCCAGATATTTCTTCCCTTGAATTCACACACAGCTAAATTTCCCTCCCCACCCTCCCCCTCATGGCTTGAATTTGAGCATAGTTCCAGCTTAATCAATTGTGCTTATGGATACAGAGATGTTGAACTTCCTACTTGCTGAAAATTTTTGCTCAGGGATAGTTTTTTTTCCGTATGATGGAATCAAGACACAAACAGAATAATACAGATTTTTGCCAGTTGCAAGAATTATTACAGAAATCACCTTCTGGCTTTTTAAATGTTTGTTTTTTTCCCCTTCTCCTCTTCTTCCTCCACCAATGTAAAATGATTGCTGTGCCATATTTTTCAAAATGTGTTCCTTCCATTGGCACTTTATTTTGTTGTGGAACATTCCTCATTTCAATATCCTGAAGTTAGCTCCTCTTTCCCTCTCCTTTTTTATTGACAATTATTTATGCTGGAAATGAAAAACTATAACAACAAGGGAAGACAGTAATTTACATTAGAGGAATGAGATCTGTGTTCAGTTATCCCACATGAATAATTTGTCAGTGTCTTGTTTCTGACCCTCTGTAAAAGGTGTCTAGCCTTTATTGTTTTACAAAGTAATAAAAACATTAAAACCAATTTGGGCTATCATTTTCCCTACTTCTTTTCTTCCTTTTCCACTCAGATAAAAGAAACATCTGTAAAAAGACCATCTTCAAATTGCTGCTGGAATCCCAAGACAAAAAAACCCAGCAGTACTCTTTGTGAAACATGTTTCTGTTGATGTGATTTAAAGAAGCACAAACCACAGAGAGTTATTCAATCCAATGTCCTCCAACATCATTTCGTATCCCTGGTTTACTGTATAGCAGAAATGTGAAGATAAATGATTGTGCTTGATTTTGATGCTGTTAGACAACATTTTTCATGTCACAAAAGCAAGACAGTGTTCCCTTATACCCCATGGACCCTATTTAAGTGTGCAATTCCCTACACTGACTTTTATCTTCTATAAAGGAACATGTAGATTTATATTAAAAATAAATTCCAGGACAGCCTGACAAAGAAAAAGAATAAAAACTGGGAGAAAAAATTAAGAAAAAGAAGCATTTTCTTTTACATGAATCCCTGCCCATAACTTTGGTATCTGATCATCTCTCAAGATGAATGTTTTAATACAACATGAAGGAATATTTCAGACAGGAAACTAAGGAGAAAGCAAAGACTTTGCTTCATTATTGACTTAGTCATGGGTACGTGTATTGGTGCTTGAATACCTGACACTACCAACATTGCCAGGATTTTCTGTCAGTTTTCTGTTATGCACTGAGTCACCAGGATTACAATTAGGAATATCAACTTCTGAATGTTTTAATCTGCTTTTATTAAAATAAAACTGGATGGAAGCAAAAATCATGCTCTAGCTCTTACCAGCAGCAACACATCCAAGTTCCAAGGATCACCAGATCCATGGAGGATACAGAAGATTTAAGAACATCCAAGCCCTGAAGGAAGGCAGGCACTAGGTGACTTGTTTGGGGACACAGAAAATAAACAGGAGAGCAAAAATATCAACAGGGTAGAGCAGGCAATTTTCTTTGTGTCCTTTTGGTCTACATTCTCCCAGTTACTCTCACTTCTGATCTGTGTCTTTTTAAGTTTCAATCTTGTTTTGATAAATTCAGCAAATCATGGAAAGATTACAACATAGTTGTGCTTTTTCTGGACACTGGACTTTATTGAACACACAGCTAATGTTTTTGTTAATTCTTTTTTGTCCTATCTGGGAGCAAGGTATCTTAGGAATACAGCCAAAAAGAGGTTTTCTTTTTAAGCTTTCTGGCTATGATTTACTTATGACAGAAGTTTAAATAAGAGTTTCGAAATCCTTTTGCAGACATCTTTAGGTGTCAACTTGCAAATACTTTGAAAGTCATCCTTTCCTTTCTCAGGATCTAAGGAAAAAAAAAATCAATATGAGCAATTGGGAGACACCTCAAACATTCTTTGTGCCATGTTTACTTTTGGTTTAGAGGAGTGCACTGACACTGATTTAAAGGATACATCCATTAATATTTTAGTTCAAAAAAATGCAGTAATAATTAGTTATCGATCAGTCACTCTGTTGGGTCTGGCTGGGATGGAGTTACCTTTCCCTGCAGCAGTCCTCACAGTGCTGTGCTTTGTATTTGTAGCTGGAGAGATGTTAATAACACAGCAGTATTTTGGTTACTGCTGAGCAGTGCTCTCACAGCATCAAGGTTATCTCTCTCAAACCCACTCTCCTCCTCCCACCCACCCCCAAAGGACAGTAAGCTGAGGATTGATGAAATTTTGGGAGGCCACATAGCTAGGACAGCTAACTTAGAGTGACCAAAGTTCTACTGCATAGCATATGACATCATCAATTAAAGATACGAGGATGCTGTTGTAGGGGAGGCATTTTTTATTAAGGTGATTGCTTTCTGAAGCAACTTCTGTGTTTTCTGAAGTCCTGCTTCCCAGGGAATAGCTGGACATTGCCTGATGATGGGAAATAGAGGAAAAATCTCTTTGTTTTCCCTTGTTTTCCACACATGGACTTTTCTTTATTTTGACCCGGGAGTCCTTCATCTTACTTTCTCCTGCTGTACCAATGAGGAGAGGGACTGAGGGAGCAGCTTGGTGGGCACCTGGCATCCAGCCACCAGCAACCCAGGGCAATTCCAGGTCAAATAGGAACATAAAATTGCCATTCACTATCAGTCCAGGGTTTCCGCATTTAAGAAGCTGAAATAACACAAGCTGAAAGACATTCCTAGTGTGCTAATATTTCATCAACAAAAGCCTTCTGAATTATAGACTGCCAGCAGAGAATTGCATGTGGTCTTATCAGTTTATGGCACCCCATGACACACTGTTATTAGCTCTTCAGGCAGAGTGACTGCAATGGGTGCCAGCTGTACTGCTATAATCCCAGCCAACCCATTATACAGACTCTCGTAATCTTATTGGGTATTTACTGAAAAATGATGTCAGTTCATGATGCACTAGGTGCTCATGCCTCATCCCACAGACTGAATTTACAAGATCTGCACAAGAGTCTCAGTTCTCTATTTTCTGTGTTTAGGACCTACTAAAGAGCATCTTCAGGGTCAAGAGGACCAAGTGAATAGGTCTCAGTCTACATGTATACCAGTATAAAACATGGCAAAGCCTTAACACAGACCACAATTGTCTATACCAATATGTATTCAGCTGTATGGGTATTAGCATGGCAACTAGATGGGTGCTAGATCAGAGGATGTATATATTAGTGAAGAAGTCATTCCAAGGTTCACAGATTTATGGGTCAATTTTTCTCTTAAAATACCCTTTGAATTTGTAACTGAACATACTTTTGACAGTCCAAGATTTGTATTTTGATCTCTTTTATCAGCTAGCACAAAAAACTTCTTTTAATTCTGTAGTGGCTTCTCTGTTCTACCTTTAGAAAATTTATTTCAATAAGAACTTAAATTCTTCGACTCTGCTTTTCCTGAATGTCTTCTCTACACATTGCCTACTTCTCCCGTCCTCAGCCCCTCTCCTTTTCTAAAAACCTCTTAGAGAGTTTTTTCTCAGCATCTTTCCAATGCAAACTTCCTTGTACTTTTTTCTAAAATTTGTTTATTCAGTTTACACTCTAATCACACAGAGACAGAATGGGCTGTAATTTAATGCAGTGAGTAATTACTTCTTTGTGGATGCTGAGGGATTTTTCAGCCTGAAAGCCCAGAACAGTAAAAGATAAAGGTGTTCTTCTGTGTGAATATACACCCTATCCTTAAACTTTAATAAAATTAGTAAAAACTTGTTATCTAGAGCAGAAGGCATAAAAGTCAAAAAAAAAAAAAAAAAAAAAAAAGAAAAAGAAAAGAAAAAAGGCAGAGGCACAGTGCCCAGGCCCGATCCAAAGCCACAGAAATTAGTGAAAAGACTTCCGTGTGCATTGGATCAGGCTTTAACTTAGTGAATAGCTGTGAGGTATCTTTAATGCTGCCAGCACAGCTGCAAGAAGAACACACACAAAAAGTAAATGATGAAGGAAGAGTATTTTCAGCCTGGCATCTGGGTCTTTTGACTGACATTTCAAAAAGGAAACGGGAGGAGCCTTGCAAAATGCAGTGATAATTGTGCTCTTCCTGCCCCATTGATAGCCATCTCAGGGCTTGAAAAGTCAAATATTTCTCATCTCTTTTTTATAAATTATTATTATTATTTTATTTTAATTTGTAGCCAAATGAATGCAAGTAGCACCAGAACTAGACCTATGGGTCTAGAAATAGAGGTTATGTCCTGAAGGGCAAAGCGGCACCTCTTGTAGCTCACCCAAAAAACCCCCATAAAATTATGTTCCCCATGAATATAGCTTTTATATATCATCTTAAATCACAGAGTACTATGGGTTGGAAAGGAGCTTTGCAGATCCTCTAATCCAAGCCCCTTGCCAGAGCATGGTCACCTAGAATAGGTTGCAGAAGATGGCATACAGATGGGAAGAAGATGTCAAATAAATAAAGATCTGTTTCAAGTTAAATGCAGTTCACTTGCACTGACTTTTCAACCTGGCTTCTCTTACACGTAGCTAGTAGTTTACAAAAAGTAAATTAAAAGGTATTTTGTCCCTAGTGAAACTGGAGCAGGAACTCCGTCAAAAATGCTAATGTTTGAGTACCACTTGACAGGTTCCTGTGAGAGCCATCATTTAAAACAATATAATGTAGGTAGTCATAAAATATCTTACGATACAGCTCACACTTATTCACTTCCTTCTCAATTACAAATGTCACAAGAAGGAACAATATAATTCAAGGAAAGGTTTACAGTCTAAAATTTGACTCATTTAAAGATTTAAATTTAGATTAAACTGGGTAACATTTCTAATTAAAATTCAAAATTTTAAGACCTAATATCTTCATGTGAGAGGTACTATATCTATAGACTTCTCTAAAAGATACACATTTTAATCATCTTATTTTAACTATCTTTAACATCTTATTTTAACCATTTTAACTTAGTTAATTGTTATTTATAAGTGAAATACTTAGAAATTGACAATGGGTGAATGTTGTTCTTCTTTCAAAGTATTTTTCTTAAAGTTAAGAGCCAGCATTTCTTCAGTCACATTTTTGTGGTTGATAGTTTTCTTAAAGATTTGATGAAAATCTTTGTTCTGTGAGGCAGGAATTAACTTGTTATATGCTTTATATGATATCCACAAGAGCCCTTTGTTGCTAGTGAGATGAAACAAAAGACAGAAAGTTTGAAATGCCACTGAAGTGGCAGTCCAGAAGCAGGCTATGTTCCTTTCCATCATCTTGATGGGAACAAGGTTTCTCAAAAACAAAGTCATTGTACAAGTCCTCAAGTACCTCAAGTCCCATCTGCAGGTTTTCTGCATGGACTACAAATCCTCCTGCCAGCTGGGTGCATTGAAACGTATGTGAAACCCAACATCAAAATCAGGTTATTTTGTTTTGTTTTGGTTTTTTTAATTAAATTAATGTGAAATTCAGAAAGGGAGATCATAGGCTTGTTTGAGAAGGGTAACATATTGTGATGAATGTAGGAACCTGGACTGCCTGAAAAGCTAATGGCTTAGTGTCTCCAAAATGTGTTTCAAAAAATTCTCATAAATTTAAAAGTCAACACCTAGACAGCAACATCAACAAAATGTTCCATACGTTCCTACCTTGCATTTTCTCCTCAGAATGGTCACCCACACCAGCAAATTAACAGAGCTGCTACCCACCTTTTGCAAAATATTTCAGTGCTTATAATGTTTAGAAAGTGTCAAGGGGTTTTCTGCTCCACCTGAGGGAATTAAATTGAGCTTTAACAGACATCTTGCACTTTCCTACATCCCTGCTCCTGGAGTTAATTAATCAAAGCAGTTTCTGATCATAAATTGGTCTGTAGATTCTGACGCTCATGCAAAAAGCAATGTTTATCTGTCATCATCAATTTGAGTACTTGGCTAGGAGGAGAAAGAGTTCTCTGAGAAGAGAAGGCTCAGGGGAGACCTCATCACTCTCTACAACTCCCTGAAAGGAGGTTGGAGCCGGGGGGGGGGTTGGGCTCTTTTCCCAGGCAGCTCACAGTAAGACAAGAGGGCATGGACTTAAGCTCCACCAGGGAAGGTTTAGATTAGATATTAGCAAGAAATTCTTTACAGAGAGGGTGATCAGACATTGGAATGGGCTGCCCAGCAAGGTGGTGGATTCTCCATCCCTGAAAGTTTTTAAGAGGAGACTGAATGTGGTACTCAGTGCCATGGTCTGGGAACCACAGCAGTAGTGTATTAAAGGTTGGACTTGATGATCTCAGAGGTCCTTTCCAACCCAGGTGATTTAAAAAAAAAACATAAACCCCCTCCCCAAAACCAAAATAAAAGAAACAAACAAACAAACAAACAAACAAACAAAACCCCACAACAAAACAAAACAAAAAAAACCAAAAACCCAAAACAAAATAAATGGCTTGATTCCTGTCCCTGTCACTATTTCTACTTTTTGTGCATATGAACTACTTCATTCCAGGAGTTATGATTGTAAAGTAAATAATGAAGACATTTTTGAGGCTATGAATTTGTGACAGTGTGAGTTCCTTCCTTAACCTATTTTTCCCCTAAGCAATCTACACCTACAGATCAACTGCATCTTCTAAGAGATGATAATAGGGTATGTCTTGAGATCTATTATCTGTAAGACTTTGCCAGTGAAAAGTAAAAAATATAGAAAAACAACTGAGCATAGCTTCTGAAAAACTCAGTTACAGATTTCCAAAAGAAGTTTTCCATTCTGTGGGAGACCAGGATGCAGACAGAAGAAGATTAATTCTTATGTTTTTGTTTCTTAGCAGCATTTTTAACCTCTAAAGCATTTAAATATAAAACAGATAAGTCATTTATTACTATAATCTGGGTACAGGCAGGGGGGGTTTATTAATTGCTAAGCAGTCATGCATTCCCCCTTCACTCCATCCTATGTAATGTCATGCTAAAAACATTGGTGTGTCTCTCAGGGAGCAGCAAGTGCTTCTAGAGGACAAGGAGGAAAGCAAGAGTCTCTACTAATATTTTTCTCTTCTCTTCTCTTCTCTTCTCTTCTCTTCTCTTCTCTTCTCTTCTCTTCTCTTCTCTTCTCTTCTCTTCTCTTCTCTTCTCTTCTCTTCTCTTCTCTTCTCTTCTCTTCTCTTCTCTTCTCTTCTCTTCTCTTCTCTTCTCTTCTCTTCTCTTCTCTTCTCTTCTCTTCTCTTCTCTTCTCTTCTCTTCTCTTCTCTTCTCTTCTCTTCTCTTCTCTTCTCTTCCCTTCCCTTCCCTTCCCTTCCCTTCCCTTCCCTTCCCTTCCCTTCCCTTCCCTTCCCTTCTCTTCTCTTCTCTTCTCTTCTCTTCTCTTCTCTTCTCTTCTCTTCTCTTCCCTTCCCTTCCCTTCCCTTCCCTTCCCTTCCCTTCCCTTCCCTTCCCTTCCCTTCCCTTCCCTTCCCTTCCCTTCCCTTCCCTTCCCTTCCCTTCCCTTCCCTTCCCTTCTCTCCTTTTCTTTCTTCATAAATTGCCTATTTCTATAAGTAATTTGAATTTGGGAGATTGGATGTTCAGTATGTGCTGAATGACTGTTCATTAATGTGCTCTTCTGCATAGTTTTCAGACAACAAAAAAAGAAATCTAAATATTGAAGAAACTTTTCCATCACAGGCATGGCTTTAAGTGACTTCTTTTCCACAGAATCTGATTCGTTGCTTGCTCCACATCTTCAATTAGTCCCTAATTCTGCAGCCCTTATTCATGCTGGTGGTCTCATTACAAGAAAAGACTAGAAGAGCATAGGTTGTTTAGTCTAACCAAACAAAGGCTGAGAAGAGGTATGATTGCTGTCTATAAATACATCATAGGGGTAAACACAGGAGAAGGAGAAGCACTATTTACACTTAAGGACAATGTTGGCACAAGAACAAATGGGAATTAACTGGCTGTGAATACAATTAGACTGGAAATTAGAAGCGGGTTTCTAGTCATAAGATCAATGAAACTGTAGAGCAGAATGGGTAAGAAAAGAGTGAGGGAAGAGAGAAAAAAATCTATTTAAAGGAAAAAGCTAATTCAGGTTATGGAAAAACTGAGGATCAGAGTTGTAGAACATTCTTAATCCAGTAAACTCTTTCCAATATAACACTGTCATTCTATTAATAAATTAAAAAAATAAAAAAATGGATCTTTTAAAATTTAATGCTTAATAATGACCTAATGTATTAGAAAACCTGGTCCGAGTGACATGTTTATCTGTAACAAGTTTTAATACATTCAGGGATATCTTCTGCAAAATAGGTATTGTAAAACATTCAGGAACACACTAATAATCTGGATTATCTACAGATTAAGAGGGACTACATCTCATAAATGTTCAGAACAGCATTCAGCTGAAATCAATACATTTTTGCAACTTCTGGTGCAACATAATAATACATATTAGGAGGCATATAGGATTGAACTTTCAAAAGGAGAAAATTGAAGCAAGAAAAAAAAGGAAAAGCATGGAAAATTGCAGAGGGACAGGAATTTACAGTCTGTCTACATTTACATCCATTTTTTTGTAACTACTTTTAAGCTACATGATGGAGTCTGGAGGTAGAAAAGCACTGTGTGGTCTGTGTGTTCATCTTCATCCATCCACCAGACTCATCTGTAATAGCACTGAATACATGGATCTCTTTCAAACACGTATTAAACTCTTGTGAGACTCCACCTGGAGTACTGTGTCCACTTCTAGAGCCCTCAGCATAAGAGGGACATAGAGCTTCTCAATGTGTCCAGAGGGCTGGACCATATTCCCTATGAAGATAAACTGAGGATGCTGGGGTTCAGATTAAAGAAGAGGAGACTCAGAGGTGACCTTATAGTGGCTTTCCAATACCTGAAGGGGGGTTACAAGAAAGCTGGAGTTGGGCTTTTTGTACAAGCATGTAGCAAGAGGACACGGGGCAACGGTTTAAAACGTGAAGAAGAAAGATTCAGGTTAGACATCAGGAAAAAATTATTTCTTCTGAGGGTAGTGAGACACTGGAACAGGTTAACCATGGAATTTGTGGCTGCCCCATCCCTGGAAGGGCTCAAGGTCAGGTTGGATGGGGCCTTGAGCAATGGGGTCTAGTGGGAGGTGTCCCTGCCCATTGCAGGAGGGCTGGATCTAGATGATCTTGAAGTTCCCTTTCAACTTAAACCATTCTATGATTCTATGATTCTTCTTTCCCATCCTGACTGATAGAGTGACTCTTATAGATACAGTCAGCATTGTCACCCTCACATCTTCACTGGCTTGTTTGTAACAATATGATGGGGTACCTGGCTACTAAACTTTCCAGGACAGGGCTCCTGGTGATGGTCTGAGCTGCTACAGAAATTCTGTAAGTCTGACATCTTCATTCATGTTTGGATCTAGCGTGCATCAACACAATAAAATTCTAGTTAATAATAGGGCCACAGAGAATGAAAATAAAGGACTGGCCATTTTCATAGGCTCATCTATTCAATGCATGTGAGTGGGTATGTATTAAGTCTGAGTACAGGACTGGTTTTTAGGAGCAGACAGTGCATTAGTATAGATAAATAAAGCCTCCTCCATTAAAAAAATAAATAAATAAGTCTGTACTCTAGCTAAGATTTGTTTACTTGGAAAAATAACATAAATGGAACATGTTTTTATGTACTACTGGATATATTAAACAAGTACTTAAGCCTTAAAGCAAATATTTTTTGTAGTCAGACTGCAGGAAGATTACTTTAGTGAAGTATTTTAGCTATTTAGGAAATGAATAAAAATATATGGTTTTTTCATTGTGAATTATTTATCATCAACATATGCTGATCTTCTGGAATCTGATATCACTTGCATAACTGGTACATTTAAAGACAGTATTTTTATTTTTATTTGCAAATGATCCAGTGGAAATCATAAATTGATACAAACATTGCACTAAAAGATTAATAGTATGACAGATGACGAAGTTGAAAGTAACCTTATAAGAAAAAGAAGCTTTTCTTAATGTGTTATTTATGTTTGTGAAAAAATATTTTATAGTCTACATCAGTGCCTGTAATAAAATGCAAGAAGACAATAAAGAGACATGCAAAAAGAAAACAGCTGAAATCTGAAATGAGTTTAAAATTACTAACTCTATACCCTGCCTGTATATATGACAGAAGGGGGAGGGTTCAATGTCTAAAATATCCTCATTGGAATTCTTCTTAGACTTATCAGCTCTCAGTTTTATAAGCTCCCTTAATTAATACATTCACATCATCCTTGTTCAACAGTGGGGTGGTTAACTATTGGATGAACTACAAAGGGTTATGATAGATGCTCCTACGGTAAAAATAAAAATTGCATTATGTTCTTGAATGTATTAACTTGTCTATCGGGATGAAAAAACCTATAAAAAGGTGCTATTTAATTGTCCAGCACAAGGTCATATTAGGAGAACTGTAGCTTTAAAAAATACTGTCGCTTTAAACATCTGCAAGTCTCCAGGGGAAAAAAAAAGTTATGTAAGAGAGAGAAAAGAAAAAAGAGCAAACAAAATAATTCCATACTTTATATGCAGCTGCAGCCACAAATTTACATTCCTATGGCTAGCTGAGAACCTATAGTTTTTAAAAAGTATTTTCATTCAGCTAAATAATTTGTTAAAAGAACAAAACCTGTAGCTAGTGATTTACCTATTAAAATTAAGTTTTGCTAAGTGTACAGATAAGTACTTGTTACTGTTTGTCCTCTCTCCAACCAGTATTTTCAAGACATTTATCTGTCTGTAGGTGAATGAGTTGTATAATGAATATATTTTGTGCTGCAATTACAGTAGGGAATGCTTGCAAAAGTGAATACTACCTGCAGATAAAAAGGGAAAAGGGCCTTTAAATTGCACCATTGATTTGTAGCCATCTCAAAAGTGCAAAATGACAGCTGTTTAACATCACATAAAAATGATGTAACAAGAGGTTCAAAAAAATTGAAGAAAAAATTCCTTTCTTCAGCACAAACTAGCAGATGTTTTTTTATAAAGCAGGAGATATAACTGTGATTCACAATCTTGGATCCAAATCTGGTCTGCGAGTCAAGTTGAGACCACAATCCTAATGTGGGTTTCTCCTTCTGGCACTTGAACTGACATCTCTCTCATTGGATAAACTATTTTTTTCTGTGCAAAATAGTAAACCAAGAGATAGATGCACTCAGAGTTGTAAGTTACCATTTCTTCTTTTTGAAAGGAGATAAAATCTTGTCACACTCTTTAGTAAACAATACATATCATATATATGGTGCTAAAGCTGGCTGGAAAACAGCATTTCTATTTTATGAAACAGTAACACTTCATTGCTGTTTTCAGCTTCAAGTCAGGACGATTGAAGTGTTGAACATGGGTCACCCATCACTCAGGAAATTTCTTGTATCATCAGATTGTTTAGAAAGTTTCACTTCAACATCTTTATTGGCATTGTCTTAAGGAATGCTTGTAAGAAGACCTGGTTACATTTCTGTGAGAAGTTTGTGTTTCAATAAGAAATCATTTCACAGCAAAATCTTTTTCTGGAAGACTTCTCACTGGCTTTAATTCTATTTTCCAAAAGTAACAGTCTGTCTGATATCTGATTTCAGATGGATGCATGGATTCTACCTGAATCATCATCACTAAGGGACAGAGCTCTAGGGTGTTTTGGCTACTTCTCATTCATACCATAAAGTGAACAAACAAAGCAGCTGTTCTTTCAAGATCTACTATGTATTCCTTCAGATTTGTCTTACCTTCAACTATATTTTCAACTAATCATAGTGTTACAAATTTCTCTAACTGAAGATTGTGATATAATATTTTTTTGAGGCTGCCAGTAAGGAGACCAGTTTTAGTAATAATAAATGTACTCCCATCCCAAAACAAAGCTTTTAATGATGATATTATTTAGAGTGAAAGCTTTTTAAATGTAAATTTGGTCTCAAAATAAATTAATAAAGAAAATAAAAAAATTTAAAAGATTAAATATTTGCTTGTGTGTCCGTAGAGTTTTTTTGTTTGGTTTTTGTTTATTTGTTTGTTTGTGGTTTTCCAGAACACTTTTTCAAACTTAATGTAGAGTTCTTTGGACTGTACATCTAACCAGCTAAAAAAGAAAATGCTTATTTGAACACAGGCTAACCTTTCACCTCCCAGTACTTTGGTGGCCTCGTTCATACACCTTGCAAAATAGCTCCCCCCAGAAATGACAAAAGTGGCAGTTTGAGAAGCTCAAGGCTATAATAAATGTCAAAAGATCACATTCCAGTTCACCAGCTGAGCTTTCTCATGAAATCTCTATAATGCCTATTTGCTGTTTACTGCTTCTGTCAAATGCATCAATCCCACGTTTCCTGAGTGTTACATTTGATCAAAACCTATTTCATTTAAAAAGTAGAGCTGAAAAAATTCTGAAATATAACTGTTGTAAAGAAGTGTACCAAGCAGAGCAACAAATCCTCAATTTTCCCTTTTGACTCCACTCTATTGGAGAGCTTTTTCTTTAAGTCTAAAATGGAAGATTAAAGTTTCTAACATTTATACTTCCAGAACAAAAGGTGAATAACTTATTCCCTTACCTTTGTCTTGTATATTTATTTTAGTCTAGACAAAGTTATTTGTATTAAAATGGAGAACAATATTTGAAACTTGACTGTAGATGTCCTGAAGAATTTGATTGTTCATCTTTCAGATAGTTTCTTAAGGATCTAGATCACAAAACAAACAAATAAATGAAACCTGAAAGAGCACACAGTCTTTGGTGTCATTGTCAGTGCTGAAGATTAAAATTTCCTACTTTGGAGAAATTATTGGCTAAGACAAGCTTTTCCAGCATGTGGCCCAGAATCATCACTTGGAATGAGGGTCTTTAAAAAAGCCTGACTGAAAAGGGGAAGCTTTATTGTTTTGAAGCAAGAACCCACAATAAAATTGTAAGGCTACACAAATGTCAGCAATTGAGCCAGGACTAAGAAATGCAAGTCTTCTACATCAGAAGTCACTGAATGATCCAATAAGTAGCAACACAACAGTCATAGCTTAGTTTTAGACCTTGGAGAATGATGTTTCTCATTATAGTTAAGCCCAGACCAATACTCTAAACTTGAGACATAAAAGCACCAGCTTTCAAGAGCATCTCTAAATGAGACTCTATGTGAATTGACTTAAATCACGTCTATCTGAAGGTGTGGTATAAATGATACTTCCTCACTGATAGAAGTTCATTACAGAATTAGGAGTTTCACATGCTGGATGTGATTCTGTCTGCTTATATTTGCATCTGTTTTCCCTTCTAACTACTGTGGCTTAGCATGGCTCTTCTTTTGGTCCTCAGTATTGCCAAAGAATTCCAGTGACAGGTTCTTATTTTCAGAACTGTAATGTGAAAACTGCATTAATACCTCATTAACAGACTGATATTCATGAACAGATTGCCTCATACTAAACTTATTACTGTTTTAAACAAATACTTTGTGGCACAATTTTGCATCACAGCCTTTTTACCAGTATTACACTATCAAAAGCTCAATATTGCGTTTTATGTCCTGATTTGTAAATGTTTCCCTCACTTAATTTCTCTCTTTAACACAGCAATATCTCATTGAAACAGACAGTTTTCATTAAGTTCCTTAAATTATTGGTGTTTATCATTCCTACAAATGTATCCCTAGAAGTCATAGCCAGAAACCCCATTATAAGTAGAAATAGTGTAAATACATAATCTCTGCTCTCCAGATTCTCAGTCAGATGTTCATGACTAGAAAAATTTTCTAAACCTCATGAGTAAGTAAATTTACATAGAAAACCTTAAATGTATATGACTGCTTAACTGGCATTGAAATCAATGATAGTCAATATCTTAAAATATTTGATAAACAGGACAGAGGAATTAAAAAACTTTTTGTGGGTTATACTGGCATAATTTTCCAGAACTAGGAATGAATTTCATATACACCAATACTCAATCCTTTTGCTTTACCACAAGATTAATCTTATCTTTCAAATGTTACACAAAAAATAAAAAAAACGCCAACCAACCAAACAAAAAAGCCAACAAAAAAATCTCCAACGATGATAAACTGTGCTAGAAGGAAAACTAGAAACCAGCCTCTGAATAACTTAATCTGGGAAATTACTGCTAATGACAATAACCAAAACAGGAGTATACAGGATTGTTATGCATAATTTCTGGTGTTTGCTTATTTGTTTGTTTTTTTGATAAATGAAGGCCTTGTTCATTCTCCAGGAGAATAACTAGAAGATTAATAGAGTTCCTGGTTTAGAAATTACACTGGTGAATACATAACACTTACAGATTCTTGGGATAGTGGTACTTGGCCTTATGCTGTAGTTCTCTGTTGGTGAACTCAGGCCAGTTACACATACATTCCTAATTTTGATGACTGAATTACTAATAAAATTATCTTGTATATTTTTTTAAAAATCCATGAATAAGCTCATAAGGTTGTTGCCACAGCTGCATTCAATAAAGAAAGAAAAAAATATAAAATATGTATAATTGCTGAAAAGATTTTTTTTTTTTCTTTTCTCAAATTTCCTGTCATTTTTACTGAATTCATGTGTGGTGAGGGCAGAATATACTTTGTTTTTATCTTGAATATATTCCCTGCAATCACTCCATGAGTTACCTTCTATTGTTTTATGGGCAACAGTCACTCACAGATCATGGTTTGAAATAAAGTGAAGGAGAAAATGTGTGTTATTAACACAGCAGCTGGGTTGCCTGTTTGAGCTGTGACAAAGCCATTCCAAGGTCAAACAGGAATCCTATTGCTATTTTGTAGGAATTTTACATAAACCCCACAGTTTTGTTTGAAATGAATGTTGTTCATGCTCCTGATAGTTCATTTGCTTATGAACTTTTCCTGTAATGTTCTTAGCTCAGAAAAATGTAGCAGTAATACCAATGGTCCCAAGTCTATCAAAACAGGGAGTACTTTTACTACCTTTTCTGTGCAAAGTACCAAGAGTTTCACTTTTGGTATTTAAATTATTTAATTATTATTTAAATTTTAAACTCTTCGGGTTCATCCTTTTATGAGGATGACATCACCCAAATCCTCCCTGAATATATTATAATATGATGTTATGTATAAAATAATGTAACACAGTGTTTGGAAAACACCCAGATAGGATCCGGATCCTACAAAGCACAGAGAGTGGAGCCACAGCCATCCTGGACCATCAGGTTTCAAGTCAGTTCTCTAAATGTATTAAAAATACTGTGCTGTAATCTTATTGGTTATCCTCTACATAACCTTAAGTGCTACAAATCATCCTTCTGAAATAGCCTTTTGTCCAATTCTATTCTTATATATAATTGTGTATGCCTGCAGCAATGCAAATGAGCCATTTTTCTATATTTTAAAACTTGTGCCATTTCATATCTTTCCTTCATTTCTGTCTCCTAGCTTCTTTTGAGAGAATTTCAGTTCATTCCGTGTTGATCAGATTTTCCTCAGTTTAATAAATGAACATTTGATTGTGTTGAGATGTGGGACAATTTGTCTTTGTTGATGTTCTTTGTGGCATACTTAAATATTATTTAGATGAAGTCACTTTCCAAGGAAATTACTCTCTGCAGGAGCCTGAAAGTGGCAATTCTAAAAAAAAAAAAAAGTTGGAAGCTGTGCAGTCTTTCACGTATGTGAATAGCTGGAAGCAGTTGGTTATGGAATTTTAATGGCTAGATTATAACCTCTATTTCTATAAAGAGGCACTGTTATTACAGTTTGAAGTATGTTGTAATTTTTAAAAAGTAATTGTACATGGATTCTCCTAAACCAATAATATATCTCAAACTGATATCCTACATTTAGTATACACTACGACAGAGAGTGGAAATGTGAATCTTCAGCATGAGCCTTCAGAGCTAAGGAATAAAATTGCAGTTAAATTATGTTTATTCAGAAGACCTTTTTTCCTTCTGTAAATCTTAAATATAGATTTAAATCTTCCTTCCTTGCCATGATTAAGAGTCAAAAGAAAAATTAAAAAAAAGAAATAAAAGGAAGAAAAGGAACCAGCTACCCAGAAGGAAGATAGGACCTGCAGGATAATATAGGTTATGATCTCAGTTCAGCCCCTCACAAATTTTATTTCTTTGTGGCTTTTTTTTTTTTTTTTTTTTTTTAATGGCGTAATATCATTCCAAGTCTCATCATGATAGGACTTTGAAATTTAATGTATCATCTATGTCTATGTACCTATATATAGATAGATACCTATAGATATATCTATTGTTTTCAGTCTTCATGCTATTTTTACTTATAATACTAAAATAGCTGTGATTTGTGCAACATCAGGGACAGAGACAAGGGGAGGCTGGTGTAGTTTGTACATGGCTGGAACCAACCTGGACAGACTGGGACTGGACAGAAAAGGGACTGGACAACACTGTAAGGTGAGGAATCGATAAGCAATGGGAATAAAACTATTCTCCCCAGATTCTAACTCCAGATTCTACCTTGTCTTAGCATCAAGCAAGGAAAACATTATAAAAGTCAAATTAATAGCTCATCTGACTGATCTGCTTCTAATTTCCCCTCAAGACACTCAATTTTACTGAAGGAGGCTCTTAAGAAGTGCACAGTCTTGTGTTCAAAGACACAGAAACCTTGAAAGACTGGCATGTCCTTTCCCTGCTACCTGATAATGAAGCCTGCTACTTTTAAATACAAAAAAAAAAAAGTCAACTCTCACTGACTTATACTGTGTCTGAAGCAGCAATTTGATTCAGAAAATCCTGGGTGTGTTTGTTTGATTTTGTCTTTAATCACTCTGCTGTCTCTAACCAGCCAGTGAAAACATCACCTATGCAGAGGTAGATGGGTGTAAAAACTGCAGTGCTTCCTAGAGTGGCCAGAATGAAAGGAAAATGTTCCTGCCATTCCAAGGGACAGTTTCCTATACCAAGCTTTAACACAATATCTGCAGTGGGATGTTTGATCCAGCCAATCAGACTACATTTATGACAAAGTAACTTCCCAAGCTTCCTGCATGAGAGATGAAGTGAATCTCAGCACTAACACTTTCAATCTACCAGTGTTATCGATTACATTAATTCCTGATTTAGTTATAGATTTATGTGTTTATCTGCACTGAATCCTCAGCTATAGTGTGGAAATATTCAGATTAGCTTCATATGAACAGTTTATATGACTCTCTTGAGGAATTAGTACTTAAAAATATATCCTTGGCCAATTACATTCTTTCTTAGGCAAGCAACTGATCTATCCTTTCTATAAGTGAATGCAACTTCACTTAACTGTATGTAGCTGCTTAACAACCACTGAATTCATTGGAAGTCAATTCCTTACAACATTTGACAGGTGATTAATACATCACAAAGGACTTTTTATACCTTCCTTCCTATTGTAAATTTGTTTCAGAACATCAGTACTCAAATAGCCAGAAATGCCTATTATTTTTATTTTGAGCTAAGGTTATGGTCTACTGCCCATGTCTGCCTTTTTCATAGCATTTCTTTTTTCCTTGTTAGTGCTTCCTGTCCTATGCCAACATGCACCCAACTGAACCTGTTATGTTGTTTGGTTGAAAAACTATTCTGAACTTTTAAATTTCTTTAATTATCCAAAAGGTTTCTATTTATTCCATTTTGATATAGCATTTTCTGAACTGTATTCACTATTCCTGACAAATTCTACCAGAGTTGCTAAATAAATATAACAATTTTCCAGCTCCACTGACACTGCTTTTACTGAGCCATCCTTGGGTCCCAGTAGCCTTTTTCATGGTTGTGTTACACTGATAACTCAAAGTCATCCTTTGATTAACAAGTACATCCAGATCCTTGTCATCTTACCTCTATGGTAAGATGTCAGCTACTAAAAGGAGGTCGTATGACTCCTTAATAGCACAGATTTATATTTTGTACTACTTAATTTTTTCACTTTAGTTCAGACATTTTAGTCTACAAGGTCATCTTTTCCTTTCTGATTTTTCCTCTCTATTGACAATGCCTCTTAACTTTCTGTCACTGTGGTAGTACCTTGTGTATTGGTATCATTAGTAAAAGCTTTAAACAGAAGTAGCCACAAGAAGTAACTTTTTATTGTCATTTTTTAAGAAATAAACTTATAATTTTTGCTTTCTGGATTTTCATCTTCCTTAGGGGGTTGAATTTCTTAGGAAAAGTTTTCTTTTTCCTCACCTGTTCATTTGATAAAATGTTTAAAATGTAAGAGAAAAATTAGTTGCTCTTTTGTACTTAATATCTGAAGTCTAAAAGAGCAGAAAATATAAAATAAAGAAGCACACCTGTAGATGTGAGAAGATGTTTAAGACTTAAAGTCTAACAGCCAAGTAGCTATGGTCAGCAGCCTTTGTCCTGCTGCATCCAGCCCTTTGATGAGACAGCTGCGTTTCAGGGCTGCCTCTGCCTCTTCTACTACCTCATGAGCTTTATACTAACTCTGAGCTAATAAACTTGCTGGGGCCTGGCTAATTCAGCCCATGCAATGCTCCATCAGGAGTTTTCTAATTCTTAAGGGTTTCTAAATCCAGGAGTCAAGTTCAAATCACAGCCTATTGACAGGGATTTTCTGCTGTTCATCCTGTGTTCTTACATCTCAGCAGTACAGCACACACCGTTTCTGGGAAGAGCCTGACTCAAATGATAACCCAGTATTCCTCTTAATTAATGGAGATACTGACATAATCTTCCTGGTTTCTCTGGTTGCCATAGTAATCAGCAGTGAAAGGGAGAGTGGTTTTGGGGGGAGCTCTGCAGGAACAAAATGTTTAAACTGAGCTTGGTAAATGTTCCTGGCAGGAAGTAACACCGACAGCTTGGTTTTAAACTCCCCCGTTTTTGTGGGGTTTTTTTATTATTATTATTTTGTAGAGGAGGAATTTACTACAACTTCTTCCAAAAAAAGCCTCTTCAGCAGATGAGATAGGGGTGGATTTTTTTTGCACATTCATGGGTGATTAATTATATTCTTAAGAAGAAGCCCAAAACAACAATATCTCTCATTGCATCCCAGGGAAATAAAGTAGATGGGAGAATACACAAGGTGCAGTGAAATTGTGTTTGCTGGATATTAAATCCTCAATGTAGGCACCCTCTTCTCTTGAGCACATGAGAGCAAATATGTGTGATAAGTGTATGTTGAAGGGCTGGGTATGAATCAAACATTAACAACATGAGTTTCAGCTCAGCAGAATTAAACAGCACGACTGCTTTCATCTATGCTAAGGCTAAAAGCACAGGAATTCAAGGTGTCCAGTGTATCCAAAAGATCCTATTGAGCTTAATAACTTCTGCAAGTTCTAAAAGCTCTTAAAATTGGACCCTCTTACTACTCTGTTCCCAAACTGTCACTGCCAGAGAACTTCAGAAATTCACTTCACTTTACCCCAGTTCCTCTATAGAAAAAAGGAGGGAAGAGGCATCCTGAACTCACCATACAAAGTGTTTTTGCAAATGGTTATGCAGCAGTTCACACACAAGCATACATAATGTAATTATTAATTTGATAATAGCTGTGCTTAATAAAATTTTTTTATTGTATCCTTTAAATATATTTGGCAAGAGAATGCTGTGCAGGATTCACTTTAATTCCTGAACAGTCAAAGTCTGTCCAGAGCAGTACAGAAATAATTTAGATGACAATTTGGGATACAGAAATATCCTAACGTAGATAAGCTTTTGAACTGAGAGCTGAACCCAAAGAACAGCACATTAATAATGATGATTATTTATATTTCATGATTTTACAGCACTCTTCATTTGCAACGAGCATTCCAAGCTATATATAGATGCTGTAGAGAGGCTCCACAGTGAGAGCTGTTTCTAAAGCAGCTCTTCCTGAAGGATTGAATTTGGCTGATACACAGGATACTTAGCTCAGAAATTGGGCAAAACACTTTTATCTAAAGACTTCAGTCAATCCCAGCTTACAGAAAGACAGCATTTAGTTATTCAAAATGCACATGAAAGGCAGTCCTTCAGGAGTTTAAAAACAAATTACTACCCTGCTTCTTCAGTACAGTTACTGACTTTCTGGCAACTCGTGAGAGACTTCTCTGCCTGCATGTTTAAGCTGCAGCCTTCATATTGGTTGAAGCTTATAAATGGAACATGTTGCACTAAAATTTTGGAGATCATTAACTTCTTTTTGTTTTTTAATATAAGAATAGTCTAACCTCAAGGAGGCTAGAAATTTATCTGCAAGGAAATAATAGTCTGACGTTATGCAGAAATCCCTTTACACATCTCTCACTGTGAAAAAACATTTCAAATTAGATTAAATTTCTTTTATCAATAAAGGGTTAAAAACCTGGCCTATATTTTTCAATGGAACCAGGACTTACACATAATATGGTTTTGCAGTGGCTTTATCCTTTCTACAGAGCAGCAAAGGGATTTCTTTGCTCCTCTGATTCACATTTAGGCTGAATTTTCTCAGCTGTGATGTGTTGCCAGCTGCAGTAATTGAGGGATGGGCTTTGCTGGAGGTTTGACCATAAATGTAATACAAAGTTCATTTGTGCAACACTGCCAAGGATCTTTGCCAATGCTAACATTAATTTCTAAGACCTCCACTTAAGTCATGGCAAGACTGTATCAGAATCTATACTTACACACAATAACAACATGTTCACTCTCATCCTACATACTATAAAGGCTAAATGGAAAAAACAAATCTGTAACACGCACCAGCTAAAATAAATCCTTCATTTGCAGCTGAGATAAGACTTGGAGCAATTCCAGCCAGAGTAGAAGAGAAAGGCTCTAACCACTAAGCTCTAGCTGTTTTTCAAAAAAATGAGCATTGAAGTTGTTTCTGAAGAACAGTGGAGTTCCAATACATACAACAGAGAAGGGCAAAGGTTCGAGGTCTCCAACTCCTCTCATCAAACCTCTGAAGATAATGAAAAATGCTAAGGTTTCAAAAACTTGGTAGCTTCAGGCTTAGGGTCCAGTTATAAAAGGAGTTCATGCTTCTCTGCACTTTTAAAGGGACAGATGAACCCTGGCATACTGGTTTCTGAGCAGGGATATAATGAGTCCTCTCTTGCTTGGGCCATATCTGCCAGCTGCACAGATGTTCCCCTCATTAGCAGAGGGCTAGATGGGAGCAAAACACTGATGAGCAATTGGACCATTCTGAATTAAAAGAAAAACAGGAAAGAGCAGAACACTGGGTAGCTATTTCTCTAAATTTCTCTAACAATAAATGGTTCTGTGTGTATCTATGACAACACCACAAGGATGGAGATGATTCCAGTGCTTACAGAATATGTCTAAGTACAAACCTACAAGCAGAACAAGAACAATGGAAGCAGGAAAATTAATTAGTTGCAATGAGACAAAGGAGTTTAGAAATATTCACAAACAGATTTTAAAATATGAGCAATATCATTTGAAAGAATTCAGTGAAGATAAAGGAACTACATCAACTTTAAACTAAGGGAACAATGAAGAGGCCAAGATATTCTTTACAAAAGGGCTACATGAAAAGAAAAATCCGCTTGTGTTCATTTAGTTTTATAATGGGTTTATAAAAATATGCATGGAGACTTTTCCTAAATATTTTTGGTTTAATTAACAAAAATGTAAATTTTTTACAAACTGAAGGCTTGTTTTAAATGCAGTAGAAAAGGAAAAGGAAGGGAAAACGAAAGGATCCCGATTTCATCAACAGTAACATCAGGAAATTTTTGATGTTCTATAAATTACTTCAATATTTCCTGGTTTCCTATGTATTTCTGCTTTGTGATTGGCTGCTTTGCAATTACAAAGGCAATAAATGTCAACAAAGGCAAAGAAGCTGGTAAAGGGTCTGGAGAACAAGTCTTATGAGGAGAATCTGAGAGAAATGATGCTGTTTAGTGTGGAGAAAAGGAGGCTGAGGGGAGATATTATAGCTCTCTCTCTCTACCTGAAAGGGGGTTGTAGAGAGGTTGTGGTCAGTCTCTTTCCCTAGTAACAAGCAATAGACCAAAAGAAAATGGTCCTAAGTTGCACCAGGCAAAGCTGAGATTGGATATTACAGTGTCCTGGTTTGGGCCAGGATGTGATTTTCTGTCTTGTACTTTTGCTTTCAGCTGAGTCTCTTGGAAGGAGCTGCACTTGCTGAAATGAACAGCAAGTTTCTCAGGCAGTGTCTGCTGCTGGGACTGATCCCACTCAATGTTTAGAGTTCCAGCTGGAGAATGGGGTGCAGAACCAAGGCCACTGCTCAGCTCTGAGGAACATTTTGCCCTCCGGAAGGAGAAAAGGAGTAAAGAGGTCACACCTGCAGCCCTCCTTTGGGAACAGACAAGATAAATGGCCAAAATTTACAAGAGTATTCCATCCCATACACCTCATACTCAGTATAAATTTCAGGGATCACGAGGGTCAAACCCTTTCCTGCTTCCCCTTCTTCACCCATTCCCTGTTTGCTTCAGCATTCTGGGAGGATTCCATCCATTCCTCTGCCTGTGCTCCTGATCCATGCCAGCCCTTATCTGTGTGTTCCTGCCTCCAGCTCCCCACTGCTGCTGACCCCAGGAGTCCAGCCTGGACTTTCCAGGGCTGCCCTGCAGCCTCGGTGGTGACGTGAGAGTTACTGGGTGGGAGGGGGAAGGAACGTGGGATCAATTTTCCTGTATATTTGTATATATTTAGTAATTTTTTTTTCCTATTTATCATTCCTGTTTCATTAAAGCTGTGTAGTTTAGTTTCCAACTCTCTCCCTTATTCTCTCTCCTTTCTTTATCAGGGAAGAGAGGGGGATTAATAGAGAGCATCTTTCATTTGTTTCAGTTGTCACTGTTAAACCCTGACCTACAGAATCACTGAAAGTTAGGGGTTGGAAGGGACCTTGAGAGATCATCAAATCCAACCCCTTGCCAGAGCAGGGTGATCTAGTGTAGGTTACACAGGAATGCATTCAGGCAGGTTTTGAGTGTCTTCAGAAAAGGAGACTTCGCCACCTCTATGGTCAGCCTGTTCCTGTGTTCTGTCACTCTCACAACAAAAAAGCTTTTTTCTTATATTTATGCAGAACATCCTATGCTCAAAATTGCACCCCTTGTCCCTTGTCCTGTCACTGGGCATCCATGAGAAGAGCCTGATTCCATAATCCTGACACTCATCCTTGACATATTTATGAACTTTAATGAGGTTACCCCTCATTCTCCTCCAAGCTGAAGAGACCCAGCTCCTTCAGGCTTTACTCAAAAGGGAGATGTTCCACTCCCTTCATCATCTTGGTGGCTCTTCCAAGCAGTTCTCTGTCCTTCTTGAAATGAGAAGCCCAGAAGTGGGCACAATATTGTAGATGTGACCTCACGAGGGCAGAGTAGAGGGGGAGGAAAACTCTTGCAGCCTACTAACCACCTGCCTTCTAATGCACCCCAGGATGCCATTGGCTTTTTTGGCCACAAGGGCTCATTGTTGGCTCATGGTCATTCTTTGGTATACCAGCACCCCCAGGTTCCTTTCCTCTACACTGTTCTCTAATAGGTCAGTTTCCAACCTATACTGGTACCTGGAGTGGTTCTTTCCCAGGTGCAAGACTCTACAATTGCCCTTGTTGTATTTCAATTAATTTTTCCCACCCAGACTTCCAGTCTGTCTTGGTCTCACTGAAAGGAAGCACAGACATCTGGGGTGTCAGCCACACCTCACACACACACTTGCTGACAGTGCACTCTGTACCCTCATCCAGGTCACTGATGAATTAGAAGTCAGCCTTTCATTGTTTGATTTTTTTATAAGCTTTGCTCATACTTAGGGGTCTCAAAAGAAAATTTCTATTTTGCAGAATTCTTCTGTCAAATGAAGGCTCAATGAAATCCTTATTCAGAGAATATGGAACTGGAGTATGTGAAAACTCTTACTAAGGCTGCCTGATTTCTCCAGACCTATGTAGGACCTTTGTTTTTGTCTCTAAAAAAAGAGAAAAAGCTCCAATGCCTAAAGATACAGCCATCTAAACTTGCAGAATTTCTGTACTGTTAAAACATGAGTTCATTTTGGTTGTACAGTTAAACTTCCAATATAAATTTGAGAGGAGGGAAAAATGCTACTTGGATTTTTGTGTACCCACTTCTTGCCTCAAACCTCTGAGACACTATTGTTCAGTTTTGACAGAAACTGATTGACAGTTTCAAGAGTCAGAGCCATGGGGAGCAGTCCACAGGCAAACAGGAACATACAGACTATGAACACATTCCTTTTAGGTGGGATTATTCAGCTCCAGATGATAAACCCTTGGATTTCAGAGTCTACACATAATACACGAGTGAAATATTTAAGCTCACTCGACTATCAGCAAATGCATAGAATTTGATGCTATTGCCTCTACATAGGCAATCACTGCTGTCTGAGATACCCTGTAGGGCATCAAGATATCTGTGAGTTGCTGGCAGACATGACCAAGAACTTATGGAAGAGCCATGCTGTGAACTGATGCCTTACAGCTACAAGTGAATACTTGGAACCTTAAAAACCTTTGTGATGTTTAGATACCATATGAAAGCTGAGTCCCATTCCTTTTTTCCAATAGGAAACACAAGCAGACATGATGAAAGCAAAAAAAAATTGGGGAATAAAAATCCTCTAACATACTGGAAAACAAAGATATAACGATAACAAAAATTCCTTATTAGATTGTATACAATTATTTACCTGCTTAAATTAGACAGTATTCTTAACTCTGATGCAAAAGCAGGACCATACTGTGAAAGAAAGAAAGAAAAAGAAACATAAAACAATCCAAAGTGATTTCCAGAAAGTGAGCATTTGAACTACAATGATCTGAAGAACTTTTATTTTTATTTTCAGTCTCTGGGCATCTACATGTTCACCATCTTAACTCTTTTTCCATTTTTTTTTTTTTCTTAAGAAATGTGTTCATGTCTTTAATCACGCTGCTTTCAGAAATGAAAGATTTCCTAATTAATTAGCACTTCAGACAGAGGTATTTAAATGCAATTACATATTTGGAGCTTTGGGGTTTCAAACAAGCCTGATTAAAGTTAACATTGAAGTTGACTCTGTTGAATTCATACGTGAAAAAAATTGATTAGGTTTTAGGCATTTTACAGTTGTCGTATATTTTTAGGATGAAGTGTTCCATATGTCTCTCAACAGCCTACCAAAAGCCTGTCTGATTCATTCCAAAGAGAAGATCCCATTTATTGTTTATCAGGGAACAGCATCTGACAGAGGTGAACACATGCTTAAGTCTAGTACTCTATTTTCTCCAGTTAAAGCCATTTGGGGTTGGTATAGTGCAATTAAAGCAATGGTTAACTTATTGTTAGATGAATGCCAAGTTTTGACAGTTTGATCCAAATGTGTCATATTTTAAGGCTGGGCCATCTATTAAAATGAATGACAGGTGCTTTCTTCCCAGATGCTTCTTTCCCTTCCCAGAAGGGGAAATGAAAGAAAATAAAGGAAAATTTTGAAAACTAAACTAATCAGCTTTAATGTAACAATAATGATGAAAAAAAGAAGAATGAATTTTAAAAATATATATACATAATAAATAATAAATACTAAATAATAAGTATCACACCCTTCTCCCAGTAGCAATCCACAACATCCTCCAAGGCTGCAGGTCAGGTTCTGGGAAAATGACAAACTGGGCCCTTGGACTCAGTGGCATATGGGAGCTGGATGCAGGAATACATGGATTCAGGAACACATGGATTGGGATGGAAGCCAGAAGAATGGGTGGAATACTCCCAAGATTCTGGTCATGGAGAAAGAGAGAGTAATCCTCGTGACTCCTCTGCTTTATACTGAGAATAGAGGATTGAATACTTCATTTGGTCAATTTTAGGGCACCTGACCTTTCCACTCTCCCCACAACCACAACCCTTCTACACACAAGAAGTTTAGCATAACCAAGCAGTCACCTTGATTTCTATTGAATTAAGTATGCCCAAGAGCCTTTCTGCATACCACTCATACCATTATCTCTGCAATTACTATAAACATTGAGCATTATCACTCCCAGAAGCAGGCATTGATTAAAACCATGATGCTAATTTGAGAAAATGCACTCACTTAGAAGGTACTTGACTGAAAAGTAAAACTTCTAAACCAAAATTGGTTCTGTCCTGGCTCAAACCAAGACAAAATGGTAGAGATTGTGTTGCAAAATTATACCTTTAAAAGAAACTTTATGACATGCACAAATAGGTGCATTTGCATTTGAAATAAATCTAGGAATATGTAAAAATATTTCCAGTGTTTCAGTGATTTTGTCTTTTTCACATTCTTAAGTATAATTTTTAGTGTACAAAATCCCTCTGTTACTGCTTAGCTTGGAGGGTGCATTGTGGATCTAAATTGTCTTTATAGGCAGTTACCAGAGCTGCCTTTCTAGATATCTAGATATCTAATAACATTAGTAAATCTCCACAAGTGTTTAAATGACAGCAGTCCAGCTCCATGCTTCTGCACTGCACCCAGACCTGTGTAATCAAAGGCCTTCCTTTTTTATAGCTTAGAAAGTTTTAATTGTCCCAGTGCTGTTCTCTATATGTATTAATCAGAATTTCAAAAGCTACTGAGGTCCTGCTTAATTCAAAGAGTAAGCCATGCTTACATCTTCACGAATTTTTGAAATTAATAATACTTCATCTCAATCAGTTTCCATTATTTAAACTAATATGGATAGAGAATAACATTTTTTAGAACTATTCCAGTGCACACTAGAGAATCTTCTCACCTTTCCTTTGCCTGTAAAATGTGTGAGAATTTTCTAACTTCTATACACAGAATACCTATGAGGTATATACAATGATCATACAGTTTACGTTGCTGCTGGTCCTAAGCATTTCCTAGGAAAACAATTTATTTTGATTATGAAATTACTGCAGCCAGAATTTGCTTTCTCCATACTCCTTCGCACTAAAAAACTCCTGTTTCACCTATTCACTTTTTATCACTTTCCTCCAATAATCATCTTTATCCCTATGAAAGCAAAATAAATCAATAAACTGAGTATTTTTCATCAGCTTCTTTTCAAGATGCTGTGCTACCTTCATATAGAATATCATGGGCCATTGAAACATTTCATGCCCTGTCTGTGATAAATTATTGGGGTGCAATCTGCAGTTACAGGTCAAAGTTATCATTTGAATCAATGTCTGTGTTAAAGTGCTATTGCCACCCCCTACTAACAGCTCTGTTGCTCACTGAGCAACATTTCTCACAGCTCCCATTTCAATTTATTATTTTGGCAGTTCAAAACAGGTAATTTTTTCCCTGAAAGCTGTGGGACACTGTACTGAAACAATTCTCTAATATTGATTTGAAAGAGTACCTATTAGCTTTTGTTTTCTGTCACTGTGTTGTCTCAACACCTGCAAATGTACTTCTAATAACAGTGTATCTGACTCTTTGGAAAACAGGGGTTTGGAAATATGCTGCTCTTTTATTTCAAAGGATGCTTTTCTTGCAAACCCAGTGATGTGCATTTTTAAAAAGGGTAATGTTGGCTGTTAACTTTGCAAAAGTATTCAGGTCCCTGAAACAGCTTCTTTGTGCAGGGTACAGGCTACACACAAAGGAAGAACTCATACATGTTCTGAGTTTTCATGTCATATTAACTCTCAATTTATCTCATTTTTCTCTATTTTTAATGTTAGTTCTGATTTATTTTTATTATTTTAAAGAGTAGGAATATATGTCCTGAAAGAGTCTATTAGGAATAAAACATTTTTAAGAGGTAATTAGGAATTAATTTTGACAGGATTTAAAAGAGACATTATCAACAGCTTTCAGGAAAATGATCTGACAGGAAAAGACAATTGATTATAATTTGACTTCCTCCTCCCTCAAAATATTAAATATCAAGCTAAAAAAATATATATAAAAGGACTTAATGTCTGCAAGGTTGTAGCAGTGTGAGGTTTTCATAAGTTGAAAGAGGATTTACTGTTCTGGGTTGTTAAAAAGAAGTGTCATTTTTCATACAGATTCTTGCAGAATGTAAGGCAGTCTCTGTGTTGTCACTTAAATGCTAACCAGTAGCAGCAGCAGTTTAAATTGGCATTATTAACATTTATTTCCAAAGCTAGATGCTAAATGAACTTTGATTTTGCTTCTACCTGTCTGTATTTCTAGCTGCAGGTTGAATGATGGCAGAATAATTGGAATCAAAGGTGATAAGAAAATGAAAAGTAAAGAGAAATCAAGTACTTAAGCCAATCAATCAGTATATATTAGGGACAAATATGAATCATCTTTTCCCAGAGATGATAGTTTAACTCATCCTATAATCTACATTTCATATTTCAAAGGCTGTAAAATATAAAATAAAATGTCTTTTATATTCAAAATACAAATTGGCTCTTTCTTAGTTTCTTAGCTAGCTCTTCCTTGAAGTTGTATGAGGAATCTCAATAAGCACCATGCTTTAAAATCCCAAGTTTGGAGTGACAGAGAAACCACAGTATTTTTTGGGTTTGGATACCCATGGTTTAGATACCCATTCTACTAGAAAACCTTCACAGTGAGTAAAGAGCCCCTCTATCTGAATATACAAGACAGGAAAGAGCAAAATAAATTGTATGAATATACAGCACTCAGAGAATAAAACCTAAAAGGTTATTCTCAGAGGTAAAGGAAATAAAGGGAATGAATTTCACAGGTTTTGGTAGGCTTTGGATTAGTGCAACCTGCACCAACAAGATGAGATGCAGACCTACTCCCAGATCTGGGATCTCTGATGCTGGGGATAGTAATGACAGTGAAGTGAACATGCTGTTCATTTTGCTTGACTTGCTGCTTGATAATTCAACCCATTCTAAGAATCATCTTTCACAGAAGGACTGTAAGTTCATACTTTCTAATACCAACATTTGAGAAAACAGACAGGACAGTTGCAACCTACAGTGGTTATGAGGACCACCTGCATCTGCCCACTGCAGATAAGTCTCCCCAAAAGGTATGGCAGTATAGATACTGCTGTAGCCCATCACATATAGATCCCTCAATATGTTTAGCAAGGATTGGTGATGAGATTTGCCTCATATCCATTTGGGACCTTTCCTGAAAAACACAATATCTATGAAGCTGTTGTACAAACTTACAGTGTTCTGAAATGAAGGTTCTGATGTGAGCTACTGGTGCGGTACAGGTCTCTTCCCCATCTCTCACATGAAGTGTTGGCTCAGTAACTCTGGGCAGTGTTTAGGTAACTTGCCTGGAGCCCAGCCACAGGACCCTATGGTGGTTTTGTCTGAGACAGAGTTAATTTTCTTCAGAGTAGCTATTGTGGGGTGATGTTTTGGGTTTGTGCTACAAACAGTGTTGATAACACATGGACATTTTTGTTACTGCTGAGCAGTGCTTGTACAGAGCCAAAGCCTTTTCTTGTTTCTCAGCCCACCCTCCCAGTGAGCAGTCACAAGAAGCTGGAAAGGGACACAGCTGGGAGAGCTGACCAAAGGGGTATTACATATCATATGATGCCATGCTCAGCATATAAAGGTAGGGGAAGAAGAAAGAAGGTGGGAAGGGACTTTTGGAGTTATAGTGTTTGTTGTCACAAGTACCTGTTCCATATGATGGAGCCCAACTTTCCTGGAGATGGATGACCACCTGCCTGCTGATGGGAAGTAGTGAATGAATTCCTTGATTTGTTTTGCTTTGCTTGCATGTACACCTTTTGCTTTACCTATTAAGTTGTCTTTATTTCAACCTAGGAGTTTTCTCACTTTCACCCTTTTGATTCCCCTCCTAATCCTATCAGGGGATCCTATCAGCAATGTGTTGTTTAGTTGCTACCTGGGCTTAAACCTCAACAGACTCACACACCAAGCACTCTGTGCTGGTATATCCAGAACCTTCATATGTTGCATCATCACTTCATTCCTTAATGGAAAAGTGTTCCTTCAAAAGTGAAGGTAACTCACTAGAGAAGTCTGCATGGGCAGTCATGCTCTGTCCTACTCTACTTCTTTTTCTAACATCAGTGTTCAAAGCCTGAAGAACTGTGGCCGTCTCTATCCAAATTTGTATCAAGAATCCTGAATCCCATGTTTAGTTTTGTCTTTTTCTCTAGGGAATAGCTGGTAATATCTTTGGACTTTCCACATCATGGTTCATATGCAAACACATTTATAATTTATTCATTTCCAGTCAGAAGAGCTGGAAAGAAAGCATGCAGGTTTCAGGCTAAAAAAATTGTAACTTTTATCACTACTATACTGTAGGCATGTAATAATAATAATAATAATAATAATAATAATAATAATAATAATAATAATAATAATAATAATAATATTTCAATGCAAGCAACTTTTTTCATAGTATAATTCACATAGAAAACATCAATGAAATTTTTGTGGGTCAGAGGTTCTTTGTAAGCTTCTGAGGAGAAAGATGAAAGAATCTCCTAGATAGTTCCATAGTATTACTCTTCATAGATTATGTGAGACTTATGTTTGATTGCCTGACCTGCATAAAGGGAACCAAGGAAAAAGCCTTGTTTCTCTCACATTCTATTTATGTACCTTAAGCACTAAGTTCCTCTTCCTTTTTTTCTATGGAAATATTCAAAATAGAACAGATGAAATGCAAAATAAAACTTGGTTTTTGCTACCCCCAAAGTTTTCAGCATAATTATTATATTCAAAAGGCTCTCATCAGTACTTTATTAAGATAATGTGTTGGAAAGGTGTTTTTTATTAATTCTGTACATGAACTACAAAGTCCACTTCCACAAACACGATTTGAGAAATATTTAAGAGAATCAGAAAATCATTTTTCAGAATAGTTTCACTATGAAACAGATTCATATACATGAAATAAATACTTGTGTAATAAACGTTTCATATGTTCCTGCCTGCATGTGATGCAGAGACACATTTAACTTGAGGCAGGCAACTGTAAGCATCACTGCAGCAAGTTTTTCCTTTTCTGATCATTGTATTTATCAATATATGCCCCTAAAGTTCAGAACGTGCATACGTATATCACAGAATTTGAGACACACTACAGTGTAGTCTTGCATGGAATTTGGATCTGATCAATGCAAAGCTTATTAAAATCAGGGAGTCAATTACATTTGATGAACAATGTATAGCTTAAACCTCTTTTGTGTCCATCTGCAGACATTTCTCATGTAAAATATCTGATCAAGCTTGAAAAATCGAAACTATTAAATCATGAATCAAACCTTTTACTAATTTTCTAGTCTCTCTTTAATCATTGTTTGGGATAAAACCATTCTGACTTGCATTACATGCTGTGTCATCAAAATTTTCTCTGAACTGTTTCCAAAGCACAGACACTTAGTACAAGTGTCATGGGCATGATTCAGTAGATCAGTCTTTGTATTTTTAATGAAGACATCTATGGCTAAATGGGGAAATAAAAACCCTCTACTATGATCCCATAATTAGAAGTGCCATTTTGTTTTTCCACTGGCAAGAAAAACTTGAAGGACACTAAGTGAGATGATCTTTGATCTTTCTTTATTGCAAGAATGTTAAAATGAGATTTGATTTTTCATATGCAGATATTTGGTATAATCCAAGATCCACAAGACATGCACTCAGCCTATGTCTTCCCCTGCAAAAGGGCTTATGTTTCTTGTAGGTGTGAGGTAGCTACCAATCCCATGAAGATGTCTCTGATATTCCAAGGCATCTCAAGCAACACTAAATGCCTACATTTAGGCAGTTCAGTTATGGCCCCAAATCCATTCCATATTGTTTTAAAGAGTGCTTTTGCCAGTGATTTACAAAGCAACAATTCTTTTCACTTTACCTATTACCAAGGTTATTGCTGGGCCAGCAAATAAACAAATGACAGATGCTCTTTATTAACTCCTCTCCCATGCTAGAAAGAAATAAGATAAGGGAAAAAGACATGGGTTTGAAAATAACTTACATAACAGTAATGAAAACAATAATTATGAAAAATAAAATAATTAAATATGTACAAATGTATACAAAAGCAATATTGCAATATTGTGCCCTCCTGTGGTAGTGCTCACAGCACCACTGAGGCTGCATCCCAACTAAAGTCCTGGTCTGGACTTTTGGAGTCAGTGGTCAAAGGGAAGTGGATTCAGGAATGGATCATGAATTCGGGAGTGCATAGATCAGGATCAGAGGCAGACATTGAAAAATGTGCTTTTAATTTCAGAGAGATCATTGCTTAGAAGAGACTTAATTGAAAATTAAAATTACAAAAAAGAAAATTCATTGTATCCTGTCTTAAACCAGGACACATTGACATTCCTGAACACTCCAGTATGAGAGATTAAGAAAATGTGCATTTTAGCCTTTTTTATAAGTTCATCATTTGGATTTTTAAACTATCTTTTTGCTGTTCTAGAATTTTTTACATATATGCATATATGCATGCATGCATATATGCATATAGAATTTTTACATATATGCATATATGCATATATATTTTTATATATATATATATTTTTTACATACATGCATTTTATACATATATATACATATACATATACATACATATATATATATATACACACATATATATATACTTTAAGTCGACAGTAAAAGGATAAGAATCTTTAAGGTAAGAGCTTTAACCTTTGCAAAATACTTTCCATTTATTTCTTTATTTTTAGAAATTAAATTTCAGCCTAATTATTTTCATAATACATCTAAGAGCCCAAATGCCCTTTTGTAACAAAGGGAAATGCCATATAACTATTATTAGAGATTCAATAAAGAGAAATATCTGTTCAATCAAAAGTAGATATTCTCTGTGTTAGGTTTTTAAATACAGTGATGACAATGCCAAATGATTAGTTAATTATTATAGGAAAATTGCATCTAATCTTTACTGATTTGTGAGAGTCTGAGGCTGGTTAATTCTTGATTTGTGTCATTAATAATCTGCATAGAGATGAAACTGAGCTGCTTTTTTGCAATATCATGGCTCTTGCCCCACCATTTTCCTCTAACTCTTATTTTTTGAATTAAATTTTTATTCCAGTACATTCATTCACAAAAGGTGACCTAGAAAGTGATGGTCCCCACTGCAAGGCTCTTATAGGTTTGTAATAGCACCTTTGCCCCAAAGTTTTGAGGTCTTCACAGGCAGTGAACCAAAGCTCAGATAAATTACCATGTCCATAATGTCAGATGAAATGTATGCAGAGAGCTTCAAAATTGACTCAGTTAATTTGAATTAATCTTTTAATTTAGATTCAGCTTCTAAAAGTCTTCATGTTGCTCCCACTTTAGAGCTGACAGAAGTATCTTAAAGTATTTAGGCTATTAATGTGAAGGAATATTTCTTTATTTCATGTAAGCTGCACAGTTGGCTAAACCTAAGCCATTAACAGTTCATGTCTATCCAAGCCAGACCTTACCCCACATTATCTGACCAGTGTGAAAGCCACCTCTTGGGAATAGCTGGACAGGGATGAAGACCAAGAAAGATGAATAAAGAGAGAAACCTATTCTGTGGGTCCAGAGACAAGACACCTGGGTAACTCTCCCACTGATCCATCCATCAATGAGGTGGTGACAGGTGGAGGAAGATGAAGTGCTTAGGTGGCAAGATGAAACCTACACTCAGCCATGGTAGCTAATTTAAAGAGATTAATCAAGGATTCAGTGATTATCAGCAATATCATGCTCATTCTGATTCACATCAGCCATTTAGATATGGTAGAACTGTTCCTGTGTTTAACTACAACTTAAAGGTCATATAGCCATACATATATAAGTACACAAATATAAACATAAAGACAAAGATGGACCCTGTGTTTTCACCCAGCTGGATTTTAACATCTGTCTTCAGAATAATATAAAACATGAGAAATTAATCAATTAATTTAAAATGTTAAATTAAACTCTATGTCTTACAAAACATTTTTAAGGACTTTTAGATTATATCTACCAAATGCTTATTAGAAATTAATCTCCTTGCTTTTAGTTTTCCTTACAGAAGTGCCTGGCTTGCATGATTGATAGCCATTGGTCATTAAATAAGAGAATACAAGGGAAAACAGAAATTAAAATATCAACATGCTTGCTTATTCCTTATCTTTTTACTGCTATTAGTTTTGTCATTTTAGGTGGCATAAATCTGACAAGGACACTGAATTTTCCATCACTGCCAAATCTAGTGACAGGCAGTGTAATCAGGACAGAATTATTATCATTCTGATTGTTTTTCAGAAGGACATAGGTACACTACACAGTTAGCTTCAAAAATCCTTAACAGAAAAAACAAACAAACAAACAAAACAAAACCTACAAATCAATAGCTTTCTCCAGGACGCGTTTGTTTTCTTAACTCCCATTCCATTCTGGAACATTATTTTAACTCTTCTCTGACTCAATAGCCCTAATGTAATTCAATATCTTAGCAAATCACAAACTCATTCTGCATGGAAAAGACCTTTAAAATCATTGAGTCCAACCATAGTCTAACTCTACCACCATTAACCTCTCTCTAGCAAGCCCAGGGCTTAAACCGTGTCCCTAATCACCACAACTACAAGACTTTAAAACACCTACAGGGATGGTGATTCCTCCACCTCCTTGGGCAGCGTGTTCCAGTGTTTGATAACCCTTTCAGTGAAGAAGTTCCCTCTAATATCTACTCTAAGCCTTCTCTGTGTCATCAAGTACTACACAGCCAAGCAACACAACACTCAGAAAAGAGGATAGAAAATTTGATGAAGATATTTTTCCACTGCAAATTGCCAGTATGTCTAAATCAAACAATTATGCTACTTTTGCTAATCACAGCCTTTCTCAAGATTTTTAAATATTTGCCTTTCTTTTTATAATGGCAACGTGGAATGTAAACTCTCAATTAATCACAGTTAAAATACACAAAAAGTTTATAAATGCTTCAGTTCCTTCAAACCATTGGATAAAACATTTTTAAGTATGTGCCTCTTTCTGAAAATTTACCCTTTTATCCTGATTCTGGAAGAGACTGTTTTGAAATTGCAAATATTTCCTAGGGTAAGAGAACTAGTTAGGATGCACCTTTAGAAGTAAGACTCTGCCAAGAACATTTCACTTTTTTTTTTTTTTTTTTTTTTTTTTTTTTTTTTTTTTTTAAATGACATATGTAGTCATAGGCTCAGCCTTGTTTCTGTGAAGTAGTTATAATGAAAAAAATTCAATATCATTGAATGATATCTTCAATATCAAATAAAATTTCTGCAGATAATATTTTCCTCTATGCAGTTATTAAAATTATGTGTGTATATATATACAGATCCTAATATTCTTGCAGGAAGTCTTAACTTCTTTGGTGATATATATATGTGAGGAGAAAAGCTTAAGGAAACATTACAGAAAGTCACAGGTAGGTAGAAGGGCTAGAAAATCACAATAGAAGACAGGCAATTTTTATTAAAATATATAAACTAGTAATTTCATATAATAATTTCTTCATTTTATCTATAATTCCTGTTTTTGCACACCTTGCTCATTTTTTTAAAAACTTTCAAGCAGATTCAATTACATGCAGCTCAGTAATTTAAGATGTACCAAGGAATGAGACAAAAGTGTAATAAGTAGCTGTTAAAAACAAAAATATAATAGATCTGAGGCTTTTTGGTTTTGTTTGTTTGTTTTTTTATTTTTAATCTAGACAAACTAAATTGTTAGTTCTTGGAGCTATATTTTAATAAAATAATAATATAATAATTGATTTTATTTATGTTTTCTTATTTTTTATCTTAAAAGTTAATACTTGTAATTCAGATTTCTGTCCTCAGATGTAAATTTTATTTATAATAATCTATATATAATATATATATATAATATCTATAATTAAATTATAATTACTGCTCCCTTGCTGAAGGGATTTTCAACTGCTACTGAATGCTGAGGTTCTCAGTGTGTAGAAGTCATGGTCAGTGTTTATTGTATGATCATATTCATGAGTTTAAAACAAAATAATCCAGTATTCAGCCCAAATTTGGCACAAAAATCTTCACTGTGTCATGCGGTGCATTCAGGTGTCTTGAACAGTGTTACCTCATGCTCTGACATCACCATTCCCAGTAAAATGAATCATATCATTTACAGAAACAAAGGTCAGTCCCAAAGTATGGAAAATAACATGTTGAAAGGAACAGAAAAAATATATTTTGTCATTGATCCAACAATAAAACCAAGTTTCTATAGCTGCATAGTGCACTGGTCTCTCTTGTAGAGAAATTTCATCCGTTGCTTACTCTCTGAATCATTAAATATCTTCTTTGTTCTAAGAGTGGCCATGAGTTTGATATTTCAATCAAGCTTCAATTTAGTGAGAATATCTCTTTCATCCAGCTGCTATCAGCACCTGCTGTAAGTCACAGAATTCTGCATTCCTTCTAAATTGCTGGACAGCACAACATATATATAAAGTGCTACATATAAAGTCATTCAAGACAAGACAAGTCCATGGATGAAATGGTTCAGTACACATACAGGCCATGATCTCTAGTAGAAAAGAAAAAAAATTATGTTTAGGAACTGAAGTTGAAATAACAGAAAAACGATTTGTGAAAAAAATTAAAAATCAAGTTTTTCTCACAACTATCATATGATCCACATCAGGATGCAATCAAGTTACATGGAAGATGTCTGACAAAGATTTGTACCATTTGTGTCAGAATGCTGAGAATTAGAATTGTATAAATCTACAGTCAGAGGGGATTTGAAGACATCAAGGCCATCCCTTCTTTTCAAGGCAGGATTATTTCTAAATCATCTGTGAAAAATGGAAAATGCACCTTCAGTTCTGTGGCACCCACGCCAGTTAATTTCCCTGATTCCTCCATTACTTCTTATTCTGAGGACTATGGATACGGAGGAAACATTCTCATTGATGATTCTGTCCAGATGATTTTGTAACTGTAACTGAACTGAACTGTAGGCAATGGATCTGTAAACCCTTTTCCTAGATCTTAAAAATCATTGTTAATTTTATACTTCAGCTTCATCACCTTTCATCAATGTCTTTGTTTTCCAGTTCCGTTGTTCTTCATTATATCCTTGGTTCTGTCTGTATTGGACCCACATTTTTCTTGAAATGTGTAGTCTCAAGATTTCATTTCAGATTAGACAGGAGTCTTTTAGCCTCTGCTAAATCATATTGGCAGTGCCAGCAGGGTATCAGTTCTTAATATTGGGAACATGACAATCCAGTGAACGTGAAGATAAACACCTAAATTAGTTGTTTCAATCTGTAGCCTTATGCCAACAACACAAGCAGAGTGTAATCATATCTACATGCACTTCAATAACATTTGTCCTTTTTTTTTTTGCAAGAGAATTACTTGTCCCTTTTTTCCCACCTTTGGCTCCCTGTAATCCTCAGACCACTTCCTACGGAACCATGCTCCACAACCATTTATTTTCTATAGTATAGTTGTGCAGCTACTAGGTCTTGTGTGCTGCACTTCTATAAATAACATTCTTTTTCAACCCATTGCACCAGTTTTTCAAGAATTTTGAATTATAATCCTATCATCAGACACATTACAGTACCTTTAAGGCTTGTGTCAGTTGCAAATTTAACAAACGTACTCTTTTTTTTTCCAATCATGTTATTTATAAAACAATACAATAATCAGGAAAAAACCCAATCAATAGAATGTCAGTCAGCATATTCTGATAATTAAATATCAATTATAAGTCTTCAAATATTGATATTCAATGAGTCTAAATTCTACCTTTGTCCTAAAAGTCATCAAATGTCAGATGACAGGTTTACTGCTGCTTATTATATCAGTTACCTTTCTTACACACAAGGAAGATGTCACTGCTGATACCTCCTGTTTTCTTCCAAAAAACAAGCTGTAGTCCATGTGCCTATTCCAGAAGAAAACTGTTGAGTCAGTTTTTTACTAGAGTTAGCTTATGTTTTTTATATGACAGCATTAAATGGCTCCTGGAGACATACATTAAATGTGATGGAGAAATAAGTGGCAAATCTAGCTGGGCTGTCTAGTTGTCTTGTGTTCAGAGTGACTTACTCTCTTAAATAAGTAGTAGTCAGAGATCTGACTGCCAATACAAAAAAAAAAAAAAAACAAACAAAAAACCCCTCCAAGCCCCGAAACCAATACACAGTCAAACCCAAATAAAAAAACCTCAATCTTTTAAAAAAATTAATTTTCACAGGATTATATCAAGGAAGATGGAGCTTTCTTTTACCTCTGCAGTTAACAGTGATAAATGTACAGTATCAATTGGAAAGTAATTTGTAAGTTTGGATAACTCTGTACACATCTGTTAGCTGCAATACTTATTGATATGCCAGGGTCTAAACTAGGAACCTGAATAAATTAAAGTTTGCTTAGTGGTGGGGAGAGTTGAGGAATCTACCTATAAAAAAAAACCAAAACAAAACAAAAAAATCCCCAACCAAACAAAATCCCTGTATAAACCAAACCTGATTAACACAAAATAACACTGCCAATATTCATAAGGCATTTCTAGATTTCATAAGTAATAGTACAGTGACTTACAATAGGATGTCTAAAGCTAAGATACTGACTGATCTGAAAGTTCTATGTCTTCACTTGCAGGCATGATTTAACAAGGGGTAATACAGATATTTTCCCATTTCTCTCTCTGTTCTGCTCTTACACAGGAGTTCAGCAACCCTTAGTCTTGGTTACTTGTGAAGCAGCTGTTGAACTGCTTGCTACAGCTGCTCATAACAAATCAGACTACTACAAAGTGGATAACCAAGTACTTTGCAAGCACCTCAGACATCTCTGCAGTGACATGAAGAAGAACCTTTTCATGTGTCAATATTTAATCTGTCCTTAGTTATTATTAAGGGCTCAAAAGGCTCATGTCTGGAGTGGAGTGAGTAAACAGTTCAGTAGATTCTACAAATAACTATACAAAAGCACATCAACATTGCTTACCCACATTTTAGAAAGGTCTTCAGGCCCTACTAGCAGAATTGTTGCCTTCTATCTATAGACATGAAATTGGACTGTGTTTCAATCATGCACTAAAAAATTGGTGTAAATCTAATTAATCAGAAGCTTTGCAGCCTCAAACGTAGCTATAGCCAAACATTGTGTGTGTGCCAATATATATATCTATATAGGCACATAGAATCATAGAATAGTTTGAGTTGGAAGGGACCTTTAAAAGTCATCCCAGTCGAAACCACCCTGTAACGAGCAGGAACATCTTCAGCTAGATCAGGTTGCTCAGAACCTCATCCAATCTGATCCTGAACTCTTCCAGGAATGGGGCATTATAAACTCTCTGGGAAACCTGTTCTTACCCTCATTATGAAAAAATTGTTATTAAGGTGTGTTTAAGAATTTGATGAATATGATCAATAGAAATTTTTCTTGTGTAAAAAATACAATTTTCAAACGAGTTCTTCTAAATTTCCAGCATTCTTTGTTGGTTTTATGGGTTTTGTTTCTTTGTTTGTTATCTTTTGTTTTTTCTTTTTTTTCCCCAGGAATGTCATTCATGCCTGAATGAAGAATTCCATTTAACTTGCAGTCACCCACCTGAATGATCATCTTACTTAAAGAAACAAGAGGTAGAAAAGTTAAATGTCAGGGAAATCAAAGTTCTAGAAACTGTTTCAGGTAAGCGGTTTGAGAGGTCAAACCTTCTTGGAGATGTTTGTTAATAATTCATTTCATGTTAGTTCTAGACTTTGCACAACTTTGTGCTGTTCAAGATTTTCTTCTAAGGCTTCATAGGTGACAAAATAAATCTTTGAAAATAGCTTATATGGAAAAAAAAACCCAACCAAAGCACAGAATTAATATTATTATCTCTTCTTGCAACATAATATTAAGTTCAGTAGTGACATTGCTTTTTAAAGACTATACTGGAACAAATAATTTTCTTTGAGAGAATAATAATCTTGTAATACAGATCTGAGAGGCTTTTCAATGTGCTTTACCTTGAAAACCAAAAAGTGCAAGTTCTAATGTTTCATTCAAACAAATTTTGAAAGTTTCAAGTGGTCAAATTGCCCTCAGTGATTCCTTTATGAAGCTAAGATTTGTAAATGTCAGAATATTGATATTTGAGATATTATTTTTTCTATTTCTGTCTTTCATTGACTGGTAAAGTTTACACCTTTTCACACAGGACTTTAATGTCAGACAGATTCAGTTTAGAAAAAGAAATGTAATAATTCAATATAGAGAAAAGTATTTAAACACTGAAGGCAGTGCCTGTACAAGAACTACTTAACACAAACAAAATTAGGGAATTGAAAATAGGTTGGAATTTTACTAAGATCTGAAGAAGGTCCAGAAACTTTTTGGGAACATGCCAGTTCACACAGGACAAAGCCACACAGGGGACAGTTCTAGTTTAACAACGGTGAGAGTTGGGATCCACTCTCTGGGAAGACTCCCAGGCACTGTTTGATTTACAGCTGTGAATATTGTCACTACATCATTTTGGTGCTCTGCACTTGCAGTAGACATCAGATTAAATTAGTTCCTTGTCCATTCTGAATCTCAGATCTGTGATACCAAATGTATCCTCATGTAGATCACTGTGGAGCTGTCTTGGAAAGTCTGACCCTGTCAAACAACATTGTGAAATGCTGAGATCTTTACTCTGAAGAAAAATCATTCTGAACAGAGTCTGATAAGAGATTTCAGAGACAGGGAATATATAAAAATATGGTCTATGTAAGTGGTAGATCTCAAAATGTTACAGCTGCTGGTTTATCTCTTTGCTTCCATTTCAAGATGCTTTATCAGCATCTCCTTTCCTTCACGAACCATTTAATGCACGAGGGCTGCATTTTTGATGTCATTGTTTTCTCTGAAGTAACAACAATTCTTTGAACAATGATTACTTACACTCTACTCAGAACCAGAAGATGCTGGATATCTGAAATGTCAAGCAACCTCGTATAGTGAATAAATGAAAGAACAATTGCTGTAGCTGGAATGCAGGCTTATGCATCATGTGGCCATGCAGCCAGCATTGAGGAAGTACTCTGCCAAATGCTTAACCCTGAGGATAACACCAGGCTTGTGGTAGTACAAGGAGCATAGTTACAATTGCTTAAAGATGGAGATTTTCTATGAAAAAAAAGGGAGATCAGCTTAAAACAAACAAACAAACAAACCAACAAAAAAGGGATAAAAAAACCCAAACAAACAAACAAACAAAACAAAACAAAACAAAAAAAAAAAAAAAAAAAAAGAGAGAGAGACTAGATATGAAGTGGTAGTAATATGGTAATACAGGCAAAATACTAATAAGATATTAAAGCTTTGTATTTCTGATTTCTCTTTCAGTGAGGTCAACAATACAACACTTCACTATTCTCAAAATTTAATTAGCTATCTCTCTTCAATAATCTATATTTTCTTTTTCAGTACAGAGGAACTGAGGGAGCACTGTTACTACTATAATTATTGTTACTATTACCATTAAGCCAATAACAATGTAACACATTGTTCCTTGAGGAGATGCAAAACCTTTTAAGTTAATTAAAGGAAATGTAGTTTACAATGCTACAGATTGAAGCAGTCTGCTATTTTCACACAAACCCTGTTCCAGATTTTAAGATTTTCCACCAGGACTTTGGGACCAATATTAATAATTAAAAAATCTTAACATTTCAACTAATTTTTAGGTAAGGTCTTCCTCTTTCTTTACCAGTGTAGCTCTTATACTAAAATTCTCATTAACTCTTCTGGATGCAAGTTTTGATTAAAAAAAAAAAAAAAAAACGACAAATTATTACCTAGAGCATAGATTAAGTTTTAGATAAAATTTAACTCAGGACAGAGAAAGACTGACATTTTAATGCCTGGTTTTTTTGTTCTTTCTAAAACTCTTGTACTTAATTTTTAACAGTAGTAGTAATCCCATTATCCTCTTGTATTTTTATGATGTGTAGAGGAAGTAAGAGACAAGTACAAAATAACACAAGGTCTTTCAAATAAAGAGATAAAGCAACACAGAAATTAAGAATGGCCCCTTGTTTCTCAGCATCCTTCCAGGACACAAGTTTATCCACTGAGGACACCCCACCTGCTAACCCTGCTGCAAATGCAGAAACTGAAAGAAAGAAAAACTGTGGATGCTTCATTCATAAAATTCAATAAGCTTGGCTAAGCTGAAAGGAAGCTTTCACTGCTCACTCTATTCATTTCCTGGCTTTTTTTTTTCTCCTTTTGTCACTATCTTTTTCTGTACACACCAGAAAATAGACTTTCAAAAAGAAATGGGTTTATCAGATAGTGAATAACACTGGATATGCTGCCTTCACATCTCTGTACCTTTCCAGTTTACCTGACATCCTGGATCTGAGCATGGGGTCAGTTAAAAGCATTTATTCACAAGCTGCACCATTTTGCTTTGGAAAGACTGTGACAGCACCTCACTGCCACATTAACTCACTCTTAAATCCCAGATAAAAACTAATGTATACCCACAATTCTTAATTTTGTTTTCCCAGGGAACAGAAAAATCATGCCACTTTGTATGACTAGGTGATCTATATATATTTCTGTCATTATAACAGTATAATTTGTTTTCCCTATATAAAGTATCCATAATTCTTACCCTTTATCTTTAGTGATAATGTCAACAATCTTTGATCAATGCTTTGTTGTACAAGCTATAAGCACAAGGTCGTATTCCCAAGGGCAAGGACTTTTCCATCTGAATTTCAGAGGCTATAGATGGACATAAAAAAGGAAAGCAAAGGAAAAAGACTGTCAATTAATAAAATGGGAGGTAATAGTCCTGCAGCTGCTTCAGTTGTGTATTTAAAGTTTTTTGTAGAAGACACAGAATAACTGATTTTGAGGACAAATGTCTCCATACATCTTTACTATTATGGGAGCTTCTGTTAGCCAAGGGGAAAGTGTGAAGAGAAACAATAAAATACTGGTTTGAAAATTTATCCACTGAATAATAAGCTTTATCTACAGCAGAATATTGGAGGAGGAAATGGGTCTGTATTTACTGAGCAAGCATGGACTAAGGGTGTGAATGAAGGGCCTGGAAAATTGAAGCACACAGCTTCAGCTTAATGCAAAGGAGCAGAGAAACTCAAGAGTTAAGAGCACATAAAAGAGAAATGGGTTGAAAAGAGGATGAAAAAGGCACATGTAGGAACATATTGGATGGATGCCAACAAAAAATGATGGACTTTGCTGAGGTACCAGAAAACAGCATTGCAGCCTTTAACTATAGGAAACCAGTGAATGTAACACTCATCTACAAGGGCTGAAAGGAAGATCCAGGGAACTATAGACCTATCAGTTTGACCTCGGTGCCAGGAAAGGTTGTGGAGCAGGTCATCTTGAGTACCATCACATACAAGACAATCAGACCAAGTCAGCATGGGTTTACAAAAGGTAGGTCCTGTCTGACTAACCTGATCGCCTTTTGTTACAAGATGACTCCTTTTACAACAAGATGACTTTCCTAGTGCATGAGGGAAGAGCTGTGGACATTGTCTACCTGGACTTTAGTAAAGCTTTTGACACTGTCTCTCACAGTATTCTTTTTCAGAAACTTATGGCACTTGGCTTGTATAAATATACCCTGTACTGGATAAAAAATTGGCTGGATGGTAGGGCTGAAAGAGTGGCAGTGAATGGAACTAAATCTGGCTGGAGACCGGTCGTGAGTGGTGTCCCCCAAGGTTCAGTTATGGGGCCTCTTCTCTTTAATAACTTCATTAATGATTTGAATTAGGGTATTGAGTGTACCCTCAGTAAATTTGCAGGTGACACTAAACTAGGTGGCTGTGTCAATCTGCTGGAGGGTAGGGAAGCCTCCTTACAGTGCAACCTGGACAGGTTATACCAGTGGGCCAAGGTTAAGTGCATAATGTTTAAAAAGGCCAAATGCCAGGTCTTGAACCTGGGTCATAACAATTCCATGGTAAGATACAGGCTTGGGGAAGTGTGGATAGAAAGTTGTAAGTTTGAAAGGGACCTGGGGATATTGGTTGATAGTTAACTTAACATGAGTCAGCAGTGTGTGCAGGTGGCCAATAAGGCCAATGGCATTCTGGCTTGTATTAGGAACTCAGTGGCCAGCAGGAATAAGGAGGTGATCATCCTTCTGTACTGGGCTCTGGTGAGGCTGCATCTTGAGTCCTGTGTTCAGTTCTGGGCACCTCACTATAAGAGGGACACAGAAGTGCTGGAATGTGTCCAGTGAAGGGCAACAAAAATTATTAAGGGTCTGGAGGACAAATCCTGTGAGGAGTGGCTGAGGGAGCTGGGGTTGTTTAGTCTGGAGAAGAGTCTGAGAGGAGACCTTACAGCTCTCTTCAACCACCTGAAGAGAGGTTGAGGTGAGGAGGGAAACAGCCTCTTCTCCTTAGTGAACTGTGATAGGACCAGAGGAAATGGATGGAAGGTGCTCCAGGGGAGGTTTAGGCTGGATGTTAGGAAATATTTTTTCACTGAGAGGGTTGACAGACATTGGAATGTCCTGCCCAGGACAGTGGTGGAGTCACCATCCCTGGAGGTATTTAAAGGTGTTTGGACCTGGTCCTTAAGGACATGGTTTAGTAATTAGATGATGGTGTTGGCCAAAGATTGGACTGGATGATCCTGGAGGTGTCTTCCAAGCTAAAACATTCTGTGGTTTTGTGATTATGATAGAAATACAGAGAGCTTGGATAGGAGTTTTTAGTGCCAAAAGAGAGGCCTGTGACTCCTTTAAGTTCCCATAATGTTAATAAGGAGGTGGTTATTCTTAAACTGACTTTAACCAAGATATAGGTATGACAAAATATAGAAAACAGCAGATTTGGTAACAGTGTGATGTCATGGGCAAACACAGTGTTTAAACATATTTAAATTGAGTATGTAAGCAATGTGAACAATTAAGGAGCAAACAAGGATTTGGGAAGTTGTGTTTAAGAATCATGGGAAAGCAAATAAACAGCTACCAAAAGAATAACAGAGTTTGCACAACAAAGAAGGTATAAGATAAGCACAAGGGACAGGAAACAGGAAGGAAATTCCCATTAACTAAAATCATGACTAGTAAAACCTGAAACAGGAGAGCCTAGGGAGGAGATGAGATTCCCACCTGCCCCCAGTGTGAGGGGAATGAGTGAAAACTGAAACAAAAACATGTGAGCCAGAGAAGAAAATCTGAGGTGTCTGTTTTGGTGTACTTCATCAAACAGCTCTTAAGTCTGGTGACCTTGACCTTGGAAACCAAAGACTGTGGTTTCAGCACTGCACAGATTCATTTCCATGGTAATAGTCACAGCTAATTAGCAGAATAAGTGTTAAAGTCTGACAGTTTTAATGATAAGTGGAAATAGTGATTAACCAGTAGCACAAAGTGTGTTGCTAGTGAATGAATCTGCTGAAATTTTCTTTGAAATTTGAAGCTGATCTATCAGTCTTAAAAACTCCTCTTGTGGTGACCTCTAGGTTCCTAACTGATGAATACAGATACATAGCTAGATAAATGTATTTAGTTAAAATACTGTATTGTCTGGATGCATCTTGTCAATCCCTGGGAAACAGGATTAGATGCTAATATTGATTTCCATGGGTGATAAATAGAAGTTCTGGAAATACTAAGTGGTTGCTTATGATACTTTGGCTTTGTTCAAAGTCATCTGTGATTACATGCTCTGTAGCATTTATTTCCAGTTGCCCAGACTCTGTCTGGAGCCTGACAGAACTTATTATGACTCCTGTGCTAGCTGGGCTTCCTTTACAAGGAAGATGACAAACTCACAGCTGATACCTGTAATGCCATCAGCAGATGTGTTCTGATTCAAGAGCTCAGTGGTTCAGCTTAAACATGAACACAGGGGGCATAAATCAGAATAAGGAATTTATCCAAGTTTAGGTATTAATATAGTACAGGGAAAGGGGAGGGGAAAGTAGAAAACCCAAACTTTCAGATTTTCTTAGAATATCATATTAATCTGTATTCTTACAGGAAGGGGGTTAGAATTAGAAAAATAAAGATTTTTCAAACATGGCCTAGTGGTGCTATTAAGGTTCATGAATTACTGAACTGCAAGATAGGGATTTGAAGAAGTAAACAATCTGTTTTCTGTGTCAGAAAAGAAACTAAACTAGGTTAAGAAATATTAATAAGATTTTAAAAATATGAACTAATTGTGAATCTCTTCCTCCTCTGTTTGATTCAAAACTTTCTATGTTTTTTTCTTAATTCTGGACTCAGATTTCAAGTACATGGTGTTAAAAAAGTTTTGTAATTTTTCATAATAAAGGACCAAAAGATTTGATGAACTTAGAAGCAGAGGCATGTTTCAAAATATAAAGGAAAGAAGGTTCACATTTTTTCAGACTTGACTGATGAAATCTAATTATGTAGATGAAGACATTTTTATCTTAAATCATAATTTATTTAACTAGATAGAAATATCTCTACCCATATTAGAAGCAATAATTGAAGATTAAATTATATTTCTACATTTCCACTGAACAAGAATGGTCAGCTATTTCTTAATGTGTTCAGATAACATGGCAGTGAATGTGTGAAAGGGACAGAAGGGGACAAGAGTGGAGGAAAATGGGAACTAAAAGGTGAAGGGAAGAGAAAACTATTCCCAGCAGCAAGCACCCCCAGAGAAGCATCCAGTGCATCAAGTACTGATAAGGCAGCTTTGATGATATTGCTTGTTCTGGTTTAAGATACTGAAAGTAAGGTTAAATTAATGTACTTTAAAAACTTAAAAACACGTTTTATAAAAGCAGTGTTTGGGATTGTCACCTGAAATGTCTGTAATAAATTTGTACAGGTCGTCTTTATCTCATCATTAATTTTTTCTTTCTCACATTTGAGGATATGGAGCTGGGGCCCAGGGGAGAGCCACAGAGATGATCAGAGGGCTGATCAGAATTTTAACTTTTGGACAATGAGGAAGCACAACGTATATATATTTATATATATATATATAAACCAAAATAATTTATTGTTCATTTAATCTGAAATCTTAGGAATCTAATGGCATTAATCTGGTTACAATAATTGCAGAAAAAGAGAGAGTAATAATATAGTTAGCATTTATTTACACATTTTTTAGTTACTGTCCCTTTACCTGTTATTATGTTCATGGGTGATGGTTTAATTCTGATGCTGGTGGTGGGAATGTTATGGTAAGTCACCATTTCCTGAAACCCTCTGCATGGAGGAATATGTTGCAGCTCCTTATTACATCAAAATATACAATATATGTTGATTTTTATTCTGTTTTTTCTTGTATGCATCTCTTCAACTGGCCATGGGTGAACTGCCTTCAGTGATCCAGAGGGCTGAGCACCTCCCCTACGAAGCCAGGCTAAAGAATCTGGGGTTGTTCAGTGTGGAGAAGAGGATGCTCTGAGATGACCTTATAGCAACATTCTAATATCTGAAGGGGCCTACAAGAAAGTTGGGGTAGGGCTTATTACACATCTGTGTAGTGAGAGGACAAAGGGAAATGGCTTAAAACTTGCAGAGGGGGGATTTATATTATAGATTAGGAAGAAACTCTTTAATTTGAGGGTAGTGAGACACTGGAACAGGTTGCCCAAGGAAGTTGTGACTGCCCCATCCCTGGAAGTGTTCAAGGCCAGGTTGGATGGGGCCTTGAGCAACCTGGTCTAGTGGAAGGTGTCCCTGCTCATGGCAGGGGGGTTGGAATTAAATGATCTTTAAGGTCCCTTCTAACCCTAGCCAATCAATTCTATAAATTGATTATATCTGTGGGCTTTCCAGTGCCAAGCTTGTATGACACCTCTTACCACCCCGTGCCTATATCCCTCTCTGCTACATCCTGGTTTTCTGCTTCTTAAGGCCTCAGCTATCATGCCAGAACCACATTTTTCTATGCCATGACATTGTTTTATGATTCTAAAAGTGTGGCTGTACCATACAGCAATAAGAAAAATAAAGCAAATCAGCCATATCCACCTCATCAGAAGAAAAATTGTTGCTGTAGGTAAACTAAGTTCAAACAGAGCTGCAGGTAGGTCAAGAAAAGTTCACAGAGAGCAAAGCTGACAAGCTTCAGTCAGAGAGCAGAGAATAATCATCAGAAAGCTTAGAAATGGTAATACCATATTATAGGGCTACAGACTGACAAATGGGTTACAGGCAAGTGCAATGCAAATCTAATGTATTATTAGAGGAGTTTACTGGGGAAAGCAAAAATCTGTTAATGTCAGGGTGAAATCACAGATGAGGCACTTCCTAGAAAATGTGTGCAAATTCTTTTCAACATGTTTATAAATATTAATTGAAAGGAATAAAAAAGTTCCTTGGGTAATCAAGTGAATGAAGAGCCTATGTTGCATGAGTAAATGAGATTTTTTTGGCTTGATTACTTCAGTAACACAGAAGCTAAGATGGGATGTGATTGCTGTGTATAAATACAGGTTGGAGAGAAGAATGTGTGGTAGTGCATACAGAGAAGAAAGACAGAGAGCTACCAGTGAAACACAGCCCTGGCACAAAAGCAAATAAAACCCACATATATGGAAATCAAAACAAAATGTTGCACTTTGTAGAAACCTTTAAGTACGTTTACAGAGAGAAGAAAATTTACCTTTTTCTGAAATGCCATTATATGCTGGGACTTACTGGAACATTGCACTGATTTCAGTGCTGCAGACAGACTCAGCCAGCCCAAAACTCTTCAGCTTCTATGATAAAGAACAAAGGGATTTTTACAGTGGTGGCTAATGAGTTTTCACAGAAATTAGTAATGAATGAAGGACTAAGGTATGGATCCCCACAGGAACGAGAGAGTTCTTAGGAAAGATTTATCTAATGAGAGATAATGAATCTACTTCTCAAATCATCCTTTGAATTACTAAGGATCAGAATTCTTTTAACATATTGTAAGGTATTTGCAGCGGTAGTGGAACAAGGGTTGGACTTGATGATCTCTGAGGTCCCTTCCAACCCAGCCAATTCTACGATTCTATGATTCTAAGGGAAGTTATTTAGTTTGCTTTGGTGTTTATCATTTGCCTTAATTTCTATCTGAAATTAGAGTGACTAATTTTTATTTTTTTTTTTTTTTTGTTATTATTATTTAACCAGGTTTTAAATGAAACAGATGAAATGAAGAGTTTTAATTATTTTATATGAGTTCTAATGTTTTTGTGCAAAAGGACTCTATTAGGTTTCCGTAATTCAAATAAAAGATTTGCATTTTAATTTTATATTGTACTCTCTGTGCACAACTTGCTGATCCATCATGATAGTATTTTAACCAGTCTATTCTGTTTCATTCTGACCTTTAACTTATTAAGAACATGTATTTGTATCACTACCAGCTGACACAACTCATTTTCTGTTCTTTTAATGTTACTGTGCTTCTTGACTTTCACAGAACCTAAAGGAAATCTGTCTGCTTAAAGTATATTCATTTGGGCTACAAGTCATGTTCCTATTCAATATGTCCAGTCTTCCAGCGAAAACACAATTCAAATTATAAATAAGCAAGTAATTAAGTATACAAATATATAAATTTCAAAGATAGGGCTTTTGAGATCAGAATTAAGAGATTCAGGTAATGTTGGCTAAGAAAAACAGCCAGGTAGAGAAGACTCATGGTCAAATGCTGATGGTAAAATGTGATGTGTAACACTCAAATAATAGCAGTATTTTATGCTATATGTGCTTTTGACAATATGAAAGTACAGTATATTGAATATCAAATCCTCCTTGGAGTGACAAATATTTATTATTATCAGTATGGGAAATAGTTTGATGTAGAGAAGAAATAATGTTTCAATTAATGCAGTTTCAATATGATTTAATAAACAAATAATTTCTAATATAGACATGTTGTCCTGCCTGTGATGCAGCTGGTATAATATACTAATAAAAAATAAAAATGAATTTACTATAACATTTTAAATGACATGTTGAAATTCCATACTAAAATATCAACATTCATATGCTGTTCTTCTCTAAAGCGGAAATTCAGTTTTACTGATAATTTTAAAAAGATTATGCACTTCTTATATGGAAGTAAAATATCAAACTGTCAATTCTGCATGACAGAGATTTTAAATTTCTTTCACTTCTGATTTATACAGTTCTTAACAAGTTTTTCTTTTGCTAGTATATATGATTGTTTTCTCATATTTCTTGGTAAAAATATTTATACACCTAATAGCTGAAAAATTCTATAAGGACATAAAACAGTTCTCTCTGTTCTTGAAGCAATGCTTGTGAACCCAGATTTTGTTGTTGTTTGCAGTTTACTTTTCATATCAGGGTACCATCCATGGTGACTTTAGTACTCAGTGGGAATACAGTTTCTGAAAATTCTGAATTATCGAAAGTAACAAAGAGTTTTGCTGTTTTAGGTGTGTTGCTTATTTTGTTCTTTTTCATAGTATCTCAGCTGCTCTTTAGATAAAAGGGAGACACACCAACCTCCACATTTAAAGACAGGGAACAAATAACAGGGATATTTAATGATATTTAAGATCACACAGCAAATTTCTAATAAAGACTGAAAACTAAATTAAATACCAAGTATTCTAACCTGCCAGTACTAATTATGATAGAACTGCAAATAATAAAAGACAAACATTTCTTTTTGTTTACATCTTGAATTTCCCTTATCCCTAGCCTTTACAAGTACTTAATAAATAACACACTCCTTTTGGTACATAATTTTATACAGATTTGTCTGTTGAAAGTGGAACAGATCCCAAAACACATAACTGGGATATGAAAAGTGATACAAGAAATTAATGAAGTTCCCCAGTGATAATATATTGTGTGTTTCATTATGCCTCTAGTTCTACCTAGAGTAGCTTATTTTCCTAACACTGAAAATTCCAAAATTTTGATGACACCACCCTCCTTTTTTTCAGCATGGATTTGCTGGATTTCTTCAGTGTGACAGAAAGCATAAAAAGAGGTATTTGTGCAAGAATCTTCTTAATCCATTTAGCAGCAGTCCTTCCTCTGAAAAAAACACAAACAGAGAGGAATGCAGGAAGGATCCCCTGCTCATATAAACATGGTCTGGTGTACTGGGTTTGTGTGGCAAGGTTTTGGTATCAGGAGAGCTACAGGGGTTGCTTGTGTGAGAAGATGCCAGAAACTTCCTCCATGTCATATAGACCCAATGCCAGCCAGCTCCAAGATGGACCTAGCAGTAACCAAGGCCATCAGTGCAACCAGCAACAGAAGCTTTTTCATTCCTTTATAAAAATTTGCTACTTACATGCTTAACAAAAAAAAAAAGAAAAAAAAAAAAATCATACAGCATATTTTCAGTCTATTATGATTCAGGTTACTTTAGAGACCTTTCATGACACATTAATGGCACAAATGACTACTTGGGCACTCCATTTCTCTGTTAGTTTTGGATGGCTGTTTTTAGCTGTGCTATTATCTCTGAGCTGCCATGGCTAGGCTGTTACCTGCAAATAAAACATTTTCCTCAATGCCACATCTGCCATATACTGCAATATCCCTGAAAATGGCAAAAATGTAATTTTTGGTACCTAGGGGGTTAAAGGAGTAATGTTGGAGTAATTCTGCACAAGACAGTGAAGCTCCACGGATGTGTTGTTTCTGTTGGCTTTAAGGAGTTTTAGTGATTTGGCCATGATAAAAACAAAGCCATGGCAGTGGTGGGAATAAAGAATGAAATCTGAGTTGGGGCAATTTTGGTGGAGAAGAGGCTTTTGTGGCAGCATAGGTGTAGCAGGCTGTGATAGGGAAGGCTGTGCCATGAAATGTAGTTCTTCCTTGTGCAATTTGGATGGGAAAGGGAAAGACTCAGCTGCACAGTTGAATATCAGAGAGGAGCAGAAATTAGGAAGTTGCTTGTGAACTGGATGCTCATCTGAGCTGAAATTAGGAATGAAGCAAGGGAGAGATCAGGACAAATTCTGTTGTCAGTTATATTGGAATAAGCATAATTGTTCTGACCAGACATCACATCTATATGGAAGTAAGAAAGATTATGGTACAGACAGTAACTAACTTGTTATTTTTCAGGCATCTTCATCCAAAACCATTTTTAGGTGGATGTTCTATCCCTACAGTGTTGCCTCACATGATGAAGCTTACAAAAAGTACAAGATTTACAGAAGAAGCAGAAGATATGGATGTGCTTCATATTCCAAACTTAAAGAGACTTGGGAGGTATTTTTGGCCCCACCAGTGTCAGAGGGAGTTTCACAGCCACATAACCATTGTGTGCAGAGACAGAGGAAGTCAAGGAGGGAGCAGCAGCAGGGGGAGGCCAAGGGAAGGAGGGAGGAGGCAGAGGGAGGCAGGAGGTGCTGTATATGTTACAAAGGACATTAAAATCTGGTTTTTTTCTCCCTCATTCCTAATTTTGACTTTTCAGTCAATTACTTTTCAGCAATATCAAGATAGCTTTATCTGTTTTCTTTGTCTCTTGTGTTTATGATAGGTATTTTTACTCTTATTAAGGCTTATTAAGAATAATTTTGGCTAATGATGTGTTTCTTTTCAACAACTTGTATCAGCACTTTCTAAATTATTACAAAACTGAAACTGAATAGAATCCAATTCAAGATAGTTTCGTGCACCTGACAGCATCATGGCACTGAAAAAAATATTGTGAATGATTCAAAACCCAACAGTTCATAGATACAAATACCTGAATCTGTTTGGCCACAACATAGATGAGAGAGAAAGCTATTTGTTCATGATACATGAGATGAATATCCCTCATCCCAAGAAACTGAGGGATGAGAATCAGATGGTGATGATTAATGGTATGCAAACTATTTTACAAGTAAACCAAGAGAAATTGCTTTTCTTGCAGATGTGCAGGAGCTTTATGACAAATCACTTCTTTTTGTTTCCATTCTGTGAAGTCTTGTATATTTCTTTGTCAGAATGAAAAATAAACAAACAAAAAACCAAGCAAAACTCAACTCGGTTGTCTCTTAATAGTTCCACTTACGAAAGCAGGGTTTTTTGATATAAGCAAAATTGTCTGATACATTGCAGAGAGAAAGGGATTGAATTAGAATAAAATTTGATACTTAATAAAATTCCACTTTCTCCACTCTACTGGAGGAATAAAATAAATGCAAAGGGGATCTAAAAGTAGTAAACAAAGCAATATATGGAATATATTTGAAGTTTTCATGTATTCATATTTTCTTCCTTTTTTAAGAAAGACAACTGCTACTGCTAGATAAGGATCCTCTGATAGATGACTGAATGTGAGGTAGCATGAGCACTTTTAGATATCTGAATCTCCAAATATTTGATTAATGTTGATTCATGTCTTCCAAAATCCTTCCTCATCTGCCTGTTTTACTGCTGTAAAACAGGTCATTAGTAGTCAAATTCTTAAGGAAAAACGCTCTCCACTGTATTCACATAGTTTTTTCTTTAAGAAGACAAGAGATAGAGTGAAGATATATAAACCAGAAAGGAACACCTAGAATGATGAAAAGATGAGTTCACTTTATAGTCTTTTCCACAAACCCCCCCCCCCCTTGGCAAATTTTTTTTGCATGCTATGTGAATGTGTGGTAGAAATATTACTTCTGTTAAAAGCAAATATTTGTGTCTGCCTCAAATTGTTATTCAATGAGAAATTATACACCTCCCTCATTGCCTATGTTACTCTTTTACAGTTGAAAACAGCAGTGGGAAATGACTATTGATTTGTTGCTCTATTTATTCTTGCATTTCTACTTCATCACATTTATATACTACATAATCTGTGTGGTTTTTCCTTCCTGGGACATTAAAGAACTTCTACATCCATTCTCTCTCTTGACCCCAGAGCAAAATTCGTCAGAATATTAAACAAACAACTCGGGACTTTCAAGTAGATTCACTTTGCAAGGGATGTCTGTAGAGAAAACCAAGATAAAATATAATGTTCAGGTGCTCAGATGGCATAAATCACCTAGGTCTACCTAGTATTGCAGCTGTAATAATGTACAGTAGATGAGTATCTTGCCCATAGACCATCAATAATATTTATTTCCACCAAACCAAAGCTAGGCCTGAAACTGTAAGAGAGTTTCCAGTGGAAACTGTAACTTTCTGAATAAGTCAAGGGCCCTGTCTGTTAGACTGGCTTATTTTTACAGAATTGTACTGAAGTAAATGAGATTAAAAATCTGAATAAGTTTTGGGTGCAAGACTTCATAAAGTCATCATAAGACAATTCCTTTGTCAGTAGTCCAAGAGAAGTAATAACTGACTTATCTTATGGCTTATCTTCCTTTTCTTGACCCTGGAGATGAAGGTGACAATAAAGGAAAAAGAACTTGGAGTAGTGATATCAAAATACCATGAAAGGCATATGAGCTAAAAATAATAATGGACCTAAATTTTGCCATGCTTCCCTCATAAACATGCATCCTCTCAATATACTGTTTTAATCACTTGTCTTTCTCTTCTTTTTTTTTAGCGTTTTTTTGTTTGTTTGTTTTTTGGGTTTTTTTTTGTTTGTTTGTTTGTTTGTTTGTTTTTTTTAATACAACTTTTTCTGCATAAGGTGCACTGAAAATAGTGATAAACCTGATCTTCCTTGAGGCTAGAAAACCTAACTCAGAGGTACAATATAGACCTGCTGGGAATAAATTATGTGAATCTTGAACACTGACATGTAAAACCAAAGCATTTATCAGAATTTAGGTTTTACAAAGAGATCACGTTGACAAAACCAATTGCTAGGAACCTTTCCTTTTCCAAGGAAAAGTTACAATAACTGGCTAGTGACATATCCCATTCACCTTGCTCATCCATGCAAGAAACAGCCATTCTATGGTACAAAGGTGGTACAACTGAAACTTTCCTGCTTTTCCCACTAAAATAACTCAGTAAGATCTTGGAAGAGGAAATGCTGCCTCCAATTTCTCCTCCTTAGTTTTTTGTTATCAGTTTCTCCTAAAGGCTTATACTAAAATTTATATACTAAAAGGCTTATACTTGAAGCTCTATGGTGAGTGGGTAAAGCAGCATCCTCCTCCATTTTTTGCAGTATTTTTCAAGCATCATCCTCTGTTTCTACAGTATCTGCCATGGCTATCAGAATGGGTTTGAGTGGAAGAAGCATACTAATTCTAGATACTTCACAGACATCTGAGAAACTGCAGAATTTGCTGTAGAGAATGAGTAGAGATTTAATTTTCAGAGGTTCAGATCTTCTGCTCAATAATTAGGAACCTTCAGTGCCTGTAATGAATTTTATTTTAAATTATCTTCTTGTAATCACAAAGGTTATGGCAGATAACAGAATCATGACCTTGTAGTCCCTCAGATGCTCTGAGTGTAAAAGTGCTCTTGCCATTAGTGAAGCCCATAGAATTTTTCTTCTTCACATGAAGGCACCATTCAGATGTAGGTACAGAAAGAGAGGAAAAAAAGTATAAGGAAGTTTTAATCAAAGTATATAATAAGAATCTTTTGGAAGTGATGGTCATTAAAACCTTCAATATGCTTATTTCTAAGAACTAAATTTTTGTTTCTCCTAAAGATGTGGAAAAACAAAGCAATCTTTACTGAGACAAATTCAACTGGGGTTTATATTTGTCTCTTCCAGAGCTGCAAGTACAGCTATCAATTATCTGAAGTATATTAATGGATTGGTCAAAACAGAAGACCCTAGGTAATAACAATAAAGCCAAAAGCCTTTTCCCTTGTTAATGTCTAAGCAGACACATTAAGTTACTGAAAAAAAAAGTGAGACATATGAAAACATAAACATGTAGCATCCTCAAACAATATGCTTATTGTTTACTAATTATACTGGAGTAGTATTACCAATTAGTTTAATAGAGAACATCATGAATGAAATTACCATGAACAGAAATCTAGAGTAAATCCTTCAGCTACCTGGTTTTCTATAGTTGAAAAAAATAAGAAAGAGATTGTACTCAGCAATGTTTTGAAAGAACAAATAAGGAGTTGGTGGAGAGATAGGACAAGACATACAATTGATGTCTCATTTACTCATTCAAAATTACACATTCCATCTCTGGTTAGAGAAATGTGATCCAGAATGATCTGACTGGTGCAGCAGAATCTGATATTGTAGCTAGGTGGGAGATGATCTCAAGAGAACATGGCCTCAAATTGTATCAGGTGAGAATTAGATTGGATATTAGAAGAAACTTCTCCAATGAAATGGTAATTAAACACTGGAATAAGATGCCAAAGGAGGTGGTTAAATTACCATTCCTGGAGGTGTTTAAAAGACATGTAGATGTGGTGCTTAGGGATGTGGTTTAAAGAGTTAGATTATGGTTGGACTCAGTGACCTAAAAGGTCTTTTCCAACATAAATGATTCTGTGATTCTGGGAAAAAAAAATTTATGGCAATCTACTGACAGTAATAGGAGAATTTAAACTTATTCTTTGTCTATTCTATAATCTCAGTATATGTCGCTTCATGTTCAGTATGTTCTGATGTTTCTGAACCATGTAAGACACAAACTTCCTAAAGATTCTGAATTAAAGTGATTGCTTTTTTTAAAAAGACATAGTAGTATCACTAGTGAGGATTTCCTTAGTCCATTGAATAGCAACTCAGGCTGCTATACAGAGGTAATTATTTCCCAATTACCCTTAGTAATGATGGACCACTCTCATTATTGGTGTTTGAACAACATGACCACCTTAGCATTTAGAGACCTTTTACTATTCATAATTCCTAGGAAAACAGCTCTACAAGCAAGTCTTGAGACAATATGGTATTTTCTTAAAGAGATAAGGAACAGATACTCTGACAGAATGGACAGAACAAAGACATGAATAGGAAATTATTTTAGAATTGCTAAAGTAAAAAAGGGATAGAATATTAAGATTAAACTGGAAACTGACAGTTTCCAAATTCAACTGCTTAAAGTGATTAAAATTCATTATTTCATTTTATTTGGTGTCATGTCCCATCAAACTTGACATATTTTCATATTTGTGGTATGATTTTGGAATAATCGGTGCCATCTTTATGCAAATATTGCCTGATCAATATTATTTTCGCTCCAATTAGAGATTAATAAAGCTATTATTGAGATTTTCACATCTTCTATTTAATTTAAACAGTTATGTAAATTAAAAAAAAAACTTACAAACAGCTCCCTAGATTTAACAGAAGATGGCATTTAGGAGTCTTAGAATAAGCAATAAATTCCAGGCTGTGTGCAGTGGCTGAAATAAGATCCATTTGATGTGTCTGAAATCCTAACCCTGTAGAGGGTTTTGACTTTGAGAGAGGTAGAGCTGTTCAAACCTTTGAATTCAGTCTTCAAAGTAGGTGTCTACAAGTGTTCTCTGGGAGGAAGGAACTAAGTTAACTCCTGAAAGTGCAAAAGAGAAAGCAGCATTGGTGATGCTCGTAACAACCAAACAGAGGGGGACTCAGATCCTCCCTAAACTGGGCACTTCTATGGATATCTGAATCTTTAAAAATTAATTGTATTTCATGCTGGGGATGGAAGGTATTAGCCATTCATAACTGAAGCTTGTTTTATTTCTAATAAGTTTATGGAAATAAGTACCAAATTTTCTTGCATATCTGAAAATAGGCAGGCTATTTCACTCATACACTTTTGATTCAACCTTGAGGTATTCCTTTTATTTTGTTATTTGAAGGTTATAACCCTGTAGACATTGTTACAAGAGCAAGTCCATTCATTTTGAGACAAGTCTGTGTCTATTTGCAGGATCTCAGATGAACAGAGGAAGGATTACCAATCACAATGCAGAAACAAACATAGTTTTGGGATAAAATGAACTCAGATGGTCAAGTTTTCTGATACCTTTTAAAGACAGAAGTCTATTATTAATAAAAATATTTATATTCTCTAAATGTATTTCTGAAACTTCTACTCTATTGTGTTAAACATGCTTAGCAAGAAAATCTGTTCTGTTTCTTAAACCCACGGTAATTTGTTCCATCTATCAGGACCTACTGCCCAGTTCCAGTTCATCCAAACACATGTTCAGTGAATATCCCAACTGTGTTGTATCACAGGCCTGTTGAAAACTTAAACTGCAGCATTCTAGGTTTCTCTGAGGAGTTATATATCAAACAGATCTTCTTTCTACATATTGTTTATTGCACACATTAGCATAAAGAAATAAATTCACATGTAACATGTTAAGGGACTATTGCTAGAATTATATTTACTCAAATTTACCCTAAATTTATTTCAAATAAATTTTTCGTACAAAAAAAAAAAAAAAAAAAAAGAAAAAAAGAAGACTGGGTCAGCTGGAGGTGAGGTGGGAAAAACACCCAACATAACTGGTGCTAAGGATTTAATTACTTTTTTGCTGTACTTACAGAAATTGTTGTGTGCCTACCACATTAAATTCTAATGAGATATTGACAATTACTTCCAAGCAATTTAGCTAGCAATGGTTGTCCTTTAATCTGTCAATTGCTTATCTGTGACATTTATTTTAAATGGCTACCTCTGTAGTCACACAATAATCTCTCAGGTTGTATACACCATGCTTTTTATAGAACAAACAGTGGTATAAAGCTCTTTAGGTGGACAAAACCCTGAATCAAGAACTGAAAACTCAACATAACTCACTCTTCTAAGTGGTCTGTGCAATTTGGGTCAAAAATTTAGGAAATTACAGTAGCATTTATTATGAAAAAAATCACATAAGGAACAGGAAAATGTGAAATTCATCCTTTTGAATGTAAGCCTAATTTGTTTGCTAGACTTTTTTTGAAATGGATTCCCTAAATAAGAATATGAATGTGTGACTTATCCTTATGACTTATGTGAATTCTAAAACCAGGTTTGCTGTTATAATACCTGCATAAATTTTCAGCACTTTTATATTCTTATAGACAAAGTACAGATCACAAAGATCCAAATGGGGATGGAAAATGCATTTAAACTTAATTTTATTTGCAACACCCATCGAGTTACCGTGAATCCCAGATGATCTCCTTCAAGCCAGTGTAGGAATTCTGTGATTACAAACAACACTGAATTACAAGTCTGGTTTTGGAGTTGTTTTTTTTTTTTTTTTTTGTAGACATTTATTTTCCTGCAGCCTCAACTTGTCAGTGTACATTATTTATAAAATAAAGATACTTCAAATTGAAAACATTAACTGCTGATCTTAAAGAAATCAAGACCTGCCCAGTAACTCTGTATTCCTACTTGAAAAGTAATTCAACAGATATTTCTTTTTCCTAGATTGAATATTTCTTAAGACTACGAAAAAAAGGAATGGCCCTACTTAAGTCTTCTAATTCTGCAAGTAAGTTTTCTGCTGGCTTTGTTTCATTTAGAGAATACAAGAGAACTAGGGAGCATTTCTAAAATAGAAAAAAAAAATTGAAAAATATAATTTAAAAATATCATTTTTGCATTTACAGTTATGAAAATCCACATTATTTAATGCAGGCATGATAGTGTGACCCAGTCTATGCAGTCCTGTGTTCAAGGGGGAAAAACACAGAATGTTATAATTAATGATGGGCCTTTTAGCATAAGTCTCAATAGAAATGCCACGGGTTTCCCAAGGAGTGTAATATTATCTACAAATTCCAGCCTATTTTGAGCCAAGGGCACAATCTCCTTTACAGTTGGGATTTCTTAGCTAAACACTTGCATAGATCTGTACCAAATCAACTTGTAAGGATGAAGCAACTAAAAGAGAACAGCTGAGTGTCCTTTACATAATTGTGAATGTCCTTTGCTTATTGCACCACACCAGTTTATTTGGTTTCTGTACATGTTGTAAAGGATTAAGCACCTACAGTGAGTTTTAAAGTATCATACATTTTTTTAGCTCATGTTATTCCTCTCCTTGAGGTTTGTTTTTTTTTTTTTTTTTTTTTTTTTTTTTGAGATGGGAATAGGTCTGAGGTAAAAACAAAATAATCATCATGTTAGAACACAGCAATACTGATGCTTGATTTATTCAACAATTTTTCTACATTTTAAGATGTAGATCATGACTTTGTCTCTGAAGTGGTAATATCAAAAGGACCCATCTCTGTGGATTTTTGCAAGTGGGCTCTGTGGATATATATAGTTTTGGATGCAGAAATAGCTACTAGCAAACACCTAGCAGAAGAAAGGTACATGCCAAGAAGCTGGTGTTTGGAATTTTCCCAAGGACTGGCAGTCCTTGTGATTAGTAGGACTGTTTAATCTGTGAGAACTGATGAAATCAGCACACCAAGAGCCTGCTCAATCTGTACCAGGCCACAGGCACCCAGTAGTGTCACAGCTGGGTTATGGAACTCACTCTACACCCCCAGGGAAGGCAGTTGTGGACAGACTACAGGGTTGCACAGACAAATGCTGAAACAAGGACCTCTGCAGGACACTTTCAAAAAGATAAATTAGCATTTTAGTGCCAAAAAGAGGTCAGATTGAGGAAAAGACAATTTACAGCAATCTTCTTTATTCTAAAAAGAAGCAAGAGGCAGTACAGCAAGCAGGTAAGGCACTGTGCAGGATAACAAGAAATCAGGTTGTACCTGCATGCTCTGTGCTGGCTGTGTATGCAAGTTGTTAATACAAAACTTTATATCATAATAATATATATCTCAATATATACTCACTTTTGTGGGGGTTATCTGGGTTGAAAAGCCCTAAAAAACGAAATTTCTTCTGTTCTGCTTTTCTTTTGGAAATACACCGTCTGGAAGCAGTAGGCACTAGAGTGAGTTTATTTGTTTGCACGGATTCACAATAGTATTCAGGATTGTGAATCCAAACCTCATCTGCAGCCCCAAAACTGTTCCCCGAAGATGAAGTTACATATATGTATGTGTTCTTGTATGACAATATTGAGTCAAGACATTTCTTCCCTCCATGATTATAGATAATTTCATCCATTTTATGAATGGAGTTGTGAGCTGAAAAAAATTTTAGGTATTTATATTAAAAATAATAACAAAAATGGAATCCCCTCCAAAAAAAGTTCAGTGTTCCCAATAATGAGGTGAGAATTGAATGTGAATCTTGACTGTAATGTACTACTAATGAGTACTCCCATGAGACCTCTAGGTACTACAAATAGCAGAATACTACTAATAAAATAAATTTTACCAGTTTGGCAGTTCTTTTGTTAACTCTTGATGCTACTTTATAGGTATTATATATCTGAGAAAAGAACTGTTAAAAGACTGACTTTTTCTTTTCTGATTTAGTGAAAAGCTCATCTGGAAGCAATCATCGGATGGAAACTTTGACCAAGCATGAAATGATAAGCCAGAGCTTTTGACGTTGCTCAGTAGAAACATAAGATACAATTTGTAACTGGAGAAGCTGCTGTGCACAGTTTTAGGCTTACATGACCCAACAGCTCAGTCAATAATGGAGGCTGGCAGAGTTTGGAAGACAGCAACAGGAATTCAGTGTAATAGAACACACTGAGGGCAGCTTGGTGTAAAATTAAATGCCCTGGTGCCTGCACTGATATGATTCAAGAGGGCCAGTTCAGAGGCACAAGCTGATCTCAGCAACACCCAGTTCTGGATAGTCACTTGGTAACATCATTGGTGTTTGGCTTGAGGCTGTTTGCTGCTCACTGAAAGGACTTCAGCATCCATTAGAATGATCTTGCATTTAACTAGCAGAAAAATATCTCAGCTGCTAAAAGAATGAAACTTCTAAAAGCATCCTATTATGAATCAGAATTGTTCTAGCACTAGCTGGGCATTTAGAGCTCTCTGGTGTGTGCATTATTGGCATCATTATCCTTATTATCAGTGGCTGCTTGGGTTATTTATCTCTGGATATAAATCTGTGTGCTTATGCTGAGCACTCACGAGCAATACAGGAATACTCCAGTGCATAAAATTAGGCCAATCATTTTCATAAGTTTAAAAGACCATTACAAATTTACTATCTCAATTCTCCAAACCATCATTTCTCTTTAAAAAAAAGAATGCACATTTCCCATGCTTTGAACTATCCACTGGTCAGAAGCCCCCCAGATTTTGGACTACAGATATTATCCAGATGCTGGTGCTGTGCCCATGTATGTGTGGACTGGCTATGATGTACAGGCTTACAGAGGGATTACTATATGATTTCCATCCCCAGATGCCTGTTCTACATCAGGAACAGCTCAGTTGTGCCTGGTGAAGACTCTGAATCATTGTGTGTTACATGTGCTGAAGTAAGCAAAATAAATATTGCATTGGTTTCCAACAGTTTGAAGAGGATGGAGATGGAGGGGCTTCTTCACAAGCATCAGACAAGCCCCTATATTGGTGTGTGAGAAGAAGTTTGGGTGCATAATTAAGTGACCTCTCATGTTTGGCTGTGATCATCATTTGTGAGTCAGGTGTGTTGAATTGTATGTTGAATTTTCTACAATACCACAATAGTCAAGATCCCAGGTCCAGGATAGCTCTTTTACTTCTCTATAGTAAAAAATGGAGCAGAATAAAAAGGGTTGAAGAGGAAATTTTCTCTGAATATAGGCATCATTTAGCTGCAGTTGATGTAGTCTTTGAAGAAACATGTAAGATGGTGGTGGTGATGAAAATTGTCTTTTTTTCTGAAAATACTGACGGGTAAGCTGTCCCTGGAAAGGAGACAAACAGAGAAAGCACTGGTTTTGACCACAAGCTCTGAAGTGGACAGCAAGGAATATTGACAGCTTAGGGGTGTTTTAGCAGGATCATGTAAAAAACCAAACCAAAAAGTAATTAAATGTTATGTGTGGTGGAAAGATTTCTTCATTCTTCTTTTTATTAATCTTAGATTTCTTTGGAGACTTTGCTATTTGTAACCCTGAGGACAGCATATCAATGTTCAAATCACCAGTGCTAGTGCAATATATAACAAGAAAATCAGGGTTGGTGGGGAAAAGATAAATAATACTCAATATAATTTACAACATTATTCACCACATTATCAAACATTAACAATATTTATCTTTCTGATTTTGACAAGTTTTATTCTGTGTAAAATACAAGTCATACATTCTGCAAACTAACCAGTCTCCTATATTATGAAAAATAATCATTCTGAACAATCTGTTCTTCTTGCCTTTCTCGAAGTCCAACAAAAATATTAGAAAGTGGAAGACCTGAGAGCAATACTACATCTGAAACTGTTCCCTTAGAGCCTTAATGACAGAGAAAGACAGGGAGAGTGACAGAAAGCTAATGTAGTTTTTTACCCTTTGAAGTCAAAGAAAACTTTATCATTCAACTGACTGCACTCAAATCCACAAATTCAGCTTCTAATATTTTATATTTGAATGAGAATGCAAATCCACAGTCCTCTATCAGTTTCCCCTTTTTGCAGTCAGGGAATTGACAGTGTGTTCAGAATGGAAACATCTTTTTCCATTTACTGTATTTCCTCTACTAAGCTATTATTTTGATATTCTTTATACCTTTGGTATCTGAATGTGAAAACTATAGACAAAATATGGGTGACAATTGTAGACAAATAAAAAGATGAGACAGAAAAATAGAGCAACCAGAGATATGTCTGATACTGATCGTGACAGCAGGGTACAATCTGAATAACAGGACAATGTGGTATCTAGAGGGTACAATATGCAAGAATATTAGAAAGCAGAGCACTGACTGTCCCACAGTATGTTTCTTCAAGGCCATCTGCACTATCTTCTAAGCTTTCCCTAATTAACTAATTAAATGTACTAATTCTGCACATATTGTGCTCTTCAAGAGCACCATATATCTGCCTGCAGTTATGTATTTATGTGGAACAAAAAGACCTGAAAATATGTTTCTTTCCGTGAAACAATTTACTTGGTATTTTGTTACTATCAAGAAGTGAGAGAAAAACTAATAAATTGAAAGTTCAGGGAAGGTTAAATGACACTGTGCTTTTGGACAACTAAAACATTATTTGGATCATCCAACATCATGCCCTTGACTCAAAACAAAAAAGATATTTTGTACATTAGATGTTTAAAAGTATCATCTAACTATAGCTCAGGAACCAAACTGAGAAATATAAGGTGCTATAAATCTCCATTCATTTGTTCCTTAATTGATGCATGCCTTTTTTTAGTGATCTCTGTTTCTGAAACAGACAAAAGTTGCCATTTCTTTTCTTAAACGTTATCACTGCAGACTAAAGATTTGGTCTTATTTTTATCCACACTCTCAGTACAGTTACATATTTTTCAAATTGACTCATAGCCCTTTGTAACTCCACAATTCTGTATGACAGCAAAGCAGAAACCTAGAGGATTCCCTGCATACACATTTACCATCTGCATAAATGCTTGAGAACTTGATCCACCTTCTTTGAACAGGAGGTGGGACTAGAAACTTGCTGTGATCCCTTCCAACCTAGGTTATTTTATAGTCACAGGGGTTCCCATGCCTGTGTTTAGACACCTGTTCTAGAGAATTTGAAACAAAGTATTTGCAAGAGGAACTAAAAAAAAAAAATGTCCAAAATAACAGATTAAGTTGTGTATAGCCATGGCCATCTTGAAATTAAAGCTGTCTATTTTTACCTGAGACAGACAACTTAGAGATACATTTTGGGAACAGAAACTCACCCTATTTTTTAAAGGAACAAGTATAATTTTATATATTTCACAGCACCCATATTCTATATAAACAGTCTTTTTTGTGCTTGCAACAGAAGTGGTGTCTGCAACACACTCAATAGTGATCAGAAATTTCCTTTGTGAGTATAAACCTCTTCATAAACTCCATTCATGAAGGTTTTCTGGATATGGCATGGTGATACCCTTTGTATTTTGTTACCATTGCATTGTAGGCCTACAAAGGAACAATGTTTACTTATTCTGAAATATTTGGACTGGAGAAGGTATTACTTAGCTAATATATTTTTTGAAATGAACGCATCCTTTCTGTCTCCTTTGTGGACACACCTGCAACCAAATTTTTTCAGAAAAAGAGCTAATACTGTATTAGTTAAAACATTAATTATAGCATTTTTTTAGCCCATAATTTTAGTCTGAGACAATTTTAGACTTACAAGCGAAGTAAACCTATAAATTTTAGACAATTATTCTATACTCTGGTAGAAGTAACAGTGTGAAGAACAAGAATAGCTTACTGATCAAAGATGAAGGTTTAAGGGCTGATATTTATACTAAAAGTGGAAGTAAGACAAAATTATGAGCCAGGAAATTAGTTAATAGCAAAATTGATTTGGGTTTCTTCTCAGGTTTCCAAAGCAGTAATTCAGGGACATATCTTTGTTTATGAGTTCATCTGAGTTGTCTGTAGATAGTTTCACTCCTGAACTTTTATATTTATCAGCTGAAGAGGAGGAATAGGAGTTGTCTGTCTATAGTTATGTTTTATTCCCATCCTACAGGATGTAAATGTAGGAGCTGATGAAACCAGTGCCTTACCTGTGGCAGTCTGTGTGACCACTCGTGTTACTGCCACCCGTGTTTGTGCCTGTGTATTTGTCTCTGGGACAAGTGTGAAGCTTCATTGCTTGTGGTAGTTTGGCAGCCATATGGAGCATTCTGATGATGGTTAAGTGATACAAATGGAGGACCAGGAAGTTATGAGTTTACATATCCTGTGTCTGGCACACTATTTTCCACAATGCTCAGGAATATTTTCTGCACAAAGCTATTTCACTGTTCTTTTCCTCAGGTTTCTGAGAGCCAGTACTCTCTTCAGAGAAAAGACTGTAAACTAGTCTGTAGCATTGGCACTCACACTGCAAAGGTGGTAAGAAGTAGTAACTGTGAGTGACTGAAAAAAAGAAAATGTGTGTTCTGAATTTTTTTAAACATTAGTCTGTTTTTTCCCATATTTTGTTTTGTTTTGGTTTGGTTTTTTTATTCTTTTTTTATGGAAGAAAACACCCTCCTTATGACAATTTTCAGAAATACCTTGTGATGTTGTGTCCAAATCAATTATCAGTTGTAGTGTAACTGCTTAGGAAGAGGAAGTTGCAAAGTTTCTGCTATGTCTATGTGTGTTAGAGCCAAAAACTCTGGCAATAAATGCATATAAGAGAGATATGGTTTGACCTCTTAAATTCACCATGTAAATTTAAGATTTGCAATGGATGATAGTGAATTTTTCTTATATTCCCTTCTGCTTCACTATTTTTTCATTGTCTTTTAGGTCAGCAGTATTGAAGACATGAATTATTTATCTCAAAAATAAAGTCATTAGAGAGCCAAAAGAAGGCAATGGACAAACCTATTTGGCTGAAGAATAAGTAGGACACTTGTCCCAGGATTTTTGATTAACAACAGACACAATAAAATGCCATTTTATCTGAGGCATAATGGCAATGTGGGACTGGGTCTGTACATAAAGAAATGAATTCAGTCCAAAGAGTTAAGCAGAATAATTTGTCTGGTTTATCCACCTGTCCACTGTACCTTGCAGTCTAATCAGGTGCTATAGTGGGCACAGAAAAGAGCCTGTGCTCAAAAGGCTGTGCAGGCAGTAGAAGAAAAGATTAAAAAAATATTTTATTTACTAGACATCTTTTTAATTTTGAAGTACTAATGTTTTATCTAGAATTACATAAAGAGAACTATGTTTTGTTTGGTTTTTTGTTTGTTTTTTTGTTTTTTATATTCTTATCTTAATAGATACCACTGGAGAGAAAATAAACCCATACTACTTGAACAACTACTTTTCTCTATAGACAGATTTTTCTTCTAGTGTTTTCTATGACACAGCACCTATTCTTAGACCAAATCCATTAAATACTTTTCTTCCTCTCAAAAACAAACATACAAAAAATTAAAACAAATTAAAATCCCCCTCAGTTCATTATGCCTCTTCATATTGCCTTGGCTTCATCTCAGCAGCTGGTATGCAATGGACATCAGAATCCTTGAAAATGGTTATTTGCCCTGAGTGCTTGACAGTTTGACCTTTCACTTCAAAATTACTTGTCACGTCTTGCCACAAACCCATGAATGTCACTCTCCACATCATTTTAGTCTCTCATTTTGACTAGTGGGTGGTATAGCTGTAAACAGCTTTCTGTACTTTGGGTTCCCACTAGATTCACTCTGAGATATATAATATGGCTAATACATTTCTGAACTATTTATGAAGTTGGTATTTTAAATAAAAGCCAAACAAGCAATATCAAAAACACTCTCAGACTATTTCCTTCTTAGAATCTTAATGTAATCTGAATTTTGATAGCTTTTGATTCTAAAATATTGTAGAAACCTATGCCTTCTGCTCCCTAATTTAAACACAAACTTTATCTGTAGCAACTGAAACTTTGCCATTTCTGAGAAAAATCTTTCCACCACAAAGTATTAAAGTGATTCAAACATTAATCCACACCATCTCACTATGTTCTGAGGCATCTGGCATGAAGTCTTCTGTGTTTTCCTGGTGTAAATGCTGCATGTTGAATTAAATGCTTAAATGATAACTGGAGCAAGAACAGAAATATTCAAATCAGAGCATTAGGATTAAGCACCATATTTGTTCCCTTCTTGAATATTTGTGTAACCCAAAAAATTGAAGCAGTACATTCACCCCACCAATAGGTAGTAACCCATTGGTCAGTGGCTGCTGAATCTGATCATGAAATGTGGTTAAAATTTTTCACTGAAGAAGGTAACTGGTAGATTCAAAATATTACACTGAAGATGAGCCCTTCACCAATCCTTTGAATTTGGGCTGTTGAATAAAAGGAGTGATTTTGCAGATCTTTTCTGAGCTTAATGATTCTATGATAAGTTCATGTTGCTCTGTGGAAGGTACCAAATTTCAGTCTCTCATTTTTCCATTCCACAAATTGAATTACACCTCAAATTGAAATAATATGTTATTATTAATAATTATTTAATATTACTGATAATATTACTACTATTATTCACTTTGAAATAAAAAATCCACTTATGCCCACAAGGTCTTTGTGTCATTTAACTGATGCAATAAAAGAACTGGAAGAAAAAGAAACAAGCAGAAATCCAAAGCCGTGAGTAACATAATACAATGTTATCTGTTCTAAGCCACTAGGTGAGATCTAACTAAATAGCACAGGTTAACCATTGGATCCATGGTTCTGATCTCTGTTACCACAGAGGGAAATAATCTGGAGTTGTCAACTTGTTGCTTGCAGCTGTACAGACACTACGTGTCATTTAAGTGCCTAAAAACACACAAACAGCATTTGATACTCAAGGTGATGCTTTTTCAGGCTTTTTGGTTGTGCAATCTCACCTCATTTACACTTATATACTTTTCAAAATACTCACAAAATATTTGTTCATCCAAGTACCTTAACTCAGATGCCTGAATATTCCAGATGTGATATCTGAGCTGACTACCAGAGAAACATGAAGGATATAGATCAATATTTTTGTGAAGGATAAATGGTTCCATGAAATCACAGTATCTCAGATTTTTTAAATTTTTATTTTATTCAATCAGAAAGGGGCAAATTTGCTGTAAGAACTGAAACTCCTTATAAAAATTGCATTAAACTTCCGGAGGGTACGCTAATATAATCAGTTTTCATGTAAAATTTTATATATTGATAGATACCATTAGTTGTTGGAATTAGTTTTGGACACATTCCAAAATAGCCTTTTGATCAATGGGAATTTTCTTGTGAGCTGAGTTCTTTTGTGGAACCAGTGCTTCAAATCTAATGGGATAAGCAGGCTTAAAAGGGCTTGTTCTGTAACAGGTACATGTAGTACTTGTCTTGTTTTCTTGAAGAAAACATCAAAGATGTCTCAGTATTCAACCCAAACATGAGGGAATGATTCCAAAATGAACTAAAGGCATTTCAACATCTACTGGCATCTATTTCCCCATGTAGTAGCTTCAGAGTGGTCAGAAATATAACAGAATAATTTAATGAATATTTTGTCACAATGTGTGGTTCTATAAAATTTTATAACACAGTATATCCCACATCATCGTTTCTATTACGTACACCATGAAATACATGGTACACTCTGGACTAATACACCATTTTGTAACAAATACTTTTCAAACACTGCTTTTACAATGAGTCCATTTAGGCTCTTTTTCTACAGTCAGGATAATTAATTATTATTTATTATTTATATACACACACACATATATTAAAATAAAGAGGGCAAGGCAAGGCAAGGCAAGGCAAGGCAAGGCAAGGCAAGGCAAGGCAAGGAAAGGCAAGGCAAGGCAAGGCAAGGCAAGGCAAGGCAAGGCAAGGCAAGGCAAGGCAAGGCAAGGCAAGGCAAGGCAAGGAAAGAAAAGGAAAGGAAAGGAAAGGAAAGGAAAGGAAAGGAAAGGAAAGGAAAGGAAAGGAAAGGAAAGGAAAGGAAAGGAAAGGAAAGGAAAGGAAAGGAAAGGAAAGGAAAGGAAAGGAAAGGAAAGGAAAGGAAAGGAAAGGAAAGGAAAGGAAAGGAAAGGAAAGGAAAGGAAAGGAAAGGAAAGGAAAGGAAAGGAAAGGAAAATGTAGTTTCAAAAGTGAGAAAGCTCCATGAAAAAAAAAAAAAAAAAAAAAAAAGGCGAGGAGAGAGCATTTGTTGAGAAGTGGACATGTCCTCATAAAGAGGTCTGTTCTGGGAAGCTGTGTTCACAGAAGAGAGGGAAGAGCATGTTTGCAACTCAAGGGTGATGTTTCTGAAGAATACAGAAGACAAGGAGGGCGTCTGTGTTAGGAAACACCATGACAGAAGAGAACCATCTCTTAATAATTTCTGTGGTCTACGCAGTGGCCCATGGCCAACCTAACATACATGAAACTAAATTTGTGGAAAGAACTACAGATAGCAATGTAAGGACTCCAAAAGGCTCCACAGCTATGACAATGCTGAGCCTGGAAAGAAGTGCAGGTTGTTATCTCTGAGTATATAGGTCAGGATCAAGATCCCTGGCCCTGAGGCAGTTGCACAAAACAAGATAAACCCTGTTTTCTCCAGAACAGTTTCATTCACTTCCTAGGAGCAGCACCTCCCAAGATGCCTCCTAACTGTGCTCAGGCATGTTCTGGAAGAATGTAAGAACATGATCCAGATGCCTGAAGGACCAACACAGACAGGGAAAACACAGAGCCCACCATCCTCACAGAGCTGAATCTGTTTTGTCTAGGACATCTGCATTGTACTTTTATTGGGACACAAAATATCCATTTTTAAAATCCAAAGTATCCCTTTTTTTTTTCCTTATTTCAGTGATTTATTTCTAAAGGTAATGTGGAGCTGACCTGATATTACTAAAGCCTCCAGCCAAGTAGTTAAGAACTGAGCTCTTTATGCATATGAAGATTTGCTATACCCAGTACAGGTCACACTGACCTACATTGCTTTGCAAACTCTTTGATGCTTTGCAATTAAAAAATACAGAAAAGAAAGAAGACAGAAATATCTAGCTATCTGCAGTGACTCAAAAGTGATGTGGAAAGCCTTCTGTAAAAATATCTCAAATAATATGCTGCCAAGAAAATTATCCACTCTTGTATGTTGAAAGTATATTTGCTCAAGTGTATGTACTCCAAATATTAATTTATATATTGATTGATTTATTTTTTCCCAGGGCAGTCACTTTTTTATATTTCCATATCATTTTACCTCTGTTCTATTTTCACTTTTTTTCCTATTTTCCCTGTGTTCCAGAATAATGTTGTCTGTCTTTGTCCTCTCTCATTTTCCATTCTCAGAGCCTTGCTGACACAGGTCAAAAACTAAAGACACATAATCCTCTGGTATCTGAGCAAGGTCAAAATTAAACAACATAAATTTTCCTGTGAATAGCATTAGTTTCCTTTGCTTCAGACCAGACCTCCTGAGGGCAATCAAAACTGTTAAAAAGAATTGCTGCAAAATTAATACCATAGAGAAGGGATTATTTTATTTTTTTTAAATCACCAAAGTCTTTTTTTGAAACTCCCTATTGTTTTCTATCAACCTTTGCATCCTTCTCCTGAATTTAGAGCATCTGCAAAGAATCAGCTATGAACTTCATTTCTTTAATTCAGCAATACCCAGGGGGTTGACTTAGTTCTATTCATGTTAAATACTTATTTCCTCTAGTCAAGGAAATCAGTGAGACTGATTTCAGTCTTGGCATAAAAATTGTGTGCAAGGGTATCAGAATGTGATCCCCCCAGGAGTGCTTAATCCCAAATTGCTTCCCTAAATCAAGAAAAACAATTTCAAAGCATTCTCCAGTGCCTACCATTTTCCTAACACTGATCTTCTCATCTCTTTTGACCAAATAACATGCAGGGCTCTAAACAAGCAGATGACTTGTTGGTAAGAGGGACACTGCTGTGGAGTACTATATCATCACTGTGTTTGCTGGTTTCTTTCAGCCTCTTCATTTCCTCTTGTTATCTCCCACTGTGTCATATTTTGTCTTTAAACATTATTTCACTAATCCTGCTATTTATATGCTGGTACAGGCATGTGGAGTCCTGCTGAATCCAATGAGAACACATATCTCATGTTTACTATCAGGGATTTTGATTAAAAACTGTATGGCACAGCCACAAGGGAGTAATCCTGGGCCCATTGATAGTGAAAAAAAAAACCAAAAAAACAACACAATAAAGTGATGGGAATGTAACCACTGAATTCCATGGAGTCTAAGCCTTTTCATGCTAGGTAAACATATGAGATACTCTTAGGATTTATACATACAGATGTATGTATGAAACAAAAACTTTGGTGGCCACCCAGCAGCTTGGCAAGGAAGGACTTGGGGGCCCTGTTGGACATCAAGTTGAAAATGAGCCAGCAATGTGTCCTTGCTACAAAGAAGGTGAATGGAATTCTCTGCTGCATTAGGCAAAGTATTGTCAGCAGGCTGAGGGAGGAGATCTTTCCCTTTTACTCACTGCTAAACCTGGAGTGCCGGGTCCAGTGCTGGGCTCCTCAGTACAAAAGAGACACGGACACACTGGAGAGGGTCCAGAAAAGGGCTACAAAGAGGATTAATCTTACATATGAGAAAAGGTTGAGAGAGATGAAACTGTTCAGTCCACAAAAGAGGTGTGGGGTAACCCATCATTGTCTACAAATACCAGAAAAGATGTTGCAGAAAGGATGGAGCCAGGCTCATTTCAGTGGTGTCCCCATGCCAGGACCAGAGGCAATGGGCAGAAACTGAAACACTTAAGGTTCCCTTTGAACATCAGAAAACACTTTATTCTGTGAGCATTACAAGGGTCTGTCACAGGTTGCTCAGAGAGGTTATGGCACCTCGTGCACCAGAGATACTCAAAAGACACAGTTCTGGGCAACAGGCTTTATGTGTCTCTGCTTGAACAGGTTAGTTGGACAAGGTGACATCCAGAAATCCCTTCCAACTTCAACCATTCTGTGATTCTGTGAGATATCTGCACATCCTTGCTGTGTAGGGTGGATTTGGTGGCTGGAACTTGTTGAAAAAATTGTTCAGATTCAGTGGGTGATGCATTACAGTGAAACAGGTGGCAGCACCAGCCTTCTTCTGAAGGAAGATCGAACATATTAAGATACTTGTGAGATACACATCACAAAAATACCATGCTAAGGCTTTAATTCTTGCATGCCCTCTCTCATCCCTATTTAAAGGAATTGTTCACTGTTGCAATGTAAAAGGTTTTGTTGCACTGTTATTTGAGGGGTTAGAGGGTGTTCCCAGTTGTCTTCCATCTTGAGTATTACTCAGTGGAATTTGCAATTTGTTCATTTGTTTTGTTGTTGGCTTTTATTTTTGTTGTTTGTTTTTCATTGTTATTTTTGGTTTTGTTTGTGTTTTACTCCTAACGATTCATTTTACTCATTTGCAGATCATTCAGTATGGAAGCTGGGGGAACCAATTCATAGTGTAAAGCAGATTCTGGGTAAGCTACAGTTTTCTTGGGCAGCAGCTTCTCTTCCTCACTGGAAATGTTATGCTATAAATATTTCCTTTATACTCCCAATTATTCCGAAGGGAAATGTTTGGGTTTTTTTATATTCCACAACATGTGGAAGTATTTTTAGATCAGAAACCTTCATCATGGCAGCTGCCAGCACCTTTGACAAAAAATTGATAAAGTTTTGACATTCTGACATCTAGAAAGAAAGAGAGGCAGCTTCAGCATCCAAGCCCAATTTTGAACTGATGTGACACCTGGGAATAAGGGCATCAATAAAGAGATGTGAGTTGCTTCATATTCACTGAAACCATGGGTGTATCTAAGATCTGCTAAAACAAAGAGATCTTTCTTCCCCACAGTTTCAAAGCACTCTGTTTTCTTCCCAGATTTCACTGGCTAAAAACAAAAGCTTAGTGCATTATCCTACACTTCTTGAAGCAGCAGGACCAGAATGTTCAGCAAATATATTTGCTGTTAAAGGAAAATACATTCTACCAGTCTGACAGTCAGGGAGAGGCAGGGCTGACACAGCTCCATGTCCCCAGGCCCAGCCAGCAGCAAGGCTGAGCACGTATCCACAGTAGGCACATGCACACAGAGCACACCTATACAATATATATATGTATATATATATATATATATATATATTCACACCTATATACATTTATACATAGACAGCACCAAAGGTCCCTGCTTTCCTCTCTGACACTATGGATATTGATAGATCTCTGTACAGTGGATCCCTCTGGCAACTTGACTCTGACACTGAGTCTGACCAGGAGCTGCTGCAAGATCTCAGGCTCTCCATTTTCTGGGATCTGGACATACAATTCCCTGTGGCCACAGCCCCACTCCAGTTGCTGGTGCAGACTGTCACACACAGAGATACACAGAGCTGTCTGGGACTCCCTTGGTCCCCTGTAACCATCTCCACTGTGGTTTCACCCATTCAGTCACACCCTGCCCCCAGACATCACTTGCTACTCCAGCCTGATCTTTGCTGGTGCTTCACAGATTTTAGCACATGTTCTAACTTACAGTTGCATTTGAGGAAGAAGGAGGAGGAGGAGGAGGAGGAGGAGGAGGAGGAGCAGGAGCAGGAGGAGGAGGAGGAGGAGGAGGAGGAGGAGGAGGAGGAGGAGGAGGAGGAGGAGGAGGAGGAGGAGGAGGAGGAGGAGGAGGAGGAGGAGGAGGAGGAGGAGGAGGAGGAGGAGGAGGAGGAGGGCAGTAAATGAAATTCATTTCCCGTGGGTCAGTTCTGTTTTGCCTGGGATGATGAGTGACCTCCCTGTGCTGACCTTGGGGCACAAACATTTTCATCTTGTTTTCTACCCCGATGATGATACAGATCAGAGGGTGAGCGAGTGGCTGGGGAAGATCTGACAGCTGGCCAAAGACACTCCACCACAGTCATCAGCTCTTATTAAGACTTGAGAAAATGAGTTAATTTGACATTAGTGTAGTGCCAGTAGGACTAAGAATAATTTCCAGCAAGCATAATTGTAATAGTCTTTAAAGGTAACTTCCAAATCATCTTTGGATACAGGGAAAGAAAAAAATAAAAAAACCTTAAGTTCTTTTATTTTTAAAACTATATTTTTATTAAAATATTACCGAGCAAATTTACTGCTCCAATAGACTTTCCCCCTCCACCATGTTCTAACTTCTTAGTGTCTTTTTTTTCAAAAGAACATGTCTCTCCTTCCCCTGTCTCTCAGTAAGGAAAAAAAAAAAAAAACAAGGAAACAGACAGACATGAAAAATCCATTTCTGGAAAAAAATAAAGGCCCATAATTTTCCTTCAGAAGTCTTTTCAGAAATGCTTTGTTGTATAAAATGATTTGCAAAATAGTGAGAGGGCATGTAATTAGCATGTAATGAGTTTTACACAAACAAGGCTTCTTCAGGTTAGCATGAAATCTCCCAAGTATTTTTGTCTTGGCTTTTTCCCCTTTTCCATTACCTCCCCCTGTCTTCCCACTGAACAAGTGAAGCATCTCTAAAAAAGTAGAGCATCTCTAAAATTGTCATTTCATCAACTAGAGAGAGATGGGTTGGTATTTTTTGGTTTGTTTTTGGTTTTCATTTTTTTGTTTGCTTGATTGTTTTTTGTTTTGGTTGGTTGGTTGATTTTTTTCACAGATAAGAACTATTTAAAAGCTGAAAAAATAATACTTTTCTGACAAATGTGATAATTTCCAAAGTTTTAATAAGAATAATATGTACAGAACTGAAGTCTCTGTTATTTGTATGCTGATTCTCATAATGGCAGATGTGTATTTTTTTATACCATATCTATAATGTTAAAGAAGTCAGAGAGCTCTTCTGTAGCTGTAATTGAATATTTTTCTTTCTTTTTTTTTTTTTTTTTTAATACAGACCATTTTTTTCCCTCTGCTATTTGTAGCCTGTTTTTCCTTTGCAAACAGGCTTAGGCAGACTTTACTTAAGGTAGGATGACAGCCTAAGATATGCCAGAGGCACACATCACTATTAGAAAGAGCATCATTTTGGAAATTTGAATATATTAGACAAGTCAGAGTAGGCAAAAAAGCAAAAAAAGTGTAGAGAGAGGACCAGGATGCAGCGTGGGAGATCATCTTAGAAACATGAGGGGAAGGGAAGAGCAGAACACTCACAGCTATGGGGAACTCTGTCTCCTCTCCCATTAATCATCAGCACTCTGGCATTGTTGTGCTGAACATCACCTGTCTTTCTGTTATTATTCACCCTTCTTTCAACTCATTCTTTCATTCCAGCTTGTTTTAGGAGTCACAGATCTGACTGCAGCAGCAAGTGGATGAGAGGAGTGAGAGCTGGACAGAGGAACTCTGTGTTTATGTGTTTATCTCAAGAAATTATTTTGACTCAAGAAATTAAGATCCTACAAGATGACTGCAAATAAAATATATGATTTGGTTGATGCTGTAGCTGCATTCATTCAGCCTGCTACCTGGTGGGAGAGAGGGGGGCAGCACCAAGAGAGTAGGAAACAGTGATTGTCCAGTTTTCCTTAGGAAAGAGGACTCCTCCAGCTGCTGCATTTGCATCCCCACTTCTCATGTCACTATCATTCATAAAATCCCATTCTCCCAGTCCCAGTTTCATATGTTACCCTTTTCGCTGGCACTTAAGAAAAATTCAGAATAAGTAATTGAATAACCTTGTTTTTTTGTTTTCATCATTTCACTCCTTAAAAGCCAGTTAGCTTTGTATATACAGATAAGTTAAAGCAAAAAGTAATATTCTTATCCCATAAATATTCTCCAAGGCAGCTGAATTATTTGTATTGACTAAGTATGCTCCAAATTCTTGGCAGAATATGTATAAAAAGTCAATAAAATAAATGCAATATAATACTTAACCTTGTAATACTTTTCAATTAGCTCAGGCTAGAGTGTGATTAACTATGAGAAACACACTAGTTTGTTGTTTTTTTTAAAAATAGATGCATTTTTATTCTCCACCAAACGGAGCTCTTCATTATGCAAAGAATCATTGTGGGTCTTTGTTCTTGTTTTTTGTTTGTTTATATTCCTGCTAAATTAAAGAGTACTTTGGCAGGAGCTTCATGTCTTCTAGCAGTCATAAGCTCTTGATTACAAATCATGTGCAATAGCCAAGCAGTGAGATGCAAGATGAAGAAAATTCATACCAATTACTACCCATTATTTAAGAAAACTTTGACCCACAGCCTTCACTGTCCCGTCAGAGACTTTAGGGTGAGAGTGAGAAGGTTTATTCTTATCTGTGTTAGAATAACTTGTGGAAATCACTTTCAAATAGAGTAGGGCCACAGAACATAGGGAAAAAACCCATTAGCATACATGCTTGCATTGATGAAGCTACATCAGTAAAATGTTTGGGCTTGAGTGAATTAATATTTCTTCTTTTGTGGCAGTGTAAAGGATTCCTCTCCTGTGCAGGATTCAGGCTTCTCTGTTGGTTTCACTGCTAAAAGGATGCTTAACCTGAAAACCTGAGGTCCTTAGCAATCATCTCCACAAACCTCTGATCCCCATGCACAGCCCCAGGACCTGCAGTCATCACAGCTGCCTGCCCCTTACACTTGTCTCAGTGTCACACAGAGACACAAATCTCAATTTCCCATGTGGCCCTGTCGTCCAGCAGAGAATTAAAGACCCTTGTGGCTAAATACATTTCATGCTCTGCCCTCCTCCCCATTTCACAACCCTCCTTTAAACTGGGCTTGTTAAATTGTGCCAGGTCAAGAGTTAGAGGATCTCAGCCTTAAAACTTGCCATGGATTTGTTTCTTAATTTGGTGGGTGACACTCCACATTGTTTGGGTTCATGCATTTCACCAGAGGAGTGACCTGGCTTAGAGGGAAAAGGCATAAGACAAGATGACAAAGCACATACACTGTGTAACAGGGGGGTGGTAACAGTGGGATGCAAGTAAAAATTGAAAAAGAAAAGGAAAAAAAGGATATGTTTTTGGGCTGCCACTCAGAACACCAATTAGAATAATGTACCTGTGCCCACTTGCAGCCATTTCAGGGCTAGATGATAGGTAGAGTTATCAATAAATACACACTGTCACTTTAAGGTGGTTCTTCAGAAAAGAACTGAAGGCAGCTGGTGATGTGGGTGAGGTTTGCTTTGGCAGCAATGCCATGGAAAAGCCAGCATAGCAGGTACAGCTTCCCACCTCAGCTTAAGAAGGGACAGGAGAAAGGGAGTAAAAAACCCAGTAGTTCTGATGTAGACAGCTAAGACTTCTAATTGATACTGGGAGCATGAAGACATCTGGCTTCCCCAAACTGCAGCAAGAGTCCCTTTCTTTCTTCAGTGATGAAGATGATGGTATCTTCCAACCTATCTATCTAAATGAACAGTGTATGCATTTGTTCACATATATACAAAAATATATGTTTATACACATGTATATATAAATACATATCTTCAATGGAGTTAATTTGTCGATGCTGTGGATCTGTCACAAAGATTAAGTGTGGGAATATGTGTCCTTTGTCTTCACCACTACAGACTTTGGATATAAAGTTTGCTGGATTGCTGGCTAGATTTTTGAGTCAAACCCTAAATGAACTATTAACCTCCCAGCTCTCACAGCAGTTGCTGGAATCGATGGGATCCAGTTTGCTACCCACAGATCATAAGTAATTTGTATCAAAAAGGGACATATTGAAGAGAGGTAGAGTGGAACTAGCAGTGATGTGTCTGGCATTTTGTAATTGTGCCATTGGCTAAACCCTCTGACAATGTATCTCAAGTTTAATCATATTAAAGTAGAAAGCAGAATAAATCAGAACACTCAGCTGGGGAATGGCAGACAGCTGGAGAAAAGGAGAGGGGATCTCATTTTTCAGTGATTTGCAATGATTGTATGAACAAGCAATTCTCATAAATTTTGCCATCATCACCTGTAATAAACCCAGGGTATGGAGAATGAGTTTCTCAAGTTAAACAAGTATCAGGATGGAGACTCTGATCATTCATTTTCTGGCTTCACATGAACTGATTTCTTAGAAGACAAGCTAAGTGCAAAGGCAACACTCTATAGAAAAAAAGCCAAGTTTCAAATTCTATGAGGAAGAATTATACTTCCTTCACTTCTCCTGCCCACATTACACCTCACGGAGAATAAAAAAGCAATAAAGAGTGAAAGAAACTCAGAAGGACTCTGCACACATTCTTGCAAATTAATGCATTTTGTAAATGGCTACTTTTTGATTCAGCTCAACACAGCTGAAATTCAACAGAATAAGTGCTTTCCAGAGTATACTTCCATCTGTCTTCTCTATGCTTCTGGGTAGTTGTTGTTAGGGTGTGACAACAGCAAAATTGTTTCACTCAATCAAACCAAGCTGGTATCTTCTCTACAGTTATCTCTGGTGTTACGTTGCCCATTAGGATGATATTTTGAAGAACCTATTAATGCCAGGCTAATGCAACAGATGGTATAGCTGTGAGTACAGGTATAAGCTGAGTACAGTTATACAGGTGTATCTGTCAGTGCAGCTATACCTGTGAGCTGCAATGAAATGTAAGAGAGGCAGGGGACCTGTTTAAAAGGTAGAACAATTTCAGGGAGAAATTATTAATGTTGAACTTCTGTGGGGACCCAATGCTGACATTTTATTTCTGGTAAAAATTGTCAGTTCACAATGTTTGATAGACATGTGAGACCAAGTTGAATGACTTGGAGTGAGACCAGACACCATGTTGGAAAATACTTGCAAATTTGCAAACTGATGAACAAGATCTTGGAATAAAGTATTAGTAATAACTTAGGGAGGTGGAGAGCTGAATAAAGATTTCAGATTGTTATAGCAAAGGGGACTGACGTGAACCTGGAATACATTAACTGAAAAACATCAAGTATGAGTAGAGAAATAGTAGTGGGATCTTTCTGAAATCGATTTAGTGGCTCCATATGAATAAAATGGCCAGTCACCAAAGGCTTTAAAATAACTGAAATTTTACTGATGTTTAGAAAACTTGGGTTTTGTGCAAATACTTCCAAATCTCTGTGCTTCACCCATGAAGAGACTGCAAGGAAGTGAACATGAAGAAAGTGAAATAAATGGATGGATGGACTAGCTGGAAACTGAAATCACATGGGCTAGAAGCCACACAATTTGCTATTACAGGGGAAAACATTATCTTAAGGCAAGGAGGATTTCTGTGACTTGAAGTCTAAATCAAAACTGGATTTTTTCTCCATTTTTAATGTCTTTTTATTTCAAATAGATATTATAGACTCAGCAGAGAAATTGCAATTTCATATAATCTGTGTCTTTAAGGCTTTTTGAGTATGCTGGGAGTAGGCTGCAGAGCTCCCTGCACCACCACTGTGGCACAGCTGTTTTGAGCAGTTGTTTTAGAACTGCAATAAATTTACTTTTTGTAATTATTAATTGCCATCCTTAGGCTATATCAGGTCCTCATAGACAGATGAACATTCTAATCCCAGATCTGAGTGCATGCTCCAGCCACCTATTCTTCTTCCAAACTCAATACCCACACAAATCATCTGTTTCCATCCATTGGGAAGGAAACAAACCCAAATCCATGTCTCATAAAGCAGCTGATGCACACTAATGACATGCACAAATCTCCTTTTCCTTTCTGTTCCTCCTTTTTTTTTGCATCACAAAGTACAATAATTGGGGAACATGAACCCAGGAAAAAGAACTGTAAAACCAGGTTCTTCTGGATTCAGTCCTGGCCAGATGAAGTAGGTTTCTTTACATAGAAACCCAAATAGAAGAAAATGTGTGTATGCTGGTAGTTGACTTACCAAAAGTTAGCACTCAGCCTGGAAACTGTCTTTTGAAATAACAGTGCAGCAAACCTTGACTCAGTCCTAAAAAATGTAGTTTTTTTTATACAGGATTATAAGTGATGTTCCTGTAAGTAGCAGAGAAGGAAGAAAAACCCATGGAGAAGACTGAGCATCCTCTCATTTTTAAGAAGCATGCAGAGGAGAGCTTGCCAGAAGGCCTGATTACTGACAGCTCTCAAGAGGGTGAAACAGCCTCTCACATCACTTGTACAGAAAGCCTCTAGGAGCATGTGTAGGATACAGGATCTGTTTTTCTTTTATCATGCAGTTCTGACTGAACACAGCTCTTCAGTTGTCCTAAAGTGGAAAAGGAAGAAAAGCTTTTTTTCACTGCTCATATTCAATTGAAAAAGTAAACATAGAGGGGAAAGAAAAACCCACCAAGGAAATAGATTCTAAAAATCTATGTTCATAAAATATTATATAATTATAAATCTCAGCAGAAGCTAGAGTACTTCTGCTTACTCTGCACCAGTTTGTTCTGTGGGTCATAAATATGGGAAAACCAGACTCTTTTGATCAAAGTTGGGCATTTTTTTTCTCTACTGTAAGGCCAGCAGCTGACTGCTGGGTGAACACCAGAAAATGGAACTTCCAGCTTAGGGAAGCTGCTTATAATGAGAATGTGAGTGATTCCTGGAATAGCAGAAAGCTAAGTGCATGGATGTTTTGGCACACATAAGAGTGATGCAGACGTTACCCTCACACCTCCATCTGTTTGAATAATATATACTGTACAATAACCAATTTGCCTACCCTCAGTCTCTCATTCCAGGTGCTACTACTGTTCACTCAGCCACTCAGCACTAATGATGTGGTTTTAAATCAGGGCCTGCTCTTCAAAGGCTGCATCAGCATCTCTTTGGGGAACAGTTCTGAGGTGAATTTAGGAGTTGAAGCAGAGTGTTTCTATTATGAGGTTACTGAAATGGAGTTTGATCCTGCTGCTGCTATGGAATTTATGCAGAATATGTTACTAATTTTAAAGGAAAAAAAAATATCTGTATCTTAAGTATTTTAATGAATACTTTAAAAAGAGTTTACATCTGAAAAAGAAAAAAAAAACAACAAAAAACACAAAAAACCCTACCAATCAATAAAGCCACCCCTGAAACCAGGAAAAGTTGGCTATGTTAGATTACTGGCATTGCAAAGTGTCCTTAGAACAGCAACTTCTATCATAAGAGGGCTCATATATTACACCCTGAAGAAAATAAAAACCAAAACCTGTAATACGTACCAAACAAATAAGAAAAATAACAACCTACTTAATTTTTTAATGTTGTTTGAACCTCCCTGAAATCAGTAAAGTGATGCAAGAGGTCAGAAGATGAACAACACAAGAAAAGGTGTTAAGAATTTGGTACAAAGTTTTAAAATCACCATGAAAAGAAAATCTATAGAATTTACGGAATATTTTATAAATTCAGCCACCTGAATAAGGTTTCATCTGACAGCTGCAGCACTCAACTGAAGTAGGAATTAATATGGAAAGCACCTGTTACAACATTGTTGCCTTATGCAGCATCAGTGGAGAATCTGACATTAAAGACTCAATTCTCTTCTGTCTCATTTACGATCCAAATGTTTCACTTTTCCTTTACTGTAATTGTTGGGGTTTTTTTTTCAAGGGAATTACAGTGGAAAAAGACATTTAATATATATTGAAAAAATCATCCTTTTCAAAGTAATAATGAGAGAAATTTATAGGTGATGAAAGAATGAAAAAAAAAATGTCCCTCACAGTATTTAAAGCTATAAAAGCTGATAGATAGTAAGGAATAAATTTGTCTCCTGAGTCTTGGCCTCATGCTATGACCACATGAACAAATATCTCTGAAATGAAATTTTACATCCACGATGAATAATGTTACATGAGGTTCCTAAAAGCATCCAAATAATGAAACAATGTATGTGGTCCTACAAATTTCCTTATAGGATTTGAATATTAATTCCAGATGAAAAGACAGTTCATTATTAGATGGACAAAGATATGCATCCAGGGATATATAGAACTCTCACTCTTTGTTTTCAACATGCTGCCTGAAGGTTAGGAAGATGAATTAATTATGTGGAAAGATGTATAGAGAAAAATGGTGAGACAGAGTTTTTAACTGGTATAGACCAATGCAAACTTTTAGCATCCAGAGGCTTAAAACTGACTACCTCTTGCTGTAGATATATTTTCGTTATGAATTTTATTTTTGTATTACATGTACTTCTCGTTCCTGTTGTAGGCACCTCATGAGGAATACAATGTGCAATTTACTAGAACAGACTAAACCAGTTCCAAAAATTTGTATTAAATAAACCAGACAAGTCACTTACTGGGAGAAGGTTACACATATTTTTAAAATATGTGTATATAAATTTCTTTCTAAAAATATTTATTTTTAGAAAGAGTTAAATCATAGAATCATAGAATCAATCATAGAATCATAGAATTGGCTGGGTTGGAAGGGACCTCAGAGATTATCAAGTCCAACCCTTGATCCACTCCCGCTGCAGTTCCCAGCCCATGGCACTGAGTGCCACATCCAGGCTCTTTTTAAATATCTCCAGGGATGGAGAATCCACCCCTTCCCTGGGCAGCCCATTCCAATGTCTGATCACCCTCTTAGTAAAGAAATTCTTTCTCATATCCAACCTAAATCTTCCCTGGCACAACTTGAGACCTCTTGTGCCCTCTTGTCTTGCTGAGAGTTGCCTGGGAAAAGAGCCCAACCCCCCCCTGGCTCCAACCTCCTTTCAGGGAGTTGTAGAGAGCGATGAGGTCTCCCCTGAGCCTCCTCTTCTTCAGGCTGAACAGCCCCAGCTCCCTCAGCCTCTCCTCATAGGATCTGTGCTCGAGTCCCTTCACCAGCCTTGTTGCCCTAATACATCCTTTCTGACAGGTTAAACATTTTTATTTTGTAAAAGCTAAGCTATTAAAAATTAGGCTTTGAGGAAAAAAATAAGAATATTTTTAAAACAAACATTTTTGATTATACTTTGATGATAAATTTAATTTATGTCTAGTTTAATCTTCTTTTTTGTTGTCTTTTAAGCTCTTCACAATCTGTTCTGCTGACTTTCATCCTGTTACATAGAAATTACATCTATTATCTCACCAATAAAATGTGAGATGAATCTTTATTATTGGTCATGAATAAATTTGGAATGGAAATTAGAAATTTTCTAACAAACACAGCTGTGAGGTCCTAAAGAGCTTTCCAGCAGGACAGGTGAGAATAAAAAGCTTCCTGGATCTTAAAGTGGATAGATATCCATGCAGTGAAAGGATTAGATATTATTGACTGAGATAGTACCGAGACTGGTTTTGGTGATCTTGGTTTCTTTTAGGTCTCTCTTCTGTTGGAATAATCTAAACTGTTTAAATTTTTTGTGTCTAAAAGATCCATAAACGTTCCTGAGAGTTTTTTAATTTCTATATTAAATGGAACTTTTTTATTTTTTAGGTAATATTATTTTTTTAATTTTCTCCAAAAGCATTTAATAGCTACATTTTCTACAATTTTGGAGGTGGCTTGTTTACTCTTAATTCCTTTAATATAAGTTCTAGCAATTTAGTACTAGAGTATCTCTTACTATTATCTCAGTATAATTCATTGAGGAAAAAAAACATGTTCTAGTGAAACCATGAAGAGCTTTAAAATAAAATGTAAATGTCTAAATTCTACAGAAAAATTGTTTTATATATTATCCTATGGGCTTGTTGTTTGGTTTGGGTTTTTTTTTTTTTCTGGGGGGGGGCTTCTTTTGTTTTGTTTTTGTTTATTTTATTTTGGACAGTATTATCAGGATAATTTGAATTTCTGCCTCTTGGAAAAACATGCTCTTGAAGCAGCTTGATATTTTTACATGTGAGTGACTAAGCAGTCATTGGTCTGACACAGTTAAGGATTTTTATTCCTGTATCTTTCACTGCTGAAAACTGCTGAACCTAGTGAAAGCTCTTTAGTTAGATTCAGCATATTATTATACTGGACTTGTATTTAGCATTTTATCACCTCTAAATTGTACACAGCAAACAGCTGGCTCTTTAAAGTGGTTCTTAAGCCCATTAGGAAATCAGAGCATATAAGTAGGTTTTTGTCCATCTGCCTAACTCAGGAAAGCCTTACTGTCCCTACAGTATTCTATGTACAAATTTGTTCAACTTTTGATTAATACTCTCCTGTGTTCCCAGTGACGGAATATCTTGCTTAATGTCTAACTTTCATCCCTTGTCTGTATTTTTAGCCATTGTTTCTTGTCTTGTCTGTGGTGCAGGAACTGATTTATTCCTTCTCTGTTTCTCAGTGAGATGTTTATTCAGTGAAGATTTCTCCTAATTTTCTTCTTACAATGGATTTTGAATTTCCAATCACTCCTGTTGTTCTTATTCTTTTTATTTGCCCAACCACTTAACATTTTTCTTCAATTTTGATCTCTCAGTCTAGACAAAAGACTCAGGCTGCCATGTGGATCAGAAGAATTGCTTCATAGGACTTACTTAATTTGCTTGTATACCTCCAGATAGTTGACTTCTGGGCTTCTCAATCATCACTAACATACACACCATGCCCTTAAAAAAGGGCCTTTGGCAAGAGTAGCTATGTATGATTTGTCATGTAATATTTTTTCTGTTGAAAGAAAAAACTGCTCTGTTTTTTTCTGTTCTTTTGAATTTTTTTCATTTTTTTTATACTCTTAATGCTATTTCCCACACAGGAAAACAATGTCACTCTCACATTGTAGCTTTGCTTTTATTCTTCTTCTACATCTCTCTTAAAAAAAAAAAAATAAAGCATGTTAGACTTCAGGATGCAACAACCACAACTAAATGTTTCATTAAAATATTTTAAAATTAACAAGAATGAACATACCCAATAAAGCACTAATTCAGCATTTCATAATTTCAAAATGTAATTTCTAGAAAAACAAACTTTCTTCAGAAAAACTGAATTCCAACCAGTTTCTCAGTTCCACTTTTTATGGCAAAAATCTTTACAGTCATATGTAAGTGTGGACATGAAGCTCAGAAGAGAATCCAATACTGATGAGTTTAAACAGATCTCTCAACATCTCAGAAACTAGAAAACAAGCACATTCCACTTTGTCACAGAGAGCTGCAAAAGCATTAAAATGACCTAGGGATATAAAAACACATGCCACAAGTTTATTACAAAGTAATCATGAATACATTCATGTATTTAGCTGAATATTTTAGGGATATATTTAGAGTACGATTGGTAATCTTGTTTTCAAAGTCCTCTCCTGTATTGGTATACGATTCTGTAGGTGGTCATTACCACCTACATGTCCCTGGGGCTGTTTTTGTGTTAGACTGTAATTTTTCCTCAAGGCAACTGATGCATGAACACAGGACATGGTCCCATAGCATAGCTCAAACTTGGAAACCTGTGGGCAGGGAAAAAAGCTACTTATGGTTTAAATGAAAAGAAATTCAAATTTCACATATACAACATACAATTTTTTATAACAAATCTGATACATACATCAAAATATACTAAAATATATTAATTTTTTAAATTTTAAGAATCTTTTCTGCAGATATTGAGTAGCTGCTTAAGGTGATGTAGTCAAATATATACTTCAACTGAGCAACATCATTAAACAACAGCATTAAGATCTCACTGACCAGACAGTGATTTTCCCTGTTTGATCCAGAAACAGGTCAAATATTTTAGCATGCAATAGGGAAGAATGAAAACCTTTATAGAGAAGCCATACATTTACATACCTATCTCTCTCTGTATAAATACACATACATCTGTATATGGATATATACTGAATGTTTAAATATTATACACTTTATTATATGTGTAAGGAATCTCATGAAAGAATTTACAGTGAAAAGATTTTTACCTGTCATTGGTGGGCTAGATTTGCATTCATATTACTGATGTAAGTACAGGAACATAATTTATTTGGTGTTTTGTAGGGTTTTTTGTTCTACAACAAAATAAGATATCAAAACTTGAAACACTCCATTCCTTAATCACCCCATCTCTCAAAATTGAAATCTTGACCCAGATAGTAGAGATTAAGAATTTAGAATTTAGCTAACACTGCTGATAATGATTTCAGAGATGGAGAAGAGTCCAGCACCCATTACTATAGGGTATTTGAAGAACAATTAGTGTAAAACCTTTTACAGGATGAATAATACTGTAAAGTCATCTTGTTGATCACTGCTTCTAAATAGCTTTACATAAAGAGTATCACAAGCTCCAGTGTGGTAAAGAACTCATGTTATGAACCGGACAGATCTTGTCAAAGAAACTTACAAAATCAGGGCTATGGTACCAGTCCCTCCACAGGTATAAAAACACTTGACCTGATTGTGACCATGTCAGCCTGGTAGGTTGACACCAGGTGTCCCCCAAACCACTCTCTCACTCTGCTGCTACACAGTGTGTTTTACTCTTTGTTAGATATGTTACCACAGAGGCTCCACCACCATAGCTGATGGGCTCAACCTTGGCCAGTAGCAAGTCCTTCTTGGAGCTAGCTGGACATGGCTGTGTCCAACATAGGGGTAACTCCTGGTATTTTCTCTCAGAAGTCATCCCTGCAGCCCTCTCACTACCAAAACCTTGTCAAAAACTCACTAAACAATGTCAAATGAAACAAAGAAGGGACCCTTTCCCAGTATATATGTAAGTCAGATCTGAGAGTAATCTTATGACTGAGTGATCTTGTATTTAACATAATAAGCCCCTGGTTGTCATGTAACATCTACTAACTCAAGTCACCAAATAGTTTTGCTGTGTACTACAGTCCAATGGAGACATCCTTGGTAGAAGACCTGGGTAGCTATCAAAGTGTGAAGAGGTAACCATGCAGAAACTGTCTACATAGGATAATGTATTATTTACTAAAAGTGAATAACATAACCACAATTATCTGAATAGAAAATAGCTATGGATGAGAAACCAGAATATAACTCCCTTGTAATGTAACCGTACTACAGGAACAGTTTGAATTTCTGCTAATATCTCTTAGCACCATTCTTGTGCAGAATGTCCTGCTGCCAATACTCTTAGATCAGAGAAACTGAATGAGACACCACATCATGTATGTCCATCCTCCAGAACATTATTCCATGTGCAGTGATCTGTACTCAGTCCCATAGTGACGGCAGAGGTTTAGTCAGCCTTTGCTGTGATCAGGATTTCCTGAAATCTTCCCCATTCCTTTCCCCCAGCAATCTTACAATGCAGTAAGATTGTACAGCAAGTGGTCCTCTTGCTCTAGAGTTCTGTCTTCAAAAACAGTTGCAAAAGGAGATTAAGAAATACACTAGGAAATGTCAAAAACAAACATGAAAAACTCTGCATCGACTTGGCTTTTTCTTACAAGGTAGTTTTCTTTCCTCTCCTTGAGAAAACTGACATTTGCTATTTCTGTTAGCACTATTTGCACCTAAAAGGTATGCAGGAGGTGTAATACAGATGAACTCTTAAACTACCCAGCAACCTCACAGGTCAGTCTCTGGAATATATCAGGGTAGCTCCTTTCACATCCCCAAATTTATACTGGTTTCAATCGGATGCATGAAATGGTCTGTAACTTGAATTTTTTCAGACTGTCAAACACTTTGTCTTTTAACCTTTATGATTCACTTTTATCTCTTTTTTATTCCACAGATGATAAAAAAATTGGTGTCTACCATCACATATACATTCACTCAATGTTCCTTCTATCTTATCTGTATTTGGAATATCAGCCTGTGTGTGAGCAGTAGCAGATTTACCTGCCTGAGACACTGAAGCAGAAGTTGATACTACAAGAACAATGTTCTGTTTTCAGTTGTTATCATGAGTCAAGCCGTAGATGCAAGATTACTTCCCTTAATTTCAATAATACGGATATGCTTTCAATCCTCACATATGGGCTCAAAGTGAAGAAAAAAATGGCCTCATTTTACAAAATGTTTTGTTTACACCATGTAGGCTCCTGTTCTCCTATTCACTGTTCCCCTGTTCCCATTTTCATGTGACTGGAATCTCCTCATTTCCCTGCTCAGTTTTACCCAAGTGCTGTAGTTCTCATTTGAAGGCTTGGAAACCAGTGCACATGAGAACCCTGATGAAAAAGAAAGGGCTAAATTATCTCATGGAGTAATTATATCCTTATATATAAGGAAATTACACAAGAATGAAGAAATCTTGCCCTTGTGGAGCAGAGGTGACCATCTGGAATAAAAATCATGTCTGAGCCAAGTTTATGAAGCACTTCCACTGCCCTTGAACACTTTGATGAGGTTTTGTGTTAATCATTGGGTGATTCAGATTTGGAGAAACAAGCTCCATTTAATTTACTTCAAATCCCGTGCAAATCACCGATTTTCATTCTTAATTTTGCATTTCTAATTCTATAAAATGTCAAATTTTCTTAAATGCAGATGATTGATCAAAAAAATCTGCCTTCGGGGTTGTTCAGCACAGAGGGGACAGGTATGTTAATATCTCATTCCACTCTTAATACAGAAATAGGGAGTTTATATGGCAAGCATGACTTCTGGTGACTTTCTTCTGAGAGTATAATGTGATTTAATGATGCCTAAAAAAATGTAGCTCCTGAAGAGAAAAAAATAGGAAGCTTTCATATATGAAAGAAAGCTAGGAACCATCTGATAACTTTATGAGACTACTTATGCTTAGTGGACTTCTCTCCACTAACTTTATTCATCCAAAAGTTCAGTGTCTGTTTAGAGGGAACTGCAGCCAGTGGAAGAGGCAGCTCTAGAGGATGATAGATCCCATGTTGATCTTTTTCTGATATGGGTGGGAGATACACATCACCACTTAGAAGTTCCTCTTTTCTCTGTCATTAGAAAATTACTGAAGTGACCGGATCAGTAACTTTCTTCTTCTATATATTCTGCTTAATAGAGGTTGTTCTTTGGCTTTGAGGCAAATTTGCACTGACAAGCCATGTCTATACTGCACAGATTTTGTCACTGTGTCTTGTCTGGGTGCCCTGGTTGTCTCTTTGGAGTCCTGAAGAAACATAATTTTTGTGGTGTTCTTTTTTCCCAGTTCAAAGTATCATAAATAACATGATGGCTGTATAGCAACCTCTCAGGTTTGTTTTTTTTTCACACCACAAATCTGAAAGTGTGTGTTACAGACCCTTGGGCATGGCAGATGGTAGCATTTGAGAGTGCACATCCTGATGGAACAGTGCTAGATGGCTTTGTAGAGCATAAAGGGCCAAACCTGGTGCATTAACTTCCAAACAGCCTGTTGGGACTTGTTTGTGGAGCAAGCTATCCTCTGAACCAACTGGGCATAGTTCAAGAAAGTGTAACTTGGCACATGATTATTTTTTCAGGATAAGCACAGTCCAGAGTCTGAGCCCACATCCTGGTCCTGTTTTATTTACCAATATACATGCATCCCCAGATGGTTGAATTTAAGTGAGATGAGCAATTCAGACTCATAACAACAACAATCAAGAGTGGAATTGCTCACCAGCAATACCCAAAAATGGAAAGCAAACAGTCATACTCCTTCCCTTGTGCTTATTCCTGGAGAAATGAAGAACAAAAAGCTTATTTACATCAATGTAAGACTTTAAAGATTTAATTTGATTTTCAACTTTAATTTCCAATTTTAACATCCCCGAAGACTGGTTATTTTCTAAATTAAAGGGTTTTTAAACTGGTGTTAAATGAAACAGGGTATGGGGGTTTTTAACTATTTTTCTTTTATTTCCTCAGACAAAATAATTCACTGAGGTTTATTCAAAGTCAGACTCAATTTTTTTATGAGTGAGAGTAAATTAGAGATTAAAACTGTGTTTCCATTTCCTAAGCATATGACTTCTACACAATTTTTGACACTTTTAAGTGTGTGCACATAGCTTGTATATAACACACAAGATTTAAAGGAAAGTTAAGGTATTTTAGAAGACAATTGGGACAGCTACAGCCTTTCATATAACACTATATTCTTTGTTTAGGTAACAGAGATGAGTGAAAGATGTCTACAGTATAAATGCCTGCAGTTTTGCTGTGGACCCACATTGGCAATATACTTCATAATGAACTCAAAACCACAGATTATATATACAGGTTGCCTTCCAAACAGAGGATCTACTTTAGATGACACATACCCTAAGCTTAGCTAACTGCACTGAATTAGCTCCCAGTGAATTTAGTGGGATCCCAGGCAACCAGCTCAGCTACAGACATTTAGACTGTAGAGGGCTGTTTTGCCATATAGATTTAACCACTCTCAGTATTCAGTGTGTAGAAATAAGGTGGAAACAAAAAACCAATAAATAAACACACTTTTTATCAAAGTATTTTTATAAAAGTTCCTTTTATTTTGGAGAATAGTGGTGGTTTCCTTGAGTTCTTACCAAGCAAGGCTGGAACTAACTAGATCTCTATGGCCACATAACCATTGTGGAAGGCATCAAGTGACTGCTGTGGGAGAGGAGAGCCAGTGCTACATCTGAGTTATCAAACCCTTGCTGATCAATGTGCCTTTAAGGCAAGTTTTCCTGAGAGAAATGACCTGTGTCAGAAAGAAACCTCCTCTGGGTCATTTTGGCCTTGCGAGATGGACTTGACTGACAGCTTCAAACTTAACTTGACAAATCCACTACATGTGTTTTGTTGAGAGATATTGTGAAGGTATTTCCATCAAGGTTTGATATCTGGGATCTCAGTTACCAGGAAGCCCTACAATTGGTTCTGGCTTTGTCTGGTGTCTTCATGCCCAATCCCAACACTTTTGTGGGGTAAATGGAAGGTGATGACAGATCTCAGGAAAGTGATTCAGATGCTTCTGGTATAGGGTTTTTTAAGTATTTCTAGTTGGTCTGATTTTCAGGAGGCCACTCAGGACATCAGATAATTAGAAATGCACTACCACTAATGTTTCAGTTCTACTTAGCTTCCTTAGAAATGGGGTCTCCTGTCTAAGTAAACAGCTATACTCTCACAGGAAAATGTCAGTCTCAAAATATGTCCTTAGTGTTTTTCCGTGGTTTTACATTTACAGTTTAAGATGATGCTGATGCAGATGATCGAGTGGTTATCACTGCTTCAGTTTCCTCAAGTTGATGTTTTTTAATAGCAGTAGTGTCTTTTTCCCAATTTGCTCCAGCTCTGAGGAGCAATAAACAGAGCTCTGTTTACTAACACAAAGCATTTCATTTCTTCACGGTGTCATGAATACAAAACAAACACAGAACATTACACAACTGGTGACACTTAAATGTAAGTCAATTATGCAGGTTTAATGTATTATACACATAGCATCTGTACATGCAACAGCATGGGAGTGAAAAGTGCTTAAATAATTAAGTTAATGGGAAAGTACTGGGTAATTAAAGGGCACAGAGGAGAATAAATGGAATTAGTTTAGCAAAAGGGTTTATAAACTTCTGAAAAGGGGGAGAATGGCATTTTGTAGCAAAACCATGATCTACCTTTTAATTCACAAGTAGATGTTAGATGAGAACTTTCTCATCCCAGTCTTGCTTTCTGGAGTTGTTTTCATGTCTTTTTATGGATTTGATTATGAATTTACACTACAGTGGCATCGTCCCTGGTTTACCAAAACCAAAAAGATCCACAAAACCAATTTGGAATGGAGGGGAAATGACCTAAAGTTCATTACAGAGTGGCAAGAATGTGGATGAAAAATTTCTGGAAACTATTAACTCCCTGCTGTAGTTATGGCCATAAAACTGAGAACATTCATGCTTCTTCTAACGTAACCATCAACAAAGTAGTCCTTAATGTTGCTGTAAAATCTATGGATCTGTTCTGCAAAATAAGCAGAGTAGAGCAGAGTAGAGTAGGATATACTAGAGTAGGAATAGGATAGAATAGATAGGATAAGACAGGATAGGATAGGATAGGATAGGATAGGATAGGATACAATACAATACAATACAATACAATACTTCAGTTGGAAGGGACATAAACCACTCATCTAATCCAACTGCCTGACCACTTCAGTACTGACCCAAAGTTGCAGCATGTTATAAAGAGCATTGTCCAAACGCCTCTTAAGCACTGTCAGCCCTGGGGTATCCACGAGATACCCCCCTATCTAAGAAGCCTGTTCCAGTGTTCCACCCTGTCCATAAAGAAATGCTTCCTAGTGTGCAGTCTGAACCTCTGTGCATTCTGTCACTAGATTCCAAGGACCAGAAATCAGCATCTCCCTCTCCATTTCCCCTCCTCAGAAAGTTGCAGAGATCAGTGAAGTGACTCCTCAGCCTCCTTTTCTCCAAACTAGACAAATCCAAAGTCCTTAGCTGCTCCTCATGTGACATCCCTTTCAACAGATTTGTTGCCTTCCTCTAGATGCATCCAAGAACATTCTTAGATTGTGGGGCCCAGACCTGCATTCAGTGCTCAAAGTGAGGCCACCTCAGTGCTGAATAGAGCAGGTTCATGCTCTCTTTTCACCAGCTGGTGATGCTGTGTTTGATGGACCCCAGGACTGAGTTTGTCCTCCTGTCTGCCAGGGCACACTGGTGGCTCCTATTGAGCCTGGTGACAGCAAGCTCCCCAGTATCGCTTCTGCAGGGCTGCCCTCCAGCCACTCCTCTCCAAATCATACTTGTGCCCTCCACTACTCCATCATAGTCACAGAATCTGGTGTTTGGACTTGTTAAATTTAATACCATTAAACAGTGCCCAAGTGCTCCAGTCTATCTTGATCCCTCTGCAATGTCTATTGCCTCCCAAGAGAGTCAACAGCATCTCCCAGTTTGGCATCACCAGCAGACTTGCTTGTGGTTAATTCAACTCCTGAACCCAGGTCATTGATAAATATATTGAAAAGGACTAGAATGGCTCTAGAATGGAGGAACACTGCTGGTTACCCTTCACAAAACAGATGTAGCACCATCCACTACAGCCATTCACTTCAGCCAGTTCTTACAAAACACACCAGGAGCCTACATATTGCATAAAAGAACTGCAAGTCTGTAATCTGTGACTTCTTTTTTACTTTGGTGAAGCCAAAATCCTACCTTACAATTGAAGTGTTAAGCAGAACTGTACCTGGCATACTGCCCTCCATCCAGACTCACACAGACTTACAAACATCAAGGCAAAATTTACTTGTGGTCCAACATCTGGTGTGAAGCCAGTGTGCTATTTACATCCTACTTAAATCTTTATGGAACTCTTCCTGAGAGATAGGTAAACTTCATTAGTGCTGCTTAGCAAGAAGAAAACTTTCTGTACAGACTAACTTATATTTAAATTGGGAGATTAAACAAAGAAACACATCACCCAAGGGTTATTTTAAAAAGTTGGTGAAAAAAAAATTAATAGTTTTTATTCCAGGCTCTTTCGAGAAACTCGTGAAGATGTGACAAGGAGAAAGAAAAGCTAACTTTATATCTCCTCCCATTTTTTTTCATAGTGTAGAGGACAGAACTCTACACTAATAAAATTTTGTAAATTCTCCTTCTATCTTTCTAATATTCCTAGGACAGATTTCAATTGGTCTTGATTGAGTCAGTTTAAGTACTTTACTACTAGTTCCATATTAATCTGGTCCCCTGAGATACTCTGAAAATGATTGTCTCTTCAGGGGACTATATCATTCTTCAATGAGAAAAGAAATTAAGTATATCACAGCCATGTCAGGATCCTTTGTTATTTGACTTACAGCCCTGCTCCAATTTAGATTACTTTAGATAAAGAAAGAAACCTGTTTTCACAGTAACCACCATCATACCCTTGCTCAAATATGTGGTTACCTTTCTTTCAACGTTAACACAAATTCAACTAAAATAAATATGCAATTTATTCAGTAGCCTAGAGAAAAACACTATCACTTATTTAACAGAACAGAAAAATATACCTGCAAGGCTGATTAAAAATAGCACTATGGCTGGGTTTTTTTCCTCCTCTCCTGAAATATTTTCAATTTCCATGAACCTGCATTGAAAAGAATATGTGGTAAAAGAGAAAGACGCAATATGTTTTATAGCACCACTTAGATATAGAAAGTAATAAAGACAGGGGCAACTGCAGTTCATGTCCACTCTTGTTGACAGAAAATGTGTGCTAACTTGTTTATCTCTTCATTTACAACATTCATTTTATTCAAAATTACCTTAATTGAATGGAAAAACAGAAAAGAAAACCAATCAGAGGATGGCAAAGATTGTTTCGGACAAAATGTCACTGAAATATCCAAAATTAGAAGTTCATAAGTGTGAAGCACTATGGTCCAATTGTGCTCCTAATGACGCCCAGTCTCAGTGGAATAGTATGGAATACATCAGAAACTGTTTTCCATGGGTGTTTCAAAAACAATCCCAGTCAAACCAACATCTCAAAACAAATCCACAGAAAATAAAATAAGGTCATATTAAGATTTCACTATTTTAAACTCAAGTCACTGCAGGTAGCTTTTGACTCAGACTACATAGGTACTCTAATGTATACATCATAGAGGCAGCAGCGTTTTGCTTCCCTCAGATCCTGTCAATATCCTCTGAAATGGTGGAATAACTTTAAAGGACTTTAATGAATTAAAAAGTTTTGATTTCTACTCTTGCCTGGCAGCAACACCACCATCATGGAACAACCTGTTGCTATCCCATCAAACACTGGTGTTCTCAAGAATCATGTGCTTTCATCCAAAACATCATCTACTGGGAGTAGACCCTGGACTGTGCTACTCCTGAGTACTTGTTGGGAATTGTTTGGGATACTGAACCAAGTGAAACTATGCAAAAGGTTGGTTTACCAGGACTCACACCTATGTTTCTGTGTCAAGAAACATTTCCTGTGCTCTCCGTAAGCATAGCTGTAGCTTTGTCACATGTGTGGGAAGGAGCTTGAACCTTCTTTGGAAGTGGGCTCACAGATGTGCCCTAAAGCAGAAACTATTCTGATGAAGAGACTTCATGCCGTACCTAATTTTAGGTAAAACATATACACATTTATATTTATAAGTTGGGCATGACTACAGTTTCAGAAAAAAAAAATATAATCAAGGCATAGAATTTACTAATGGATTCATAGCAGATGTCATATACTTTATCAATCTGTATGGACATCAGTAGAGCAACAGCAAATTAATTTGAATTTGAATTTGAATCCTGCTTGTTACTGAGCTTCAGTTGCTCCTGAATATATGGCAGATGGGCATGGTGAGTGGTTCATTCACTACCATTGCACCTCTCAAATCTGCCCAGAAGCATAAGAACAGTTTTTCTCACTCTTAGTATACTTTTTTTGGCTAAAATTTCAATAATTCAGAGAGTGAATCAGTACGATTTATTGTTTCTTTGACAGAATCTGGAAAGAAAAGACACATTCGTAGCTGTCAGAAGACACCATCTTTCTTCCCTTTGACAGCACTGAGGGATGATGAAAATTTCAAATTTTTTTTCGTTTAATATATAAGATCTTAAAGTTTTTAATTCTTGTCCTTTGCTGTTTCTGATACACTAAGTCCCATGCTCCCAGCTATTCACTTTTCATTACATTTCTCTCTTTCTCTGTAGAGTGTTGTGCATTGAGGACTGTCCTCAATGACATTAATGACTCAACTAGTAAAAATCAGTCTCAGAAACAAACTGAACACTGACAAATAAAATGGACCTCAAAATGAAGACAAAACATTGTTTTTGTCCCATTTTCAAATCAGTCTAAACAGGGATTTGCAGAGAATGTGAGATTCAAAGACAATTTTTCACATCCTCCCGTGAGTAGATCAAATCCCTATCAGTTCCTGAGCAAAAGATGACTCTTTAAACTCCCTTCTCTCTCTTGTTACTCCTAACTATGATATTATTTGGCATGGAATATCTCATTAGTTAGTTCTAGTGATCTGGCTGATTGTATCCCCTCTCAGCCTTGTACCAATCAGTGCACTGTGAATCAGAGAAACAGAGAGGGAGGTGATGCTGTGCAAGCACTGGGCAGCAATAGCTAAAATGTTAGTGTGTTAACAACATTGGCTTGTTCACAAACAGGATACATCTCTGTACCTGCTGCTGTGAAGAAAGTTAACTCCATTTCAGCCAGACCCAGTATCAGGACAAGTGAATGGCTAAGGCATCATCTGAGTAACTCTTATATTTGAAGCTGGAGCATGCAAAATTAAACATTTTGCTTTATAGCAAGAAATAATTTCCTCCTTAAAATGATACTTGATCACCTAGATCTGTCTGGTTTTAAAATGTACTATATACAGGCTCTGAAATAGAGAAACCTACCATTGTTAGATTGCCATGGAAGCTGTGTGGGTACTAAGATAGCAATTCACTCTACAAACCTTAAGAAAATGACAACAACGAAAACATCAGTGTCCCAAAATGTATCCATGTCTGCCAAATGTAATTTTTGCTAAAGTAATTTCAGCTAAGATGGCCTGCTTGGTGTGACACCATCTGTTGAGTTTCACTTGTTCATGTACTAGTAAAGAGTAAATGGCAACTTTACATAATTTGAAATAAAGCAATCAAATGGGGAAACAACTTCTCAATTAAAGTCATGAAAAGGATCAGGTGGGCTCTTACTCATTCTAGGGAAAACTGCACAGCTGAATCCACATATGGGAAAATATTTAACCTTGGATGTAGCCAACAGACTTTAGCATTCCAAACAGACTTTAACACCAGAGGAAAATATTTTTTCAATCACATTTTCTTCAGCAGCTGCTAGTTGAAGTACTTATTTTTTAGCTATATGTTGGGAATTTTTTGTTTGTTATGGAGGAGGGAAGAACCATGAGAAGTTAATCACATGAAGTTAAACAAAGCCAAGTGCAAGGACCTGCACCTGGGTCAGGGCAATCAAAAGCACAATTAGAAGCTGCATAGAGAATGTATTAAGAGCAGCTCTAAGGAGAAGAACTTGGGAGTGTTGACTGACGAAAATCTCAATATGAGTTGTCAGTGTGCACTGGCAGTCCAGAAATCCAACCATGTCCTGGGCTGCATCAAAAGAAGAATGGCCAGCAGGTCAAGGGAGGTGATTCTCCCCCTCTGCTCCAGTCTTTTCAGACCCCACCTGGAGTGCTGTGTCCAGTTCTGGAGTCCCCAACACTAGAAGGACATGGAACTGTTGGAGATAATCCAGAGGAGGGCCACAAAAATAATCAGAGGGCTGTAGCAGCTCTCCTCTTCTCTAGGATGATAATTGGGGTTGTTCAGCCTGGGTAGGAGAATGGTCTGTGGAGACTTTATAGTGGCCTTCCAGTACCTGAAGTGAGACTACAGGAAATCTGGGAGGGACCTCTTATCAGGGCATAGAGTGATGGAACAAGGAGTAATGGCTTTAAACTGGAAGAAGGTAGATATAGGTTAGACATTAGGAAGAAATTCTTTCTTGTGAGGGTGGTGAGACACTGGCACAGGTTTCCCAGAGAAGCTGTGGTTGCCCTATCTATAGAAGTGTTCAAGGCCAGGTTGGATGGAGCTTGGAGCAATGGGGTCTAGTAGGAAGTGTCCTTGCTCATGGCAGTGGGGTTGGCCCTAGATGGTCTTCAACATCTCTTCCAATCCAACCCCTTCTCCGAAATTTGTTTATTTTCTTTTTTTCCTTACTTCATGTGCTTTATATGCCCAATTAGATCAGAGCAAAAAAAAATAAAAGAATAAAAAGGCCTGGTATAAGACTGCTGTTCTGACCAGAATTTTTCTCCCAATTACTTATGAATTTCAGATGATGGTGATTCGCGTGACCTATATTTTCAAGACATTTAATTTAAAGGTGTTTCATGAAAGAAAACACAGTAATAGTTTCAATGTAAAGGCTTTAGTACTGGTTAGAAGAAGAAATGGGGATAGACTAATGAATGAGGCCTGAAATAGATTCCTCTTTCCTAGGAAATATGAACCACATTTATCTTGGTTCAGGAAGCTTAGAAAAAGAGGATTTGGGGGCCAGAAGGAAGACACACAGGAAGGCACTGGGTAGGAAAGTCTTAAACTGCTTTAGTAATTTGCCACAAGTTGAAATATTGCCATTTCAAGAAGTAGGAGCAGAGTTCTAAGAGGCCACTTTCACTCATGTATCTTTCAACTTGAATAAGGACCAGGTCATGCATAAATTGTTGTTACTTTTTTTTTTTGAAAAGGAGAAACTGCATTTAGTGAAGCTTTTCCCAAGCACAACATTCCATCTGAGCTTGTTCCTCTATCCAAAAAGCTCAGAGCACACAATGAGTTTGACCCACAAAGCTGCCATCATGAGTCCAGGTTAGAAAACCAGTGTGCTGAGGTGAGCACCAAACCACTGCTGTAACTGCAGACACTGCCACAGAACCAAAAGCTTCACCTTGTGTCCCTGGCAACATGAAATGAAATAAGAAATCAGTCTCCTTAAATTAGATAATGTCTCTTCCAGGCCTTCTCAAGCACCATTGCAGAAGAATATTTATTTCATTTAACATAAGTGGACTCTGAAGAGGTGTCACATGGCTGCATTGTCAATCTGGAGAGAGCAGCAGCAGCAGCAGCAGCTTAATTCTCCAGCATGAGGTCATGAGGCAAGAGAAACAGGAGGCAACTCCATAAACGACACAACTACCTCTGTCCTGAATCTTTGATTTTAAGGATTAAGGATTTTATGGCCCCTTCAGGACTCAAGCCTTCATTATAAAAATTCAGGTATTGAAGCCAGGTGCTCAGATTATCATCACCCAGGAGCCAGGATCTTCCTAAAGAATCAAGCAGAGGAGGTGGTATATCAAGGTCTAGTCCTGCTTCTAGGTATATCACTAGCAGACAGTCTTTTTTATACTTATTTATTTGTTCTTTGAGCTGCTAGTGGACTAATCACAAGGGAAAAATCTTCTGGCATCAGGGCATTAGAGGGAAATTTATTTTGAAAACCAGGCTTTTAAAAAGCTATTTTGTTTTAATCAGCAGTCCCAGGTACTCAGAACTTCTGTCATACTGTGCAGATTAGAGCTTTCCCAAAGTAACCTACCCACAAGGGTGTCAATTCTTGTCCCAAGAGAACAAACATATTTTGACAGTCTGATTTCAAGACACATTCTCAGCAGTGATTTCCCCTTGAGCTCAGGAGGTTTATAAAGAAGAAACTGAAGAGGGTGTCTCTTATTGCTGTATAAATAGCATAGACACATCTATACTTCTTTATTCTACTACAAATTACCTGTGCTGGAAGACTTTAGCACTGTTCATTTTTTTATCCCAATGCCAAAGTAGGGTATCACATCATTGTCACATGGAAATTTAGGCATTAAGGTTCCTGCAGCCATGGTGGGAAGGCTGGATAGGCTGTACCTTCCTGCAGTCATTGTTAGTGGGGTTGTGGTACCAGAAAAAGCAGTAGGAGTCAGAGGTCAATTATTGATAACCTCCTGGAGGAGCTCTAGATCACTGGACTCAACCCAAAGCATAATTCAACATTTGGGATAAAAAATAATGTTTGAGAACATTTTCATCAGAGAAATGAGTTCTGAAACTGGAAAAACTTAAAAAGGAGCTTATGATTTAGCTACTGTTACTTGGGAGTTACTGAAGCCCCAGAGGGGCTATTACTTTTTTAATGTAAAACTGCACTCAGAAGCGAATTTTTGAAACTGCTGTCTGGCTTAACCTAGAATTATTTTTTTTCCACATCTTTAAGTTAATTTAATTTTTCATTGCATACTATGCATGGATATAAAAGAAAAACAAAGGACATTAAATACATAGTCACTTGCGTGTACAATACCTGATCTGCCTAATAAGTGTAACTTGTAGAGGCATTAGAGTGTGTGAGACATATTTAGAATACATATATGGATTAAAAAAATAGATAGTGTCTTCATGTCTGTCTGCTGCAAGGATGAATGACACAGGGAGAAACAAACCCAGGAGTTAAAAAATAGTAATCAATTCCCTTAAGCATTCTGCTCAGTCACCTGACATCATGGACTGAATACAAAAATAATTTTTCTGTGAAGAAGTGTCTGATAGGTAGGTTGCTGAAATATCCTAATGGAGACAGTTAAAAATGTTAGAGAGGGATCAGTCTTGCACAGATCAAAGCTATAACTTGATTTGCAGAAGCTACCAGAAATCCTAATATTTCTCTGACACTTCATTTCACTTTAAGTATATATGGAAAGAATCTTTCATATTACATATCCCTCTCCTTCAGCTGCCCTTGAAACTCTCAGTCAAAATGCTGTTTAGTACTTTCCTGTATATGCTACTCTTAAACAGCATATTCAAAATGACCCATTGTACCTTGAAGTGATTTGCAGAGTGATTTGTTGACAAGTCTTGGCCTTGTGGTGGTTTGTGGGAGTGGACAGATGTCTGAAAGTTTCTGTATAGCTTCTCAAAGGATGGCCTCTAAGGGCTACTTTCCCCCTTTTGCACAAGAGATTATCAGGCCAGCTATCTGGTTTGGTTTTATTCTCTACATCAAAAAGGGAGATCCATTTCTTCCAGTAGTTTAAAGTCACTGAGACCATTTCTCCATCACAGAGCTTCAAAGCCCAGCATCTTTGCTACTAACTCTTCCCTTATTAACACCTAAAACTCAATATCCAGATAGTCTCACAGAATGGCCTTTGATTTGGAAAATCATCCTTCTGTGTCTTGAAAGAGGTAGTGATAAAGAAATGGAGAGCACTGACTTTTAAAAGGTTATGGTATGAGTCAAACTGAGGAGTTTCTACCTGTAAAAGGTTTTTATGAGAGAATCATCCCTCCTTGCAGATGGCCTGGCAAGCTGTGAGAAAGCCCTCTGGGAAGAATCCAAATTTACTTAATCCTACCTCAAGGGAGATTTAGCTCAATATCCTTAGGGTCCATGAGTTCAGTGGTCTTACAGGACAAAGAGTAAAAAGTTTAAAGATTGATTTGATCTCCAGGGCCTCAATTTAATTGTCTAAATAGAGGCTTCTCATTCTGCCTGAGACACTTCAGGATATGTGTGACATCCATGTTGTCTTACTGATATGACAAAGGACCTACAGGTCACCAGCATCCTTCTGGAAGAGCAGCTGGAGATGAAGCAGAGATCTGTGGCATTCAAAATGGGACTCTGTACTTAGGCAAGCAGCTTAAGTCTTTGTCTCTTTGTGAGGGATGAGCTAGAAATAATGTTACACACTAAATATCTGAACAGGAAATGTGAAAACAAGTGAAAAGATGCTGTGGGATAGAAAAGACTCTCTCCCTCCTCTCTGCCTCTTCCCATCTGTCATTGTCCACAACAACACTTCATAACAGTGTAAGTTATTTTACAAGTGCTGAAGGATGACAGCTTTTAACTAAATATTATCCTATACAGAAAAATATGTCACTATTTTGTTGGTTGGAATATGCACTGCAATTGGTTTCATGGATCTACTTATCTCCAGCATCTGGAGATTTTAACTGAAGTGTAAATGAGAGTATAACAGAAGCATATTAAGTAAGTACTAACCACAGCTTTTGGCTCTGCTACAGGATCTACTAAACAACACACATAGAATATAGGTCAAAACTCAGCAATATTAGGTTGCTTCTGAGTCCAAAAATAACAGATTTTATTTTAGTAGGGAATTGCATATGCAAGTCAATAAACTGGACTCCAAGGAATTCTGTTTCCTACCGGTGTTAGATCAGCAGTACTTGTTCCTCCAAGGAGCACAGAGGAGAAAAATATACAGATTGTTTTCCATGTGAAACATTTTGGATTTGCCTACCTGATGCAGCAGTAATCAGTATTCTAATAATCTGTGCACAGACTGAAAAGTTTGTGCTAGAGGGTTTGAAATAAACAGTGCTGTTATACAGGTCCCCAATTAGATGTGGATTTTACCTTTTCATGTTTACCCATCTCATGCTCATCTGTCTAATACGCTGAATTCATAGAAGGTTTAGATTGGTTCATTAAACACTGCAGGAAACCCACAAACATGAAATAAACATCTTGGTAACCTGCTCAATGCCATTTTAGTATTGTTATAGGCAAAGAATCAAAATAACTCAGTGAATTATTTTGCGGTTGAAATTGCAAATGCAGAAAATCATAGATCTGTAGGATGGTTTGTGTTGGAAGTAACCATTAAAGATCATCTATTTCAACTCTCCTGACATGGGCAGGGACAACTTCTACTAGATCAGGTTGGTCAGAGACCCATCCAACCTGACCTTGTACATTTCCAATGGTGACCCACCCACAGCCTCTCTACTGTCTCGCTAAAAAATTTCTTAGTTTTGTCCAACCAAAACCTACCCTCTTTCAGTTTAAAACCATTTCCCCTTGTTCTGTCACTGCAAGCCTTGACAAAAAGTGTTTATGTTTCTCTCTTATAAACCATTTTTATGTATTGAAAGGCTGCTATAAGGTCTCCACAGAGACTCTTCTCCAAACTGAACAACCCAACTCTCTCAGCCTGTCTCCATTGCAGAACTGCTCCAGCTTTCTGATCATCTTTGTGGCCTCCTCTGGACCCATTCCAACAGCTCCATATCCTTCCTGTGTTGGGGGCACAGCTGGAGGCACAACACTGGATGTTTCCCAGTCACTTGCTGGCCATACTCCTTTTGATGCAGCCCAGGACATGGTTTGGTTTCTGGGCTGCCAGTGCACATTGCCAGCTCATGTGAAGTTTTCCATCAATCAACACCCCCAGGTCCTTTTCCTCAGGGCTGTTCTCAATGCATTCATCCCCCAGCCTGTACTGATATTAGGTAAACCCTAATCCAGGTGCAGGACATTTTTCTTGCCCTTATTGAACTTTATGAAGCTAACAATACCAAGTGACACCTGGTGGAACACCAGTAGCCATTTGACAGATCTATTCTCACCCAACAAAATTAGAAAGAAGTCCAGAATTTCATCCACTTTCCATCTAGGGCTGGTGTTACTGTTATGTAATACTATTATACAGAAATAGACTTAACCAGATAATGCAGTGATTAGGAAATTTGGAAGAAACCTTTCTTTTTAAGGAGGATACATACACATGCTGAGTAACTTCTATTATGGACTTCAGAAAGGAAAGAGTAGTATTTTGTTGTGTGACCATTAAAGATAAGTGACGATTTTCCACTTATGCCCAAATGCCTTCTAAACATTATTCTTTAATAGTGAAAAAAACCCAGCAGAAATTCCTAGTAGCCTTAGTCCACAGAGAAAGAAAAGCAGGGTCATCCAGAGGGAAGAAAAGGAGAAGGGGTATCATCCATTTTCTGATGGATGATATAGGGTGAAGTGCTAAAAGGATGCAGTGAGAGATTCGAAGCCTGGAGAAAATGTGTTGAAAGTGTTTAAAAAAAATATATAAGAAAGGTGCTAGATCTGGAATTACATTACAACCACCCTTTTCCTGTCAGTGCACTTCTCTGATTCTAATGATAATTAATGTCACCTCCAGGTCACAAAGCTCTGTGACCCGTTGCCATTTCCAGTCCTCAATAGGGAAGATCAATGCTATTCTTCTATTTTCTGTGATAAAACCTAAAGGGGCATGGTAATAGAATATAATTAACTCCTCACAGATTTTTTTTTCTTTTCCACATTTCTAATATATCACCACTAAATGATAGTGTTATCTAATCTTGGATTAATATGCATTTATGTTAATGCCAGCATATGTATTTACTTGATGAAATAGAAAAAAAAAAGGCTCTGTTTAATTTTGAAGAGTATTTTAAGAGCAGCAGTAATCCTAGTTATTCACAGATTATAGAAATAGGCTGATGTAGACCACCTTGTTCTCTACCTGCCTGTTTACTCTATTATCATTTTTCTGTAGCACTCACAATTGTAACATCTAAAGCCTATTAACAGCTAGCAAACTGCTACTGCTATTTTCATTTTCTAAACTCTTCTCCATCAGAAATGTGGTACTATAACAAGAAAAAGGCTTATGGGTCACATAAACACTTTATGGTTTTTTCTATCAACAATGGTCCCAACACCTTATTCTACTCCTGGTTGCTGGCTCTTGGTGTTCCAGCAGTATTTGTACTGCTCAGACAGAACTGGGTCAGACTTTAATGAGCTTCATCCTGTACAAACAAGCAGGGAAAGACTGTACGAAGAGTCAGTGTGTAAAACTGAAAGAAAGGATGTTTAGTTTCTGCTTTACAGGTGGTTATATGAAATGCTGACACATTTAAAATCTCCTGTTCTGACATCAAGCTTGAGGTCTATGGTAGAGGTGAGAATTCATCGTAGAACCCTTTGTTCCAGTCAGCACTTCAATAACACTTCACCACTTTCATCACTGGCTCACTTGAGGTCTTGCTTCATCCTAGATTTTTCCAATATGATTTTTTATCTTAAGGTGGACAAGGAGAAGATGTATGTTCTTACACAGGTACTGGCAAATTATCATTTGCATCAGCCTCAAACTGAAAAAAACAGAGATTTCCTACTGAGATTGCCTCAAAATAGTCAGTAACTTAGGTGGAGGGAATTGTTTAGCCTCATGGGACATAGGCAGAGGCAATAAAAAGAACTCTGAGGTTAGACTCCTGGTTTAAGTGAGCCTCATTTGTAGCATGACAGGAAAATTCAGCTTGGAAGAATCCTCAGGAAAAGATCCAGTCCACCTCCTGCCCAAGTTAGGGTCAGCTATTAGGACAGACCAGGTTTCCAGAAATTTAGGATGAGCAACAGTGTAACATGTCTGAGCAGCCTTTTCAGATATTTGATAAAAATATTTTTCCTTACACCCAGTCTGAAACTTTTTTTTCCTTTTTTTCCATGTATCATTGTGAGAACAGGGGTTTTTAACAGACACCATATATAAGGTGGCTTGGAAACAGCCTTGCTGTTAGTAAACAGCTTTAGGAATGTTATTCATTAGATGTCATGAAGATACTGATGAAAACTGAAGGACAATGCACACATTTGCTGGCATCTGAAGTCCAGTCTAGGAAAAGAGAAGTAAGAGTTGGCAACAATAAAACATCTTAATTGGCCACTTGGTGATAAGACAGTAGAAAAAAAGGCACAATGCACAACACACATTTTGCCAAGGTTTATTAAAATTTTTTTTTCTCTGTGTAAATAAGTACCAGGCAATGTAAAATAATACTATAAGAGAAATCTCAGATGATTTCCATATCTTTAAACTCTGATAGTACTAACCCTGATATTTTTGTGAGACTCAAAGATAAAATAAATGGGTCAACTACTGTACCAGAGTCAATATCCATCAGCCTCCAAAACTGAGAATGTAGTATTTTGCCTTTTATAGAGGAATAAATCAGATCTAATTGGATGGAAGTGACTGTATGGCTTAGTTTACCCTGGTGTTCTGCATGAGATGTTAAAAGCTAACTTGGGAACTCAGAGCAAAAGACAGAGAGAAAGTTATTAGGAGGTTTCCACTATAGAGATAGATCTCTGTTCTTTCTCTGGGTCACAGAATGTTTCTTCTCAAGTGTTTATTCCCTAGAGGTTAATTTTCCTTTGGCAGTAAGTGACTTATTTATTTAAAAGTTAATAATTTTTATAACTTTAAAAAATCATACTCCATTTCTGTATAGTTTTGGGTATATTTGGTTTGTACTTTGTTTTTTGCATGTCTTTTTTGTTTCTGTGTATATATATGTGTGTGGTGCATCAAATAACAAATTCCTATGGAATGTCCATAACATAAGGAAAACACATTTCATCTTGCAGCAAGCAAGTGAAAGGTTATTCCTCTTCTAAATCATGTTTTTAAAAAGAAAAAATGAGACCAGTGGCTAAACTGCTGGCTGATGTTCAGCCAGCTGTCGACCAGCACCTCCAGGTCCTGGGAATCAGGGAAACTTTATTTTTTTTCTACCTCTATAAGTGTTTGGTTTATATATGTTCTTAGGACAGTTTGGGGAAGTTTTCTTTTGGGTTTTTTTTGGTTTTCTTTTTTTTTGTTTGTTTTTTTTTTGTTTGTTTGGGGTTTTTTTTGTTGTTTTCTTTTTTTTTTTAATTATTATTTAGGCACCTTGTGTGAGTTTCAAATGGAAATGAATTACAATACATAAACTGTATCACTTTAGTAGTGGCTTCATTTCTGCTCTGGTTACTCCAGTGTTTTCTGATGACTCTGGATTGCTCATGTTGCATTTCAACTGTCTGCTCCACAGCCATACAGTACCTGATTTTCTTTTAATTGTTGAGTTTTTTTCCCTCTATTTTTTTTGGTTGGTTGGTTGGTTGGTTTGTTTTTTTTTTCACTTGCTTACTCTCCACCTTTAGTATCAAGAAGCATACATTTTTTGTTGAGGCTGATCCATGTGTCTTGTGGCATCAGTGATGATGCTGATTACTTTTTTGCTGGTTCCCCATCTGGTAGGACTGGAATGTGTGTGGCAAAACAAAGAATGGTCAAGGGAGGCTCATTTTGAGCAATTTTGTGAGGGTCCAGGCATTTTCTAACACTCTCCTGTGGTATAACCTGGCTAATTAAACACACTGCTGCAAATTTTAATAGGAATCTGATGAGAAGCAAGCTGGTTGGCACATGGCTGAACTCTTGAGAACAAGTGTCCTTGAAATGTGTTGGATTAGGACTGTAGTCACTTAAAGCCAGTTTTACATCATGTAAGGAACATGCTATTTATCATACAGACAGCTAAGATTAGGGTGGTGAGTAGAAAAGAAAGCTGACCAAACCCTAAAGCTAGCAAAACCAGAGATAGGACACGTAACTGAAAAGTGCTTCAACAAAACAGAAAAAAAATAAAATAAAACATCAGAGGGCTTAAACAACAGGGTGGCTGGCAGAATCCCTTGGGCAGGGTTTTAATAGCTTCCACAAAGCAAAGGACAAGACACTGATGAACTAAATCAAGGGTCAGACCTGTTTTTGTGTCTACTTTACAGAAAGTTGGTATCTGTAAAGCAGGCACGTAAACAAGTCCTTAAGCCCCCTGTAACAAAATATTTTCTTCTTGAAATGCTATAGGCATCTAACTGAACAGCTTAAACCACAGACAAAATTATTTTATAATTACTAATATAATGCAGCCTCTTTCTCAGGAGGAGCACTGCTAGCAGGAAAAAGTAATGCTGTATTAAATAATATTATGTTCAGATGGAACTGCAAAGGCTAAGAAGACTGGTTACCTGAATTTAAATATGGCCTAGTTACTTCTGAACCATGCACTAGGTCACAGTGAATAGGACTAATCAAGAATTGTTTAAATTAACAGCTCCACTTCAGAAACCTCTGATTCACTGTATTGAAATACTTCAACATAATGTACCTATGAAAATGTTTCTCAAGAGTGTCTCTCACTTATTCTGTATAAAACACATGAATGTTGATTGTCACAGGTACTTGACACTTTTATTGCTATCCATAAATCTCCATCTCACATGTACATAATATCTCAAGAAATGTGAGAAAAGATGAGTTAACAAAATCCCACTGCAGAATTATCTGGAGCCTGGCAAATAAGTTATAAAGTTATTAGTTCATAACCTCCCAGTGACAAAACATATCCCACCAAATGTGGGTATTGACAGCCATATAACATCTCTCACACAGGAACTGCTGTCTCAGTGTTACTAGTACTAGTGTAAAATCCATTTTAAAAGCCCCTTTTTACTATTTTGCAGTAGTTAGGATTGCTGCACGAATTGCTATATAGCTGAAAAATGAAAATAAGTTTGCATTTTAAATTAAGAACACTGTTTTGCCTTCTCTCTCCAAGCACGAAGACCAACAGCTCTGGGGAACGCATTCACTTTTCCTTCACCATTTGTCCAAAAACTGATATATCCATAAAGATGTTTTAATATATATTTTTTACTTTCTTTTTTCCTTCTTTTAACATCAGTGTTCTGTAAAATAAAACCTTTTCTTCTTAACACTCCAAAACTTGCAAAACTACTTTTCCAAGCAGCACCACTCACCTTCTACATAAATGAGAAATGAGAAATGTTTATAAGACTATTACAGCTCCTGTATGAATCCTGATCCTGTATGTCTTCATGGATCAGCTAAAATGCTGGTTGACCCATGTGGCCATTACTACGTTGTCCCTTACTGATTTAAAAGTCTTATCTTTTCTCATAGTGTCTCTTTCACTATTGGTTCTGGGAAAAGGTATCTAATGCCCTTCTATCTGTCCCATTAAATCATATTTTTGCTTAGCAGGCATCAAAATTATTAAATCTGGTTTTAGCTAACGTGTCTTCCTTTGTGTCTGATATATATATTGTATCAGTCAAATTTCAACTGCACAGCAACTGTTTGTTTCTTTCTTTGTTTTGCTTCCCCTAATGTCTCCAGATCTTCTGTTCTCATTGATTCTAGAAGGTCTATATTTTCATTCTTAATCTGCACCTGGGTATCTTTTAATATTTACATCCAGTAAGATTTCTCTTCCTCCTACTGCTCACAATCTTCTGTCTAGTTCAGATATAGTAGTGCAGAGAACTATAGTGATGAAATGTTATATGCATTTAATAACAGTTTGGGTGCAGAAACTGAATCCATCAAACCCCACTTTATTTCTTGCTAATAATATGCAAGCTGACCTAAATTTCCTAGAGCCAGGATATGTCACTACTCTATATTTAGTGATTTTGGCGATATTTCACTCTATGATCACTTTTTCTTTCTTTGTTTAATCTTTTTGTCTGACAAACTCTTTCAGCTGCTCCTTTAGGTGCACTGGCAAAACGAACATGGGTCTGATATCTGTAAATGCTGCTGCTTAGATTACTTATTACATTGTGCTACATTGACCTACAATATAAAATAAGATGTCCTGAATGTGGTCACCATGCTAATTTTGAGAAAAATGAAAGAGAGGAAAAACATCAATGGAAGATTTCTGTCCAACACTGCTTGCATGAAGATTTCCACACCAGGGGAGCAGTGTTGGGTATTTGCAGTTACGAATGTCTCATTCTGCTGTCAGTGCTCTAAACTCTTTTAAACCAAATATGTGGCCAGTTGGATCACACACTGCCATTGTAGTGCAAGGATCTTCTTGGTGGGGGGGAGGGAATTTAGAAGCTTGGCATGGCAATGATACTTTGGTCATCAGCTGAGGATCTCTGGCTAGGCACATTCTCTGCAGACAGCATTGCTTCCTGGAAGATACTTGAAAAAGACAAAAGTAACTTAGGATGTGATGAGGGCAGGCTGCACACTTTAAGTCCAACTCAACTGATGACGTACGGGCATCGAGTGCTATCAGAGATACCCTGGGGTATCTGAGACATCCACACTGGGCTAGCAGGGGGATCCATGGGGACATTTAATCTCCTAGGACAGCAGCAGGATGTGCTAGTACCTTAAAAACACAAGATATTTAAATGCCAGCAACTGAAGTAAACCTTTTTTTCTTTTCAATCTGTATTTCTGTGGCAGATCGAGTTCCTGGCTGCCATTGTCCTTGCCCTCTTCCCATGGAACACGCTCCAGGCTCATTCTCCCATTCACTTCCTTCTCATGTTTCTCGCTCTTGTTGAACTCTTCTCTGAGCTATGTCACCACAGTTATCTTACAGGAAGGTATTATTTTTATCTATCTTTCTTCTGGATTATGAAACCATAAGACCTTTACAGAAGGTTTCATAAGGAAGAAAGGGGAAATGTGGAGCTGATAGGGCAAATGCAGTGACCAGCAATGAGGCTGCCATGGAAACATAGCTCAAGGCTAACAGGAGTAAAATCCTACCAGATATTTAATGAAATTTTCATAAAACACACAAATCTGCTATTGTAAACATAATTTGTGTGGATCAACATTGCAGCTAAGCATCTGATACTTGTACTGTTTATTGATGGTCACTTTATCAGTGCAGTTGCCTATATATTGGGCTTCTTACTGTAGTAAATACAACTGATGTAATCTTCATCCAAAATAAAGTGTTTAAATTAAAATACTACTTAAAGGAAGAATTTGGAGATATAGCCACTTAATTTAAGCACTTGTATTTACACTCTATGAATGTTTCCTGGTGTGACAATGTAGAGCCATAATGTGAGATGGGAATTCTTGCTTCATTAACATCAAGTACCCAATTGTGCAAAAAAGAAGTCAGAGGAAAATCTAGAAAGTTTTATCTGGTTTGGTATGGGGTTTGTGCTTTTTTGTTTGCTTGTTTGGTTGTTTTTTCCTCGGAGACAAAAAATACCTTTCAATTTCCCAGCATTTTAGGATAGATTGTATGAACCAGATCATCTAAATCAGAACCTACTTGGAAAGCCCCTTCATACCTTCAATAAACGATATTTTAATTTTTTTTTTTTCATAACGGTATATTTTTTAAATAACATTATTTGAAAAAGATAACATTCATTTAACTATGAATGTTGTCTTGGTGCATTCACTTTTTCCTTACAAGTGGAGCAAATAATAGTCTGTAACATATGCCCCAAAAGGGAAGTAGTGTTTTAAAATATCTAGGACGTGTTGCTTTTAGTCAGTTAAAGCTACTTACTTAATTCTGGGAGTTATGTTGATAAAACAATTCAAAGAGTTTAAGATATAATCATATATACCTGTTCAATTCCTAGGTATTAAAAAAAAGCTGAATGCCAATTTTCTTGGTACCTAGGATGCATTTTATCATGATGAACATCCTTGAGATCAAGAACTGAAGAACTGTTTTTCTTCTTTTTCCTATGCCACAACAGAAAAAGCTTCATTCTTTAATAAATGTGAGATTTAGGGCAACTATCTGTGAGAAGAAACACAAAGAGCTCAAATATTTCAGATTTCAGAAAGACCCATTTCTTCCAGAACCTGTTATGCTAAGATGCTGAGTATGAGTTACTCTCAGAAGTTGGGTTTTTTAGGCTTAATGTCCTCTTGGAGTTACTGAAATAATGGAAAATAATTATGCTGAGGAATAGTGCTGTGTGGAACAGAACTACTGCTGGATGACAGGTGAAATAGCTGGGCAATTATGTAACTCCCTCATCAGAGGATGGGAGTCATACAATGACATATTGTGTGTGAACATATGGTGTTATCAGATGGAAATCTGCATCTTCTGCTTTTATATGGTCACTTTTTATGAGCACTTTTCTTAGGGAGCAGTGTACCTCATGGAAAATTAGGACAGACTTAATCACATGAAGGTTCTGGTATCAGGGACAAGAAGAAACTAATTCCTGTGTGGAACATCCTACATATTTGTATGCTGACATAAAAAGTATGAAGATAAACAAAATATTTTAAAGCTTGAATACATAAATAGGAATAAAATTTAATTGCAATAGTAGAGCTCTGTGGTAACTGCATATGACTGCACCATTAATAGAAACGGAATGAGGATCATTCAGAAAGAAAAGAAAGATAAAAAAAAAAAAAAAAAAAAGAGTAAGAGACAGAGCCTTGTGTACCAATATACCAATATTTTCTGCCATTAGCCATGTAAAATAACTTTGATATAAAAGGAAAGGTGAATTAAGGGAGCAGGACTGAAGTAAGCTTGACATTTATTTTAAAAAGGTAAAACAGGTACATAAGCAAAATGATCTATTGCACATAAAGGAAGGTATTGTAATGAAACAAGGGGTTAGTTAAAGCTTTAAACTCAGACACAAAAAGAAATGGAAAGTAGAAACTGAGATTAATAAAGATAACATGAATATAAAAAGAAATAAAATAAAATTAACATATAGACAGAAAATTAGAAAGACCAAAGAGCAATGTGGAGTGCAATAAGTAAGAGACACCAAGGGTAGCAAAAAAAATGTTCTTTGAGAAAGATGAGCAACATCATGGAAAAATCTTTATCTGGTACTCAAGTTAATGCTGTACTCAAGTTAATGTCTCTCTTAAGTTTCCCTGCAAAAGGTCAATGACTAGCAGATGTCTGGAAATACTGATAAGAGGATAAGATTTCTGCGATTTCTGCTTTGAATAATGAAAATAGAAATTAAGAATTACAAAGTTGTGGTAAATTTCCGGTAAAAATAATCTCACATTTGTAATATTAATCACTATTAACCCACTAATAATCAACAAGACCAAATTACATCATTATATCCTTTGCATCACTGTAATTTCCCTGGAAGACAGATACAGTCCTACTGCATAAAAGTAATAAAAGTAAATAGTGAAAAAGAAACTTTAACTTTAGAAAGGTTTTGGTTCCTTCTCAAAAGATTCTCACAAAGAATCGAAACATGAGAACATGGACTTGTTAGCCATTAGCATTAAAAAAGCCATAATTTTCAAAAGAGAAAAATTATATTTGTGAAGTCCTGCTGAAATCTACCTTGTATCTGATCAGTGCATTAATTAGCTGTGTAAACAATGAAAAAGAAAATACTTTTTTCATTTTGCCAATCACATGAATCTGAGAGAAAAAACTGTTACACTAGGTTACCTGAATAGAATTAAAAGGAATATTGAAAATTGGTCTTGAAAAAAACAAAACAAGAAAAAGGAATGAGATGTAATGAATAGGGACAAGTGTGAGACGTTGAATTTGGGGAAAAATAGTCAACTGAACAATTATAAGATGAGATATGATTGTAGCAGATCTACAGAAATGGTACCTGGGAGATAGAGAACAATGTGGGTCTAATATGAAAAGATCTAATATGAAAAGATCTAAGATGGAAAAGATCGTAGAGTGAAAACAGAAAACTCTATTTTGGATAGAAAAGCCCCCCCCCCAAACATCTTAAGTATTTGAATTAATTCTATCCTCTTCCAGGACAGAATGAATTCAGCATGGAATGATGGAACATCAGGTTTTGGACCGATTAGTGTGCAGTGTTCAAAGATTAGAGAACTGTGGGAAGAATAAACAGGAGTCTAGAAAGCAAAACAGAGAACACCTGAACAGCTTCTTCAATGAAGAAATAAAAATGGACTGATTCCATTTTCACATGGACTGATTCACACCTGACTGTGGTGGGAGCTTAGAAAACTTGCTGATCAGAAGACATGGCAGCATGGTGGACACCTAAATGTCAGCATGAGAAGTTTTGATCTGAATCTCATCACAACAAAATCTTTTCAATATGACACTGGGATGGATCGACTGTGAGGTCTCCAACACTGGAGGTCCTTAACCAGGACGGGAAAATCCTCTGCCAGGAATGAAGTAGGTGGGTAACTAATCATGCTTCAGGGCAAGGAGGTGAAATACATGTCTTTTAAATCCCTCTGGGAAACCAGGACTCAGGGAACCAGAGCCTGAAGCTATTCATGCACTTAGATACCTAGATCAAATGTTCCTGTACTCAACACAGACAGTCATTGAATTAAAATGAGACATAATCCTGAGACCTCTGAATGACTCCCACTTGGGACATCCTCTCATCTGCTGACTAAATAGAGAGAGCACTGGGAAATCCACAGGTCATCAGGTTCAACAGACTAAAGCCAGTGCCTGAAGTCAGCTGGATTGAATGGCACACAATCTCCCTTTGATTTTTTAGTTATTTTTTTCAGCAATATGAACTCTTCCATGAGTGTAACTGCTTGCCCCCTGTGTAGCGCCCTGCATTACTTCATTGCCTGGTGTCAGATTGTCTGCCACAATGACCCTGTCTGGCTTTTGATAGCTATGCAAATGATCTTTTATTTCTAATCAAGAGTTCACACTCTGCTAAAAAACCCCTTCGAAGTAGGACTTCCAGCTACTGCTTATTTCAACAATGTTAATCATAAAATGCAATTAAAATCACGCTATATCCAAGTTTTTCTCCCTGCAGAATGGACTTATTATGCCACGAATTTCATGGGTGTTGCAAAGAGAAGAAGTGTGAAGTATTATTCCTGGAAGGAACAGACCCATAAAAACCTATTAAGCATGAATGCTCTCTCTTTATCAGTGTCACTGACACCATTTTCTTATATATTTATACACACACATATATATAGGAAGAAGCAATTCTATCACTTGAGCCAAATGGGATTTCCATGTAACACTGTTATGGTGTGAAGTAAAGCTACATCATAAGCAACTGAAGAGGTCCTACCAGTGGCCCAAGTAACCAGGAAGCTGCTTTTCAAGGAAGTGTTGTTCACACCTGTTAGTTTCTAATGTATGCACCTTGTATTCCAGGGTGAATATCATCTTAATGAGTGAGACAAGGTAGGGTTCACTACCAGATTTGTTTATCACTAGAATGAAAATATCTACAGACACTGTGATACATGGGGACAGCATTTAGTGTGTTGCCCCCATGAAAAGAAGAGGTGTACATTAAGAGTGCAAGTGACTGAAAAGCTTTGCTCTGCCTTTCCACACTGCTGACATTTTATAACTCCCCAAAAGCACAATAATAAGCAATCTAGATCCAGTCATGATGTGGTTTATAAAATCTGGTTGGTTCAGTGAAGGATTGATAATTTTCTTTGACTTTCATTGTTTTCATTGTGTTGTACATTGTTTTCCAAATCAACATCAGACTTTTAATCTCAGGTAAATCTGAGTTTGAGCATTGGTGTATGTTAGAAATTATGGGCTATAGACAAAGATTTCTGTGGAAAGACTGAGCCTTCTATTTGTTTTATTCTCATAAAATGAAAAATCTGGTGAGAGTAGCTGAGGTCACATCAAGTTGTTTAGGAAAAAACATTCACTAGAAAGGAAAGCAGGTAATGGTATGGGGAGCAAAATCTTCCCCCAAATCCTATTTCCTATATCTACTTTTGCTGTTGTGCCTGAAGAGAATATGATGGACTTTAAACAAAACTTGTCATAACCTTTACAATGACTTGCTTGGCTGTGATCTCACAAGCATGTACTCAAATTTGTTCTCGTGTTGTTGAGTTAAAGGGTTTTTGTTTTTTGGGGGGTTTTGTTTTGGGTTTTTTTGTTTGTTTGTTTTTGTTTTTTGTTTTGTTTTGTTTTTTATAGTAGCTCTGTATGTCATGGTCAAAGTCCACCCTACTTTTGTAACCTTTGCATTTTCATGATATCAGGAAGATAGATACAAAAATAATTAAATACAAAAGGATAAAAGGACCTTAGTTCTCTTCTATTGCCACAAAGTGTCACCCTTTTCCCATGCATTGCCTACCTTGATTGCTTTTCTGTAGCTCAGAAAAAAAATGTCTTCTTTAAAAGGGACAGCCCAAAATGCAGGGACAGAATCAGGGTCTCAATCTGTGTAAAGTGAAATATGTCCATGCAGATCTCTGATGAATTGAATGGAGATTTAAAAAAAACAAACAAGAACCAACAAATCAGATAAGGAGACAACACTTGGTGTTTTGATTTGTAGGCCGTTCATATTAAGTATCTTTGAAGATCAAAACATGGTTAAAGCCTGTGATTAGTTTGTTCACAGGGAAGCTTATTTGTCCTTATATAATCAACCATCTTTTTTGCATACATTAAAAAAATGCTGTTATTGGGCTGTGATTGCACATGCTTTGTAGATTTTCATTTCCAGCTGTTCACAGTCAGCTGGGGAAATGAATGAACTGGTTCATGGGATCTTTGATACTCCTGTGTTTTTAATTGGCTGTCATTTCCCAAGACAGATTCAACTTAGGTGGAACTAGGTTGTTCCAAACATGGGAATGTGGGTGAGAAACTTTCTACTATGGATAAGGACAAATTCCCATGGAGTTCCTATGCTACAAAGACTGAAGGAAATGCTCATTGTTGCTAACTCTATAGGTTGACAACAAGTCATTTTCACCATCTCTAAGGGAAAGCACAAAAGTGTAGATTGAGGAGCTGGAGCAGAAAACAATTAAAGCTACCATAAGTGCTACATAAAACATTGGTATTGATCTGGTAAATATTAAAGGAGTTAAGATAACATAAAACATCAAATCTTGTGTGTTTGTGGGAAAATGGATTTAGTGATGTCTTCTCTCATAGGGCACACAGTGATAGGATGAAAGTTAATGATTTCAAACTGAAAAGGGGGAGATTTAGATTAAATATTAAGAAGAAATTCTATACTGTGAGGGTGGTGAGACACTGGAACAGGTTTTCCAGAGAGGTTGTGGCTGCCTCCTCCCTGGAACTGTTCAAAGACAGGTTGGATGGGCTTGGAGCAACCTGATCTAGTTGAAGGTGTCCCTGCCCATGCAGGGCTGTTGGATCTAGATGATCTTTAAGGTCCCTTCCAGTCCAAACTATGCTATGATTCTATGAATTCTGACATTTGTCTTCACTGATGGAGAACAAAGAAAAGGTTCTGCTAGTAGAAAACAGAGGTTTCTAATATGGGAGTTAAAAGGATTTGCTTGCACCTGTTGTATGAAACATAATATCAAAACTAAAGCATGAGGAAAAATATAATCATTTTTCAGAAATGTTCTCACAATGCAGCTCCAATTATAGGCAGAGAAAAGAGTTCTTCAAATGTGAAAGCTTTTCTAAAAATAATAAAAGGAAAATATGGCTATGAGAAAAAATAGCTAGAGCTTAGTTTTTAAACTTTATTTTATTTTGTCTGTATTTCTGACAATTTAAAAATATCTTGGTTCATAGAACAACAAAAATAATGAAAGAATCGAGACATGGATGTTTTCATTCAGAAAATGTTACAATAGCACATATTTTTTTGACTAATTTCTGTATCTCAAATCATCACAAAATGTTATCTAGCAGAATACTCTGTCTTCTTTTTAACCAGAGGATGAGATCTTGTAGAGGGTATTGTGCTGACTGCCAGGTAGTTCATGCTTTGTTTTGGGTTGCAGATGTGCCACATACAAAGCTGAATCAGCTGCAGATGGTGCTTGCTCCAATATGGGATTTTAAAAACTAATGAGGAAAAACCTGCGGTACTACAAATATTCTGTGAAGTATTGTGAACATATATATTTACACAGGAAAATAAAGGTAACATCCAGTGGTTAAGTTCTCTTGAATGAAGGGAAATTAATTTTATTAATATAAAATTTTAAAAACAACCAGTTTCTTGGAGGTTTACAGCATGGGCTGAGTTTTGTTAGTACATAAATGTTCTCATTATCAGGTTAGGTATCTAAAAAGTACTTCCTGAGAGCTGGCTGGCACAATAACCTCTAGTGGCTCTCAGAAAAGTTGTGGTTTATCATGTCAAAAATCTACTTATGTCTTTGTTGCTAGTTTCTTCCTTTGGGACATGCAATATGAAGAATCACTTTTAAATATTGATGATCAGGAATAGAGGCCCTAAACACAAAGTAGTTCATAGACCTTGTACCAGCTCTACATAGCAGTTACACTTCATGTTAAGCAGTGTTTTAGAGTCCCAGCTTGCTTTGATCAGATTAGAGATGCTTTCCATTATTACTTTATTTACACTATTATACTGGAAATACAGATTGCTGTTGCCTGTCTCTATCCTTAACCACAAAGCCACACAGTCAGGCTCCTTTGGGTTATTGTCTCCCTTATCCTAGGAATTTTGCCTTTGCTTGTGGATAGTAACAAGACCAGTAGGAACTGTTTAGAGAAGCATAACTGAAGTCTGCAAAATAGTCCTTTTCTAGGGCTTGAATTCCTTGGTTTTAGGTAAGCCAAGGTAACATGACAAAATTAGTTTTCATGGCAAGTGATATAAACTTAAGGCTGTAGTTAGGAGGCTCTGATGCTTGATAAAAGTGAAATAGTCATCTACTTAGTAATACCTAAATTAGACACCTGATTGCAAGAGGCAGTATTGATATCATAGCATCCTAGAGTCATAGACTTGCTTGGGTTGGAAGGTGGCTTTAAAGGTCATCTAGTCCAACCCCTTCCACTAAGCAGGGACATCTTCAACTAGATCAGGTTGCTCAGAGCCCAGTCCAACCTGAATTTAAATGTTTCCAGGCATGTGGCATCTCCCACCTCTCCAGACAATCAGTGCCAAAGTCTCACCACTTTCATTGTAAAAAACTTTTTCCTAATATCTTATCTAAATCTACACTTTTCCAGTTTACAACTGTTATCCCTGGTCCTATCACCACAGGACTTAAAGACTTTGTCTCCATGATATGTCAATCCTAATTTTTGTCTAGGCACTAACTTCAGATCTTCGAGTAAGCTTCTAATTCTGGCAAAGTATAGGCATCAGACATGATCTTTCTAGAGTTCTTTTTGATTTTCTATTTGTGAATCCACTCACTTCCTGTGATTATTCCTATGACTCTCATTCTGATATTCTCAGTTCCTTCCTTTTGTTGTAGACTGAGATTACCTTTTTAATTATGAGGTTTCTCTGGGCTCTGAGCACTTAAAAGTTCAAACCCTATAAATAATGAGCACAGCTATAATGGCAAGTAAGCAAGAAAAATAAAATAGCAAACTAAGTGCTAGAGAGTTTTTTTCTTCAATTTTTTCTGCCATCTTGGTCCAAAATCAGACTCTCTATAGGAACAATTTGCTGAAAGTCCTTGGGCAAAGTCCTAGTATATATTCGTTTTCAATCATTCACTTTAGAAACTCCCTTTGCCTTGCACTGAGCTAGTTTGTCCTTGTCATTTCAGCTCGTGTTCTGTCATTTGGCTTAATGTCTTTGGAAGGAGTACAATGCTTTGATTGAAAAAGTAATTTTTATAGTGGGGATGAACTAAATGAACATGGGGGAGGATTCATTATGCTGAAAAGATCAGGCAGAAGACCTTGACTAGATTTCCTCCTCCCCCCCATTTTAGGGAGGCTAAAAGGTAGAGAGAACTTCAGTATAGGGAGTTAGAGTAAACCTCTGTAACTATTTTACTTCCTACGTTCAGTTACAGTTGGTTATGAATTCTGGAAAAAAAAAAAAAAAAGCAAACGCCTCTGTGTTGATGGGGTCAGATTTTGATTTAAATCTGAATTGCAGAAGATGAGAGTTTTCCTGGCATCCAGATAGGTGTGGATGTGGGAGAATTTCATTATTATTCTTTTTTAAATGTCAGCTCAATTCTGAAGGACAGAATTATCATTTCAGCAAACTATATTATAAATACCCACATATCATATGTGAAAAGAGAACAACAGCTCTGTTCTCTCTTTTCCTCTGCATCCTGTGATGCAGAAAGATGAGGTTACAGTAATAAACTAGTGGGAAATTATTTCTTTGGAGTGCTTAGGAAAAAGAACTAAACGCTCTATGGGTACAGATGAGAAACTTATGGAAAAGTTCAAACTTGTAGGTACTGGCAACTCATTATTTCAGGTATGCCATTTCAAATGTATATATATAATCATAAACAAAGCTCCTGATGGTAGGATGCAGGATCCAACACTATGTTGCATGAATTGGCTTTCCTTAAGGCTACATTGAGATTATTTAAACTCAGATATATTTAGATCTCCAGCAAAATGAGTTTGAAATTGATCAGAGTTTCATTTCATACAACATTCAGATGGTCCTTCAAAGTGTATGTTTTTTTTAATTGCTGGTGAATTTAGAAGGATCTTTTTCCCTTTAGATCTGTTATATTTACCATATTTACCTTCATGGAAGTACAACTTAGGATTTTTGTATTTTTTTCTTTAGTTCTGTGTCTAGCCTTTGTGGTGCCTTTTAATATTTCACCTACTAATAGCAGAAAAAAAGTGGGAACATAGGTCTTAATATGTACATTTTTTCATGAAATGTCTTCAAAACCAGTATGATAACAGGGAATGAGCTGTAACAGAAAATGAGGGCCATTGCAAACCTTGGTGTTCTCTCTTCTTTTCACAAAACATGTTCTTTTCTTCCTGTCATCCCACTCTATGCACAGAAACCATCACAGATGGGTCAAGAACCCAAAAGGTCTTTCCATCTTTAAGCAAACTGTTAATTAACATCACATCAGCCTTCTCAGTAAGACAAACAGAAGAAAAGCTTGTGTGTGCTGAAATACTTTCCCCTTTTCACTGCCCAGCATAGGAAGTAATTTACAAATGGCTAAACAGAAAGCCAGATTTTTGTGAAGGTTCAAAAAAGAGCAAAACCTCAGAGCCCTGAATTCATAGGAGGAGACCTTCATCATACAACCAGTCTGTGCCAGCATCTTTTATTTGTAAACAGCAAGCTGGAATTCTTAACTAAAACAAAACGCTACACTCTGTGCATAATTCCTCCCTTGGGGAGTGGAAAAGAGAGGACAAATTACATGTGACAGATGTTAGCTACATCACTTAACACACTACTGAAAGGCATTCAGGATATATCAGGAAGGTGTAGCATAGTGTTGAGAAGTACCTGAGCAAGCTCTAACTGGAAAACTTTACATAGAAACTCTGGAAGAGAACAATAGTGCTCCAATAGTTCCCTCACTAGTGGTTCCCAGAAGAGTTCATTCAGAGCTAAGATATGCTTCCATTCAGGTCACTGCACTGTGTCATGGAGATAAGTTTTTGGATAGTATGAATGTAGACTATGCTTCATCTACAAAATCCTCATGGTCCCAGGGCATGGTTGGTGTCAAAGCAGATTCAGTGAGAGATTAAGACATCCAAGGTGAGGTATCTACTTCAGTACAAGATGTCCAAGTTCCCACTATACTGAGAAGAGCTCATATGGATATTGACTCACATGAGTTCAGGTGTATATTTTAGGGGTGCTTGAATTGTTCTCTAAGCTCCACTGATTAGCTGTGCTATTAAGTAACTAAAAGACAGCCATGTGGTACCATCTGATCTGCTCTGATATAACTTGTCTGACCTACAGATCCTACTCCAGAGTCATATGGGTTTTCTGTAAACCTTTAGTCACACCTCCCAGTCCCAAAGGGATGTTTAGGCGACTGAATCAAACCTTGGCTGCCCACTGGCTATGGTAGAAACAGAGATTTCTTGCTCATGTGTCAGCATCCTCATGCAGACATCTGTGTCAGGACCTCGAGGTAGAAATTAATCTTATCACTTCTCTCCCCATGCCAAAAAAAGAGAGACACACCTTTTTCCCATGGTTTTCTTACACCTCAGATTTCCACCATAGAAAATATAAGTCCACAGAATGGGAAAGGAACACTGCTGAGGGATGAGAGGGGTCTGACTTACCTGCCAGTGGGACCATGGTGATTGGGTACCAAAGAACGTGTAAGGTCACTGTCCATATAGCCACCCATATTACACAGGGCAGATGAAAGAAAAACAAGTAAATATGATGAGGGAAGAGCCTGAAACTGTGGAGACAATTTTGCCACCATCCAACAGTTAAAAAACATACGTGAACTACAAACTGGTCTTGGAGTAATCTTGTATGTCTATATTGGTACTTCTTGATAAACACTTTCTGAACCTAGATACACATTTTGCACACAGTGGTATTTGATGCTTTGCCTGCTTTTCTCTACATGTTTTACTCAACGTATGCTTATGTTACCTAACATCTGTTTCATCAGTGAATATACCACAAATTGTTATTTTCCTGGAGTTAATGTGTACTTCACTTAGAGAGTCCAATTTGGTAACAAATGCCTCATATGCTTTCCTTACAGTAAGCAGAAAAGATACGGATTAAATTTGTTTAATGTCACTGTGACTAGAGAAGTAATATTGAATAACTTCACTAAGACAGTGGTCACCATAGCAATGTCTATGTCTTGTATAAAACCCAGTGGGACAATTCAGCCCTGTTTTGGGCTGCTCCTTTCTCATCAGCTGACTGATATACAAAAGATGGATGGGAGCATGTTTCATGAATCACACTGGTTGCACCAGTTTGGCTGTATTCTTTCTCTATTTCCTTGGCTCATTTCTTCCCAAACTTGTCCAAGCCACATGGTGTAATCAATACAGTTTATCCACTGAAGTCCTTCACAATAAGATAGAATTTAAGAATCACAGAATTGTTGTGGTTGGAAAAGATCTTTAAGATGATTGAGTCCAACCATTAACGTATCTCTATCAAGTCCAGTGCTAGACTGGGTCCCTGACCAAGTGCCCATTAGACCTACTGCACACATGTAATTATAAGTGCAAGGACATGTAGCAGTGGAATTGCTGATATTATGTTTCTGCCTTGCACTGCAGAAAGGTTGCAGAAAGATTGCAGAAAGATTGCCCACAAAACTAAAAAAATATCTCTTGGATGATTAGACCACAACAATCCTTCATGTCTATAGATTTCTCAAATGGTCAGTGACTTTTGCTTGACTTCAAGTCTAGGTACTCTGATGTTCTCTAAAAAACTCAAATAATAGTATTACTCTGCTATCTCTCAGGACAGTCAGCATCCATCATCTTGAAGTCCAGTTTAGAAGGAAAAGAGTCCAAAGCTCATATAGCTCTTCCTGAGCATTTCTCTACTTTGGCCACTAGATTTTTCAATTTAAAACAAGCATTTTCTTCCCCTTGTCCCTCTTTCTAGATGGGAGATGGGAGGAAGTGACTGTTGGCATGCAACTAAGTACCAAAAATGTCCAGCTCTAAGATTCTGACTTCATTGCAGAAAATGTTTCTGCCCTCCGTAATACTCAGTGCCCTATGAAATAGCAACTTTTTTTTAAAGTGCCCTTTTAATAGGACTAAATCCTTCTACTGACTTCAGTCACCTTATTTTAAGGGAAGATAGCAACATATTTGGAGTATTATCAACCTGTTGTAAGTCTGGGAGCAACTAGCGTCTCCAGTGGATTTTCATGAGCATTCTTCTTTTGGGTGTTCACAGAAGGCTCCTATGAAAATAATTTTGCCAAATCCTAACTGAGTCTGTTTCGATTTCTTCAGGTGCAGTGGAATGACAATAGCAGGGCAATATCTGCTGGCATCTCACAAAGCAGTTTATATTTGAAACCTGCTTCTGTTTGCTGTTTGCCTTCTTCTAGGCACAGGAAAGATGGATATGTTCTATCATGTCAGTGCAAGGCTTTAGTGATATCAGCAGGTGAAAAAGTGGTAAGGAAATAAATATGAGAAAATAAGAAGTCACCGATTGGAGAAATAAGGGCTAAAGGGCTTAGGTATGTTTGAATCATTTCCACTAATAAAGTTCCTAACTACTTTTCCCTAATACAGGTGATTCACTGCCACTCAACTTTTCAGCACCATTAATGCCCAGTTTAAAATATCCATGAGATGGATTACTGCACTAAATACCTTACAGTACTGGGTTTACAATCAGGATTTAGTGGAAAGCTTCTTTCCCCTATAAATCATGCTCTGAATATTGACTGTCGTACCTTCTACTTATCTAAAAGTTTTATGAGGCTTTAATAAAAAAAGAAGTCCTGACTCAGTGTTGGTTGGAATGATCCTTTCCCGGAAACTAATGTGAGGAACATCTCTCATATAAGGCAATTCAATGTTTATATAGTTAAGAATGACTTTATAGCAAAGTGCTGCCACTCCACACCAATTTATTATGTGCTATACAAGTGTTAAACTACCTTAAATCAATAGTTAAGAAGACAGGAGAGTGCTTGCGTGTAATAAGTCATCATTTTAATGAAATATAGATTATTCCAAGACTATTAAACAAGTGGTTGGTGTCAGGAAAATTGTTCACTTTTTCAATGCTAAACAAAACCATCTATTTTAATGGAGTAAAATCAATAAGTAGCTGAGACCTGCCATGTAGCTTGAATGGCTAAGTAAATGTATAGTTAGAACTACCCATTGATACGGAGATTGGTTACTGCTTGCATGTCCTGGTTACTAAATCTAATTAAAGGAAATGGTATGGGGGAGCTGGAAAAAAAGGAAGACACAGAAAAAAATGTTCTGAGTTCATCATTTACTTAGTTTGACAGACACTTTCCCATCTTTTTTTTCAGAAAATATTTTCCAAACTGTGTAGATATTGGGGGCTGAGGAGAATTCAGGAGTGGGGAAACTATTATAATTCAGTAGCTGAATTGAAGGAAAGTTAGGGAGCCCCAAGAAAAAAAGCAATTTAGAGAATTGCCTCAGGTTACAAATAATTGGTTTCCAGTAGTGAGCAAATTTTACTTAACGTTTTTAGGATAATCTTAAAAGCAAAATGAAAGAAAATAATTATATATGTATATATATAAAAAATCTAAGACTATAGCAGCGCTGCAAACTTGCCTGCTGCGTCAAAAAGAAAAAAAGTACATTCTGCATCAGAATGAAATCAAAGCCTTTAGCCCTGATTCTGTGAATATACATTTTCTTTGGACAAGAACTCGGACAGCCAGAGTGCTAAAAAAGGCTGGAAAAAAACAGGGTGAGGTCTCTGCTGAAAAAAATAGGCTTTATATTTAGGGATGTTTGCGATGAGGGCTTTAAGCACTGATATTTTATGTTTTCAGTTGAATTTCTCTCATTTTCTCTCTTGATAGAATAGTTAACAATTCACTTAGGTAAAGAGAATTATTTTACAAAATGGAATTTAGGACATTCAGCTTGAATGCTTAAGACTTTGATCTGAATCATATTAAGCAGAAACTTGAAATTAGGTCTCTCATAGCTGAATACACTGGCACTTGGGCAGTTAGCTAATCATAGGACTTTGCTTTTTTGCTTTGGTAATTTCTATCATGAGGCTGAGAAAGTTCTCAGCGCTTTCCAGCACTGGCTGTTCTTTAGAAAATTTCCACTTGGATAAATCAGAAACTTTCAGTGAAAGCCTAACTCCTGATTTCTCATCTTAGTCTAGATAAGGTTCATTAAATCACATCCCATCCTGTTTCTTCCATCACCACCACCTGTTGACACTGTTCACTAGCAAAGCATATTTCATGAGCAAGTTGCAGATTTGTTATCACTTGTTAAACTGCAACTCCTGAAGGTATGCAACAGAAAAACTAAAGAGAAAGTATTAGGCAAATTTCTTGATCTTGGCCCATTGATTTATATGCATAGTACAATAGGGTATTAATTCATCAACTGTGTGAGGTTCTGTTGCAGGTGGCTGTCTTTGAACACAGTTCAAAACCAGCCCTCGAAGATAAACTGAGATTTTTTACAAAATACACTTGAAGTCAAACACCAAGAGTTTTTAGGTTTAAAATGTTGGTAGCTGAAGGTATCTCTTTGGAAATCAGTTGCTTAAATATAGGTTTTTAGTTCCATTTGATATGTCTGAAAATATTCTACTTCACCATCCATTGACTAGCCATAGTTTCAGGAATAATCTTAATAAGAAAAGTAAGAATTAATCTAATACAACCAGTGAATGAACTTTGTAAGGTTCGTCTTACAAGCAAACCTGGAAAAGTCTCTCCATATGGTCCAATTAGCATGTATAAAAGACCACTTTTAAAGAATAGTTCCAAAAAAGTCAGAAAGAAGACATGACCTTTCCATATTTTTTTTCTGCTTTTTCAATTATTGGTGAAATGAATATAAAGCAGTACATAAACAAATAGCCAAACATCCCTTTTCTTTCTTTCATCCTTTTATTTTTTCCCTTCCATAATGTGTTACGATATTTTTAAATTAAGCCCAGCAGGTAGGAAGATCCTATACCGTTTTCAAATAAGATCATTTGCCCTTGCATTACAGCATGTTTCTTTTATATGATTTCTTTCTGGGCTTAGCCCTGCTGCTTTCAGAAAAATGAGTAAAATATTCTTTAGAATAAATCCTAATGACTGCCTAAGTAAATGTTTTCTACAGAGATATATGCAGTTAGATTTTACTTTTTTCTGAGCTCTAACGCTGAGACATCATTATCCTGCAACATGGATTTTTTTTCCCCTCCCTTTCCTCTGATCTACTCTTTTCTCTCACTAAAGGCATTTTACTTAAAGCTGATTGCCTTCAGCAATAATGGCATCTTGGAAGAATAAAGATGACAAAAATGAATTGCTCAGATTTCATATGCTAGTAGGTACAGATTGAATAACAGAGAGAAAGTTATTCCAGATGTTTATGCAGAGAATAACTTCTTGTTCTTCCATCATTTGCCTTTCTCAAAGACTGGGCAAAAACTTTCTTAGAGGACAAAAATGATGGTAAGGGAATAACACAGACAGCTCTGGCGCTGGGAGAGGTAACAGAAGAACCCCGGTGCCCTTTTAGCTCCAAGAAAGCAATCTGTTGCAGGGTGTGCAAACAGAAATCTGATTTCAAAATAACATCTTCTCCCTGTTTTTTTTTTCAAAAGGCTCATGCTCTAAATCGAGCCAGATCAGATGCTTTGAATAAGTCAGACCTGATTAGGTTAGTAAGTTTTTCCTCATTTCTCTCTGGCTGGAGAAAACGAGGGTGAATCTTTGTCTCACAGTTGTCATCAGTTACTAGTTTCTTTACAGACTTCTAAGAATAATATTCCTTTGTCCAACAAAACAGCATTTTCAGCAGTTCTCTGCTATTTCCTATTACATATTTGACACAACATGTTTTACTTCAGTTAACTGAAATATGAACTTAACACTGTTAAGGACACAACTTTAATGAGTATTTTCCTCGCTTTTTTTTCGTTATCTGTAAGTCACATATTTCAAATTTACTTTAAAGAAAACCAAAACCTACAAGCAAAAAGCTTTTTTTTCTTTTGTTCTTAGGCTAGGTATTCAGTTGAATATGTAGGAACTGCTTTTTATCCCTTTTCTTGTCATTGTGTCTGAGAGTAGACAAAGTTCTTTGTGCTAGGTAAGAGCTAGCTTGAACTCCCAGATTAATCTTGAATAAAATCTGAAGTAAACCTTCTCACAACAGCTGGGATGGCTGTGATCTTTTATTATTTTTAGTCCTTGAGTATTTCTGCTGGCTTGTAATCTCAAGATCAAGCAAGGCACTAGTTATTTATTCTCTATGTGATCCATCTCATTGAGCCAGATGAAACTCATTACACAATAAAATACTTCTTTCTGTGTCCAAGGATGGTGTAGTAATTTACAGGAATTCTTCAAGGCAAAGATAACACAATAAAAAGAAGACAAATGAAACAGATGTGGAAGGCCTTGGTTGTCTGTGTTTTTGTGGGGTGATTTTTTGTTTGTTTTTTTGTGGATTTTTTTTTTTTTTTTTTTTGAGGGGTTACCTGGATTTGGCTTTTTTTCTTTCTTTTAATGATATTTTGTTTTTTATCCTAGCTTTTCATGATAGTGCAAAAGCTTCAGTTGATACGGACAGAATGAATCTTGAATCTTGAATCTTTCAGACCTTATATTTTTCTTTCTTTTTTTTTTTTTTTTCCTGGTGGCCAGCGTCTGTGTGAATTTGTCTTTGAATCCCATCTAGGTTGTAAAAATGAGGCAGTGCTGCTTGCTATGTCAGATACCGTGGTTGCATATGGAACTGGCATAAAAAGCATAATTTATATTTACAGGACTACAGGACTGGTTGCCTCAGATGAACACTGCCAAATAGATGTGGTCACTCAATGACAAAATGACATCAACTGTGCAGGGATACCCTGAATTTCCATTTCTGAGCATTCCCTAAAGTGGTGCTGAGTATTTTTTTTTAGTTTTTCTACGAAAGACAAGTAGAATTCAAGAAATATATAATATTTTTAATGGTGAAATATAGGATTACTTTTAAAGAGATAAAAGAACCTTTCTCTATGCTTCTGAGTCCAACAGTCATGATTCATGTGAAAATAGGACAAGAACTATTACAGTTCCTCATTTAAAGGATAATGATTAATACTGTGTCTTGAGTGCAGTGCAGTGTGTGGTGACTACCTTTAGAAAGTCTTAACTGTTGCACTGTTGCTTTGGGCCACTGTAAGTATGAAACTCTAATTTCTCCAGGGCTAACTCTACTTTCCATCCAAAAATGAAGAAATAAAACAAATAGCCAAAAATAAGCAGGAAAACTCACAGGTAGCTATACCTCCTCTTATGCCAGTATAAGAAAGAAGGATTCTTCCATCCTGCCTTCCCTGATAATGGTTCCTTTGAGAAAACTTAGTTGAGACTAGAAAATAGCTCATTAAATAGATATCCTTCTGGGGTTTGTAACATTAAAGGCTGTAAAGTATTTGTGACAGATTAAAGCAGCATGAAATGGGGGAACCTTAAAGTCTGAAGATAGTCCGGAAGACAATGATTTTAAACAAAAGACTTAATTTTCACTACCCTTACCCTCGTACTTCAGTTTAAATAATAATTCTGACCTTATAGGTTCTTGAGTTTGTTGTACATTCATCCTTAGCAATGTGCATGGAACAACATATATATTCAAGTTCCTTGTTCAGAAACAGATGAGTAACCATACGTGCCCAGAAAACAGGTTCATCTATCCAGAATCCTTCACATGTCCAACAGTAAGGAAAACCATTATGTTTTGTGAAGGAAAATAAAAGAAATATGTTATAACTACAACCATGTGAAGCATCCCTCCAACTTGCTGAAGCATCTGCCTCAAATACTTTTTGAATCTAAGGTTGTATCTTTATGAGAAAATACCAATGTAGTCTCTGCTTTCTTTTTCCGTATTCTTTTTCTGGTCAAGAAGCTCACCAGGGATTTATCTGAGATCTGTTTCCAACAGCAGTCTCCCCAGATGTCTTTCACAGATCTATGAGACTCAGAATCTCAAAAAAATATTGGTATCTATCTGCATAAAGAAGACTGCTATAGATTTCAATAGGTTTTGGGACATGAAGACAAAGTTCAGCTTCAGGTTTTACACTGTAGCTCTTGGTATCAGAATGGTACCTCAGTTAACTCCTCTGAGAAGAAGACTGTGAGTCCATTATATCAATTTTAATTGTTTGGCTTACTTTTTTAGAAATAAATCGGTATGCATGATAAATGAAAATGATAAGAAGAGAGAGATTTTCTGATAAGACTAAATTTTAGCTCCCAGTATGGGGGAAGATAATTTAAATTCTATGATGCATGAATCAGTGCTCTAGAGGCACACAAATGAAGAGAAAATTGGCTCAATCTCCCACCTGAAAATCAAGTAAAACAGCTAGACAGAGATGTATGTGAACAAATTTTTTAGCAAAATTCATCCTTCTGAAGGACCTCCTTCACCATTTCATTGTACCATTTTGTCCTGGGAAGTCTGCTGAAACTGAAGTTTCAAAGATGTTCTGGCTGAGCTTACAAGTCACAACATGAGGGAAAAAAAAACAACCAAACAACCAAAAAGAACCCCAAAGCCCAAGAGAAAACAATAAATGAGAGACAGTTGTGTAGGCTGATAAGTGTACATGTAAAATGCCAAGAGCTGCAGACGTAAGTCCTAATTCCTCACAATGTGGATGGAAAGAAGATTTAGGCTCCACCAAATAGGTAAATGATTCTGGGGGCTTATATTATAGCTTTTTGTTTGTTTTTTTTTTTTACAAATTATGGAGAGTAATGTGCTCCAGATAGTGCCTGCTTAAGGACTACATAGTCTAGAGGTACATCTGGCTGTATTTGGATGGTAGAAAAGAAAAAAAAAAAAACCAAAACAAAAACAAAAAATCAAAACCACCACCAAACAAGCCATGAACAAAATTGACAATTTTTTTACTATCTTATTTTTCATTAAATAAATCTAAACACAATATTTTTCAGATATACTCAATGTTGGCTGAAGTTTTGAGGAGAGGAGAGGAGAGGAGAGGAGAGGAGAGGAGAGGAGAGGAGAGGAGAGGAGAGGAGAGGAGAGGAGAGGAGAGGAGAGGAGAGGAGAGGAGACGAGACGAGACGAGACGAGAGGAGACGAGAGGAGAGATGTTCAAACTCAAAAAGTCTTCTTTGGGAACCAGAATACCAGGTTATTTTATCTTGCCCTTATTGCGAGAGTAAACTGCATCTTCTTTTCTCATCTTTTTGGTGGTCTGTGAATTTGAATTTATATTATTATAATTCTTTAGTAAAGTAACCTCAATGCTATAAAGAATGAATGGTTCCATAGATATTTTCTTTTCTTATCTGGATGTCAGTACATTAATTCATTGATTTTTAATATAATTCACCAGCTTTCCAGAGTCTTCAGAACTCTGTTCCTCTTCACTGACATTATCTTTGGTATTGAACAGAAAAAATTCCTTTAGATTCAGATAAAGTAGAATAAGATAATGTACATTTTTCTCATAAGTCTCATCCAATATATGGTTTCTCTTTGGCAGGATGTGATTTTTACTGGTATGAATATAAGCACTGATACTAGAGAAACACTCTTACTTTTAATTTAAACCCTTAAACATATTTTTAATATTTTCTTTTCTAAAAGTACTGATCACTGTAGTAAGAAAGTAAGTGATACTTAATGACATTATCTGAAAGCACAACAAAATACCATGGAAACAGACATTTATTATTGCAAAGATTGTCTCCATTTTGCCTGTGACACACAATAAAGATATTTTTGTACAGAGCCTTGCACACAAAGATTTTTGTCTTGTTCACAGTTATATTTAATCAATAATGCATAGATATAATAATGTTCTGCAGCTCAGTTTAACCTTTTGACATATCCATTTGTGTAATATTCAAAAGAACTAAAATTAATTGAACTACTAATTATTAATATTATCTATAATTTAATTCTCTGTCTCTTTAGCAAATTGTAAGTGAAGCTGTCTTATTTTCTTTCAGTAAATTGTGAGAATACAAGAATAATTTAGCCAGATCGTTTTTATCCGAATTTGCACATCACAGTATTTGCTGTTCATGGTTTTAGTTGTCAGTTGCATGAAATTTTCTCTTCTTTGACTACATAACAGAAATTTATTTTTTTATTTTCTTATTTTTGTATTATTTATTATTAATTTTTTCCCAGTGAGGCCACATCTGGAATATTGTGTCCAGTTCTGGGTCCCTCAGTTCAAGAAAGACTGGGAACTGCTTGAAAGAGTCCAGCACAGAGTGACCAAGATGATGAAGGGAGTGGAACATCTCCCTAAGAGGAAAGGCTGAGGGAGCTGGGGCTCTTCAGCTTGGAGAAGAGGAGAATGAGGGGTGACCTCATCAATAATAAATGTATCAATGTATCAAATGTATCAATAAATATGTAAGGGGCAAGTGCCATGGGGATGAAGAAAAGGTTTTCTCAGGGGTGACTGACAATAGGACATGGGGCAATGGTTATAAACTGGAGTACAGGCAGCTCCGTATAATATTTGGAAGAATTTTTTCATTGTGAGGGTTACAGGGCACTGGAACAGGCTGTCCAGGAAGGTTGTGGAGTCTTTTTCCCTGGAGGCATTCAAAGCCCACCTGGATGAGTTCCTGTGTGACCTGACATAGGTGGCCCCACTTTGGCAGGGCGATTGGAATGGATGATCTTTTGGGGTCCCTTCAAACCCCTAACTTTCTATGATTATATGATTATAAAAAACAGTAGGAACAAAAAAAATCCTAATGTATAATGTGCATTGGATGACAATTTTGGCATGATGCAATAATATGTGATAAAATGCAATAAGCTTTTGAAATCTCTGAAGTTGCTCATAATAAATCACTTGACTTGATAATCATAAAAAGTTAATCACCAACAACAGGCAAATAAATATGATACCTAAACCAAAAAGTACTTTTTTTTTTTTTTTTTTTTTTTTTTAATGGACTTTATTTTAGCTTCAGAGAATCCATGAGTAACTTTTGTAAACATTTTGAATTTTGATGTTGAAAGAGTCTCTACAATTAATTATATCACATTTCAACAGCATTTATCAATAAAGGTGTTATGACAAAGCCTGGCTTCTCAAGAGCAGACACAGAACATAGCTCTGTCATTAAGTATGTCACAGGCAGATTTCTTGATAAGACTCACCTTGTCTGACTTCAGACCACTATCTCTGACCTTGTAGTCTAATTTTTTTTGTTTGTTCTTTGGGTTTTAGTAGTAAAATGAGAGAAATAGACATTTCCAGATAGCTGTTCACATTCCCTGTGTTAGAAACAGCTACTTTAGCAGATGGGAATCTCATGCTGCAAATGCCTATTTCCCTGATGACAGTAATAAAGGATCCATCTACCTCAGATACAGATGTCTACACTCAGGTAGGTGTCTAACTATAAGAAATCTGGATCTTACTACTTTTGGTTTAGAAAATCATGTCATATTATTTCCCGGACTGATATTTGTTCTGCTATCAGGTGAGTCAAGTAGTTCAAATACAGTCTTTGATGACTGTAAAGGATTCTTATGAGAATCAGTCAGGAGCAGGGCTCCACAGTCCTTAGAAATGGAAGGACTGGCAACTTAGCAAATTTGCTGACAATCTTCAATCTTAACCCTGAGTGTTAAGAACATGCTCAAGGTGATGCTCCATGTGTGAATGGGATAAGCAATGAGGATTTGCAAGAAATATTGAATGCAAGGGAATAATAAAAAATAAATAATTAAATAAGGGTAGCATAAAAAAGATTTTCTGTATAGCTTCATTGCTTTGAGTGCCCTATTTCACCCATAGTAGAAATATGGAGTTGGTGGGGAGCCAGCCACAAATATATGAATCAAGTTATTCCCTTTCTATGCTCCTGCAAACCTTCTGTCTGGCTCACGGGTAGCATGCAGGGATCTATCTTTGTGCTGTTGCTTAGAGAGCTAGGAAATTTTATCTGCAAAAGAATTGGCAGGGTGAAAGTCTTTAGAAAAAGTAGGAAAGCTCCTTAATGGAGAAATTTCTCCATGGAAAAATTTTCTGAGGCACCTGCTGCAACTTTTGTTTGCCTTATGCTTTGAAAGAATTCAATTATGAAATTTATCTCCAGTGTTTGTCTGCTTGTGAAGTGTGATTTTCAGGTAACCCTGATTTTCTGAAGGTATTCTGTACCCTTTCAAGGTCAGCAGACCTGTATGTAAGACAGGAGGGCTCGGCTTTAAATTTTGCTAACTCAGCACAGGAGGAATATGTTCTTTTTGCAGCAAATCACAAACTGTTGTCTGGAATTACAGCGTGCTGACTGTGTTCTCCTTGTAAGTTGAATCATAGATGTGAAGGACCTTTTAAATCCCAGAATTCCCCCTACACTGTTTGACACTCCAGTCCTCAGGAAACAGAAGCCAAATTATCTCAATAACTGCATTTCTTAATGCTGGTTACATTACGGACATCCATATTTTAGTCATAAATATTTTTCACCATTGGTAAGTGAACATAATTAGAATAGCCAAAAGAACTCAGATTTTAATTAAGTAATTTTATTTTGAAATGAAGAAAAAATAATTTAAAAAAAACCAAAAGAACAAATAAGAAAGAACAATAACTCAAAAAGAAGCTTTGACAGTTCCTTTCAAGTCTTGTTTGCATATCTCTCAGGAGAAATTTTAGTGAAGATTTCTCTCGAGAGGTGAAATGTGCTAAAATTGCCACATGTACCTTATTTCCCTATTTTGTCATGGTTTGTAACTTAGTGTGTTATAGATAATTGAAAAAATGTTGATGGTAATTAGTTTTATTTAAGGATAATGTAATCTGGTGCTCCATCAGTAATGGTAAAAAAATTATAAATGGGTAAATACGAATAATCCTACCACAGTCTTGTAAAAAACCTAATATAAATTTGGAAAAGAAAAAAAATCAGTGAACGAACCTGCAGAAAGAAAATTAATGTATATCATGTATTTTAAATATAAAATTAAATACCATTATTTCTTTTTGTGGACGAATGTTTGCTTGTACCTCTTAACCTAGTGCAAACTATTTGCTGATAACTAGGGAAAACTGTGACTTTTGGGAATTTCAATAACAGTTTAAGACCAGTGTAATCATTGCAATGAACTATTAACAAAAACCATTGTCAGAACTTAGCAACCAAATCTAAACAACATATATTGAAATTGTCATAATGTTTCTATCTGAACTGGGACCTGCTACTCCTGGAATTGCCTTGCTCTAAATGATGACTTTGAGGAGTTGTAGAATACCAAGGAAGAGGGCAGAGAACAATATCCTTCCTCAGTTTTATAATCCCCTCATTGTCAAACTTCCATTAGCTCAAAACTGACACAGGCTGCCTTGCTAATACTTGTGGTTCCTGGGGAGTGATCTGCCCTGACAAATGCTATAGCACTGTAATTCTCCTTAGCTTGGTACTTATATTGTCTTTGTGGTGAAATGCTCTCAGTGAGGCTTTAAAATGTGGATTTTCAGTTAGTCTTTTATTCAATTTTCTGAGATGCTTCTTTGGCTTCATTGAGCTTTAACAGGAGTAAAATTCTATTTCAAGTAAGTTTGAACACCCTTTATTATTCGTATAAACATTTTTCTGTACTCAGTGTAGGCTTTTCTGACTTCAACAATCATTAAAGTGTGGCTTTCTATAGATATAACAGAAGATGGACATTTTTCTTTAATGATACAGGTCTTGGTTTTGTCAGATGGTGAAAAAGACCCAGAAAAGCAAAAGATGCTAGCACTTAGATCATTCAGGTGGGAATGAATTATTAAATAAAAAAAAAAAAAAAAAAATGTAAGCCCTGGAATACCAGCTTAGATTTAGCAAGGACTTTAAACTACCCAGTCTTTCCAGTGTTGGCTAACTCTGAAAATAGGATGCAAGTCCATTTTAGACAGAATAAATTATAATAATGATAATGGTGATAAAATTATAATAACAATTATAAAGATTATGATAATAATGATAATTACAATACTAATAATAATTTTATCTGGTGCATTTCTATCATGTAATGCTGATACTCTTGTCTCTCAGAAATGATAATGGCAAAATAAAAGTTCTGAGAAGGGGAAAAAATATAGAAAAAAATATCCTAAGCTATACATGCTTGCTACCATTGAAGCAGTTCCGTAGACAGTTTGGGAGAAGCAAATGAAAACCGTGAATGTTATGAAAATTATAAGCAGTGGGGGTATACCAAGATGAACGGTGAAGATGACAGGAAAGCTTTCTCAAAGAGAAAATAATTAAACTGCAGAACTCTTTGTAAGACTCTGCAGAGGCAAAAAACATAATTAAATTCAAGAAGTGATTAACTACTTTCATGAAGGAAGTGTCCACAAAGCAGCATTAAGCACAAGACAACGAATATGCACTCTGGCTCCAGATCACACTCTTTTAAAAACTGCCAGACATCTGGAGATGAGTATTGTTGGGTTTTTTTGTTCCCTTGCTCATTTCCTATATTCAATCTCCAGCTGCACACTACATTCCACCATCAAAAGTTAAGGTACCAATCTACAGAGGGTTTAGTCTGGCTCATTACATGGCCTGCCCTGTTATTAATCAGCAGCATTGTACCATAAAACAATCATCCCTATGCCTATTTCATTCAGGGTGCTGGAACAAGTCAGGATGTATCAGGAATACCTATGGATTTGGTTTCTGTGATAAATGAAAAAGCAAACAAACAAAAACCCAAACAAACAAATTATTCTAAGATGCTGGCAAACAGGAAAAATGTTCACTCTCACTCAGCAGCTGCATTCAGAATACTAGATATCCTGGGCATAGGAGTTGTCCCACTCCAGATGGTATGGAAAAGTCATGTCTGAAGCTATCATCTGCAAGAGTGCATGTCAACACAACCAAACTGTAGGTTATTCTGTTGAGAAAGAGATGGAAGGAGTCTCTTTTTTTTTTCCTTAGATGTTGCTCTACTTGGTCTGGCATTATAGAATCATAGAATTTTCAGGGTTAGAAGGGACCTCTGAGATCATCTAGTTCCAACCCTTCTGCCATGAGCAGGGACACTTCCCACGAGATCAGGTTGCTCAGAGCTGTGTCCAGCCTGGCCTTAAAAGCTTCCAGGGGTGGGGCTTCCACCACCTCTCTGGAAAACCTGTTCCAGTATTTCAGCACTCTCATAGTGAAGAAGTTCCTAATATCTCATCTAAATCTCCTCTACTCTGGTTTGAAACCATCCCCCCTAGTCCTATCACTTTCGGACATCCTAAAAAGTCCCTCAGCAGCTTTCGTGTAGCCCCCTTCAGATGCTGGAAGGCTACAATAACATCTCCTTGGAGCCTTCTCCTCTCCACACTTTAAAACTCCAACTCTTTCAGTCTGTCTAATTCTTCTATACCTTTTGTACTCAGAGCAAAGTCTTATCCACAGACATAAGTTAATAGCCCAGTGGTCAAGCTGCTTATCACACAGAGCTTGCTGGGTCTATTTTCAAGCACTGCAAATACATTTTGGTCAACAACTGGTTAATGTTAAGCAATCATTAATTTGAACACAGGATAGAATCCCTTAGGGTGGCTTTGAATGTGTTGATTAAGGTACTCTATGAAACATTGGATTTAAATACTCTCACAAGGTGGAGGATGGATACTCAAAAACTCAGTTGGCTACTCTCAGAAAGCTGTTCAGGGCTTTGAAACCTGGTAAGAGAATGGTTTCTGTTTTGATACTCAGATGACAGAAACTAGAAACTTCCTGGTATGTATTTGATTAGCCTCAACAACACTTACCATGTAAGAAGAAGCCCAAATAACAAATTCCTGGTGTGATATTCTGTTGTTGTTATAGGAGAGATAATTACAGATATCTCTTAAATTCAGTTATGATATGACTAGTTCACAATTACATTAGAAGGAAAAATAATAATCCTACTGATTCTGCTTTCTGTCACTGCTGAAGACACTTCCCTACAGATTTTACACATTCAGGGAATGTGTTTTATCTCAGACATCCAGTGCATTCAGAACAGTATAACTGCAATATTTTCAGTAGAGTTATTATTTCTTTACCTAGGATTCAAGTGAGATTATAAACATACACAATATTTCAAGAAATTCCCATTAATTCTGGCAACTCTTCCTTTCATTTTAATTCAGTTTGATTTTATTACATCTTTAAAACAGGATAGATGTGATTTTTCTTCATATGCTCTTTGACTTTGATTTAGGGCATGGAGGAAGAAAAAAAATTCTCCTATAAAAATAAATCCTGATCCAACTGTTTTTGTCCATCTCTACTATTGATATTGACTACTGTGGATATGAGACCTAATTATGACTAATTAAAATTTTAAATAAATAAGCAGTGTGTATCAGAAGTCAAATTATAATAATGTGATTCTTCTGAAGCAGGGCAAATGCACACTACACTAAGTCTTTGCATGAATTATACATGAGACTTTATTGATGGCTTAGCCTAATTTGAACAACCCAAGAGAATAAAGAAAAATACTGTAACTAGATTTCTGTAGGGGAAAACCAACAGCATTCAGATTAGTGATCACTCTTTTTGACACTGACATTCCTACTTTGTAACCATAAGCTGAAAAAATGCCTCATAACAAAAGCTGTTGTTTGAGGGTTTTTTTGCCTCACATGTTAAAAAAGCTTTGTTTTTTTCACACATTTAATGCCCTTAGTTTTGTTTCTGTATGTTTATTCCCAGCTCTTTGCAATTTGCTTTTAGGAAAAGCCACTGTCTTTAATGGGCCTAGGAAAATAGGGGAAACAAGAAATAAATTGTTTAAAAGTATGAATCCTGGGCATAAGCAGAAGAGACGTACAGATCTAGAGTCTGTAGATCAAGCAAAATAAATTGTCTGACAGTTGCTTCACTGATAGATATTTTGTCTTGTAAATGCAAATCATGTAGGATTTACATATCCCAATGCCAACTTCTTCAGATTAAGTTTGTACTTATATTTTTTTTATCTCTGTCTTCTATTAACATGAGGTCACAGAATCACAGAATCACAGAATGTTTAGGTTGAAAGGGAACTCCATGATCATCCAGTCCAACCTTTGACTAACACCACAGTCAACCACTAAGCCATGTCCTTAAGGACCAGGTCCAAATGTCTTTTAAATGCCTCCAGGGATGGTGAGTCCACCACTGGCCTAGTCAGGCCATCCAAAATCCTCCACTTTTTCACAGTATTATTTGTTGACTCCTTACTTGAGAGATGTCCAGGAAAGTAATAGATGGAGTGGCTCTATGAGAACTGTCTCTTTGCCCCTACAATTAGAGGAAGTACAGGGTGTGGTCTTCAAACAAATGCTAAAATTCTTTAGTTTTGTGAGGCATATGAGGTTTCATGATATTCTAATTTCCATCCTCTCCATGCTGTGTAGTCTTGGGTGCTCCAGCAGGAATATGAACCCAGCACCTGCACTGCAGACAGCTGCTGTTTAATCCATAACTGGATTGTTTGCTGCTATGTGAAAGAGAATGAAACTCAGATGATAGATTGAAATATGCATAGACTGGCATCACAGGAAGCAAGTCTCAGTATCCAGACAGACATGGTGCAGAAATGCTAAATCAAGCAAAGATGGGACAGTGAATGGAACAGGATTATCTGGTAGAGCAGGGGGGAATATACAACTGGAAACTGGATCTCCTGCCTTTTTTCCGGTGTAATTTTCACCTTTCTGCCAGAAATGAGATGGACCTTTGGATAACAGGTAATCTCTAGCAGTACATTGTGAAAGAACTTCTATGGTGAGCTAGTGATTTCAAGCAGAACGTAATTGCTAAACATTAACTGATGCTTAAATGCTGTTTAACTGATGCTGTTGAACATCCTTATATGCAACTTGGATGTTGGGATCAAGAGCACATGATGAATTTCACAGATGACATCAAGATGAGAAGAGAGGTTGACATCCCAGAAGGGAGAGAAGCCCTCCAGGGTGACTTAGACAGGCTGGAGAAGAGGGCTAACAGGAACTTTATGTAGTCCTATGTAGAGAAGTACAAGATCTTGCACCTGGGAACACATGATCCAGGAGTGTAACTCAGACTGGGATCCACTTGGCTAGAGACCAGCCTTGTGGAAACGTTCAACATGAGTGAACAGTGTGCTGCAGAAGCAAAGAAAGCCAACAGGATGATGGGTTACACCAACAAAGGCATCAACAACAGATCATCCTGATCTACTCAGTGCTTGTTAAACCACACCTGGAATATTGCATCCAGTTTTGGTCCCTGCTCTACAGAAAGGATGTAGACAGGCTGGAGAGGATCCAGAGAAGAGCCATGAGGATGATCAGAGGACTAGAGTATTTGCCATACAAGGAGAGGTTGAGAAAACTGTCTTTTCATCCTTGAGAAGAGAAGGCTTAGGGGAGTCCTTATTACAATGTTCCAGTACTTAAAGGGCACCTACAAAGTAGATGAGACCCCCTATTTACAAGGAGTTACATGACAAAGACAAGGGGCAATGGGGACAAGTTGCTCCTGGAGAGATTCTGTTTGAACACAAGAGGTAAGTTTTTCACACTTGGAATGGTCTCCCAAGGGAAGTGGTGGATTCCCCTATCTTGGAAAGTTTTAAGTTTCAGCTTGATAGGGTGCTGAGACAAACAGTAATATTAGAAGAGTTGGACCAGGTGATCCTTAAGGTCCCTACCAACATGACATTCTATGATTCTGTGGTTCTAAATATAGGCCAGAGCTATGCAGATATCTGTATTTTAATGTAAGTGGTCACTACATAACCTGACAGTGCTAGTTTGCATCTTGGATTCTTGGCTAACATGTATGGTGAAAGTTTGGTCTCAAGTGGACCTGTGTGTATGCTGGTGACCCCACATACATACCCTTGACACCTCCCTCACTGCCTTGGCATGCTAAGGGTGAGCCACCTGGCTCCCACCTGTGAGACAAGACGTGGTTTATGATCATGGTCACAAAAGAAACCTCATGTGCAAGTGAGCAGAGATCCCAGAGTATGCTGAACCTCAACACGGCTGGGCTTCTGCACAATATGCTGCGTGACCTGAAGTCCATCCAGGGTTGACCATGTGAAGAGTTTCCAATATCAGAAGGGACACAGACTTGTACAATCTCCCTCCTGTACTTTCTTTCTCTTTTTAAAATTACATTTGTATCTATAAATCAGGGTCAAGACTTCATTCCAGCCCTTAGTGTCTATAACTGTAAATGATAACATCTTAAACAGAACTGGAATTTAGGCAACTAACTTGCAAATAGTCTGATATATAGATAAAAAACTTGAGTCCATAATGCCTAATCTTTATTTAATTTACTGACTGGATTCCACTGATCATCATAGAAACAGAGACCTAGCTCTGATAAGGACCTAAACGTATGTGGTTAATAAACTGAATCAGCAAAGCCAGCTGTAAGAACACCTGGGGAAGACTATGAAGCTGAGTTGAGGAATCTTAGTGAGAAGAGAGAGTTTTCAGTGGGACACATTTGATCAGAAAGAAAATTGTGAGAAGTGAACATGTATTATCTGTAGATCAGCTTGTTACTATAAACAATTTGTGTGAGTTCTAAAGAGTTCTGGATTGTCCAATTTGTATTACACTGTGAATCACCAAAAGAAGTGACAAAGGGGCATTGTCATTTCAGAAAGGCAGCTACTAGGGTCCTAAAGTGGTAATGAAAAGCCATTTGTTGAAGTGGAAGGTTTCTTCCCTCATGGAGAAAATGCCTTATGAAAAGTTTCTACTTTGTTTAAGGAAATGAAAATGAACAAATAAAAAAATTTCTTTTACTGTCATCACTTTGATGTCCTGGTTCCTATGGGGAATATAAAAACCAACATTTTTTCCCCCATTTCTCCAGCTTCTCTAAGTAAAGAAAAATACAGACAAAACCAGTAGTTTTTTTGGGTTTGGTTTTGAGGGTTTTTTGGTTTGCTTGCCTTGGTTTTGTTTTATTTTGGTTTTTTTGTTGCTGCTTTTTGTTTGGTTTTTCATTTTCTTCTGTTTTTTTTTATTTTTTCGTTTTGTTGATCTTTGGTTTGTTGGTTTGGTTTGTGTTTATGCTATTTAGAGGAAGGGAAAGCAAATAGAAAACATTTATTCATGAGTGACAGTAGGAAGCAGCTCTTCTGGACCTTGATGATAAATCTCTCAGGCAGGCCTGTTCAACAGATACTGAAAGAAACCCTTAAAATTGACAGCACAGACCTCTCTCACTCCAAATAGCCATGCTGTAAAATCAAGCAGAGATCAAAGATAATGAGCACAGTCAAAACCCTGGAGATACTGCCATGGTGGGTGGGAAAGGAATAAAAAAAGACAAGTATTTATCTAGCATAAAAACACATTGATCTTGAAATATTAGTATTGCTGAGTTTAAAAAAATGAGAAACAGAAATGATGTGCTGGGGGAATAAAGCTAAAATGTGTCAGCAGATATTTGGAGTAAGCACAGGAATAAACACATAGATTAATAGAAAAGGGAAGAAAAATATTGGAAAAAGTTGCAGATGAAAAAAATATGTATATAATTATTCAGAGGTTCCCATCTTGAAGGGAGCCATCGCTGTTATCATCTTAAAAGTTTCAGACAAACGAAAAATAGAAGAATTTATTAAGATTTCTTCCAAAGTGATTCTTAACATAATTACCCCTAGAAATTTTCAGCTACAGATAAATAATGTCCTTTGAGAATTACTGATTGTGAAAATTCAGTGCTTATTGTCACTATAACAAGTAGCTAAGACAGAAGAAAGGCAAAGGAAAAGAAGAAAGCTGATAATGGTTTAAAATATACTTATCTTAAATCCAGTTAAACACCAGTAAAGTAGCATTAAATGCGTCTGTCCTCTTTTTTATTATTATTATTATTATTATAGGTTTTTAGATTAGAGAAAGAGAAGATCCCAAAACCTTTGTTAACCCTTCATCTTGAGATGAAAAGCACTAAAAAATTAACAATAGGCATTTGTTTCAATAATAAATATCAATTATTGTATAGTAATTTCAGGATAATTTTTTACACAATTTTTTTTACTTAGTTCATTATTTTTCTACATCAGTTTATGAGCTGTTAAGAAAAAAAAGTCAACCCTTTTAATATGATATTGATATCTGTAATTTTTCATAGACCATCTTTTTGGATGCAAAAAGTATCAGAAAGTCTGGAATAATTATTCTATGGAAGGCTATTGTTGACTATTTATATTCTCAGTACTGGGCCAAGGTTGTCTCATCATCTCTCTAAATGAACTTCTGAATCATATGGGAGCTGGTGTGCAACAGGGGTAGAATTCATCTTACCTCTCTTGCAAGTGGATTCTGAATAGGCTTTTACATCCTTTAGTACCCATATTCCTTGCTCAATGAAGAAAAACAGGCCACTATAGAGGATGCTTCAACCAATCTGTTGAAGTTATCTGCCTCTAAGTGAGATAGATCAGCTTGTTTAAGTACTAAGACTTCCCCATTATCTGTCAGGGAGGGAATCTAGATAACTAATTCAGATGTAAACATTTGAAATGTAGAGTACAAGGCTAGAAGAGATTTATTCCACCCTTGATGCCTGTAGTGGATTGAGGAGTGGCCCATGATGCAGCTCTCCATTGCAACAATCTGAAGCTCTGATCTGGGCTTAGAACATGTAACACTTTTGAAAGGAAAATCTATTACCACCTAGGACCTGCAGAGTAATCAGCCTTGGTTTTATGTCATCATCCACAGCATAGACTCTCTGCTCCTGTTCCAATTTACAAAACATTTCCGTTCATTCCAGAGCTCTAAAAAATTCCAGCGAGGAATGGAAAACCTGCTGATTCACGAAATATTTACAGGAGTTGAAATTGTACATCTCCAATAAAGAGAAATCACCTCTTTTCCTGCTATTTTTCATGCTGAGATAAAGAGATTTTAAGGATTCATATGACATTAAACATATTCTATATGTTTAAGTATCTGAGGAAACAGACCTTGATCTTTGTTTAGTTCTGCAGTCCATAATCCTATTACTCCAAATAATGGAAAATTATGATTAATCTCTGACATTAAAGTATGTCTATCTTAGCAACAATAGGAAATACTTAGCATATTTCCCTGTATCCCCTCCATCACCATGTAAAAATATTTACTGTAACTTTCACCTTGCACATGAATAGTGAGAAGCCTGTGTGGGATATAAATGTGTTGTTACATCAATGAATGATATACATTGTGATTAGGGTAAGTTATAAACTTAAAATGACAGAAAAAATTCCTCTATTTCAATAAGGCAACACCCTTTGAAGCAATAATGTCATACCTTCAGACTCAGAAAAAAGTGTGTAATGTTCTCTCTTGCTTTTTTTGTATAGACAATTAAATTTATAATGAAGACTCAGTGAGCTTTCCTTCCTCTGTGCTGAATAATCTTTGCTCTTTGGTTCTTGTATAATTTCTACTGAGCCTGATTTGCATTTTTTATACAGGCAAAATCTAAACTATGTAAGGTCACTTTCTGCAGGTGTTGTAGGTGACATGTAAGAAAGTCTTGGCATCTGCTTTGTAAGCCTTTTTTTGCATCCCCAAATATCCTTTTTGCAAGTCAAATTCTCAGCTTTAGAAGCAAGTATCATTAAGTTCTTATACCGGATATATAATGCAAAAATTGCCCAACTTAGACAACCCCAAACTTCATCCAAATGTTGCAAGTATAGCTAGCTTTTAAAAGATATTTTTCTTTATAGGCTTATTCTACAGTCAGAACTGTATTTATCCTATCATTCATTAAAGATGAGCAGATGATGAGAGGCTGGAATGGAGAAATAGTGTTAGATTGTTAAAAGTAACTCTCAAGTGAAGAAATAGTCTGAAATTCTTGAACTTCAATTTTAGTCTTGTTCTGTCATTAAACAAGCCTAATACTTCTTATCCTCCATCCCACCTCTTCTGTCCTTCCTAAACCCTAGGGATGGACAAGCCAGTGTGGAAATTAAATGATATGTGATAATATTAATAGGAGAGGTTGGACAGTCATAAGAGCTACCAACAGAAATGTGAGTAAGAAGGTAATAAATGTTTCATCATTACTTGGAACAGGGAGAAGGACCTCCTGGTATTTCACTGTAGGCTGAACATCCTCTTCACAAGAATATCTTTGCAATATATATTTTTTTTTATTGTTTAACCCTTAATGTTCAAAGCTCACTATATTATATTAAAAAATGCAGAAATAATCCTGCATAAAAAAGCTTAAGGAATTATTTGTACAGCTAGTAATCCCACAGATGCTTCAATTTAAATAAGATTCACCACTGCAGGAATATAGAAAATTTAAAATAGTTTAAAACACCACTGATTTCCTTTTACTGGCAGTTGTGGAAGGTTCATGTTAACAATTTAACTGTTGAGCCTACCAGGTCAACCTGTCCCTTAAAAATCACTTCTTCCAGGGAGAAACATCAGATTCCATCAAATGATAAAAAATTTCACCAACTGCTTCATAAAACAGAACAAAATTCATCAAAATAAGGGGGAAATACACAAGTTCCATCATGTGCCCTAATGATAGAGGCAAATTCAGAGTGACTGGAATTTCTTCAGATTGACCAAAACTGTATTGTTCCCCTCCTTTTTTCATTCATTTTCTTTCATTTTCCCCATACACAATTACCTAACTTTATGTCTTAGCATCATTAATCCTGAGCATCATGAGGAATACAGTAGCTCAAAATTAATGATGGCATATTTCTTAAAAAAGAAAGCAGATATATTGCTAATGATGACATATTGCTGAAAATGAACAGCAGTTCAAGAGACATCTGGAAGCTTGAAATCAATGGTAGAGTTTCTATGATTTGAGGTTAGTTCAGTCCTGCACAGGTCTACTCTAAACTGCTTTGAGCAGCTTCTTTTCTGTGGTTATTGTCCCTGATGTGCATCATTACGTTTCTGATGCTGCAGTTCATCATCTAACAGGGTATTGTGATAACCAGCAAGAATTACAAAGAAATATATCTTTCTCCATTTCTTTACAGCTCATGTATAAAAGTTTGGAGTATGGAAAAGAAGGATGAGGAACCTGTATTAAGTATCAAAGTACTTTTATAGTACCCAGGGTACTTTAACCATATTAAATATTTTGTGAAGGATAAAGAAATATAAGGTTAAGGTGAAATGGGGGCAAATAAAATTGAACAGAATATTTAATCCAGATGTCTTTAGAGAGGTATGTTTTGTTGCTTAAAGAAATAAAAATAACTTTTAAAAAGAGTAGGAAAAAAATATTATTTTTCAGTATACATTTGTTCAGCATAGAGAATGTCTTGACACAGCGATTGATTGTTCTCTCATCTTGGTAAATTCTGAAGGAAGGTGAGTAGTAAAATTCCATATCCTCAGATCTTCAAAATCCACTCTTTGAATAAAAATCTGTATCAGCTACTGATTTCCTAAGTGGCTTTAGTGGCAGACTGGTCAACAGACAATCTTCTGAGGTTTTGTCCCCCTCCATGCTAGAGAAAAAGGAAATGGCTCATGTGAGCTCTCAACAGAGGATGTCTTTCCATTTCATATGAGAACAGCTGTTGAGATGATTTAATGAAAGTGGTTGAGTGTCCACCAGTTTTCTATTTGCATCCCAAATGATATCAGCAGGTGGTTATATTAAATCCTGTGGTTTAGTCAAATTGAGCCTCTTTTATGTCAAGGAACTTTATGCTGCCCTCTGTTATGCAATATATCCAAGCTTAAAGAATGAGAAAAAAAAATGTTTAAACATTGTCCAAGTCTGCCCAAACCCCTCAGTTTTATTTTTGACATAAAGATGTGTGTGTTTTAAAATTTTCCCCTTTGAGCATACCCAAAACTGTATGGACTTGAAAGTAGGGAAGAATCTCTCATTTCCAGTGCCCAGTCAATATAATAAGTCATAAATGTTAGATTTCTTCCTGCATTCCTCCTTGGCCATAACCAATTAGGATCTCTGATTTAACAAAACAAGCTGTCAAAGTTGAGGTCTTTATAGACATAGTACAGACTTATTTTAATTATATTTTTCTTATTAAGCTGATACCTAGAGGAAGAGAATGATCAGTGGTGATAACTTCTTTGGAATTCCATGGATATGTAATTCAATGGTGCCTTTAGATAAAAAGTAAAACTCTCCAATGGCTGATTTCCCTTAGGTACTAAGGGAGGATTCCATGTTCCCCACTCCCATCAAATCTTCATGGTCCAATCATCTGACCATTATAATATCTCATTGAAAGTGGGCACATGTGGCAGATGAGTAGTTGCAACATGTTTCCAACTTGTTGGATGAACATTCTGTAAATTGTTATAATATGTTTGACAATTAGTGAGAGCTTTGACTTTTTACATGCTTGTGTTTTATATTCCTTTTAGCTCCATCATGAAAGCTGAAGCCGCATTCTCTTTTCTCTTTCCCTCTCCATCACCTTTTTCAGATCTCCTGAAAGCAATTGTCTATCTCTGTCTCCTTGTGCTGCCTATGTTTTTTCTGCATATTCTCAGTTTGGATACAGTACTAACACAGAACTCTGCTTTCTGGAGTTTTGCTGTTCATTATATTAAGGGATGGTTTGTGTGGGAGTTATAGTCATTAAGCTGCTAGAAAAACAACAAAAAAGAATTCAAATGTTTACTTGCAACTTCTTTTAGTCAAAAATCTAATTTTTGCCTGAATGTGGTCTTATTATGGGGTTTCTCAGCAATCTAGACACTCCCTGTCATGAAAACTGTAGAAATTTAGGAGTTTGGAGATATTTGTTCTGTTAAATTGAGTTGAAACTTTTCTATTAATCACAAGCACGCAACTGACAGTCAGAAAATGGCAAGACAGCAGACTTGTTTTTCAAAAAAAATCTTGGGAAACCATGATAAATCATAGCTGTGCCTTGATATTTATTGTTTGACTTTAGATGCCTCAACAGTCAGGAGTTGTGTGACTGGCTTTGGGATGTCTAGGTCTGTAAATGCATTGTAAAGGGAGCCTAGTTCTGTATCAGGCTTCAGGAACCTCAGAGTTGTTTATTGTAGCATATCAAATTCTTACTTAGTCTCATTACTTAGTCTAAAATAGCTCATAATTACTTAATTCAACAACATAAACAGGTTTGAGACCTTTTATCCTATATTGCAACTTCCTAAATTAGAGGTTTAAAGCCCATATACTGCATTTTTTTATGTCTACTTGAAGGTTATCACCTTTAAAACACCCTAAAGAAAATATAAGTATTCTGTTAATAGAATGTGCAAGAGCCTTGAAAACCAAATGAAACTTTATTTTATTTTTTTAATTATCACTCTGACAGTTTTAATGATTTTTTAAATTGTGTGGTTAGATAAATTTAACAAAAAATTATACATAGTAGTATCTTTTGAAAATGTTGATGACATTAGACTACAACTATACTAGTAAATTAAACTGGGCAAAGGAATTCAGCTAAGAACTGGATCTTGATGACTGATGTAGTTAAATAGCCAGAATGTTTTTTGCATGGTTTTGGCCCTTGCCAACTGACAGTCTCAATCTCTTTTCAAAATATAATTATAAATTTGGTGTAGACTAGAGATCTTTTGAGACAGTTATTTACTTTGTCTGTGGCCCTACTGTGAGGCTGACTTTAATATTGTTTACTTTAAATATGTAATATTTTGTGGTACTGCATTGCACAGACTGTTCTGCTCAAGCTGGCCTAAGTGCCAGAGAAGAAATCTTGTCCATGTTTATAGAAAATATGTACAGCCTAAAAGAGATAAAGTGGATGACTGGATTTCAAGAGATCACTGCAAGCTTAAGCAAAAATCACAATTTCAAGCAGAAAGAGCATCATGAAATGTGTGAGAAAAATAAGGAAGCTGGAAACTCTGAAGAGAGCAGTAAGCAGCAGGAAAGAAGTGGGAGGGAATGGGAACACTGGAATTAGCAGTGCAGGACAAAGAGACCCAGAGACCTGACAGAGAGCTTGAACTTTATTTGAAAGATTACGTGTACCTTTTGTATAATTGAACATTATTTTTGTTTCACAGCTACCATGTTGCTTGACTAACAGAAACATAATTAAATCAAAACAACCGAGGTGAGAGAGAAAGGAACTGAAAAACTAAGGTTTTAAAATAACAGACTCCTTTTTCTGAGCCTAATTTTACCATTTATGAACAATTCCTTTCAGCATTAGTAGCCTGTGGTTCCTTAATATGTAGTGTTGTCCCACTAATGAAAAGGGTCAGCACCCTCAGCTAAAATCCACCCACTCTGTCAGGTGCACATATTTCAAATTCCCTTTCCCAAGTTCCCATCTGCCTGTTAAAAGGCCATTAGAGCACAGGGAGAGTGGTAGTCTTGCTGAGTGTGGAGAATAGAAGCAATTATTACAATTACAAACATTTTAAGCTTCAAGGTTTTTCATGTGTTATCAAACTCATGTTTAGAAATTAAAGGGAAATTAGGTGAAGGTATCAGCTGGCTGAACATCATGAGAAATTAACAAGATTTACCAGTTCACAGAACAGGACCTTTCAGGATATGGAAGGAATGCCACTGGTAGGACCATCTCAATCTAAAGAGGGACACTTTTTTTTCCTACACATTAAAGACTTTTAAATATGTAACAAAAAAGGCTTTATTTTTCTCCTTATCCCTTTACCTGCGTAAGATTTCCCAAGTAGCATTTCTACAGGCATCATCTTTGAAGTCCTACATCAAAACCTGGCTGCAATGATGACACTGGAACTTCCTCTGGCGCCATTGGTATGCCTTGGGCACCTGTGATGGCTAATAAGTTTTTAATCACAAAATGTGTGTTATTGTATGGGCCCCCCTATCCAGAACACTTGTGCCACTTCTCTGTGCTCTAGGAATAGTGCAAGATGGTATTAGAAATAGCAATTGACAGGAACTGCAGCTTTGTCACTGTTACCAGTCCTGCTCTGAAGGGAATGCTCTGTCCTGTGTAATCTTTATTATTCTTTCCCACTCTTGTTTTCTTTGTGAAGTTAATATTCTTACCTCTGTATCTCTATTTCAGTCAAGATCTGGAATACAGAAGAGAATCATAGAGTCAGTAAAACAGAGCATGTTTGGGTTGGAAGAAACCTTCAAAGTCACCAAGGTCCAACCCCTTTTCATGGGCAGGGACACCTGCAACCAGAACAAGCTGCTCTGAGCCCCCACCCAACCTGACCTTGAACATTTCCAGGGATGGGACAACTACAAATGCTCTTGGCAACCTGTGCCAGTGCCTCACCATCCCCATGCTAAAGAATTTCTTCTTAGTGTCTGACTTTAATCTAACCTCATCCACTGTGAAGTCATAACCCTTGTCCCATCACTACATTCCCTTGTAAAAAGTCCCTCCACGGTTGGGGTTTTTTTTCTTTGTTTGTTTGGGTTTTTTGGTATCCTTCAGGTACCAGAAGGTGTCCCCAGAGCCTTCTCTCCTCTAGGCTGAACAACCCCAATCTCTCAGCCTGTTTTCATAGGAGAGTTCCCCCAGCTCTCTGATCATCTCTGTGGCCCTCTGAAGCCCAAAAAGGCCTAATAAAACTGTTTGGAGACAGAGTTTTAAGCCTTTAAACAGCATCTGGGGAACTCCCAGCTCTTGCTGGACAAAGAGTTCCAAGGGTTAAGGGGAAAGGTTAAGGGTGTTTATACAGTAAAAGGGGAGGTTACAATATCGTTACATTCTCAATTCTTGCTGACTTCATTATATTGTTACAAGGAGATATCAGACCCTATCCATAACTTTCTTCTTATCTGTTGGTGGTGACATCTTTTATGCTCTTCTTGTGCAGATGTTCACATTCTTCGGTGCCCAGCTGGTGCCTAAATGGCCTTGGCAGTGTCTTGTTTTAAGAACAAGACTTACACTTTTAATTATCTTCGAGACAGAAGTTAATCCCATTCTGGCCTTGTGTTTGGTTACATTGTTCTAGTGGAAAATGACATGTCTCAGCTGCTTTGTTCACTTCTTTCTCAGTTTAACCCTAAATTTTACTGGTTATGAATAGAAATTCATTCTACATAAAGTAAATTCACACAAGCAAGAAGTTAATCCTGTCAGGATCTTTCTCTTTTTCACCTCCCCTGGATCTGGTCCAACAGCTCCATGTCCGTCCTGTGTTGGGGATTCCAGAACTGCACATAATACTGCAGATGAAGTCTCATGAAAGCAGAGTAAAGAGGTTGAATCACCTCCCTTGACTTGCTGGCCATGCTTCTTTTGATGCAGCCTGGGATAGGGTTGTCTTTCTGGGCTGCAGGCACCCATTGCCAGCTCCTGTTGAGCTTTTCATCAACCAACACCCCCAAGCCCTTCTCAGAGCAATTCTCAATCCGTTCTCCCTCCAGCCTGTATTGTTATTAGGGGTTGTGCTGACCCAGGTGCAGGACCTTCCACTTCTCCTTGTTGAACTTCATGATGTTTTCATAGGTCCCCCTCTCAAGCCTGTCAAGGTCCTTCTGGATGGCATCCCTTTCCTCCAGCATCATGTCAACCCCACCACACAGCTTGGTTTCATCAGCAAACTTGCTGAGGGTAACTCAGTTCCACCATCTATTTCTCTGCTTTTAAAGTATTAAACAGCACTGGTCCCAATACCAGCCCCTAAGAAAAGCCACTTGCCACTGATATCCATTTGGACATTAAGCTGTTGACCACAACTTATTGGTCCAAAAAAGTCATGCACAACCGTGTCAAATTCTTTCCACAAGTTCAGGTAGGTGACATCAATTGTTCTTCTCTTAATCATCAACACTGCAAACCCATCATAGAAGTCTACTAAATTTCTAAGGCATCACTTATCCCTAGTGAAGCCATGTTGGCTGTCACTGATCACCTCATTATTTTCCACATGTTTTAGCATAATTTCCAGGGGGGCCTGCTCTGTAGTCTTGCTGGGCAGAGTTGGTGCTGACTTGTCTATCATTCACCAGGTCTTCTTTTTTTACCTTTTTAAAAATGAAGTCTGAAAATCCAGACAGACAGGACAAAATGGTTTTTTTTCAAAGCATCTGAAAATTTCTTCTGGCCTTCAAGGCAAGATTAAAGTTTTCATTGACTTCACTATGGGCACACTATGTTCTTCTTTGTGTCATTCTCTGCCTCTTCTCTCCTTTCATTCATATGCATGAGCAGTACCTAAACCCATCCATATTTATATTTTCTGAGTACTTTATATCACAGACAGCATGTCTGCATCTACAATCCTATTGCATTGGTCCTAGTGTGAAGACATTTTCTCCCTTTCAAAAATATAATAAAAATCACTGTCATCTTATGTTCAATCACAAATTATGCAAACATTTCCTGATGTGACTGGAAATAATCCTGGTGGATTTAATGAACGAATTGCTGCACTTTTCTACCCTTCTTAATTCACTTCTTCTCAGAATTCCCAGGATTTATTTACCCCATATACTCCAGCAGCCTATAAAACTAGACATAGGCAACTGTGTTTTCTGGCTTCTACCTATCAGGGTTTCTACTCTTCTGCCTACTAACTTGAGTAGCATTGTGTGAGTAGGAGAAGCAGCACATCTGCAGTGGCAGGAGCAGACCCAGAAAAAATATGTCTCAAGGCTTTTACCCCAACCTGTCCAAAGGAACCCCCCCAGGAGTTCACACTAGCAGCTTGAAATGATCTGTGTTCTGCTTGGTGGGAGTAAGGTATTTCATGATGAATCTTCATGATAGTCACAAATCATGCTAAACAATCAGAAGCTTTTTTTCCCTGTGAGCAGTTCAGCTTTACTCTTAATCTTGGCTTTACACCTGTCCTGTGAACAGCATTCAATGATTTAGGTGGCATTAACTGCCTTGGTGGCAGATGTGTATCAAGAAATAGTGGTTTTCTGAGAAGAGGAGGAGTTTTCCTCCTACCTCCAGCTCTTATTGAGAGTTGAGAGCTGCCAAAACAAAATAAAGCTTATAATCATCAACTGTAAAAAGTATTGATCCACAATAGTCAGCTCAGATAATGAGCATCAGAGCTGGACAGATCATGTATTGTACTGTTGTGACCTGTGGGCTCTTCAGACATGTTCAGACCCCTATCAAAAGAAAAAAGTGCTGTTCTTCTGAGAGTGTTTCACCTATCTATCTTCACTCTTCAGAGTTATTAATATAGTTCCTACTGGTTTTATAGTGTCTTTGAAAACTCATATCAAACTTGGAAAAGCACTGTCTGTACAGCTATCAGTGTGTTAGGTCATTTAGAGCAGTGACATCTACAGTTATCTCTCCATTAGCTGTTTTTCTTTCCATCGCTGAAACAGCTGAGAACTTCTAAATAAATTATAAAAAAAAAAAAAAAAAGTTCCAGCATGTCATATGGGTTTTCAGCAGATGTTCCCAACATTTATTGGAGGAGAAGTTGTATTATCAATTTCAGTGATATCTTTATGGGGCTCCTGGGAGAGGTGGAGCAGTGCTGTACATTTAAGTTTACTGCTGTTGCTGCTGTGCCCCTGGAGAAGAGCAGAAAACAAAGGAAAACCAGAGGAAAGCACTCTGACTGAGAGACACAAAGTCACTTAAGACCTGTCACTTTTAAATATGCTTACCCATGTTTCTCAGCATGTCCAGGCATATTTTCTAGCCCTTCTAAGCTAGGCTGCCCATATGTTCCCAAACAATAATTTTAAAATACAAGTTTACTTACCAGACAAGATTCCCCAGTCTCTCTTAGCTCTCTCACTGTTTGCTTCATTTAAAATGACATTTAATTAAATGAACAAGGACAGACTTTGTTTCTCCATGGGAGTGGGGGTATATGCAATATCTTGATGAGCTGTTAAAAAGGAAGAAAAAAAAAATTAAGAGTGGTCAGAAGATAATTACTTTTTATGCCTTTTCAGACATGAGTTCCTCTTCTAGACAAAGTTGAAGCAACATTATTAAAAGACATTTGTCTTAACCATGACTTTGCTCCTGGCATTAAAATTTGTAGAGGCGATAGAAGCTTCTATTCAACCCTTGCCAATTTCTTCCTAACAAAAGAGATTTTTTTTCAAGACTTTTATCTTGCAAGTCACCATGTGTAGGTCATCTTATCTAACCTCCATCTCAAAGCAGGGGCAGCTGGATCAGATTGCTGAGGCCCTCTTCCAAGTGAGTCTGAGTATCACTGGAGGTGAAGATTCCATGGTCTCCTGGAAAAGTTGTTCTAATATTTGACCACACGCACACAGTAAGAAGTTTTTTCTTATGTTTAATCACAATTTTCTGTATGTCATTTAATTCCCATTAACTCTTGTCCTTTTACTGGTTGTCACCAAGAAAATGTGACTCCATTTTCTTTACCTCTGTCATTAGGTATTTAGACATGTTAAAATGATCTTCATCTCTCCAGCCTCAGTAATCACAATAAGAATACTATTTATGGAAAGGAAAATCTATTTGGGGTGATATATTTTACAGCCAAGTCTCATAAAAAATTTATTAACAGCAAGTCATCAATTAACAATGATCAAAGGTTTCTCTGCATGCTGTTAGTATACAGCTGAATAGAAATTACTTCACTGTTTTGGAATAGTAAGGCAAAGCATACACCAAGTACATTTTAGCCTGTCTCTAATTTTTGTCAGGACATCAGAATTTTATTTCATTAAATTAAGTTGCAGGTACCCTTTCATTTATTTTTCATTTGTTATGTTGGGTGGTTTTTGTCCAGTAAATAAGATTTTTAACACTAACACAAGTACATGAAGCACTTTTTCATTGACAACTGGTTCCCTGGTTCCACACAGTTAACTTTGTCCAGATAAAATCACAAATAAGCCTTAGAATTAAGAATTTGGTCTATGTATAGCTGAGAATAATATTTATATCTAATTTTTTATTTTGGCTTTAGTCTAAATTTATTAAGAAAAAGCTATAAAGCTAAAAGAAAGAAAAAAAGGGTTGTTTTTTTGTTTTTTTGTTTTTTTTTAAAGGAAACATAGTGGGCACCACCTATTTAAATAAAATCATGTATTTCTAACTCCATCTGTGGAAATCAGACCTTACTGTAATAACATCAAGGAGGTTAATATATGTTTATGCTAGTACAAAAATTAGAGGGTTGTTTTTTTTTTTTTAATAAAGTCAAGGAGCTGACACTGAGACTGGGGGTAGCTACAATATCCAGGTCAGGTCCAGCAGGAGCTATGGTCCTGGCATTGCATGAATTACTTACATTAATGTGTTAACTCCTTGAGTTTTCCCATAAAACAGCCTGGCCTTCCCATTGGTCTACAATATCAGAGCAATTTATAGATAGGAAGCAGAGGGGAGTAGAACAAGGGGAAATTTAAAATTTGTGTAAATCCTAGATGAATTACAGCTGCATTTCAAGAAAGTCCTTTTAAATGTGAACACTCAGACCATGAACCTCTTACTGAACACTGTAATTTCTGACTAGAGGCAAGGTAGTGTCCAAAATATCATGTTTCATTGTTCTTATTACACATGAAAAAATCCCATCTACTGCCTGGACAGAGCATTCAACTTCAGTCCTGAATTTTTATAATTTGGTGCCATAATTCAGAATCAAATGTACATATCTGTACTAAAAAGCTAATTACCTGCTTGCAACCATACACCCTTCAGTTGTCCTTCAGTGCTTACTCATTGTGTTTGCATTGAAGTCTTCTTTAAAGGGAAGATTTAAAGGGGAGAACCATGCAGGTTAAGCAATAGAGGAAAGTATATCACCAGAAACAAATTATCATTATATTCCCTTTTGGGAATTCCATACTGAGGCTTCATAATTCAGTGCTGCCAAACCAGCCAGTGAGCAGCAGACTTGTAGTGTGATACTGAAGGAGTGACATTTTATTTACAGAGTAAAGATGAATTTAGCTCAGGAATGCCCCTCAGTCAGTTTGGTTTACAGAATTAAGGGGGTAATTAAGATTGATACAAATGACAAAGTCAGATTTTGTGGATCTGAACGGGGTTTCAAATTTTGTTTTTTAAAAAAAATCTTTTTTCATCATTGAAATGGTGAAACTTTTTTGACCAACAGTCCAATTGAACGGTTACTGGACTTTGAATTCTAAGAAGTTTGTCCACTTAAGTCCTTCAGCTAAAGAAACTTAAAAGACAGGAATCCTTTGATTAATGCTGCAGGCAGACACAAAGCTGAGCATAAGTAGTTAAATGGCTTTCCACAGAATGAGGCTATTTGATTCCATGCCAATAAATGTAAAACTTTTCATAGATTTCAATTAGAAAAAAAAAAATTCTTAATAATAATAAACAATGGAAAGGTCAAGGATTAAATGGAGTTATCTTAGCCATTCCATTCAATTTTCCATAATATACAATATAATCTGATAGAATAGAATAGAGTAGTGTATAATAGTAACCAACCAGCTTCCTTCAACACCAAGTCATATGAATGCTAGGTGACTTAAGCAACTGGTTTGGATTAAACTTTTGGATGGAAACATCAATTTTTTTGTTGCATCCAATTTTAACTGCAGCCTTGACAGGTAATCATGAATGTCAGAAAAATCCATAATCTAGAAAAAAATAAATGTTTCTTGGAACTTCAGGAAGATAATTCAGTTGCCTACGTACTAGAACTTAGTGCCAAATGAGTTGCCATACTATATCTGAAGTGTCCAGGTAGGTTTTGCAAAATATGAAATAAGATCCATAGGAGGCAGATCTCCCTCTGGAGGAATTGGTGGAAGCTACTATATGCCTATGTTCAGGGAAGTCCTCCTTGCCTCTTTTGTGGAGATACACAGTTATCTGGAACATTTTAATGAAGAATTCTGCACTTTGCATTTTTTTACACAATTGTAGGTAAGGCTCTGATTTTGCCGTTAACAAACCGATTTTTTCAATACTGTTTATCATTGTCTGCTGCTTAAGGACCTCATACCCAGTCTAGCTTTAATTAATTCTTGTGGAATATACTGCAAACAAAAATACCTAAAACCACACAGAGTTATAAATAAACAGAATGGGTAACTGAGACATTTTATTGCTCCAGCAGATTAATTCAAGGATTTGGAAGTACTATCTTCACTAAGTAGGAAGGCTGACCTAGGGAATTTTAATTATTTTTTTTTTTTAGATTCTGGAGTTTGGAACTCAAGTCCCAGCCTACATCATTTCTTCCATGAACATGCTAATTATCCCCTTTGTACTTCATCTATCCAGCTACAAAGTTTTACTTGACTTAATGGGATGAATATGCTAAAGACTGAGATGTCTCAGATACCACAGTTATGATGTAGTAGACTTCTCACAAAGTCTATTCTGTCTCTTTTAGGATGAAGGTATATGTTTTATTCTGGATGAAAAAGAAAAAAACAATAAAACAGTATATTTAAAAACTGCCTTTTGTACTAAATGTCTCAGACAGTTGCTCATGTTTTGGTCTTGTGAACATTTCCAGGCTTATTTCAATCAAAATGAGCCCAGTTAGGGAATTCATTCTGCTCAGAACTATTGGTGCTTTCTGGGGCTGCAGTGTTTGATGCAAATTGAAAAGCAAGACAACTATGGAGAGTGGCAACTCTGTGACTGAGGAAAGCTGCAACCATTATCTTCCTATCAGGTCAGTGATTGACATAAAGGGACATATTGGTATATCCTGAATACTTCTGCTATCTGGCAGTGACATAATGACATAAGTAATTTTCTCTTGCTCATATCCAAAATGTTCAGAAATCTGACTGTAAAACAAATTTCCTTTAAATGTTTCAGATTGTTTCTTTTTTTTTTTTTCCTTCTTCTGTTTTCTGTTTAAACCAAGAACATAGTTATTATATAAAGCATGCTCTGTATATATTTAATACATATAAGTAATACTTACTCTTCACTGATTGAAGACTGTCTTAATCCTTAACTGATGCTTTTTGTCTATTAAAATCAAGTGTATAAATACTATTTAATTAAATAACTTTAGTCTATGATGGACACAGCTATGAAAGGTATTCTCCCATATAGAGTTAAGAAGGAGGGAATAATTTCATAAAAATTCTACCTTGCATTAGAAAAACAAAAGTTAAAAAAAAAAAGACTTGCTAATTTGGATCTGAGATAGCATTTGAGCCCAGTGATCATACAGTTAATTCTGTTCAGTTGATGTCAGACTTCATCATTCCCCAAAAATTACATTTACATAAATTCAGAGATGAAAAAAAGAAGTAGAAACCCTGATAAGAGGGGATTTAAAATTTAATTCATAATCTTCTAGAGGACATTTTGTGCACAGGGCTGGATGTACCTTTGCATTCGTCTGATGTACAAATCTAGATACATGCACAGGCTTCATTGCTTCATTATGAAGTGCAGCACTTATGAATATTTTTCCTTAATTATTTGTGGTGGATTTAATGAATGGAAACAATTAACCTCCTACTTTTTTCTTTTTTTTTTTTTCCAGAATCACCTGCTTTCTAAAGACTGAAGACTTCCTTGGTGTTCCCTATTTTATGGAACAAGCCTATTTGTTTGTCCATTTCTTGATTCTAAAATTACTTACACTGCTTAATTATATACAAGATGGTGAGAAAATTCTTCACAGAGATTGATTGGCTTCAACAGAGGCCAATGAAATTTTCAGTTAATCAGACAAAGGCAATGCATGTAAGAAGAGTTCTTTAACCTTGAGAGATATTATTTATCAAAAAACTAAAATGGCTATGTTTTTCTGCTGATATTTTGAATACCATAGAGCGTCTCTGATAATTTTAGAAGATCATGTATGAGCACCTGAATCAAACCACCAGGCTCCCCTTATATTCAGTCAAAAGAAACTGATACCTGAGAATGGTATCTGGGAATTGAATGATAGTCTACAGGTGCTCATATCTTTTCAGAGAACTTGATTTTAAAAATAAAGGTGGGAAATTCCTTTGGTTAAAGGTGGATGTGTAATGTGAAGACCTACACCTGGTAGACATACCATTCTTGGCTTCTCTTCTGGTCAGTAGAGAGTTATTTTGTACAGCCATTCATATTTGAGATGCAATTCTTGCCCTAAGGTTTATTTCTGGTTAGAGGAATTATATCTATACTTCAGTGACTGTTGACAACATCTGTACTTGGCAGCCTCCCTAATTAAATCAAATGAAGATAATCTCCATTGTAGATGTTAAAGGGGTAATGTAAGTCCCTGAATAAAAAAGTTTCTACTGCTATGTGAGGTGCTCAAATTTATCTGAAGCATCCACGTTGATTTACATGCTTCTACAGCACCAGCTGGTGGTAAAGTGGTGATGCTTGAAGAGTCTAAAATAGCACTAAATGCATATATGTGGACAGTTTTAGTCCTCCATTAAAGCAAGAACTTAGTGTGGGATCAAGACCAGTGGTCATGATAATGAAAAAAAAAAGATTAAGTTGGTGTTTGATTTCCAGAAATTTTAAGTTGAGGATTTTATAAAGAAGTAAACATTTGTTCAAGAAAAATTTATTAGATTGACAATTAGCACAACATTTTAATCTTTTTTACTGGTAATCATTCGTTTAAGTATTTCTTTTCTAAAGCTAGGGAAACACTTGCTAGAAGTGTCAGCTGCAGTTGGCCAAAATACCTTACATGACACATGTCTGTAAAAGCATAAACATGACAGGGATTACATTTTACAGAAGTTCATTAACATGGAACCACACTCTATCACCCATATGGGATAAAAGTAGTGCTTGAACCCACTTAAAGTTCAAAGCACATCAGCAGGACTCATCAGAATGGGCATGGATTGGGCTGCAGCAAGACTACCTCTAATTTGTGTAAAAAAACTGTTGACATTTAATATTGTTTTTACTCCATCGCTAGCAAATACAGACTAAAAGGAAGTAAACTTTCCTGATATTCTGGGAGATTACATCTTTAAAAATGAATTATGGAAAAGAATCCCACCATGTGGAATAAAGAAGTTCTGCAAGAACAGATGCCAAAATATTGTTATAATCTTGATCAGAAAGATATAGGTTTTGTAATGTAAAAGAAACTGAAAAGATTTTAAGAGAGAAATCTCTAGAAGGTAGATTACCTTGAGTGGATTGAACAGACAAATTGAGGATTACTGAAATGGTTTCATTCCTGACAGTGACTTCAGTGATGGGAAATAAGCATAACAGGGAAGCACATCCACATTTCCACTTGTGATTCCAACACAGACAGTTACATGCTCCAATTTTCCATTACTTATTGCAAATCCACTTTAGTTTTAACACCTCTATTTCGATGCAAAGAAAGCTGGCTACACAATGGCACTGAATTACTTATGTTCTCCCAGCTGCCAGCTGTCCTACTAAGGACATTCTGTGCCTTGCCAGTTGCTAGAAATGATTGTTGTAAATTAATTTTCTCCAGTTTTTCAAATCATCACATATAGCAGTTACGAATTTACTATGAATATTTCCCACTCTAATCTGTCATGCAATAAACAGATTTTCTTCTTTCTGCTACCTATGTAACATATTATTAACTTCCTTAATAATGGAACACAAGAGGATGAATATCACCTACCATTTGTCTCTTCAAAGCTGTAATGTATTTTAGCAATGATAAAAGAGAAAAATAATCCTTCTTTTTTTTGCTGAACAAAGACAAAGTAGGTGATGGGACACTGGCAGTACAATTTCTGATTTCTTTTTTGCTCCTTAGGAAAATGAAATTACTTCTTCAATGCCTGCTTCTCTAATGCTACTGTCACAAAATTATTGCCTCTATATGCTCCGTTCCACGAAAAAAAGAACAGAACTCATACTGTGAACTGGTCTTGCTACCAGTGACACAAGCAATCCTGCACTCAGCTGACTCTTTTCAAAGAATTCTTCAGACAAGATTTTTTTTTCTTTATGATTCTACTGTATTTCCAGTACATCTGTAACTATAAATTGCTTTAAAAATGGTCCTCTTAGAAATAAGCAGGATATTTCTGGTGAACGTTTGTGGTCAGAGTGGAAGGCACCCTGAATATTCTTCCTATAGTCCTGATTTTACACTGGTGTATGCCATCAGATTTCAGGTTCATATTAAGTAAAAGGGAAAGTAGTCCTTCATAGCTGAAAAGAGCAGATGTGTGCTTTTAAGTGAAAATTGTATTTCTTCACTGTAGGTTAAACATCCTCCTTCTGCCTGTTAAATGAACTTTTTCATTTGCTTGATTTACTATAAATCCAGTCTTCTTTTTTAGAAATGAATAACTTTAGATGAGGTAGTCTCAGCATTCAGTATCATGTTGATGCCAAGTCTGCTGCAATATAACATGTTTTGTAATTTTTGTCAACAAACTATTGTGTAGAATGGGAACAGAAAAAAGAAACCCAAAACCTAAGACAAAACAAAACAACATTCCCCACAGGCAGAAACTAGGTAGGATAAGAAAGCTCTCTTGCTAAATGAAGAAAATTTACATCCTTCTTCTGATCTTGTATTTGTGTAGAGAAAAAAAAAGGATCTCTCATTTTTAATTCACATTTCAAAGAACAAACAGATCACATTAACCCTAGGATCCACTGAAAGAAGCAGGGATATTATCTGACTCCTGCTGTATGTCTCCAGTATTCCTGCATCTGACAGTTGAAAAGTTTATGTCTTTTCTCATAGAAACTTTGAATGTCTGAAGTCAAGATACAGCTGACATATAGTGTAAAGTTCAAAGACTTTTCAAGGTCACTCTATCCAACACAACAGCAGAAGCTCAGGGTCAAAAGCACCATTGGATTCCACATGGGAGTCAAAACATCTCATGAAGTCTAGTGGCATTTTGACATCAGTTTTAGAGAACCTCCCTTCATCCTTCTTCCTTCACCTTTTTCCCTCCTGGTAGAAGTGCACCAGCTAGAAGACAAAAAGGCTGGAAAGCATTAAGCATTAGGCAGCTAGCCTGTGGTTCCTATATATATATATATGTATTTTTTAATCCTTTCTGCTTCTAGGGTTCACATACTTTCACCAGAATTTCAGTTTGAATGGGATAAGAGCCAATTCACTTGATTCCCTGGTGATTATCTGGAATGTGATTCCTGCAGAGTTATTCATAGGTTAGTTAGTGTCCTTTACAGAGCCTCTAAATTCTATAGAGGTTGGTGCCACTTTTTCCTGGATTCAATCTATCCTTTCCGCAGCTAATACTGACACAACTCTATATAACTCATTCTTATAGGGACTTTGGTAAACACTAACAGAATTATCAAGGGGTTAGAAACAAAATAGCTTTCAGAAGAGCTCAAATTCATCTTTCAGAAGCTTGCACAATTCCTCTGCGTTTATTTTGATAGAGCTTGGAGTTTTTACATGCAGCAAAGCCCTGTGGGTATCCTGGATATTTTTGCACTGTATGAAGCAAAGGTAAAGGGAGACACAAAGTCATACATTCCAGCTTTGTTTAAAGAGTCCTCAGCTATTAGCTTAAAATCTGACGTATGTTCATCCTCTAATTTTCTGCTCCCTGGTGAGATCATCACCACCAGATACAATAAGGAAAAAGAATGATGTGGGAATTCAAATAAAAAGACAGGGATGTATTCTTTATCACAAAAGACAAACTAAGTGCATGAATGGCTCTTTGGTGTAAAATGTTAACACAGAGCTCTCTACTTGTAAGACTTCAGATGAAGAACTGATTTCCTTCCAAAAGATTTATTAATGTTTTTTGCATTTACACTTTAACCTGCCCAGCCCCTCATGTTACTGAAAAGGTTTAGACTGCTAGATCACAAGGTCACGTTGTGAGATCTTTAGATATTTTGGTTTATATTTATTTAAGAGGAGGCATACTTTTAAGGAACAAAAAACCTTTACCACTCTCTATTGCAAACAATCTGGAGGGTAATTAAAAATTCTGTCATCATACTGCAAAATTATTAAAAAGGGACTGAATTAAAACATAAAAAACGCTCTTTCCAAGCGTGTCTCATAGTCTGAGAATCCAATTTTCTCACCTTCATATTCTGCTGCTGCAATGTATAACTAATATTGGAAAACAAGAAAAATCTGAACACCTGTTCTATCATTAGGACAAAATATCTGCACTAGAGAAACCTTTGCTCTTCATACTATTTTCGCGCCCTTCTGTGAGTTGCTGTACCAGAAGTTAACTGCTCAATTCATACAATTTGTAGAGAACCAGGTTTAGAGAAGTTTTGATTCAAGAATGGCATCTAATTAATACACGGTGTACTAGGTATTAAGTAAAAATTACAGCAATATAACAGATGAATCATAATATCAGGAAGATATAATGTGGTAATAAAACGATTTGTTTCTAAACATTATTCAATATCTTATCTCAAGAAATTATAATCATACACACACTATAGAGCTGTACACATTTGCTGTGGGTTAAAAGCAGACCTCCTCTTCTTGAAGAGCACACCCCTGATTTAGACACATCTTTTTGGACATGTGGGTGCTTATGCTTTATTTGTACTGGTGCCTTTCCCTTCAGTCCTCTGATGCACACACCAAAGATAAAGGATGCCCTGTGATCACGTATATGTCCTTCTTGGCCTCTCAGATACCTTATTTCTTCTGAAATGACACCAAGGTCAGGAAACCCATAGATTTCCTTTACTGACAGACTAAGCCACCTGGCCTTTGGTGTGCATGTGTTGTTGTTCACCTATGAGCAAGGAGGGTGCCATTTTAGCCAGTTGAGATCTAATGAGTGAAGCCTTGAGGTGAATAAAGTTGATTTGAAAGCAGACACCCAGGGAATCCATTCACTTATTTAAATGGAGGTATCTAATCTCATTTCAGACAGATTACAGTGCTCCTCTTGTCTTTCAGGTGCTGGTCTAGAAACACATGGGCCTGTGATGGGTTGTTCCTCTGTCATACCTAAAAGCCCCCTATGGGCTTTGATATTTGATCAGTTGAACTGAGCCGTGCATTTACTGTAGTGGGAGGTTGGAGTTCTAATGTACATGCAGATTGCATGTGCAGGTATACTTGTTTGGAAGAGAATTCCACTCCCTCAGAAAAATCTAATACCTGTTCCCAGCCTTTCCTATCCTTTCTGACTCCTCTTCACCCATCCTTGTCACATTGCATGAATATAGTTTCCCTTTTTCAATATCATTGTAACTCCTGCTAGAGAAGGGTAACAATACAAGATATGGCTTTTCATAGAATCATAGAATTGTTTGGGTTAGAAGGGACCTCTAAAGGTCATCTAGTCCAACACCCCTGCAGTAAGCAGGGACACCCTCAACTAGATCAGGTTGCTCAGAGCCTTGTCTATCCTCACCTTGAATATCTCCAGGCATGAGGCCTCAACTAACTTCCTGGGCAACCTGTTCCATTTTTCCAATACCTTGATAGTAAATAATTTTTTTCTAACATCTAAATCTACTTTTTCCTAATTTTAAATCATTGCTCCTCATCCTATCACTACAGGTGTGCTAGATACACAACTCATCACATTGCATATAAAATTTCTTCATATTTAATATATGTAATATGAATATGTATATTTCAGTATGAATGGGGATTAATGGGAACCACTGAATCAGAGGCATAGATGGTATCAGTTTGTTTTATTATTTTATTTGAAGATTTTTTGGGTTACATTTGTTATATTATTTCAAGGATATGTATTTCTTGTGAATAACATTTCCCAGTTCTAAACAAGCAACTCATAACCTGATCCTCATTAATCTTACAATACAGATACTGCAGGTCTCTCCAAAGAATGGCTAAAAACAACATGTGGGACAAAACGCTGAAAACAACATAGAAGATAGAGTGGTGGTTTTGTTATTTGTACATACCAACATTATAAAAACTGTACATTTTGTTTGGACCAGATATGCAGAGGGCTGAGATGCTAGATGTATCTTATATATCTCTGTTGGTTTCAAAGGTGAAGCTCTGGACTCATCCCTTTAAATACAGAAGCACACATTCCAGACTGGACTTTCTTGATTTCAATAATAGAGTTTATTTCAGCAACAGAAGAGTGTAATTTTCACACTGTTATTCAAAAAGGCTGAAGATATGGTGGCCATATCCTCTGCTGTTTGCCATAGTGTTAATTTACAAACTACAGTGATCATTATGATTTAGTCTTTTGCCATAAAATGAAAAATAATTTTCTTTTTTATTTTATATCATCAGGGATATGAGAAAATGGAGTTTCTTGCTACTCTGAGATGGATTTTTCTCACTGCCTGAAGAGATCTAAGCCACATGCACTCTAGTTCTGAATGAAAAGTTGAGCAGTATTTTGAAAAGGTTTTTGACCAAGAAATAAAAGGAAGAGCAACATAGTGAGAAAAACTCATAAAAAGGACTTCTAAAGTTTCTCAAGGGATTCAGGGAATGTAAGAGAAAATAAAAGGTAGAAAAACTACCAGCACTCAAGCAAGAAATTATAATATGCTGAAGCTGACAAAACTATCCATTTGAAACTGTCAGAAGAATTCATTCCATACAACAAGAAAATATTTCAAGAGGACAAAACCCCAAAATATAGGCAATAAAAGCAAAAAAAAATTCATCTGAGCAACAGATAATCCCAGGTGACAGCACTCACAGTTAAAGATGACAGATATGTCACTGACAGACAGAAATCAAGGAAGAGATGGAAGAATTCAATCGAGGTGTAGTTAACAAGAAAGTCCATTTACCACTGAACTTTGACCATGATGCATAAAACAGGGAGAGGAAGATCCTTCAAAGGACTGTGGAAATGATTAAAAGAGAATGTGAATAGTGCAAAGTTTTAGGCAGATAATTTTGAAAGATGTGCAGAAGTTATGAGTATTGTGAAAGTAATTTTTTTTTTAGAACGTAATTTTTTTTTTTAGAAGGCAACGATTATTCCTCTCAGAAGAATTAGAAACACAACTCCCATTTCTTTAAAAACTAAAGGGTTTGCAGTTATTCTCTGTTTTCACATTGGTGTCCTCATCCCTCCAAGAAGACCATTAATGCTGTTTTCCACATTTTGCATTTAACAAACTTGCTAAGGCATCCCTTGGTAGAGTCTGTCTAAACACTTGAGCTTCAGAAAAAAGACCTCATCAGCAGCTATGTGGCTTTTTTAGGAGGATGTGCTTCTAGTATCTGGACATGATTTGGTTTTCAAAAATGAACTTTCAGTTCTAAACACAAACAGCATGAGGAAAATATTTTATTTGGAAAAAGCTCTCATTTGAAGGTTTCCATATCTTTGCAGTCCTTGGATATGTTAATTCAAAAAATATTTCAAAAGCATCTCTCAAAGTATGTCCCATATTTCAGGCTACAGAAGCTGTTAAAATTTATTTCAACTGAAGCTCAGTGAAGGGATTGATATCTTACAGCCCTTCCCTTCTCAAGTGCAGGTTAGTGAACACACACAAAGTTAAAAGAGACCAGACCAGACCCTGAAATTTTTAATCAGATGGAACTCCCGTACCTCATGAGGTGAGAACTTTGCTAAAGTTAGAACTTAGTAGACTTCTCTCCGTTCCGTTGCTGCGTGTGTGAACTTTGCTTAGCTTCAGGACAATTAGAGTTCAGAGGCACAAAGGCACTGCAGAAACTTCACTGCTTATAGCCTGAGGCCAGATCTTGAAGGATTTCTTCCTTTCTTACTCAGCACGTGTGCAGGAAAACTTCTACTGATACTGGGAGCTGACAGCCTAAGCAAACACATCAGGGAGCGATTAGAAAATTGTGTTGCACAGATTGTGGTGAGAGCCTTGCTGGAGGGGATTTCAGCATTTACTTTAACAAAAATCAATCAAAAATGTTAACCGGAAGTTAACACTAAGTTTTATTATTGATTTATCAGTAGAACTGATTAGAACAGCTCTACACTGTGTAATATATTACACTCCTTTCTAGAGGTCTAATATTGTAGCTTAAATATAATACAGTTCTAATTTTAAAAAAAGTGACTCTGTCATAGAGCTTATTCAGACGTTACTGTTATGAGAACAATTATAATGATGATAGTAAAATATTCCCCTAAAGGAAATAGTGCCCAGAAGGTCTAAACATGCAGTTCAGAATTTGAATAGGAATTTATTAAAACAAAAATAGTGGAATTTTCAGACTAGCTGTCTTTAAATGCTTGTTTTCAGCTTTCTGTGTGCTGCTTAAGAAAGGCTATACTATATACTATATTTTGCATTGGATTGTAGAGTATAAAATTATCTATTCCAGGACTCAGCAAAATGTTGTGAGGTTTTTTCTGCACTGATGTAAATACAGACATGTCCCAGAGGAAAGCATACACATCTTTTGTCTATGATTTCCATATTATTTGATAAGATTCTGGAAAATCATGGAAAATTAATGTTGTTGGCATTTCAGAGCTGTAGGACTTCATGTGTATACGGTATATAATCAAAATAATCTAAAAGTCATGCAATAAATCCCAAAAATCTTTTCATCAGACATATATAACACAGGTACACTTGGTAAACTATGAAGTAGCATTGTTGAAGTGCAATAAGAGCTTTCTAGTTTTTTCCCTAGGGTTTGGATAAGTGGCTTGAGTAAACAGCAGGATAGATTTTGGGACAAACGATTGGCATGTCATTTGCTAAATCACAGACAAATATTGCTAGCTGCCATGAATGATATTCACAGCTCCTCAAAATACAAAAGATGATAAAAAGTCATGATCTGGCACAGACATTGAGTCTAAATGGCACAAACTCATACAAATGAATGATCATTTTGCTGTAAAAGCAGTGTCAAGAGCAAAATTGGCATAGTGAGCACTCTGTGACATGATGGAAAAGGAGAAAAACAACACAAGAGATATAAACCTCTTTTTCAACTGAAATCAAAGTAAGACTAAATTCAGTTTGGTTGTCCAAAGGTGTATATCCAAGGTTTGGTTGTTAAACACCAAACTAGCTGATGGTAACTGTCTCTAAAAACCTGCTAATCCTTCATTCAGCTAATTTTTATTTATTTTATGTATTTATTTATTTTTAAATGATCTTATAGACTTGCATTGTTTAAAAAAGTAAAACCTGGAATTTGATTATCGTTACATTTTTGAAAAATATATTTACCAGATAATGAGATAAGATCACTGGGTACAAGTATGTGGATGCAGAGAAATTCACGCTTCTTCAATGAAGAAGCAGTTAATAATTATTTTTAAATTAAATCTATTAATTGTGTCAATATGACATGAATGTAACTGTCATTACAAGATCATTACAGGGAATTTCTTTATCTGAGACTATGCTAGGAGGGATGATAATTGTTACTGCTAATAAAAGTAACTACTATTACTTGGATTTTAAAATATAATTACATCATGGGACTGGTTTTCTGCCACTTACACAACCCATCTAATAACCATATAACTAAATTAGAAATGGATGAGGTGGATAGCAGAGATTAAATCCAGATTTACCCTTTCTGATGGTATATAGGAAGTTCTTCCAGGACTGACTGAATAAAGTGCACATAGTTAGTACAAAGATATTTATTTCAGCATCTCAGTAAATTCAGATGATCAGAAGATAAACAAGGCAGCTGCTCACACCAAGCTGGCTGATGCTACCAGCAGTAAAGCTGAAGGTTACTCTGTCTGATGCCAGGTTTTTGCTACTGACCCCTGCAGAGACCCCCTCTGTACCTGTGTATCCATTTGGCTCTTCATACATACCTGCACATTGCCTCCATGATGCCCTTTCTATCCTCCCAAACCTCCCTGGTGCCAACTACTCCATCATGTCAGGATGTTATCAGTGTTGCTTGCATTGATACGGCTCAGCAAAATAACATATATATCTCTCCCACTCAAATAAATAATTAAGAAAGTGCAGGTTTTATCTGTACCATAGAAATTTTATCTGAGGAATGTGGTAAATAATAATGTGATTTGTTATCTGACCAAAACTGAATGTAAAGTATATAAATATCACAGACAGAAAGAACGTTCTCTACCTGCAATAGTTAGGATATAATAAATATTTTATTTTCCATAAGTTATTGTGAGTGTGGCATCTTTAACTGATGGAACTGAAATAGAAAATGAGGGCTGGATTCAATCAAAAATATGTCAGGCTTCTGTAATATGACAGTGCTATTAAATATATTTTTATATGTTCATCCAATAACTTTTATGTGGCTTTTACATAGACCCATTCCTTTACCTTTTCTCATTCTCTTTCTCAAGTTTGGAAGATGAAATATAGATCTATATCTATATGTGTGTCTGTGTATCAAGAGCTAATTCTGTTGAGAGAGAGACAAAGGTAACTGAATGAGCTTGATGAGCTTTCTTTGATGAGTGAGGGATTTTGAGAACCTGTTTAATCCTGTAGGGAACAAGGGAGTGCATCTCATTCCTTACAGTGTGGCTGTGGTGTATCATGGGCAGTTTTCACCTGGGATTGTGCTCAGTGTTTTTGTTAATGAGCTGGAAGACAGAGAACATTAATTCACCTTGCAGAGGACACTATGGTGGGAACTGTTGCAAAATACAGTGTAAGAAACCACAGAAGGGGCCTAAAAAGGAGATTAGAAGGAGAGGCAGGAAATGAGATTCAAGCAGGGAAAATGCATTTGTGAGAAAAAAAGAACTCAGAACTCAGTTGAAACTGGAGAGTAATTTAAAGTCTGATTAAAAGCCTCTTGACATTAGTGGAAAAGATGCACGCTGATTTTAATGGGCCTTGAAACTGATGTCTTTTAAAGCACTTTGAGTTCCTTGAATGAAGGAGGCAACATACAGCAGTCCTGATCTTGAGAGGGAGAGTTTGGAGTGTATGCTGGTAGCAGGAGGAGCCCGGGAAGCACTTACAGACTTATTGAGTCTGTGAAAGTAATAACAACATTTTCACTTCACCTTATCTCTCTTTTAGCCTATCCCCATGTTTCTTACAGATATGGAGGTGAATAAGGTATAGGGGGCCTAGTTTATGAGCATGATACTTGATTTATGTATGTGGAATCCCCAAAGTTACATTTGTCACTGTGCTTGTGATTGAAAATTATGGGGTTGGAATGTTGCAACAGAAAACAACATTTCAGTGATGTGTAGTACAAGTTGTATAGAATGACTGCTTGGAGGGTGTCTTGCAACAAACTTTGTAGGTGCACTGAATAGTTTATGCTATGCATGAAATATTGAAAGAGTTATTTTACTTCCCAAAGTCATAATACGAAGGATTCCCTTACTTGATTTACTAAACAGACATGATAAGGTGTAGGAAAAGCTATGCATTTGAAGTAGAAACTATTCAGCCAGGCTGTGAATACCTGATCCTTTTATTTTAAATCCAGCATATACACAAAGCAGGAAAATAATCTTCAATATTAACATAACCACTGGCTCACCTGATCTCCTATGAACACTAACTTAAGCTCATTTATTAATTTTAATTGTGCTACATGCTGTGACATTAATGAAACAATCTAAAAATGATTTTTTAGAAGCTAACATGAGCACTATAACTCTATATACTCACATCAGCGTTAGGAGTTTAAGCATCTATATGGTTTTGTACGAAGTGCAAAGATCCCAGTTTTAAAATATGTATATACATATATAATCTTATTTCTCAAACAGTTCTTTTAGTTGTACTATTTTGAATGTTTTTATTTATTGCTTTGTCATCTTCTTTATTATCTTCTTGCTACTTTCATATCTTTTTTTTTTCCATTTTTGCCTTTCGTCCTATATTTCTGGTCCATAAAAAAAAAAAAAAAAAAAAAAAAAAAAAAAAAAAAAAGACTAAAGAAGAAAAAAAAAGAAACAGAAAATGAAATATCAAACCCATTTGAAAATTAAACATTACAAAACTAAACATAAGTATAAATTGCCTTTTTGCCATTTTTGGTAAAGCATGTGGAATGAAGAAAAAAAACAACTTTCAAGTTTTAGTTAAACAGAAATATCTTAATAAAGATACAAATTTATGTAAGTTTTTAAAAATTTTGCTAATTGGAAAAACAGGGGTGTACAGCAATGTTGCAACTCACTGAATGCAAAAAAATATAAGACAGTGGAACTGGTAAGTGATAATGAGACACTCTACTGTTTGCAACTGTGCTGAAATGTCTGCCCATATCCCTCCTGAATCATTCATATGCCATATGTTTCTAGTGAACTGGTCACTGAGTTGCCTTCAAAATCTCTATCCCCCAAAGGATGCTAAGGGCTTGACTTTGTACTTGGCATCATTCTACAAATGACAAAATAAGTGCTTTTTTTGGCCTTTTCCCATTTCAAGAAGCATTAGCACAGGTAAGATGCTGAGACTTTCCTGATCAGTCCCTCCAACTTGCAGGGTACCTGGGTGGGCAGTGAACAACAATGGAGATATCTCACCATCACCAATAAGACAGGTAAGCAGTTGCAAGGGTTAAATTTTAATATTTGTTGTATTTTACAATTCAGTGTCATGGTTTAACGCTGTCCCGGCAATTAAACCAAGTAACTGATGCTCTCTATTAATCTCTCTCTCCTCCCTGATAAAGAAAGGAGAGAGAATAAGGAAGAGAGATTGATGGGTTGGAAACTAAACTACAAAGCTTTAATGAAGCAGTAATGATAAATAGGAAAAAATACTAAATATATACAAATATACAAATATACAGGAAAATTGATCCCACATTCCTTCCTCCCTTTCCCCCCAGTAACTCTCACATCCCCACTGAGGCTGCAGGGCAGCCCTGGGAAAGTCCAGGCTGGACTCCTGGGGTCAGCAGCAGTGGGGAGCTGGAGGCAGGAACACACAGATTCAGGCTGGCATGGATCAGGAGCACAGGCAGAGGAATGGATGGAATCCTCCCAGGATGCCGAAGCAAAACAGGGAATGGGTGAAGAAAGGGAAGCAGGAAAGGCAGGAAGGGCGGGAAGCTGGAAGCTGGCTTGACCCTTGTGATCCCTCAAGTTTATACTGTGTATGATGTGTATGGGATGGAATACTCTGTTTGGTCAATTCTGGCACTTGTGTCCATTTCTCCCCAAAGGAGGGCTGCAGGTGGGACCTCTTTATTCCTCTTGGAGGTAAAATGTTCCTCAGAGCTGAGCAGTGTCCTTGGCTCTGCACACCAGTCTCTAGCAGTAACTATAAACATGAAGTGTTATCAGTCCTAGAAACACACACTGTCTGAGAAACTTGATGTTAAATTCAGCAAGTGTAGCTACTTACAAGAGACTTAGCTGAAAGCAAAAGTACAAGACAGAAAATCACCTTTATCCTGGCCCAAACCAGGACATTCAGTCTTATTCTTTTTACCCTTCTAGTGCTTGGTTTTGCTGGGCTCAGTTGCAGTCAGGTGAACACCTAAAGATAAGTGGTTCACTGTGGCAGAGTGACATGAGTGGCAGCCCTGTGTCACCACAAGCCAAATAACTATGCACCACATATCTGCTGGGCAGAATAACCACCTCTCCTTGATTGCCCTGCATGCCATCTGACAGGCAAATATCAGACACTTGCACAAGAATGGGGAACTTCTCCTTCCAAGCAGATGTCTGCATGAGTAGGAACTTGGGTGAAGTTCGTAGGAGAAGGTCCTGCAGGAGCGGGCAACTGCCCTCTTCTTGGAGGGGTTTTTTTAGAGCCACGGTGGCAGTGACAGCTTCAAATGTAGCCATCTGAAAAAGCTCTGAAGCAGACAAAGGTGTCCCTTAGTGTGTCTGGAATATAGGGATGGTATGTGTTGCATAGCTGATAAATGCTGTGACATTCAAATCTCCTTCAGAGCCGTGACAGAAAAGTCTGCTTTACAACACTTGCAGATGCACGGTCACAACTAAGTCAGTCCTAAACATCTCTAAAGTACAGGCAGTGATGCAGGAGATTTTCTAGACATACATTCATTTGACATGTTATATGACTTGGCATGTGATACAAACAGACTGGATTTTTTGTCCCATATGGGAATTTCCTCAAAGGGCATCTTCTTTTAAGAAGGACGAGCAATATGACTGAAAGTAATTGTGTTGCAAGAAAACAGCATACAGTCTGGTCCTCTAGAGCTGACTCAAAGGATTTTGGAAATAATGGGAATTTCTCCTGTGATACAACACAAAACCAGGCCTTTAGTAAACAGAAATAAATACATTTATACAGAAAAGGACAGATACTTCTCTGAAATAAATCTGGACCTCCCCAGTGACTTATACTGAGAGTCTGGCCTTATAATTTTAATTGTATTCTGGTCTGTGTGAGGAGAGGCTGGGGCTGCCCTGTGCCCAACACAGATGGTTCCAGCAGGTACCAGCCAGAGGAGCAGGAGGAGGAGGAGAAGCAAGCAGGAGGAGGAAGAGAAGGAGGGAGAAGACAATAATGATGATGACAATGATGATGATGATGAGAAGGAGAAGGAGAAGGAGAAGGAGGAGGAGGAGGAGGAGGAGAAGGGGAAGGAGGAGGAGGAGGAAGAGGAAGAGTAACAGGAGGAGGAGGAGGAGAAGGAGGACGAGTAACAGGAGGAGGAGAAGGAGGACGAGTAACAGGAGGAGGAGGATGAGGAGGAGGAGGGCCCCAGGCCACAGCTGGGGGATATTTCCTCCAGGAGCTGTGGCTGAGGAGAGCCTGGGGTATGAATTACCCACCCCCAGATGTTCAAGGTAGTTCTGAGGCCAGGGGTTGCCCTGTTGCCAGACACAGAGATTTTAGTGCTAGTGCAATATAAAATCATAGAGAACTGCCAAGGAAAGCTGCTTCTTGACCAAGGAGTGCACATTGCTCCCTTTGTAAAATGTTTATTAGAAAATGTAATTCAGGGCATTAAAATGTCCATGAAAGTTTAAAATAAGTGAAAAACAGTGTTGTAATGTTTTTTTTTTTTCTGAGCTCTCTATGTGGTTTTCTACCTTAGGATTAGGAAGTCCTTTAATAAATTTTAATGAAATAAAGCTAAGTCATCATCAGTTATGATTTGTTACTCATAAGAAATTAATAATTTCAGGTTAAAATCACATTAAGTTGCTGAAATTGTTAGAAACATCTACTAGGAGCCATATAATTCTTTACACAAATATTTGCATATTTTTTATTTATACTGATAGCTATCAGTAGAGCAAACTAAATCAGAAGACTTATATTTGCTAAATGTGTTTCTTTAACACTGTTTATGGAATATTATGAATGGAAAAACACAGAAAGTGGTTCTTTTCTTGCATTTTCCAGACAATTTTTTATATTCCTTTGAGTCTTCTCCCTGATACAATTTGAAAATACTTATTTATACTATATTGTTTCCTGATTTCCTCTCTCAGTTTTCCTGTCCTCTCCCATCAATGTCTCACTTTGAACATGGGATGGATTTATTTTGATGTAGCTTGAACTATCTAAAGTACAGACATCTAGAGTATTGATCCTCAGTGTGTAGTGCAGAATCAACTAATGCTCTTTACATCCCATCCAATCCCACCATGGAGATTTAAAAGGATCATGATTCTGGTTAGGTGATAAAAACTCATCTGCACACCCACAAAGGAACACAGAGAGACAAAAGCAGGAGAGGCATTCCCAATAATACCCTGTTCTGACTGCTCCAATGTCCATCCCAGGAGGGGTCAGCCCATCAGATGCCTGACTGTCCAAATCCGGAGGAGCACAACTGCACAAAGACAGGTGGGAACACAAATTAAGGGCTCAGAGGAAGGAACACAGTTTCTGGTCTCAGGAGAATCTCAGTCCAGGAGTGAAACCCATGAGTGAAACTCACATGAGTCAATGCTGAAGCACCTGGGACTGAGGAGGTTGCTGGATGGGAATATAAGACACACTATGGGATGCAAAGGAAAAGGATTTGGGAATTGAACAGGTTTTATTTGGCCAAAGGAAGGGATATTGAAGAGGAACTACTGTGTGAAAATATTGGGATAAAGGGGATAAAAAGGATTGGTCATGTGTAAATAACTGCTTCTCAGTACACTTAATAAATGCCTGTCTAAAAAAAAATCCTGGTTGAGGAGTTCTCTGTTCTGTAAGAAATGGGTTTACAGAGTGTGGGCTCTGGGTGATAAAAAGCATGATCAGGACCAAGGCAAGATGTTCCCTGCTGGAAAGACAGGAATGAGTGAGGCCAAGCAGAAGCCTTTGGGATAGGGCCAGGGAAGAGAAACCCCTGTGTACCACTCGATGCAAGTGTAAGTGTGCACATGTGTTAAAGTTTGAGTAGTCAGGGAGTATGTGGTGTGGTCTGGAACCAGAGGAATCTCTGAGGGTGAAATCACAGTATAGTTGGATATTGGGGTCCAGTGGATTCTTGGCTAGCTATACATGTATATGTGACAGCTCTCTCAGAGCTGAAATTCCCAGCTTTAGACCTTCCTTGGAACCACTTAAGGGCTGTTGCTATTCTGTGTTTTAGCCATGTATGTCAGGATAGGCTGAATCTGGAAGTAGCTGACCCTTCTTCATCCTTTTCAGGAGTCTGTGGTGACTGCTTTAGATCGGATAGTTAAGATTCCAGTGAGGAGAATCTTATCCCTGTTCTCCTGCTTTTACTGAGCTTTGGGGTGTTGGAGGGTTTCCTTGACTGAGTAGAGGGCCTAAAATCAACAATTCCAAACTGTTTCATCTCAAATTTCACATCAGACAAGTTCCTCCCATGGAGTACAGTCCTGCAGGATGAGCTTCAAGATTTCTTCAAACCCAGACCAGCAATGGATTCTGTGATTTCATGGAGAAGCTGCTCTTTGGGATCAGACTCTTCTGCAGAGCTGTAGCAATTGTCCTTCTACCACTTGAGGACATGATTTATTTAGCTGGTGGTTTTGGTCTGATAGTTGGACTTGATGATCTTAGAGGTCTTTTCCAACCTTAATAATTTTATGATTCCATGAAATTCTCCAGTGTGGGTCCTACTACTGATTAATTCAGTGTGGGTTCCTCTCCACAGCCACAGGTTCTTTGAGGAAATGTTCTTTTGCATGGGACCTTCTCCACAAGACACAGTACCCGCCTGTAGCCTCCAAGAGCTTTCCATGGGCTGCAGCTTCCTTCAGGGTACATCCATAGCTCTGGCATGGGGTCCTCCCCACACTGCTGGGTGTATATCTGGTCCTCCATGGGCTGCAGGGTCACAACCTGTGTCACCATAGTCTTCAACACAAGCTGCAGGAGAGTCTTTGCTCTGGTACCTAAAGGACTTTTTCCTCTCCTTCACTGACCTGGGTGTCTGCAGGACTGTTTTTCTCATGTTTTCTCACTCCCCTCTCACAGCTGCTGTGCAGCATTTTTCACTCTCTTAAATAAGTTATCACTGAAGTGCTACTAATGTCACTGTTTGCCCCAAATTTTTCCAGTGGTGGGTTCATGGTGGAGCTGATGGCTCTGTCTGACATGGGGACAGATTCTGGTGTCTTCTGACAGCCCTGCTACCAAAACCTTACCACATAATATTTCCAATATTTGATGAGACAGACTTGGATAATTAAAGATAATCCTAATCACTATCGGATAATGCTGGGTATTTGTGGAGATTCTTTAGTGTCAGGAATCCTTGTGAAAGCAAATTGTTAGAACTGAACCTTAGAGGAGCTATTTGAACTTCACAGGGCTCAGCTCATATGGTTTGAAAGAAGTTTGGTTTGTAGAGATTGGAACTGAATCAGATTATAACAGAGTGCAGGGAATGAATCTTCAGATGGATTCTTCACATCAAGGCTGTTCTTATCTTCATAGTCAGGAGGCTTTATCTGTACTCAGCAAAGCATTGAAACTCAAGAAGCCAAGAAGTTCAAGCTGTCTGCCACAGAAAAATGACTTCTCTCTCCATTTGTCATTTAAACACAGACATCATCTGGTCTGAGCTATCTTTGAAAGAGCAATCATTATTTCTCCAGGTCACTGAGCTGTTGCAGCTTTGGGATGTTCTAGAGACTGATCAGCCCTTTTTCCTGAGCCATTCCAGCCACTTTAGAGATAGCCTTAGAGACTGGAGGTATTATCTGAAGCAAGGAACTGAACAGGAAATTTCTCATAAAATGAAAAAGTGGAAAGGTCCCTTCTTCTGGCCAGAAACAGAAGCTTCTTATTTTGAAAGAGAAAGGGATTTGATGGGAAAAAAGAATATTTCATCAAAGATGTTTTGGTTTAAGACACTATCTAAAAAGCAGGCATTTTTCTCAATATGTTTGCTTGTAACACACTTAGAGCAGCCCCAGGGAACAACACAATCTTTGTTACTGTCTGGTTATTGTCAGAGCTGTTATTTGTGCAGTTGCTATTTACTACTGTTATAACTTTCTCACACCTTCCCACATTTCTTATAAATAAGGACATCTACTTTTCTTAGGATCCCTAAATTTCAGGTTTTTCACTGAAAGGGATAATTTTGAGTTGCTAACAAATGACCAAGGGATAAAAAGTCTGCAACAAGATGGAGTAAGAGCAGATGGGTTGAGCACAGCTAACAGTTTGAAATAATTGAAAAGGAGAATGAACCTATTTTTCCTCCCTATGCTGCCTCACCCACCCCATTTTCCCAGCCTATGATCTCCTGTGCTGGCTCTGGTACCTGTCTGGAACCATGATACGAGAGATAAAACAGGAATTTTTCTTTCAGTAGTTTCTCAAGCTGTATCAGTGGCCTAAGGGATCTAATCCTCAATCTCTGCATCCTCTCCTCCTGGAGGAGTGACATGATGTGCTCAAAAGGAGGAGTAGATGTCTCCACTCACTACAATAAATAAATGGATAAGACATTCCTGACTCTAGTTACCAAAGTAAGGACTAATTATGTTTTCATAACTAAACTGGTGATCTTGAATTTTGTTAAAGATCAAATCATAGAGAAATGGCCAATCTGGTCTGCTGAGTTGGCAACTCTGGGTCAGTGCTGCCTTATATATTTGTCTCTGAGGATATTTTTAATGCATGCTAAATGAATTAAAGGCAAAACCATGCTTTCTGGACAAAAAATAATAAAGGTGTTATATGATATTTCTGTGAAGAATAGAGCATTCAAACAGAAAACAAAAATCTGAAAGTTCGCAAGTGCCTAACACTGCATTCTGGAAGCAATGTGGAACAGGTGGTGTTTACTGTCAATATATGAGTGACTGCTGACATTTTAGATGTGCCAAGCACATCTAAAACTCCTGCCTGGGGCTGACTGACTCAGCAGGAACTGGAGGTGTGTGATCCCCAGAGTGTCAAATCAGGGCCAGGAAGAGCACCCTCCTAAACTGCCATGGTATTATTTGTCTCTACCTTATGCATCCAGATCCTTAAATTTCTGAAGTGTACACATGTTCTATTTTAGTAGCTATCGCTCCTCAGATAGGAAACATTGACATAAAGATTTCAGATATTAACAAATAGCAAACATTAAAATGAGCACAAATATTTACTCATTTATTTTTCTGATGCATTTAAGTCTACTGAGATGCTAAATCTTTTTTTTTTTTTTTTTTTAATTCCAACCTGTTATTACCGTTGAGTGAATTTCAGTATGAAAGGTACATTTTTGTTTTTTTAATTATTAAATTACTTTTATTTCTTAATAAAAGAACATTTTATATAAACCATGCATTTTTTCTTTTTTCCTTCCTCCACTGGAAACCTGGGAAACAGAAATCCAGTCCAGAAAACTGATTGTTTTCCTGGAAAAAACAAACAAACAAGAGGTTTTCAAACAGTTTTTTGGGGTTTTTTTGATTTTTTATTGCTTTAGCACAATGATAATGTTCCATGCTTTCCTTTTTTAAAAAACATAAACAAGAGCATGCAAACAGCCCCAAACAAAGCAAACAACAAACACACAACTTTTTCAAGAGCTCTTCTAGTTCCCCAACTGAAGCCAAGTGCCCAATTTCCTTACATTATTCTCCCAAGATTATTAGCAGCTGCATTTTCCATCTCAGATATTTGGTCATAACTATGGTCTCTAGCATTGGAAGTGCACTCCTGTGTAGAGAGGAAAAGGAGAACTGCTGAATAATTGTCAGTGTACAAAAACTGTCTTCATAGACTCTCTGTTATGTCTTTGGAATGAAACTCTTCATAGGCTGCAAGTTTTTAGGATTCATGCTTCCCAGTTCAGAATACCATTTAATGATTCTAAAGGACAATTTTCTTACTGTAATAGAAGAAAAAGAAACTGTAGAAAGCTAAATACAAAATACATTTTAAAAGCTCAGAAGGACAATTATAAAATCAGCCAAAACTGTAGCTTATCTAATTTAACCATCTTTTATTGAACTTCACGACTAGGTCCTATGAATAGAACACTGTTCAGCACTGCATTTCTCTTGTAAAAGAAATGACTGAATTGACTCAGTAAAATATTTTATTTGGGTGGGTTTGAATTCATCATTTTTAAACATATATTATTTCTCAGTGAATTACAATGAAGTAAGGGAATCAGAGATAACATACTTTTAGAAATTAGAGTTCACTTTAAAAAGTCATATTTGCTGTTACTCAGGTTGTTTTTTTTTCTTAAAAAATTGATCAAACCAAAATAAGACAGTACTGAGCAGACATTTCAGAGGCAGCTTATAAAGAAAAAAGGGAAAATTAAAGGAAGTAAGGAATCTTTTCTTGTGGGTTTGACTTATCATGTATTCAAAGGTCAGCTGAAAGTTGCACAGAAAATCAATTTGTCACATGCTGCTCTGTGTGAGAGTTTTTGCTGTCAATGACCTGGAATGAAAATGCCCCACAGACAATACCTGACATCCTCCCAACAATAAACACACACCTTTAACTTTTCTATCCTGCTGTAATACCTTTCTCCCATCCCAGCCTCCCCACATCTCACTCCAGCAGGCCCTCTCATTCAGGTACCTTCGGGAAAAAAACAAAATCTGCCTTCTGGGGCTGAAACAACAGGAGAAATTGGCTGATAAAACCTTATCTATACTGTCTACATCTTCAGACAAAGCTGGAGATGTGAATCCAGATTACTGATCACGTTTGGCTAAAACAGCTTTTGCAGCTGAGAGTCTACAAGCCAAAGACAGGTGAATATCAGTGACTGTCAGGAAGCACAGATTTATTGTGGAGATAATGCTTGGCTTGGCTAACAAAGCTTTAACAATGCCATTAGCAAGTCTCCCATGGTTCTCCCTGACTTCTTAAACCCCATGGTGTTAATTTGCTTTTTTATGCTGTCATGAGGGTCTGATGCTCGTGATCCCTCAAATTTATATTGAGCATGACATGTATGGGATGGAATACTCTGTTCGGTCAATTCTGGCATCTATCTTGTCCATTCCTCCCCAAAGGAGGGCTGCAGGTGGGACCTCTTTACTCCTTACGGAGGGTAAAATATTCCTCAGAGCTGAGCAGTGTCCTTGGTTCTGCACACCAGTCTCTAGCAGTAACTATAAACATGAAGTGTTATCAGTCCTAGAAGCAGACACTGTCTGAGAGACTTGCTGTTAATTTCCACAAGTGTAGCTACTTACAAGAGACTTAGCTAAAAGCAAAAGTACAAGACAGAAAATTAGCTTTATCCTGGCCCAAACCAGGACATATTCCCCTGTGTATTCTCAGCTCTGATGTACAAGCCTGAAACATATGAGCCCAGCATCTTGGCTACAAGCACCATCAGGAAGCTGAAGCTATATATTGTAAACCCAACAAAGGTCTTAAAACAGTGGCCTGGGGGAGACAGTCTGCCAGTACACAGTGATGTAACAGGACCTGGATGCAGCACATCGAGCTGCAGGTTACCATCCTGTTGGCATCAGAGATTTGTCTATGTAAAAGATTTTTTTGCAGGTCTCTCTTTGAATTTATGGATGAAGTTTTTTAACTGACAGGAAATTGTTGGCTTTGTGGATTTGTTTTCGGTTTGTTTTTTGTGTTTTTTTTTTTTTTTTTGCATCACTAAATAAAATGTTTACCAAGAAAAGATTTTTTAACATGATCAGTGGGTCACAATAAGCCTGCTACTGTAAGTATTCTCAACTTTACCAAATGAATATAGAGCACTTAAAAGTGCTTTAGAAAGTTTCTTCTTCTATAAATAGATAGAAACACATCTCTTTTTTTTTTTCTTTTTTTTTTTTTTTTTTGTAAATATCCAAGTCTTGTTAAGCCTAAGAAACTATGATTCCTGGAGAAGAGTCATACTGAGGTCATAAGAAGTGACCAGTAAAGAGATGAGGCAATAAATTGTCCATTCAGTAAGGAGTGGAATTAATGAAGCTTAATTACTTAAGTCCCTACCCCATCCTTTGTGGATTTTCTGTTGTACAGTAATGCTGTTCATAGACTTTTTGTCAATGGGAGGTATTTTCCTCTCCTCAAGTCACCTGCTTTCATGGCAGTTGGGCAAAAGGAGATTTCAGGGAGTCCAGTGCAGCTTGAGGCATTAGTCCATAAACCTTCATCAAAGTAGTAAGAGATTCAAATGCTACTTGGGGAATGAAGGAGAAGATTAAAATATTGATTGATGTAAAAATACACAAATATTATACACTATTAACGATCATCCAGCAGCTGTTTACACAGGGAACAGATAGCAAAGAAATATATTTTAATACTTCTTAATATATGTATCTTAATTACATTTATTTCCATTAAGTTTTTACATCTTGCATGAAGTCTAGGAGGACTCCAATATACTCTGCTCCAGAAGTAGAAGGGAATTTTAGTTACATTACATTGACATAAAATGCAAGACCAAAAATAATGCTTGATTTTAGAGCACTTCTGAATTACTTCAGTGATGTTTGTTCTACAAATAAAGAGAGAAAAGCCTTTTTTTTCAAATAATACACTAACACTCCACCCTCAACAAGCAACAGGGATATTTGGTATAGGAGATGTTGGAAAGATGAACCATGCCAGGAGCAGTCGCTTAGTTATTATCACTAGGGGATGATTTGAATTACAAGAATGTGATATCTAACTAAATTAAACTACATATTTTACATCAGCTTGGGTCTAGGAATTTATTGTGAATTCTGCATATCAAATTGCAACATCTAAAGTTGTTGAGAGAAAGATGCAAGTTTGTTCTCATCAGTATTACATTTCTGAAGTCAATTGCATGTGCAGACAATACACAGAATATTTTAGTTGTTTTTTTGGTGACCTGAAGTTTGGGAGAAGGAAGCAAGGGAGTGTGATGGTCTGGTTTTTGTGGACTGTGTCTTCTAGGAACAAGGGTATATGAAGCCTTTACACTTTGGTTTTGAAGATCTGTGCAGATTAGATATTTCATCTTGCTGTTTACTTTTCATTCATTATTGTTTTCTGCCTGCACTGCTTTCAAGACAATTCAGATTTTAGTCTACAATACCCAGAGTTAGGATTTAGGCAGCTACATTAAAACTATAAAGAAGACATGAGATTTCAGATTATCTTTTATTAAAAAAACAAGCAAACAACAACAAAAAGAAATTATAAAATAAGAAACAAAAGAAAACAAAAAAAACCCCCACCAACACTTACTGGGGTAATTAATAATTAATTAACTATTAATTATTATTACTTATTATTAATAAGATTTACCTTGTTATTAAATTTCCATCAGGAGGCTGAGGGGAGACCTTATCATTCTCTATGACTCCCTGAAAGGAGAATGTAGTGAGGTGAGTGTTCTCCCAGCTAACAAATTATAGGACAAGAGGAAATTACCTCATGTTGTACCAGCAAAGTTTAGATTGGATATTAAAAGAAGTTTCTTCATTGAAAGGGTCGTCAAGTACGGGAACAGGCTGCCAAAGGAAGTGATTGAGTCTCCATCACTGGAATTATTTAAAAGTCATGCAGACTTGGTACTTAGGGATGTGGTTTAGTGGTAGACATGATAGTCTTAGGTTTATTGTACGATTTGATGATCTTCAGGGTCTATTCCAATCAAAATTAATCTGTGATTCTATGATCTTTATTTATTATGCAAACAGATCATGAATCCCAAGCTGTCCTTTCTCTCCTCAGAGGGAAAAAAAAAAACACAGAGAATTTGCTTCCTTGAAAAGAAGCAGCTTTGTCCCAGGAAAACTTCTAACACAGCCTTACCCAAAAACCAGGTGGGATTTTCCCATCATTTTATATGGCTTTATGGTGAGATCAGGGTTAATCCACACTCCACATAATCTGTAGGATCCCTCTTGGGTCTCAAAGTCCCGAGCCGACTTTGTCCAAGTATAGATCTGCTCCCTCTCTTGTACACTGCATGTGGGCAAAGAATATGTGATACATTGTTCCTTGTAATTAAACAGTGATTAATTTTCTTATTAAAATGTTTCCTATGAATATATAATATCTAAAAATAAAGTAATATAAGTAATATAATATCTAAAAATAAAGTCTTCTTAAAATAATTTGTTTACTCAATCTGGCAAACTCATTTTTCCAAGGAAAATCATTTTTCTCTGGTTTTATGTGTCTCTGACTGCATGTCAAAGACAAGACTACATAGTTTTAGAGAGCAGGGTATCAGTAATCAAGACGTGTCCTGCACATCAGCTGAAAGAATTTAGTTTTGTTTTTTGTTTTGTTTTGTTTTTTTAACGAGCTGGTACCTATTTCATGTCAGTGGGACTCATTTGATGTGATATAATGAGAGATGCAGTTGTGCCAGTCTTGTGCAAACTAAAATATGGGTCAGAAAAGTTTACCAAGGATCATGCTAATGAGTTCAGAGCTCAACATGTAAAAAAAAAAGTCTCTTCTCAAATGTTTCCGTAAGTCAAGCAGCTTTTTTGCAGCTTTATTCTTCTGCCATTTTTAGAGTCTCCTGTTCAGCATCCACTTAATTTTAAAAAAAAGGATACCTAGTTCAATATAGTCTCCTGAGAATCCCTGTGAATTAGATGGAAGAGCAATACTTTTTACCTATAGCAAAATAAAGTGAAGGTTAGTTCTGAGTAAGGACTACAACAGTAGGGAGGGGGTTTTTTTGTTGATTTGTTTTAAAATTTGTGATCATATAAAGGACTGGTAGTTCACAGTATTTTACAGTTCTCTGACTGATCTTACAGGAGTTCTTATTTACACTTTTGTGGCATCCTATAATTTTGAGTGTAGTATTGCTAAAACCATGTCTCCAAAGAAAACCGAGAAAACCCCCAAACCTCATTGGATTTTATTATGTCTCAGGGCTTTGAGGGTGTGTGTATGTTCAGCTTTCCAGCCTTTGAGCATTTAACTTACATTTAAGTAATTTCTCTCTTGCACATACAGGATGATGCACTTACCTACACTGGTAATATTAAAGCATTTTGAAAAAGAAATAATTTTTAAAATATTTTGTATCTATCTTGCCTGTACCTTTCAGGAAAATGTTATTTCTATTTGCAGACAGAAAAAGAACTCATGAACTGTGGGATTTATCTCACCTAATTTAGACTCCTGTAATAATGCTCTCTCCATCTGAGCTGGTCAAGAGAACTCTCTATATAGCAAATGGAAAGAAATGGCTTCAATTCATCTTCCCTATTCTGTATCTCCTGTAAGATGAAAGGACTCCTACACTAAAAATGCTTATGTATTTCCACTGACCATAAAAGAGAGCTCAGATACAGATGTCTCTGAAGGGAATGTATGATGTGCCCTATCCTAACAGAGTGAGGAATCTTCCCAAAATAACTTTTGTGTTCTGTAGATATTTCTACACACAGCCTCAGAATACCAAGGTAATTTAACACTAGTTTTCTCTGTAGGCTAATGTACTTTGCTCAGAACTGCTATAAATTCAGTCATTCTGAAAAAAAAGATTTAAGGTCTAAAGCCAGACTGCAAGTGCCTTAAGAGTAGCGTATTTATGCTTTCAGCTCCAGCAAGGAACTAAACCCTGCTGTTCAAATCTAAAGTTTTGACCACTGCATCATTTTTATTTGTGAATTAAGACCAGAAGGGAACTAGTGGTAGAGAAAAATTCTTGGAGCAGTTCATTCAAGAGACAGAACTACATCCCTGAGACTGTTCTTCTGCATCCCTGTTCTTTCTTCTGCAGATCTCTTGCCAGCACACAAGGTTATGGAGTAGGTCTCACATTTCATCCCACAGTGAGAAAATGATGGAATAGCAGCTTCTGGTTTTTTGCAGCTTGGGAACACCTCTTGTATGAGGTTCCTCTTCTGAGGTGCTCTTTAGGAAACTACTTCAGTTTAGGAAACTTCTTCAGTAGAAGTTAACATGTTGGCATGGAGTGCTAGAAATAAACTTCTGACAACTAATGCTCACACAGAGCATTGTCCAAGCACAGCAAAATATCCATGTCCTTAGGGGAAATTTTCCAGGCTGATCTTCTCTATCACAGTGTCAAAAAGTAACCAGTTCATAATGTAGTATATCCTTTATTGCTAATAGCAGCCTGCCCACATTGGACAGGGTAAAGGTTTAAAATAGGTTTAAAAAAAAATACATTTTCAGGTTTCTTATTTCATGACTTAACACAGGGATAATGTAATTTATTATTTGCTTTATTCCACCAAGACTTGTGTTTACTATAAATAATACTCAGACTGCAGTTTCTTCAGGATACTTGGGGGGTAAAACTAAAATGGTATCCTCAAATCACTCAGATTCTCAATGTTCATTAGAAGCAACATTAGAAGTAACATTACAGAAACATGAGTATTTATTTAGAAAAAATATCATTCATTACCTTCTCCATGAATAATTTGCCCTCTCCTGCAAACCGGCCCTTTGGGGGTCCCTTGCTTTGCTTTAGGTGATCTTATTCTGTCAAAATAAAGGCATCAATACTACTGTGGAAACTGTATGCCTCTATAAATCCCTGTGTTAGGGAATACATGTTCTGTGACTGTGCAGAAGAGTGAGAGGGTTGCACTATGAGAGCTGCAAAGTACTCAGACTTCAAGAATGTGTTGTGTTTCAAAATAAACTATCTACCCCTTGCTGACTTCAAGGGCAAGTGACACACACTCAATTAGAGGAAAGCTTTGCATATTATCTACAAGAACTTGCATAGCAGCCATCGTGTGATTACCATCCAAGGCTGTGATCCTATCATATCTCATAAAACACAGAGAATGGGGTCAAGGCGGTACCCAGGGAGAACAGCCTTGAAGGAGAAGCCCTGGAACATGCTCTAGATGTGCTTAATTCTCTCTCTGCTCTACATTTTTTCAGTCCCTAAAGAAGTAAAGTTTCCTATTGTGTTGTGGCTAAAAATGGTTACTTTTTTCCCTTTCCTTCCCTCATACAAAATCAGTATTCTTACAACTCATCCCGTTGTTAGTTCTGTTAATGTATCTTGGTTATAAATTGGATTAATTATCTGATTTAACTATCTAATAGAGTTGTTTTTTTCTGGTTTTTTTAATCTGATATGTTATTTACAATTTATTTAAAAATTCAGCTGGTATAAATATAAGCTTGTTTCCACTTTTCCGTGTGAGGAATTTTTGCATCAGCATCTACTTATCCATAAAATATAACTTGAATAAAAAGATGCACATTCAAAGTTGAATGATCATTCCACATTACCATATCAACATGTATTTTTATTCAGAAGGAAAAGAATTTCTTACTAGTTTGGCAAAATCTACTTTAGAATAATAAAATTGTTTCAGAATATCATCAACATACAGTATTTTCTATCATATTTAGTCTAAACAGACAATGGATCTAGATAAACATAAGCTTCTGGAATATCAAAACTTAACCAGATGAAGAGAAAAAAATTAATTAAACTGAATCAAATTGCATGAGGTATATCAGCTACTGAAAGCTCTTTGCTTTTGTGTAACCTTTCTCCTTGTTCAAGTCAACTGGGGATTAATTAAGTCCTTGACCTCCTCTTGGCAGGATGATTTCAAGGCCATTGTGTAAATTATAGTTGTTGAAATTAATTAGTCTTCAGACCAAGAACAGGGGAGTTATTTTCAGTCCTAGTTTGTGCAAAAGACAGTATTAGTGTTTGTATAGTCTATCTATAGACATGCATGATTGTGTCAGAAAGCCTGAGACTGAAAAGTATTTCCTTTATGAAACAAGCTCAAATTGAGGTAAAATATTTGCTTGTCCTAAGTGATACTGCTAAGGTATAGAAGCATTTCATTAACAGTCTTGCAGCAGAAAACAAATTTGGTCCATTCATAATGATGCAACCTACATGCCAAGACTTTAGACTTTGTTCATATACAAATAGAGGTTGGGTAGGCAATGGATTGAGAACAGCCCTGAGGAGAAGGACCTGAGGGTGTGAGTGAGCAGCTGTATTGTGCTTAATTGCCAGCTGGGGTCAAGCCATGACACAGTTAAATAGGTAAACAGAAGCTGCAGGTACAAGAAAAGTAAAACAAGGAATTTATTCACTATTTCCCTTTGGCAGGCAGGTGTTCAGCTATCTCCAGGAAAACAGGGCTCCATCACATGTAATGATTACTTGGGAAGACAAATGCCATCAGTCTGAGCATCCCCCCTTCCTCCTTCTTCCTTGAGCTTTGAATGGCATATTTTATTATGGAATATCCCTTTGGTCGGTTGGGGTCAGCTGTAACATCCGTTTTTCTTACAAATCCTTGTGCACTACCAGCCTGCTCACTGGTGGGGTGGGATGAGAAGCAGAGAAGGTTGTGACTGTGTGTAAGCACTGCTCAGTGATACCACTAATGTCTCTGCATTATCAACACTCTTCTCAACACAAATCCAAAACTATGAGCCCATGCTATGAGCTGCCATGAAGAAAATTACTTCTAGTTCAGCTCAAAACAGGACATATCCCTGCAGCACAATACCTCTTATCTTGGACAAAAGGTGTGTAAAGGAAAAGAAAGATTCCTGAACAAAAAAGTTAACATATATGATCCTACTGAAAGTCCAGGAGTGATCTTGTTGATGATATATTCACAGGCAGAATATTCTGGGCTCTTTTCTGATGTCCTGTTCTAGCCATGATATACCACTTTTAGACTTTCCCATTCTCCATCATCCCTGCTCCTCTCAGAAAGATTACAAGCTCTTTTGACCTACTGGCTGAGCTGTTCCTTGATCCTGATTTAACCCAGTTCAGTAAAAAATGGGACAGGTGAGTTTAAAAATAGTATAGCTTTGTTAACTTGGCTCATGGACACTGAAGTAATTTTGGCAGCTACATTTCAAAGAAAGATCAAAGGGACATGTTGGCAGAGAGGCAGTGACAAGGAGCTATAGTAGGCTGTGGTGAAAGGCTCTTCACTGGCACAGCTGCCTAAGTCTCTCAATAGAATAGCAAGTCAGTAGTGAACACATCCAGTGTTCTCATCTCTGTTAAAAAAAATTGTAAATAAATGAGAGAAAATTATATTTATTTGGTTTTCCTCAGTGTTCAAATCCCATGCAATCTTTAATAAAATTCTTTTTATTTTCACATGTGAAAATACTGCAGACATGGAGACAAAAGTCCTTAATTTTTCATATTTAGCTTTGTGCATGAGGTGAAGCACTAGCACTGGTAATGTTTTCCTGGGTTCTCTGTAGCTTTAGTGAGTTCAGGCCACCAATGATCTCTATCTCAGAAGGTGTTTGTCTCTTCTGTGGCTTTTGAGAGACCTTAGAGCTGTTACAGTCTTATTTTAGTCCTTCATTTGTCTGCATGGAAGATAAACTGGAGTGATTAACTGAAGTCACAGGGAGAATATACAGTGGTGAAATAAAGGAGCTCCTGATGGTCAGAAGATGTTCTTTCCTTCTAGGTGTTCCCTTCTCAGTGGCAAGGAAAGTACTCATGTTCCCCTGACATTAGGAATAAGGTGGACACTGTCATGGTGCAGTGACAGGACTAGTGCCTTACTCCTAGCTGGTTTGATCACCTATTTGACAGACATCTCAAACAGCCCTGGTCAAATAACTTGCTCCACCTTGGGTTTTGATTTCTTTTCCCTCTTTTTTCCTCTTCAGAGCTCTTCCCCTTATAATTTCCATGACCTCGAAAATAAGCAGCCTACCCACACCTGTCATTTACCATTATTTTGTTCTCCTAGATCATCAGTATGGTAATGTTAATACCTCTATGCTTCCTCATCTTGCATTCAATAAATCAAATAAACCAAGGACTAGCTCCCAGTAAATAAACTAATTTAAGGAGCCTGAGTTAGAGATAGCAATCTGCAGCACTCTTTTAGGATCTAAGAAAGCTGGGTTTGCAATCCCTTGCAATCCTTGAGTACTGGAACAACACAGTTTTATTGGTGAGTACACCAATCTCTGCACTACTACACGTGCACGCCCAGAGGTGCAAAAGTGCAAATTTTGCAGAAGCACTTACGTAGAAACTTCAATATTTTTTCCCAGATTGCATTTCTAAGAGGCACAATTCAAACACACACCTGGCAGGCACAGACTGGCTCAGCTTGATGCCTTTTGCCACTCCTACGTGAACCACCTACTCACATTTGTTCCCAGGACAGTGAACCTGTGCAACTGGGGACTGTGAATTTGTTTCCTGGAGGAAAACAGGCCACTGTTAAGCATAAAAATGCTCAGTGTGGTAACATCTAAATCCTGCATGAGTATGTGACAAAACCAGGGTTTCACTTGAATCAAAATATTACATAAATCATGTATTTTCCAATGTATTGTATTTGTATTGCAAAATATGTATGTATGTTGTGCTCAGTTTCCTCCGGGGGGGGGGAGGTGGGAGCAGAAGGTGGGAGAAAAAATTAAAAACAGGTTGCTTCTTCTTTACCTAAAATGAGAGAAGAGAGTCACTAATAGCAGTACTTCTTCAGTAACTTTTGTTTTCAAGCCAGCTGTGGAATATGATATAGTAGAATATGTCATCAAGCATTAACACCACAATAAACAAATGACACAAAAGGAAAAAGAAAGAAACACAGGAGAAAGTTCTAGATGCTAAAATAACCTAAAAGTTCAGGAAAGAAAATATGGTAAAGCCTGGGGAATCAGTCTCATTTTGTCAGCTTGGTTTCATGGTAATAGAAGTAATAATAAAACTAATTACATCACATAACACCTCTGTGAGACAGGTGAGACATGCTGGCAGGGAGGTAATGTCAAGATAGCAGCTGAACATGCATAATGGGGAAGCCAGATGAAGCTCATCCCTGAACAGCTCCCATCTAAACATGTGCCCCTGAAGAGGTGAAGTTAAGTGACTAGAAAAATTACTTTTCTAGAAAAGCAGTTATAAGATGTTTGAAGTGATTATTGTTTGTTTGATAAAGGATTGTAATTACAAAAAGAGTCATTTAGAATTTTTTGCTGTCTTCAGTAACCAGGTAAAGTGATTATGCTAACAGCTTTGATGATCAGTCAAGGATAGGCAATGTAGCTGAGAGACATGAGAGGGTATAAGTGGTTTCTGATGCTCAAAGGAGAAGTCCTGTACCACCTAGTCCTCTTCCCTTTCTTGCTGTGTACTCAACTTGCATTTTGAGACAATTCAAGCATCTATCCAGTTTCTTGGCTTCTGATAAAAAGCTAATAGAACATTATTCTAGTTTTGGTGGGTAATTTTCCTTCCTGTTTAACGAGCTAAAACAAATCACATGAGGAACAAGCAACTAACATAAGTGTGATTTATGAGTGTAAACCTAGCAGCAGCAATAGCAGGAGAGGGCTTGGGAGGGCGGAGACATGGGGGAACTGCACATTTTCTGGGTCAAGAAATGATCAGACAAGCTCATCTAATAGGGCCTGTCTCTACAGTACTGGTACAATGAAGACAGCACATCCAGTATCACTTCCCTGGCTGCTAAAATTAGATGTGATTAAATTTTCTCCAGTGACACTATTGAGGTGCAAGTTCTGACTGAATCACTGTGTGACGTCTTGGATGTCACCACCAGATAATGAGTAGATGCCAAAGGCTGTGTGAATGCATCCAGTATCATATTGTTCACCACAGCATTGTCTAATACAGCCCAGTGTAGTCATCTAGACTATTTCAGTCATCCAAGTTCCTTCTGCATGCAGCTGACGAACCTATTTGTAAGAGAATTAAGTCCCCTAATTTCAGATATTGCAGTCTCTTTGTGGGAAGAAATCCCATCCATTAAAGTTAGGTCAGATTACTTTTATATCTGATATATTTAGTTTCTTGCCTTGAAAGCATGAGTAATGGCTTTTCCATCCACCGAGGCAACAAGAACGTATTAGTAAGAGATTGTGGAAGATCAGACAGCACTCCAAGGCAACTTGATAGCTGATGAAATAAGCACAGCCCAGGAGCAACTCCAAGCACTGGAATTCAATTGTCTGTGTTGTTAAATTCTCTGGTATGATTTTGGCAGCACTCCCAGACAGTTCCTGGTCACAATCTAGATGTTAGCACTCCCAACAAAGAGCATAGGCTTGTCCAAAGAGACAACTAGTATGGATGCAAGCCTCTGGGCTGATGGAGGAGCTTGGTGGATACCTGGTGCCAAGGTCAATCAAATATATCAACTTTAAAGACAAGATAACTGTTGGAGCTGCATGTTAAAAAAAGGGGGTTTAGCACACCAAACTTTGGGAAATAAGACGGGCAATGATATTTTAATCATGATTTGACAGAAAAAGTCAGAATGTTCAGTATGAACAAAATGTTAAAAAAATTGGAACCCTGGGAAGGAAGAAATATGGATGGATTAGTTAAAACATTTCAGTTTGAAAATTTGAAAGGGTTAGCTATCAATCTGGTATGCATGACAATCAGAAATTCAAAACTAGAAGTTCTTAGAAATCTATTGTAGTGTCCAGGACTTAATTTTTCAGATTTTGACTGAAGATATCAGTCACAGAATGTTTTTGCCTTCAAAAGTGTCAGTTCCCATAAACTGATACTCTCTATTGGAGAAAAAATTATGGTAAAAATGAATTACCAACCAACTGTGCGGTAAATATCAGTCTTTTCATTGTACATCCTGGAAAAACTGAAGCAAAGAACAAGAAATAATTGCAAAGGCTGATTAATGGTATTAAATCTTTACTAGGAGATGTTATTATTTTGAAACACTGATCCAGATCCAATTGAAAGGAATGGGTCAAATTCAATCATTTTCTTTTCACTCTGAAGTCAAACTTTTACTTCAACACCTTCAAAATTTTTGGTTAGGACTTGTGGGGGAAAGGCAGTTTCACTGTCCAACAGAGAAGAAATTCCATCATATGGATTTGGGGAAAAACCTCCTACTGTACCTTTCTACCATCAGTGAATAAATATTCATAGGAGGCTAATGTCATATCTGGAATCTATGTAACAATATTGTATAGAAATTGTTTTAAGCTGGTTCCGTTTACATACAACTTTGTGTAATTGCCCACTACTTCCTGCTTTCCATTGAGTTTTATCTGTTGATAACTTTTAGCAACACTTCCTTTGTGTTTCAGTAATACCAAAACATCAGATAGCACAGTGGAAAGGAAAAAAGAACAGGCATCACATATGTGCTTTCTCTAGTTCTCAGTATTCCATCATGCTACTCATCAACCTCAACAGTCTCTCTGCTGCCTTCCATAACTGTCCAGACAATTTTTGTCCTTTCCTGCTTTCTTGTCCATGACTGAACGTGCAGACAAAACAAAAAAGTCTTCAGTACTGAGTAGCTGAGAAACAAGTTTTGAGTATCAGTACTATCATTCTGAAGCGAATAATTTTGTCTTTGATCAGTCTCAGTAATGTCTGCTTCAAACACAGAATTTAATGATGTGTGAGGTTTTCTGCTCCAGGATGCTCTCCTGATTTGAGGTGATTTCATAGAATCATAGAATTATAGAATTGGCTGGGTTGGAAGGGACCTCAGAGATCATCAAGTCCAACCCTTGATCCACTCCCGCTGCAGTTACCAGACCATAGTACTGAGTGCCACATCCAGTCTCTTTTTAAATATCTCCAGGGATGGAGAATCCACCACTTCCCGGGGCAGCCCATTCCAATGTCTGATCACCCTCTCAGTAAAGAAATTCTTTCTCATATCCAACCTAAATCTTCCCTGGCACAACTTGAGACCGTGCCCTCTTGTCTTGCTGATAGTTGCCTGGGAAAAGAGACCAACTCCCCCCTGGCTCCAACCTCCTTTCAGGGAGTTGGAGAGAGTGATGAGGTCTCCCCTGAGCCTCCTCTTCTCCAGCCTCAACACCCCCAGCTCCCTCAGCCTCTCCTCATAGGATTTGTGCTCGAGTCCCTTCACCAGCCCAGTTGCCCTCCTTTGGACGCACTCCAGGACCTCAATCTCCTTCCTAAACTGAGGGGCCCAGAACTTTGTTTGAGAGACAAACAAAGAAAAAAAAGCTATTTTCGTTTTTGTCTTCACAAAAAAAAAAAAAAATATATAGAGAGAGAGATCACCAGGCACACAAATCCCAGCAGGGGGATATTTCCTGCAGGAGCTGCGGCTGTGGAGAGCCCAGGTGGGAGCAGGTTGTCCCTGAAGGACTGCGGCCCGGGGAAGGGCCGGCGCTGGGGCAGGGAGAGGTGTGAGGAGGGAGGAGTGGCCGAGAGGGGCTGGGATGGACTGAGCGCAACCCCCAGCCCAGCCCTGCGGCCCTGGGGGAGAGGAGACAGGAGGGAAGGGGTCAGGGTGGGCCTGAAATAAAAGGAAGTGAGGGGAAAAGTGTTGTTTCTCACCATCCAGCTCTATTTTAACTGCCAGAACATTTCATTAGTTTTCCTCAGCTAGGACCTATTTTTCCCCCTGGTGGTAACTAGTAAGACCTCCCTGCCTTTTTCTTAACCTGTGGACTTCTCCATGATGTTTTCTGCCCCTCTCCTTCTGAGGAGAGAAAGAGAGCATCTGAAATCAGTAGGTTATGTTAGCTTTAGCTCAAAATGAGTATAAACAAACCAAAAGAAAAATAATTTGGAAAAAACAAATGGCTGGAAAAAAAGTTTGGAAAAAAAAATGACTCTTTATCTGACTTTGAGACTGATGAATTTCCCAGGGAACAATCTGAAAGTCTAGTCAGGAAAAGGGACACTGCTTTAAAGCCTATGGTGTGGGCTTTGTATTGTAACTGTTCCCAGAAAATTTAGAATGTATTTTATACATTGTGTCATACCAAGGAGACTATCCCACCTTCCAGATCAAGAGACAATGGAAAGTCAAAGTGGAGAATTCTGGGTAGAAGACTAAGTTGCTGACAAAGGGCAAAGTTTAAATAAAACATGTTCAGTGGAGTTGAATCAATACTTTATTTGTTAAGGAGAAGTAAAAGTACAAAAAAGCTTGTACAACTAGGCATAAAAAAGTGAGAAATCAATTCTAGTTAATTCAAAATGCTTGAAGAGTCACCTATGCCATTACATATGAATAATTCAGGAACAGAAATTTATTGCAGACACATATTGTTTGGTTTGGATTTAGTTTTGCCCCTCGTTTGACCTGAATCCTGTAAAGAATGATATTCAACTAATTGAAATAACATTTTGCAAGTAAGACAATACCTTAGGGGTATTTCAAGACTAATGCTGAAATAAAATTTGAAAGATGAAATGTCTGATAAAGTTTATATAAATAATGTTATTTTACAGTGTGTTAAATGTTCTACGTGAGGGTCTTCTCATGCAAGTTGTGCTTGCCTATTGAAAACAGATCAGATTCCTTTCACCCTTTCTCTCTCTCTCAGTTCCTCTATATTTCTCACTATAGTGCACACATTCTCTCTCACTCATGGCAAGTGTTGATCATGTTTGGAAATATTTACTGTCTTCCATCTTTTATTCAAAAGACGAATTTTCTTTGCTAGACATTACTGAGAATCAAAAATAAACCACAACAATGTAAGATGCTTCCAGATGGAAACAACACAGACATTACTTTTTACAAGGTTGTGTAGGGATAGCACAGGGGGTTATGGTTTTAAGCTGGAGAAAGGTAGATTTAGGTTAGACATTAGTAAGGTTTCTTGTGCACCCTACTCTAGTTGAACCTGCTCTGGAAAGGGGTTTGGAAAGATGATCTAAAAAGGTCCCTTCCAACCCCTAACATTCTGTGACTCTGTGAACTTCTTTCCTGTGAGGGTGGTGAGACACTGGACAGGTTTCCCTGGAAAGTGGTGGCTGCCCCGTCCCTGGCAGTGTTCAAGGTTGGATGGGGCCTTGAGCAACCTGGTCTCGTGGGAGGTGTCCCTGCCCATGCAAGGAGGCTGGAACTAGATGATCTTTAAGCTCCATTCCAGCTGAAATCATTCTATGATTACTTGTTGCCCTGAGATGCTGAATAGATATCAGAAACCATACAAGACAAATGTTGACTACGTGATTTTTAAAAACATCAAGGAATGGGCATTCAACTGCTTCCCCAAGCAGCGCATTCCAAAATTATCTGTGTTGCAGTCACTGCAATGGTCTCTCAAGAAACAAGCAACATGAATCCCAGTTTTGTTTTAATACTGTTCTTTATCTGTATTATACTAATATCTAGTTATTCTACTGAATTGTGAGCATTTCAGAACATTAAAGCAAAACAGCATACAAAAAGAAACAGAGCAACCTCACTGGCAAGAAGGTATCACCACTGCTTCATAGTTACATTCAAGTCCACTGTTAGTTCTGGGCTTAGAAATGAGCCAAAGGAAGTAATTTTTCATCTTGCTCACTAAATTAAATATCTGCCCTCAAACAGGAAATTAAAATGATTCTCACACAGCAGGTCTCTGTTCATTGAATAGTAGATGTTCAAGGTATTGAATTTACTTAAATACAGGTTTTCAAGATATTCCTGCTGCAACTCTTATAAAACTTAGTGCCACCCAACATTAGTGTCTCTACTGACAGCAGCTAGCTATAGATATAGCCTGTGGCTAAGAAATCTAGATGCTAAATTTGAGATTTAAGAACTGACGTGCATACTGGTCTTCTAGATGGCCTGGTCGTCAACATAGTCTCATCTTTGGTGTACATAAAACTCTCTGACCCATTCTGATGGGTCTGAATATTGCCTTGTATGTCTTCATTTATGTGGGCACACATTCAGAAAAACTTTGCTTCATCAGTGATACTCTGCTGCCATTGAGGCTCAGGAAGATGAACCCATATCAGGACTTCAGCACAGATTGATAGAAATAAACTAACTAAAAAATGGATGGAGAATGCATTGAGAACAGCCCTGAGGAGAAGGACTTGAGGGTGCTGGTTGATGGGAAGCTCAATATGAGCCAGCAATGTGCTCTTGCAGCCCAGAAACACAACTGCATCCTGTCAGGTCTAGGGAGGTGACTCTCACCCTCTGCTCCACTTTTGTAAGGTCCCACCAGGAGTATTGTGTCCGTTCCAGAGCCCCCAACCAAGCAAGGACATGGAGCTGTTGGAGAAAGTCCAAAGGAGGGCCATGAAGATGATCAGAGGGCTGGAGCACCTCTCCTGTGAAGAGAGGCTGAGAGAGTTGGGGTGGTTCAGCCTGGAGAAGAAAAGGCTCCAAGGGGACCTTCTGGTATGTGAAGGGGATACAGGAAAGCTGGGAAGGAACTCTTTGTACAAGAGGGAACAATTTCAAATTTGAAGAGGGTAGATTTAGATTAGACATTGTGAAGAAATTCTTTAGTGTGAGGTGGTGAGACACTGGAACAACTGAAATTTGTGGATGTTCCCTCCCTGGAAGTGTTCAAGGCCAGGTTTGATGGGGCTCAGAGCAGCTTGGTCCAGTGAGAGGTGTCCCTGCCCATTTAAGGTGGCAGGAACTAGATAATCTTCACATTCCCTTCCAGCCCAAATCATTCTGATTCTGTGAAAATTATATTCAAGCTGGAAAGTTTAAACTTTGCTCAGTGAGGACATAAAGAGCTCTGCATGTCTAAGAAAATAATGAGAAAATCAAGAAGTGAGAGAAGCATTTTATTCTCAGTCCCTATTATGATACAGGGGACACCAGGAAAAGCAAATCAGAGTTTTCACATGAGTCTTGCAGTTATAATGGAAGGCAGCAGAGTTCAGAATTGATAAAGTAGGAAAATAAAAGTGTGTGAAAAAATATCTACCAAAATATCTTTAGTAAGCATGAGCTAAGTGGGTTGTGAATGAAATTGTAATCATAACAAACAATTTTTATTGAGGCATATATTATTATCCTCTGGGTAAATTATTCAGTGATTCATAGTCTAATGAATTTTGCGTAATTTATCACTTAAGGAAAAGTTCTTGAAAAGCATTTTCTTGCTTTTATATTATGTGATAAGCCCTGTATACAAGAAACAATCCTTTTGAGGACACACAGGCAGCTCATATCTAATTTTGTTAATGAGAGTAAAATGCAGAGTGACAATCTCACTGGAGACTTTGTGAGCTCTGCTAACTCCTGATGCCATTCATCCAAGTCATTAAAGTCATTTTAATCTGGCTGGAGCAAACAGTGTGAGAACATGCAGTAATTGAGAAAGAGAAGGAAAACCAGTTTTACCATAAATTGGTCAGCATTTCTTCATTACAATTGTTATCTCAGAATAAGAATTGGCCAATTTACTCCTAACACACAGTACTATTTTTCCAATTAATTTTAGGTACACATTCTGTGTTAGAATGAGAGCTGTATTTTTTTTTTTTTCGTTATTTTAAAACATTCATCAGGGAAACAAAACTAGTATATGATGGACTGCTTCACACTGTAGTGCTTTTTGAGAAGTGCTGAAAGCATGTTTACCTAACTAGACCCATTCTTGAATTATCTCTGCATTCAGGCTATTTTTAGGTATAAATATGAAATATTATTTTACCAAAATTATTTCTGATTGATATTTTTTTTCTCTACAAAAATGGTGGGTTTGAAAGTACAAATATTTGTTCAAACTGGGACAATATCTAGTTTCTCAGGAAAAAAAAAAAAAAAGTGTTCAGAAAAAAATGTTGATTCGAGCAAGGTTAAGCACAAGAGCCATATAAGTTTTGGCACCTAACTGAACTAGCTAATTTAGGGATATAACAGCCCTACACTCATTAAAATGAATGGAGAAAGACAGGAAATCAATGGAGAAATATAGGACATTCTAAAGGTCATTTAGATTTCAGGTGGGTAGCATCAATCTCTTTTTCTGTAGTGGACAGGATAAGTCTAAGTTGACTATATGCCTTCTTTATACATTTCAGTCAGGTGCTCAAAGTCCAGTGAGAAGAATGTGGGAATAGCCTCTACTGAAATAAAAGGAAAGCTCCCACAGACCTCAGCAATATTCAGGGTTAGACCTTAGATCAAACCTGCCTTGAGCAGAACCATATGGCAACATTTACCTTCTCATTGGTCCAGAGAGATGATGGTGATGACCATGTTGGAGGAAACAGTTATGTAGAGCTGTTGATAAGAAAATTGATTGTTTAGAGCTTTTTTTTTTCCAATATTGTGGTTTTTTGTTTTGTTTTCTTATGCTTATTTTTTTCTGTCTGTTGTTCCCTCCTGTGATTCACTGGGGTACATTGAATGTGCAGGCTTATTGGAGCAATTGAATCTACCATGGATGCTCAAGCCTCCTCTGCATTCCTACCCTGCACGTTTTGACTTTCATAATTTTCTTGACAGACATCCTGCTCAGTAGCTCCTCAGCAGCTCTTGTGCTTTGTGTTCTTTAAAACTGTTTCTTAGTTTTTGGTTGTTGTTTGGTGGGTTTTTTTTGTCGCTTGGTTTTTAGTTTTTTTTTTCCCCTCCCTGGAACAATTAAATTATTGAGAAGTTCATATTCAACCCACTTGACCACCATACACCTTTTCCCGTATTGGATATGGCACATTCATCTATAATTTTATCAGTGCAGTCAAATTAATACCAATGTTAATAAAAGTAAAACTCAGTTCAGGTTTGAAATCAAATAATAGCAATTCACAATACTTTATTGGCTTACTAACACAAGTAACCAAGGGAAATTAGAGATGTTATCCCACACTCCAGAGAACATTGATACTTGATGCAATAAAATGCATATATTATCTATTCATTGTTAGCCAAATAAAAATAAATGCATGCATAAAGAATATAAATTAGAAAATGACTATATCTACTCTCTCTTCTGGACAGGAAATTTTCTGTAGAGATGATAACTATGGCTCTCTATGGTTATGAAGATAGTTTCTCATCAACCAGATAAGCTGCTGTTATGTATAGCTCCTCCTGACAATATCTGTGAGGATAGACAGAAAATCCTGTTATTTTCAGGTATCTTAAACTGGCTTTTTCTGCCAATGTCTGCTTGGTATGGAGTATGTGCATTAGGAAAGGTCTGTGTCCTTTCTGATTACGCCTATACTGATAGATTAAACAATCAAATAAATCTGAGATTTTCTCTAGCACCATAATATGATTGCCAAATACCTTTTTTTACAATGTACTGCTAAGCAGTTAGACTGGTGTCTTGCTTGGAAAGGCAGCATTCTCACACACATGTCCTGAACACAGCTCTGATATGGCCTGCTCAGGATCCATTCCCAATGAACAGTTTAAGAGTGGAGAGTTGGTTTTGAAAGCTGAGAGGGTACAACAGCACAGATGTGGGGTTTTCCATGCCAGTTGATCTCAGTGATTGGAAAAGTTCCCAAAGGTGTTTACAAGTCTTTGACACAGCCTCTATGTCTTAGCTGGGGAAGACAGCTTTGAAAAAACAAATGTAGTGAGTTTTTTAGCCAATGCTTACCTACAGGTGTCAAATATCCTAGAGGCCTCTCTAGCAAAAAGGAAGATCAGCTTCTGGAATCCTAAAGACAGATTTTTTTCCCCATAGATCCATGTTACCCTAAGGTTGGAATTATAGGAGAGAAGAAAGAAATATTGGTTTTGCTTCTTTTAATTATTAAAAATCTGACTGTTTGTCCCTAGAAAACCATCATAACTTCTAGAATCACATTCCTTTTCTGTGCAGTTTCAAATTATTTTCTGTCTTCCTTGCCTGGATTATATTTTTTAGTTTGAAAACAGCTTCTGTACCCTACTTCATAACTAAAGCATTCAGCATTTCTGTAAAAAGTGTGTCCTTCAAATGGACTCTGTTTTGCTCAGTTTCAGTACAGTGTCTTCCAAGATGAAGGTCCTAGATGCTGACTGTAATACCTGGTACTGGCACTGTCATGTCTGTGAATATACATATGTGCACACCCAGACACACACAGAGGCTTTCTTTTAAAGAAGCTCTTCTGTACTATTAAGAACTCCGGATCAATAAGACATTATCATTATGATGTTGATTCTCCATAAGAAAATATTACTGTGAAGAAATCTTTTTCCATGTGTTATAGACTTTAATAAGAATGCACATAAATAAAGCATTAAAGAAACTTCCAGGTTTTATTACAGCCATTTGTTATTATCTGCAAGATCTACCTCTGTAGGAACTGCAGGTTCTCAGGGGCAGACCCTCCTGTTCAAAGTGCTTCTGCTCTGGAAACTGAGATCTTCTTTTGTTTTCTCACCTGCATGATACTGTTGAGTTAAGGATCACCAGGCAACTCCCTGCTTTCATGAGATGAAATCTCAGACCTGTCATAGGGAGATGTAAGCAGGTAGGCAGACACCTCAGTTCTCCAGTTGGGCAATCAAAGAGAAAACATTGTCCTTTATGTGCACATAAACTAGATCTACCTGCAGGGCAGACTTCAGGATTGTTCTGGAGAACAAGCCCTAGAGGAGGGGCTGCGGGAATTAGGGATGTTTAGTTTGGAGGAGAGGAGGCTGACAGAAGGTCTTATTGCTCTCTACAACTACTTGGAAAGAGGTTGTAGGGAGGTGGGTGCTGACATCTTCTCTCGAGTAAATATTGGTAGGACCAGAGGAAATGGCCTGAAGTTGCACCAGCAGATATTTAAACTAGATGTCAGGAAGAATTTCTTTCCTAGAGAGTGGTCAGACATTGGAATGGACTGCCCAGGGAGGTGGTGGAATCAGCATGCCTGGAAGTATTTTAATCTGTGTCGATGAGGCACTTCAGGACATGCTCTAGTGGGCATGATACAGATATTGATAAATGTTTTTGTTTGCTTGTTTGTTATTTTTTTTCTTTTGGGAGTGGGGTTGTTGATGGTGGGATGCAGTGATCTTAGAAGTCTTTTCCAAATGTGACAATTCTGTGATTCTTTGGAAATGTAGCTAATTGTCTTTGCTTTATGAAACAGTGATTGTGTGGTTCCTAACTGGCCTGTTGAATTTACACTTTCTCTGAGGGTTGAATCTCTTGGCTGTTATGGGTTATAGGCTCAAAGTCTATCTAGTCCATTACATCCACATCAGTGTTTGGGCAGCTTAGACTTCTCAGGTTCTGCCTTCTTTGCTCAAAGGAGAAATAGGTTTTTATAGAGATAGTCTGCACTTCCACTAGTCCTGAAGTGAGCAGCACCAAGCAATACATCTTTCTTTTTTTTCTACCCTCCTTGTCCCTTCCTTAACACAAAGACAAATTATCTCCCTTGTATTAATTTCCTGTGACCAGAATAGTAATACATTGCACTAGCAAATCATTCCTGATATGGATACAGGTAAAAAGCAGAGACTAAAGAAACCTGTGCCAATCACAGAAGGATTTGGCCTGGCTTTACCTGAGAAACTTCTGCCATCTCACATTTGCCAGCCAGGTGTCAGCCTTATTGCCACTCTTACTACTGAAGCTGTGCCAATAGAAGTCAATATAAAGATGCCTTTTTGGAAGTAAAATGATTCCTTGATTGACAGGAAGGGATATCAGCTATTTGCATGCCAAGGAGACTGCATGACCATTCAAAGCGCAGCTGTATGTAAACTAGATCTACCTTCAGGGAAGACCTCGGGCTGTGACAGTCTAGATCTTGGCCAAAGAAAAGAAAAGCACAAAAAGGTATGAACAGAAATCCAGGACTCCTACTGCCTCACAGCTCCCCCTTAAGCACAAAGTACATGCTCATGGAAGGTTATAGCATCTGTTGTTGAAAGCAGCATTGTGGAACAATATCATGATAAGAGAGGGCAGATTCCTCCTTGTCATACCCACCTATTTTCCTCTATCTGTTTTCAGGCTGCAGCACACGTCTGCATGTCTGGCCCATCTCTGTGCTCCAGCTCATTAGCTCCCAAGCGTTGCATTGTTTCTCTATCAAGAGTTTTGTTTGTTTTCTGGTTGTCGTGAACAGATTCCACTGGGAAATTAGAGAATACAGGTGGGCTTCCTCATTGTTTTTTTGTTGTTGTTATGGTAGTCTTTAAAAAAAAAAAAAAAGTCCTGAAAACTCACTCAAAAGTAAACAATACAAAGGGCATGTAACATTCCTGTCAGAAGAAAGATGCCACTTTTGACATTCTCTTAGAAATGATCTGTCTGTGTAAAATTAAATACTTGGTACTTTATCTAACTGTCAATTCATTCAGCTCTTCCACTCGTAGCAGGCAGAAATAAGTTTCAGGAACTGGAAATGTGTACAAACAGATAAGAGATGTGACAATATTAATTCTAAGCACTAAGACAGCGTTGAACTTTTCTTAGGAAACCTCATGGTACATGATGATATTTTTCCCAAGTGATGGTCTCAAGAAAGATGTGTTATTTTTTGGAATTACTAACACCTCAGAGTTCTAGCTGAAGGTAAGCTTCTTTAGCCTCCTGAAGTAAAAGGAGCTGGTTATTCTTGCAAGCAAAGGAGAGAGGAAAGGGCTGAGAGACAAGAACTATCTCTGTTAAATTTACGTGACAGTGAGAGGTTAAATTACGTTCTGTGGATCACGTGAAGTATACATCTATACAGTAGCACTATAACATGGTCTTAAATACTGTCTATAATAATCCATACTGTCTGGTAGAATGGTCTTTGGCATGGTTATAGCCTGTGCCAACACACAGGCTGGGTAGAATTTATAGGAGAGTCTGAACCCTCATGATTCTCTTACCTTCTTTGGGAAGAAACACACTTGACCCTTAAAGTGTGCTGTATCAGTTGACCTCTGGACCAGAAATAGAGCTTTTTCTTTATTTAGCTTATTGGACCAAGAATTAGTCTGTTATCTGCTGAACCTCAATTCAAGCTTGAAGCTCAGGTGCAAACAGAAAATGCTTGCCTGTAAAAGCATCCTTCTTTATTTCTTCAGGAACAGTTTTTCTTCCAAACTTAAGTAGTGATAGCAGTAATATCTTTTCATCCTTTCCTGGATTAGCAAGGAGACCTAGCAACATGTAAACAAATCCGTATGAGAGGGAGACATCGTTTAATTAGATGGGACTGGATGAAAGCTAAAAGTCTTATACTGGATACAATTAGCAGCATACAGCCAATTTATTTGCTCTTGCTCATGTAAGGTTTGAATGTTCATAGTAATGAACAGATAGTTTAGCATAGATAAGCTTTGTTTTATTTTGTGTGAATAATTTACAGCCTGGTTTGTTGTTTTGAGTTCTTTTTGTTTGTTTAGTTAGTTAGTTAGTTTTGGGGTTTTGGTTTGTTATTTTTTTTTGGTTTTTCCCGTGTGTGTGTGCTTAAAAAGCTGCAGAGAAATCTCCATAAAGTACAGTAGCTGTCATTTCAAAGTATCTGCACCTCCAAGTACAAATTGTTTTCTTTGTGAGCACAAATACCAGCATCTCCAGAAAAAAATAGCCACTACAGAACCTGTCCATCTGTGTGACATTCACCTGCATGACTGCTTGTGCTGTACTGGAAGGCTGAGAAGGGAAGATAGAAACTGCTGTTATCTGCACAAATTGTCTGAGTTGTTGGACATGTATCTTGAGCAGGAAAGAAAATTTTTTTGACATAATGTGTAAATGGCATCTCAGATACTATAGGTTTGACTGGGCCAAATAAAAATTCTAGGCTGTAATTCAGGAAGTAAACCTTGGTACAAAGAGGGAAGACAATTGTTCGTAAATGAGCAGAGATGGGTGAATAAGGCATTGTCTGATGTGCTGAAGCAAAATTTCTGCTGAATTCCTCCATCTAGCTGTGATCTGTAAGACTGTGATCAATCCAGCACACACATGATACTGCTATTAAGTACTTTAAACCTTTTACAAAATGTAGTTTAACACCCTGAACTATTTAAAAAGAATGTCCTACTCGACTGTCTCCTGTTTGGCAGGAGCAAATCCTATTGATCATTCACAAGCATTTTATCTGTGTTTTGTCTTGTGGATTCTGCAGTGGGAACTTCCAGGCAGAGTACCTAGAACAGCCAGATTGCTCACCAAGGATGTTAATCAGCACACTGAAGCACACAAGTAGTCAGCTGAGGGAAATTTGTGGAACAGTCCAAAATTACCATACCAGAGCAAAGCTACTCCTGTAGCAAAGAGTAAAATGAGCTTCTTTGAACCCATAGAGGAGTTCAGTCCACTTATCTTGTTTCAGGTGAATTTGTTGTATCATCTCTGCAGCTGACTACATGAGAAGTTTCTGGACCAGTCTTACAGGATCTTTCAGACTATGTTTAAGTAGATATGACCTGGATGCAAAGCTATGTAACAATTATAATAGAAACTTGAATTTGATCCCTATATCAATTTAATAGCTTTAGTTCTATAGTTCTTACCTCAACTTTTAATGGTAGTAGGAGTCATGTCAATGTTAACTTATACCTTTGCAGACCATATCAACATCACTTTTGGATTCAATCTTACAAAAGACAAAACATCTTCTGGTTCTTCCTTTCCTTTCATGATGAAATATTTGCTCTGTTTCAAAGCTGAATTTGTATCTGCTAGCAGAAGGCTCTCAGTTCCATTTTCGTACTAGCAGGTGACTTAGAGAACTCAGTTGGAAAACCTTACATCCATTATAAGGCTTGAAAAGGTTGACTGTTTCTCCTACTTAATTATGCCTCACTGATACTGGCTTTTTTTGCTGGTTTTGGGTGGTTTGTTGGGTTTTGGTTGGGGTTTTGTGAGAAAGGGTGGGGAAATTTCATGGGATCACAGAAAACCCTCTGAATTCCTTTACTCTGCTTCCTTTATTCCTTTATTCCTTCTTATTATGCTTGGCTCTTCAAGAAGCAGATCTGTGTCCTTTTAAGATTGGGAGCTTCAGAATAAATTTATGAAAACTTTTGAAGACAAAAGTAACCCCCACAAATGCAATGAAAGTCTGCTTTCATGTCATGAAAAAAAAAAAAAGCCTCTAAATAATTTATTCAGCAAACCCTAGCTAAGCATTTAATTCTTACCCATGGTGAAAGGTATGCAGCCAGCTTTACTGCTTATCCATCTGTATCTTTAAGAATTAGGGCAATAAACATCACTGACAATAAAACATACTGTAAACACATTCGTATTCAAGAATATGGATATATTTCTGGTTTAAGAAATATGATATCCAAGACATAGTGACAAAGGATGAGAAAGAGGATGAGATATTTTATGTCTTCTTTACCTCAGTGTTTAGTAATAGGCTCTGGGTACCCAGTTCCCTGATCTGAAAGAGTGATGGGGAGCACAATGAAGTCCATGTAATTCAAAGGCAGATGGTTAGTAACCTGCTACACCACTTAGACATACTCAGGTCTATGGGGATAAATGGGATCCAATCAAGAGTAGTGAGGGAGCCAGTGGAAATTCTCACCAAGACACTTTCCATCATCCAGCAGCAGTCCTGGGTAAGTCCATGTGACTGGAAGTTAGCAGATGTGACCCCCATGTACAAGGAAGCCTGGAAGGAGGATCTGGACATCTACAGCCCTGTAAGTCTGACCTTGGTGCAGAGTAAGGTTATCAAGCACATAATCCTGAGTGTCATCCCATGGCACATACAGGGACAAACTGTGTGTTCTTGAAAGGCATTTCCTGCTTGACTAATCTGATCTCCTTCTATGACAAATTGGTGAGGGAAAGGCTGGTAGGAAGGCTCTACAGGGGGACATGGACAGGATGGTACTCAGAGGAGTGGTGGAGTCACCACCTCTGGAGATATTTACAAGATGTGTATGTGTAGTGCTAAGGGACATGGTTTAGTGAGGGACTTGGCAGTGTGATAGGTTAATTGTTGGACTTGATATCTTTTTCAATCAAAATGATTCTATGATTCTCTATATTCAAAATCATCTATTCTTCCCACATCTCCAGTTGAAAAGAATGTGACCCATTGCTTTGAAAGTGTTGGCACAATAGATCTACTATTCTTTTAATAAATCAACATGAAAGAACATACTCTCTTTATTATCTGTTTGCAAGACGTAGTGAAATGTTTGCAGTTTCAACTCAGGATGTGAGACACTATCATTTTAAGAACAGCAGCTGGTGATATTTATGCCTAGTAGAGAAAAATATGTGCTCTTCCCTAAAGTACCTCCATCTTTAATCTTGGCAGTGAGCCATACCACATATAAAGGGTAATCAATGGGCTGACTCAATATTTATAATGCAATTCACAAGATGAATCTGTTTGTGATTGACCTAAATCTCTGGGCACAGAGCTCAGGAGAAAAATGTCTCGAGACTACAGAAACCTCAGCTTCTCAGAGATACATATGTAAATACCTGAGTTATAGACAGAACAGTTAAGGAACAGGGCTGAAGGCACTAGCTCTCCAGTTTTAGTATTTTGAATATCTGAGAAGTATTGGAAAGACTGTAATATGTGGTACTGTGTATAGCAAACTTTATCCTTCCTACTGTGTATATGAACCAATGTGAGCTTTTGTGTGTGCCTGGTGTGAGTGGTATTTGTTGCTTTGTGGTTGTGCACATAAGCAAAAAAAGCAACCTGATTGAAACAAAGGTTGAAGTTCCTTCCTTGCCATCTCTGCTTACTGGGATTTCTGAGCATTATTTCCAAACAAAACAAAATAAAGCAGCCTGTCAAACTTCCCTGCAACTTTCTAAGTTACCTTGGGGCCTGTCTTGGAAATCTTTGAGGCTGACTGCAGTGAATCACTTTAACAGTCAGCCTGGTGACTGGGAAGACAGAGCTGTCATTGTATGAATGAGAGCTCTGCAACACAATAATGTCTGGAGTTAATATTGACATGACTGAAGAAAATTGCATAAGCCAAATTTCTAGTTTTAAGGCACAGTTTTAAGGGCTCTGTGTTTGAAATACGAGCTTAGAAAGTTTTTCAGCCTTGTGATGTACTGCTAATAAGGTGGGAAGACAATAAATTAAATGAACTACTAATATGCTGCCAGATATCTCTATTCACAGATGACTGCTACAATTATTGCCAGGTAGTTTGGCACAACTCCAAGGCTCCTAACATATAGTCTAGGATACTCAAACAAATGAGCAGTTCTTTGGTTATGTGCTGCTCTAAGCACTGCTAGATTTGCACTTACTAGGTATGCAACATCATCCTCTCTTAGTAGTGTTCTGCTGCATTCCTGTTAATGACAGAGGTAAATGATTCTAAAATATAAATGAAAATATAGGAAGAAGGGGAAATACCTTCCAAGGAAACCCTTCTCTATTGCTCCTGTGCAGGTGAAAAACTCCCAGGCAAAGTCAGAGACATAATGTCTTGCATTGCGATTGAATTGCATGTTGCCAGTTTAGGTGAGATAATCAGAATTTGTTCTACATTTGAATAGAAAAAGGCAGAATTCAGCAGCCAAACTCATTGCTAAATTAACTGAATGCCTTATTTCCATTTAAAAAAAAAAAAATATCATTCGTAGAGGATCTCTAGACAGACAAGGGAACAGAGAGTAGTTCTTGTTGGAGGTCTAAACATTCCAGTCTAAACTACCTCTAGTATTAAACTGCATTAGATCAAAGCTCCATTAACCTCTGTTGTGTCAGGATACAGCTATTAACAAAGACTGGCTTCCTGAATAAACTTCTATTTGTAAATAGATCATTGCTTATCCTCTTGGTCCATTTCCAGCATGTAATACCAATGTCATAATTTTCTGCACCTAATGCTAGTTATTTCTGTGGCAGTGCTCGATACTCTAGTGATGAACAGGCTGAACAAGCAGTCTATAGCCAGGCTTATCTGTGAGTTTCTCATCTGTGAGTTTTGGAAATTCTTGTTAGTAACAAAGAACATTGTATATTTTATTTCATATTCTTATGACAAACCTCATCTTCCTACTTTCAGGCTTTTAGTAACAGTAAAGAATTGGAAACGTGGATAATTACTAGAGGAGGGAGAGGCAGGAGCTTTTAAACCACTTTGCTTAATGAGGATTGTGTGTATTATAATGTAAGCATACTTTCATAACTATTTTTTTTCTATTCATGAATTAAGCTCTAGGCACTTTGCATGTAAAGATAAATACTATTTGTTTTGTGATCATGTTTATATGTATGTGTTTGTATCTTTTAAAATAAATAAGAAATAAGCTATTAATCTGGTAGCTAGATCTGAAAAATGTAGACACAAAAAAGATTAAATTAGATAACACTAAATTAGATTTGATTATACCAGAGATAAAATTTAGGGTGTATGAAATTATTTTCCCTAGGTACAGGGTGAGAGATTAATCTTACCTAACCTTAACTGTCTAAAAGTTAGCTGTCTGGACTATCATTTAGGATCCTACTACTATCAATGAAGAGATAAATGAGCACTTCCAGAAGGTCATTCATCCCATTTTAACATCTGTCTCTGGAGACCTCACTCTGTGCTTTTTGATTCTCTGTACAGAGTCCAGATGAGTAGCTTAGACTCAATGTTTAAATTGCAGCAAGTGTGATTATAAACATATTTGTATTTTTTGTCTTTAAATAAGGCTATGATCATTCATGAAGCTACCTGACATGCTGACATAACATTAACTTTTTTCTGCCACAGATGAAATAATCATTATTTTGGTCATAAGTGGCTGGCACTTCCTAATTCATAGTACAATTTAAAGTTTACTGAACTGATGTATCTCTTGGGCCTTAAAGTTTTGTCAGTAATGAATGTTTTATAAAATTTCTTCTTTTCCGTGACACAATTTGTATTTTATGTTTACATGATAACCTAACTGGGAAATACAAATATTTATCTTTTTTAAAAAAAATTATTGATATTCATAAAACAAACACATGTGTTGTGATACTCTTCAGTAGCAGTATTTTGGTTGAGCATGTCACCTGCAGCCTGCAAGTCTGAGGCCATACTTTTTAAAAACATCAGGGGGGCTGAGGAAGTCCCTAAATAACATAGATCATACACCTGAAAGCAGAAAATTGGAGAGTATTTAAGGAAGTATCATCAAATGTTTATTTATATTATAGATATATAATGTATGCTATTTATGAAAAAATATACATAATATATATAATATATATATAATATTTCTATATGTGATGGCACTCCAGATGATGTGCTCCATAACCTTCCCCAGCACTTCCCCAGGTCAGACTTACAGGGCTGTAGATGTCCAGATCCTCCTTCCAGGATTTCATGTAGGTGGGGGTCACATTTGCTAAACTTCAGTAACATGAACTTACCCAGGACTGCTGCTGGATGGTGGAATGTGTCTTGGTGAGCATTTCTTCCAGCTCCCTCAGTACCCTTGGCCCTATAGACTTGTCTAAGTGGTGTAGCAGGTTACCAGCCATTTTCCCTTGGATTATGTGGGCTTCATTCTGTTCTCCATCCCATCTGGGTATCTGGAGAACAACTGGTGTTACTACTAAAGACTGAAGCAAAGAAGGTATTATGTATCTCAGGCTTTCCTCATCCTTAGTCACTGTTTCTCGCCACATAAAATAAATTATGGAGATTCTCCTTAACCCTCTTTCTTGTTGCTAATCTTTTTATAGACACATTTTTTTTTTATGGCAGAAGCCAAATTAAGTTCTATCTGGGCTTTGATCCTTGTAATTTCCTTCCTGCATAGCCTCACAAAATCCTTTAAATCTCCCTAAATGACCTGCTCCTACTTCCAAAGGCCATCAGCTCTCCTTTTTTTCCTTCCTGAGTCCCAGTCAAATCCCTGTTCAGCCAAGGCCAGTCTTCTTCCCCTCTAGCTTGTCTGTTGGACCAGGGGATGATTTGCTCCTGTGTGTTTAGGATTTCCTTGAAGAATGCTCAGACTTCCTGAACTCTTTTGCCTTTCAGGACTGCCTCCCAAGTGACTCTGTCAACCAGACCCCTAAACAGGCCCAAGGTTCTCCTCCAGAAGTCCAAAATCTGCTGAACACCCTTCTTATCTCTCCAGGAACTGAAAACTCTATCATTTCATCATTGCTTTGCCTAAGATGGCAATCATATGACCCACAAATCCTTCTCTGTTCACAAGCAGCAGGTCCAGCAGGATGTCTTCCCTAACTGGCTCCCTCACCAGCTGTGTCAGGAATTTACATACTACAGACTCCAGGAAACTCCTAGACTGTTTTCCCTCCACTGTGTTGAACTTCCAGCTGATATCTGCCAAGTTGAAGTCTCCCTTGATAACAAGGGCTAAGTGATTGTAAGATGTCTGCCAGCTGCTTACAGGATCAGGTCAGGTTGATTGGGCCTTGGAGCAACCTGGGGTGGTGGGAGGTGTCCCTGCCCATGGCAGGGGGTTGGAACTGGATAATCTTGAAGGTCCCATCCAACTCAAACCAGTCTGGGATTCTCTAGGATATTTCATCTACCTCCTCATCCTGGCTGGGCAGTCTATAACAGATTCCCACATGACATCTGCCTTGGCCTTCCCTCTGATTCTTATCCATAAGCACTCAACACTGTCATCACCATCATCTACACAATCAAAATACTCCCTAACATTGAGGGCCACCCCACTGTCTCTCCTTCCTTGCCTACTGTGAAGTATTTAGAGGTACTCATGAGCTTGACCTTCATTATCCCTCAGCTTTATAAAATCATAGAATAGAATCACAGAACCATTAAGGTTGGAAAAGACCTCTAAGATCATCAACTCAACACTGTCATGCCAACTAAACCATGTCTTGAAGTGCTACATGTTTTTTGCCACCACTTCCCTGTGCAGTCTGTTCTAATGCTTGACCACTCTTTCAGTAAAGAATTTTTTTCTAATAGCCAATTTAAACCATGCGTGATGTGTATGGGATCAAATCATTCATTTGGTCCATTTTGTTCACCTCTCTGGTCCACTCCTCCATGCAAGAGGGTCACAGAAGTGACCCTTTCCCTCTCTTTTGTTTCTGAAACTTAAGATGTACATTCTGCACTAGGCAAAGACTGCTTCTATATAAAACGGATTTTAAATTTTCTTTTTTTTCCTGTTGCAAAATGTAAATATATACTTAGAATCATAGAACCATAGAATATGCCAAGTTGGAAAGGAACCATCAGGATCATCAAGTCCAACCCAAAGAATCACACCATGTGTGATCACCATCATCCAAATGCTTCTTGAACTCAGGCAGGATTGGTGCCATGACCACTTCTCTGGGGAACTTGTTCCGCTGCTCAACTGCCCTCTAGGTGAAAAACCTTTTCCTGATATCAAACCTAAACCTCCCCTGATTCAGCTTCCTGCAATTTCCCTGAGTCCTGCCTTTGGTCACAAGCCCCATCTCTTTCTCTTGTGAGGAAGCACTATAGTGCTATAAGTACACCACCTTGTTCTCTATCATTGCTAACAGAAGGATTTCACGTTCCACAGTATTTCATGTATAACTTTTATAGTGAACCTGGTAATGTCAGCAGTTCAGCCTCCATAGGCCCTGACTTCTGCAGTTGTGCCAGACAGCCTCTGCAGAAATATTGGACTTCCAGTACTCACTGGACTCACTGGTAGGTGTAGAAAAGCATTCAGCAGAGCTTGCTTTTTCTTATTCTTTTTTTGTTTGTTTTTTTGCTTGCTTTTTTTACTATGAATCCTGAATGATATGTGGCTTCCAGGCAAACCTGACCTTAACCTATCTCCAGCCAGCACAAAGCAGAACCTAAGCTTGCAGGGATTTTGTGAGCAAGTTACCTTTTTGTGTTGAAACCTTCTGTATTTCTCCCCTGCTGTCATGCCATGCTCCAGATGTGAGAATTTGTCCTGTTTTATTTCATTGTTTATAGTGTGGACCTAGTGGATCACATTGTCTTCTGGCTGGTGCAACTGATGATTTCAAGACACTATTTGAAATATAACCCCGAAATCAGCGCTCTGCCCTTCAACACTCCTGACAAGTGTATTTAGGCTGAAGTCCATCCACAAAGTAACTTTATAAAAGGTAATATGAAATTGTAGTTGACAGTCACTTCAGAGGCAGTTGATTTTGATTAAAAAATTTAAATTAAAGGTGAAGCAAGGAGATAAAAGGGGCCATGATGCCCATGCTGTACTACACAATTTTATTTTTTCTCTTCAACAAAATAAAGTCATTTCTTTGTTTTACAATATCTAGGACATCAACCACAGCTATGAGCAAATGCTTGAACCTAGGAGTGAGAAGGAAGAAAGTCAGGGCTGATTTACTCCAGTATGTTAGTTTTCTAAGAGGTGAACAATGGAAAATGGTAGAGAAAATCAAGAGGAGGAAAGACTAACTTGGGTATGATAGAATATGTTGGAACCAGACCAAGTCAATGACAATAGATCACAAAATCACAGAATTAGCCAGGTTGGAAAAGACCTCTGAAATCATCAAGATGAAAGACTTTTTGGTGGGAGGAAGACCCACTGCGTATGACAAAGCAGAGACCACATTTTTCCAATCAGTTCTACTACATCCCACATCCCCATTCCACAAGTAATCCCAACATGTGAGTTTTCATGTCCATCTGTACCCTACTCAGCCTACCCTCAGGCTACAGAGCATTAAAATCAGATGAGGAAATAACATGTCACATTATTGCCAGGACTTCGACTTGTTTGGCTTTATAGATGGATTTGTTTGTATGTTTTTATTCTCTCATGCTAGAGCAGATCACAGTGCAGTGTTTAGTTTTAGGGAAATTCAAGCTTCTCAATGCAATATGAAAGAGACAAAGTTTGTGCTGAATTATTAACTGAAGTCTTTTTTTAATAGCAGGAAATTTTACACGAATAAATGGACAATCAAATACCATCAACATATTTAATGAATCTCTCCTCACCAAGTGCTACTGCTATAAATTCAGGGGGTAGGTTTTTTTCATGACTTGTACTATTGTGCTTTATACATGAAAATTAGGACTGCACTGAGTATAAAAATAAAAATTAAATTTAGGATCTTGGATCATGGTCCTTAACTGAAGCTATGATGCACTTCCAGGCTGCTGTATTTTCAGTTGAAGGGAATGCCAAGGAGAAAATAGTTTTAATGGACTGAATCTCTTTTTCACAGAGTTTTAAAGAAGAAGTAGGTTTTCCTCCTCTCTTGCATTTAGTGATGTAAGGTAGAAGGCTCCCTGAGTGAGCTGGCAGTCTAGCATTTAGCCCTATCTCACATCCTCTGAATACATGTGGGTCTTCAGGGTAATGGTACTGAGAGTCATAGAATCAGAATGTCAGGTCGTATAGGACCTCAAAGATCGTCTGGTCCAACCCTTCTAGATAATACTATAGTTTATATGAGATGTCTCAGCACCCTGTCGAGCTGAGACTTAAAACTGTCCAAACTGAGGGAATATTTATACTATGATACCCTACCAAGCAGATCCCTGAAGAGGTCAAAGTCTGGTCTCTTGATGTCCAGAGTATTGAGCTTGCTGTACACCCATCTTGTTGCCCTAGGGATCCTGAATTTCACCATTTTATGGTTTCTGCAACCAACGCTGCCCTTAGGCTCCATGTTGTCCACCAGCTCATCCTTTTTGGTGAAAACAAGGTCCAGCATAGCATGTTTAGTCAGGTGGATCCACCCCACAGGAGGCTGGAATCAGAGAGTAATCCATTAGTAGTACTGCCGAGATGTCTGCAAGCTCTCTGTGCTAATTTAATTTGACAGCTCTTTAAGGTACACAAATTCATTGTCCTCTCCCTCTGCTTTCCTGTAAAAGATAAAGTAGGTCTGCAGAAATCCTATGCTTGAGCTTGGAATCTCAGTATGGATACAGTTAGAGAAGTACAACTTGGATACTACTTAGTAGTTGCTTTATGAACCAAATTTACTTTACTAACCCATCAGGGAATGTGGAGCTGGAGGCAATATTAAGCAATCATCTATTCCTGTCCAGTTTACTAATTCACAAGTATGCCTACAGTTCTGACAGGCATTTCCTCCTCTCAGTTTCTGAGAATAAGACCAAAGATAAAGATTTCACAGTATTTCCATGTGGGCTGTTCACACTCAGCAATCTCTCCCAAGACCCCAGATTGTAGCACCTTTGAAGAACTGTCCTGTAAAACAGTTCCTTCACCTTTTAATACACAAATAGAAGGCTGAAGAGAAATTAGCATAGGTGATGGACTACATGCTGTATACCCGAGGCAAAAGAGGGTGAGAAAAATGTGGTTAAAACTTAAGATATTCAAGAAGCAAGAAAATTTTTACCTTGGAAAAAGTCTATTTACCATTTTCAGTAGCTGAAACATAGAAGAGATGGACATTCAAGGAACCATCTGTGCCATGATAGCTACACTCCTAACTGGGATGTATTTGAGAAAGAAAAGTAAGAAAGAGACAAGATTAACACCTTGTAAATGAACTCTAATACAAGATTCTAAAGTAGAACCCAGGTCTTCTGGCAACGATATTATCATCCTCTTCTCATCCATCCTGACCTTTGTTTTAACAGATTCCTGTCTGAGTCCCAGTTTTCTTTATCTGTACAAATACATGAAAGCCAGTGTTTGTAAGCTTAAGGGCTTACTAGGGTTAGTGCTAAGTAACAATTATCTGAAGTTAGAGTACAAAAACTTTTTCAGCACATCCAAGACACCAGCCTGCATATTTTTACAAAGACTCTCTTCAGCATCACTAACTAATATACTAATATTACACTACACTTCTCCCATTCTGTATGAAGATAGACATCACACGTTTGTAAAATGGAGTAGGTGTTAGAAGGAGGTCTGGCCAGTTCCATGTATTCATTTTAAACGTTTCTTATTTTACAACTTCAGCCTATATAAAAGCCTTCCAGCCTTTGTTCTTCTCATTTAAAAGCTTGTCAGACTTTCAAGTCTCACTCCTCTAAGTTTCAAGAACTCCTAGGAATCCAACACATATGCACAGCCACAGTTTTTCAGTTCCACGAAAAGCACACACAGATGTGCTCTTTTATTTCCTTTGTAATGTTAAGATCAGCTCATCACACTCGGGCATCTTTGTGAAGCTGGGCTGCATTCCTCACAGCAACCCATGTAGAGAATTAGATCTTTGCATACTGGAAGGTGCATACAGATGGACTTTCTCTGAAGCTGCTTTGGCACAGAAGGGATTTCACTTGTAAAAGGGACATGTTTGGAAGGGGCCACTTTATGGACAGAATTCTGCCCTGTACACAGATGCTGATTTTCTATCCAGTTCACCTACCTTGCTGTTGACCCCGGATAAGTAGCAATAATCACCTTAGAGCAACCAGAGGGAAAAGGTCTGGAAACAATCAGGCTTTCTTCATGCTGATTAAGCTGAGTGAGTGTCCACAAAAAGACTGAACAAGAATGATGAATACACTAAATGCTCATGCTTGGATGCTATCTGGAAAGGACAAGGAGGGCATAATTAGCTGGATGAAGCTCTGGGCAACCTGATCTAATGGGAGGTGTCCCTGCATATGGCAGGGGGTTGGACCTAGATGATCTTTGAGGTCCCTTCCAACAGTGACAATTCTATGATTCTATAAAAGTATCTGGGTGTGGAGCAGTGGGTAAAAGCAATGTTCTAGGAGAGATGCAACCACTGAAACACTAGCAACAGGGTACCTTGAAAAAATCCCTCACCAGCTGGAAAATTCTTAGCTATATGTCTGTTCTCTGTGTCTATAGCTACACTAATAGATTACAGTCAGCAACTGCCCCAAACAACAAGCTCCATTGCCTTGCACTGTTTAATTGCTTTAGAGAAAGAATGAGAACTCACAGGTTTTGTACGCAGTTCTGTAGCTAGTTCAGGCCATAAATAAATTCTAAGAGACAGCTTGCATACCACCCAGTTTCAGAAGCTAAGTCAAATTATTAATATGTGTGTGGGCATCTCCATGCAAGCTCTAGAGGATGATCTCAAGCACATACATTTTTTTAGCTATATGCTTTTCTCTCTTTCTAGTTCCTAGAACTTCTTCAAAGTAAACTCCAGTGAGTCTACAAATGGAATATATTCCATTTCTTGAAAGCCAGCCTATTCCAGGATTCTTCTTGCATGTGAAAATGTTAGTATTACTGCATGCATTTTTTACATTCACATTTTAGCTTGCGTTTGCAATATCTGCATTTTTTCCTCTGAAAAAAAAATGATTGCTACATGCCACTCACACACTGATTTAATGAATGCTCACCATTACAGCCACAGCTTTAGAACAACAATAAATTGCTACCGATGTCTGGAGGAGATTCATGGGGTGACCTTTTGGAGATTGCTTGAGGAAACCTTGTAAATCTCTTTTTGTTGGCTAAGCCCATGTTTACTACATAGCTAATATTTTTTTTCACTGCCTTATGTGCAGTTAAAGACATTAATAACACGAGTCATAAGTTTTCATGCTTCATGGCAGCCTCCACCTAAGCTATTAATTTATCATCTGCTTAAGTTCCTGATGAAATGAGTTATCAACAATTTTTCTTAAGCTCTGAGAGTGCTATCAAATAAAAGAATGCCCTAGTAGAATGAAATATGTACAATATCCCAATGAATTTCATCAAGGTATTTCATACAGTTCATTACAGAATTAAAATTTGAAAGTTGAGAAAATTTAGCAAACTTCTGACTCTAGCCCCTGTCCACTTTTCCACTACCAGTATTTATTCTGCATGTTTGCAACTCATGCTGAATAATATTGCAATAGCTGAGTTAAATATAATGGTAGAATGTACTGTTATTAACTATAACTCCTTTGGTATTTTACTAGCATAACTGATAACAAAATTAGATTCAAGACATGATGGCCCTGAATATAAAAGTTTACATTTCAAAGACTCATTGACAAACACAAAATTTACTAAGTCTTTGAGTCAGAAATTTACCAGCTATCTTTCATGCATGGAAAAGTATATTTAAAAGAAGTTCCTTACAGGCTGTCTGGAAGTTAAAACTTGGGGTCAACAATTTAAATGCATATTAGATTTAATGTTCCATATTTTTGGCTACCTTTTTAACAAGTAAATGTCTGAGTCACTGAGGCTGTGGCCCTAGACTTGGTGCCTTTTGGGCGATTTTGTCCTTCGGGCAATTTTAAAATCAAAACCACATCTGACTCATTAAACTGTTGTTTCTTGTGGGGTTTTTTTTGTTTGTTTGTTTGTTTGTTTGTTTCTGGAGAAATCAAATTAATTAAGTTTCTATAGTGACTCCAATGTCCTATATAAAACTATATTTTAAATGGATTTTCTAGGTGAAGTAAACCCTCTTGCTTCACTCTGCAGCATGGTCAGTTCACACAGATGTGACTTAGGAAACTCTGCTTAGACAAGTGTTCCTGTTCTGCCCATTTCTGTGACCATGACCATGTTATGTGTGGACCATTGCTAAGTCTTAGTATTTCCACTCTCTTACTAAGTCCTATTTTCCTGAGTTGTTTGTGAGAATAATTGCAATATAAAGCCTTTAACACTTTCTCATCTATACCTTTTGGGAGCTTTAAACAGAAATTTACCAAGACAAATATTCCTGATTTTCATAATTACTCATAACTAGAGTTGTTCTTCAAAATTTTATTCAGTAAAGAACATTGAAGAAAACAGATGTGAACAGAATAGATGCCTGGCACTGAGAAGCTGAGTAACCTCAAAATGTTGGTCGAGACGATTTGCAGATGCTCAGCCTTTCTCAGGACTAATTTTCGTGGCTTTACATGTGCAAAGGAATGAGCTCTCTTTATTTGTAGGGAAACCAGAAGGTGCTCTGAATTCTGTAGAAGTTATTAGATAGTCCCATGCAACTTTAAGTAAGTCTTTCATTAAGATGCATAATTTAGGATATAATTTCTCTACTGGTCTTTCTACAACTAGTGCTGAGCACAAGTATTTCAACCTGTCTGTAATATGCAGCAGACTGTAATTTGCTTAATCCTCTCCACATGCATATAAGGAGCCCAAAGGCTTTAAAGGTGCATTGGTCAAATGTCTAAATCTATGTGACACAAATATCTTCAATCATCTCCAGCCTTTTAAGACCTGAAGTCATCAAACTCAAGCAAGTGTAATCAAGTATAATTTTTAAGTCTTGCTGTGTATATTGTGACTCAGTATCCATCTGAAGTGTAGCCCTTTACTGAAGATGGATGATGGAAAAAATAATAAAAAGCTTTGTTGAACCGGGACCTTATTCTTTCATGTATTTGCCCAAAGTTATTTTATTTCTAAACAAAAGATCTTTGCTCCCTTTTGGAGCAACTAAGCTGAGAATCATTCATTACTTTTATGGGAGTTTATGGATACTTTTCATAGATTTAGGTCATATACTTCGTTGTGTATTAAAACATAAACAAGTAAAACTACATTTATCTGGTTAATCTGGAGTCCCTTGGTTCCAGTAGTTTTCAGCTTTTCTATTATATAGTGAATTTCATGTAACCTTTCTAGGTAGGCTTGACACCACAAATACATTATTGTGTGTTTTTATTTTATATATTGTAACTAAACTAGTCTATGATAACATTAAATAATGTTGCCTAATTAGCAAATCAGTAATGCCTAGAACCTCAAATTAGATTAAAGCTAGACTGAGCCAAGTAATATCCTGAGAAATACTGAGGTAAATGTTCCTGACTAAGTGGGTTTTTTACAATTGAAATATATGGAATTACAGAGATGAGAACATTTATACTGTTGTATAAATGCTTGCATCACCTTTTTATCTGGGCATGTGGAGACAAAGCTTTGACACTTCAATGGAATGTGAAGTTCCACTTGAAAGAGGGAAAGCAGGTTGTGAACACCAAGTGGAAGGCAGAGGTTCTGACAAAGGGCTGAGAGTCAAAGAGGACATGAACTCTTCCTGCCCAGTGCAATTATCAACTGCTAATGCAGTCCTGGATTTTTACATATAGAACTGTAACAGAAGACAGCACATAATAAAATTCCTTAATATAATGTAGCAATGAATAGTGAAAGTCTGTCCTTCTTTGGTTCACATGAACAAAAAAGTAATCTTCTAAATCTGGAGAAGGTGACGAAAACCAAAATATCTGAGGATGGGAGGAAACTTTTAATGTTAAAAAAATTTAACTGTTTAAGCTCTACAGTTTATTGAACAGAATAGTCAAAGATGACTCAGACACTTTTAAAGTAATTTAAAAGTAAATTTAAATTTTTAATTTTTTTAAATTCAAACTTATATCTGATTGGCCTTTTTTTTTAATGAGCCAGTAAGGCATAATGAAAGCTAATATCTAAAGCTTAAGTCACTGAAGCTGGGAAAACCCACATTAGGAGGACTTCTTAGTAAGGCTGGTGGAAGTAAAGGATTCTGTGTTTATATCTTTAAATCAGATGATTTAATATCTTTCTGGAATTATTTGTTAGCACACCAAGATGAAGGTCTCAGCAACTTGCACACCATAAATATAAATGATTTATCAGAGCCCATTGAAAGAAACTTCTGTTCCCCCAAAACACAATTCCATTCCTTCCCATCTTGATGAACTTTTTTCCTCTCTACTGTGACACCCAAGCCTGTGATTTCACCCTATTTCTCAATTTCAAGACATTCTGCTTTTTAACATTGCAATAGTTCCTCTCACCCTCCTAGTGAGATATTTGCAGGGTTGACTCCCTGGCTACATGGTCAGTCAGGCAGTGGTCAGAGCTGGTGTGATTTATAACTAGAAATATAGTTATAGGTTTATAATTATAATTATAGTTATATTACTAGTTTATCAAGCAGAATATATGATGTCTATAATACTATAGTGGTATCACTCACTTAATTATATCATTGTTCATTTATATTTAGTAATGAAATTTTACAATTTATTTTCACAAATAAAAGCCCATTTTTTAAAGTATTTGCTTACTGAAAAAAATGCACATTTTCATAAAATATCTTATAGTAAAATGATATTTTTCTTTAGGCACTACTATTCATTATTTAGTGTTACTGAAATGCTGAAAATATCTAGGCAGACAACTATATAACAGAAAAGAAAACAATAAATTGCAAATAGTGAAACACATCATTGAAGATAACAACTTTGTGAACATTCCCTAGGTTGATATTTTTTTATACACTATTTGGCAATTACACAAATAAATGTCAATATTGGCCTGCAAATAGCTGCTGAGAAAGAATAAGGGTCTATGTGTGTCTGTCATCAGTGCATGCTTGTTACTGATTTAAGAAAATTCAATTTGCTTTCAAGCAATACAGGGATTTTAAATGCCAAGAATCAGGAAAAAATTGTTCAGGATGTTTAATATAACATTTCTCTTTTGAGATTAAATTTTGAGTGTTCTTTTCTCCTGAAATCAAGCCACCATTCAAGAGTGGAAGGATTCAGGAATTACTTTTAATGACCAGCAGCAAATTCCATAGGAATTAGGACACCAGGCAAATAATCCTTTGATCCTTTGTTGGATATGTCACTAATCCTGTATTTACAATTTCTTTTGCCTTTTATACGTTTGTTTTGTGGGGTGGGAGTTTGGTTGTGGTTCATTTTGTTGTTTTGTTTTTTTTTTTTTACTTTTGGAATGTTTTCCAAGTTAACAGAATTGAGAAAATTATTAATTCCTTTGATAATGAAGGTCCTAATTTAAAAAGGACTTGGACACAGATTCAGATTCTTACATTTCTGTAAACACATTAAAATGAACTTAAAGAAAATCAATCCACACTCTTTGACAGGACACACTTGTTCATATTATTTAAGAATCAACACTTCTGTTAGACTAAACAAGAACATACATTATAAAAGGGTCTGAGCTTTTCTGAATCACAAACCAAAAGCAATAGTATTTTGTGACTACATTATTTTTTTATTGTTGTAGTTTGCTTTTCACTTTGCCTATGAGCTGATGAAATTGTTGTTAATTTATTTTCTTCCTATTCTAAATTGCTACTGTATCATAAATACAAATCAGATTTGCCCTGATGATTATCTGTTTATTTTCTCCTGGCCCTGGAAAAATTTTTAAAAAGTATTGCATTATCAGCATCAGATTTAGAGTGCTGGATTTCTAATGAGTTGGATGTCTCCAGAAAAGAAAACTGGGCATAGAATTAACATCAGTGAGGGACCAGGAGAGAAAGGAAGAAACTTGGTTCCAGTGTTCATCTTTCAGTAGCACAATGATGATAGTTACAGGAAACGTTATCTTGAATAGAGATGCATTATTAGTACCAGCTGGAAATCATGATTGATCCATTCTTCATAATACACAACCTGCAGAATTTCACCTGCAAGCAAAATGCTTGAAGCACAGAAGCAGAATCCTGACTTTACAAGAGATCATTCAGGAGTCTGAAGAGCTCCATATTTATGCCATATTGCTACATTTTGCAAAAATCAGGAGTCAGAGATGAACCCTGTGTCCAGTTTAAATGACAGGAGGCTTTTGGGTTTTTTCCTAATAATACTCCTCTGATTTTCTTGTCAGCCTTGAGATTGAGCTGACCTCACTTTTACTTCCTTTCTCCATGTTCTCAAGGTCTAAGAAAGTTTATAGAACAGAAGGAGCTGGGACCTAAAAGAAAATTAAATAAAACAACAAACATCACATTGTGAAGTGGGGGAGACAGTTATTTAAGATCTTCAGCTACCATCTCTGTAAACTGCAGCTGTTCTAATCCAGTGGATCCTGCCGGAGCAGGTACTTCACATTGCTCCCCTGAACCTCCTCCAGTGCTCTGCTGCTCCCAGGACAAGCATCTTCTGTCAAACCTTCAAGCTTCATGCACACTAAAACACTGATTTGGCTTGATTTTGTTGTCACTGACATATTTCACCACAGTTTTTGACTTCAGATGAGAGCTTACTGATCTGAAACAGCTCTGGAGGGACACAGCAGCATGACAATTTCCCATCACGCTCAAGTTAAAGGATGCCCAGTGTTGCTGACTGGCAGTGTCTTTTTAAAGGGGTTCATGCAATTTATTCTGTATTGCTAATTGCATTGCCCGCAGTCACTAATCATTGGCTTCAAAAATCAAGAAGCATAGATTATTTGTGCCCACATGTCTCTGTGCTAGATAGACCTCTCCGAAGGTGACTGGTCACATTTGGCCTTAGATTTTGTCTGTATTCCATGCAGTACCCCAGAAATGCTAACACATGCTTGTCTGTGCTTTTTTTAAGCTGGAGATGTGTGTGTATGTCATTTTGTATTGTTTTGGGTCAAATGCAGAAATAATGGGAGGGCTGTGCCTTGTAAAGCTTTGTTGGTTTTTTGTACCACAAACCTGAAGAATGGAATTCCATGCTGTGGGTATAGGAAAAGAGAATGGGAACACATTTGCAGGTACAAAATATGTTGCAATGACCTGAAGGAATGCTAAAAGAAACCACAACTAACTTTATTCTACTGTTTACTGGGACAGGTCCCTGAAGCAAGGTTTTTGCAGGAAACACATGTTGGTTTAGTTGGAAGTGAATAATTCACTCCAAAATATGGCCTGAGAATGCACTGGCATTTATGCAATCCAGAGGATGAGAACTGTGAGCTAAGCTGTCTGGCAGGGTAAACATAACTTTCATATCAGCAATACAGTCATCCTTGGAGTTGGGTTTATATAAAGGTCAGTTTATTTTTATTTCACCCTCATGAAATTAAAGCAACAGGGAAAACACAGGGAAAGGGTAGCCTTTTTTTTTTTTTGCTACTTACAAACCCATTGCTGACAGGTCTGTAGCTGTGGTACACTGCCCATCTACCTGGCTTAGCACATGATCTGCTTCTCAATACAATACAGTTTAATCTAATATTCTTAACACTAAATTAACTTAGAATGTGAAATTAAAAAAGAAGGAACTTATGTACTTATAGTGACAGAAAACAGAATTGAATGATTTCATAACTCTGGCCTATATTTAGTTAGTGTAAATCTTAAAAATAAAATATCAAATATCAAATTAAATATACCAATTAAAGTAAAATTGGTAATATTTGAATTACTATTTAATTTTAGTTCTTGTTTTCCTGAAAATGTCTGTCTCTCTGGACATAGCAATGCAAAAATCCAGTCCTACATTGAGCCTGTATAGTTTATACTGATGGCAGAAAACGAGTGGGATTTCATTTTAGGAACTAGTCATAATCAGTGATGCATACATATGCCACAGTATGCTTTAAAATAATGGACCCATCCAGCATTGAAAGACTAATGAAGCTCTTATTTCTTTCACCTGCCTAAATACAAAATGCCAATGAAACCTGCAGCTGCATCATGTTTATTGGAGAGGATTGTATATTTCCTGAAGGAACAAAAATGAAAGAGATGTCACAACTTTCAGTGCATCTAATTCACATTTCCCTGTGTCATGTCAAGCTGTAGCTGCAGCTGTGTATCCTCTCCTTTTCTCTCACTGAGATTTAGGTTGCATTACCCTTGCCCATTTTCATTATAGAGGAAAACAGGAGAACAGGCTGCTCCACAAAAAGCTGTATCAAATTCTTTTGAAGCTCTGAGCATTGGGGATTCCTCAGAAAAGTGCCCTAGAGCTGCATAAGCTCTCTGAGCTCATCAGAAAAAATTGTCATAGAAGACTGAAGTCTTGAGAGGTAAAGACAGGCATAGTACCAGCAGAGGCAAGGCTTCTGATTTATGTAGTACCTGTTGCAAGCTTTAGAGTCAGAAAGATCAAATTATGTTGGCAGAGTCCCATGTAAGTTATTCACAGTATGGACAAACTCATCTTAAGGTTGCTAAGCCTAAAATCACACAAAGAGCCCTAAGAGGTTTTCCAGCTCCTTTGTCTTATTGGAGACTTTGCTCCTGCTTGAAAACCACATCAGCTGAATGTGATACAAGTTCTCCAAACTGAATCTCCAATGCTAAAATGTGAACCATTTCACACCGTTCAATTGTGTTTACATTTTATTACAGTTTCCCAAAACTTGTAATAAACACTTTCTTTACCAAGCTGCTTGAAGTAGCTACACCACAGCAATTATTAAGCTACTTAATCAGAAATGAGAGATCAATTTATATTCTTTAAATATTTAAAAGCAGTTTCAGGAGATTAATATTAATTACCTTCATGTTTGTTAACTATTCATAATATTTCTGTCCTCTTTTACACCAAGTTCATCTCTCTTTAAACATTGACTTTAAACAAGACCATTTATGAGCCATTTTAAATTTGATTAGAAGAATGATTCTGGTTTTCAATTATTATTTGCTGGAATCAAAATAGCAAAAAGTAAACATTCCCTTTACCAAGATTTCTTGCTAAAATCCTATATCTGAGTGCAGCAAACAAGCATCATTTTCCTTTCTTTATACCAAATCATGGGGAATAGAAACAGCACTGTGTGTCTACATCAGCTCAGAAATTACTTACTCATACAAGAGATACATCTCTTCTATTAACAGTGAAATAAAAACACTCTTTAAAGCACAAAGATCAAATTTTATTTTTACAAAATGTAGAAAACACTGTTCTGTTTTCCACAGGCTTTGTTAAACATTTTAATCTACTGTGATTCATGCACATATACAGGATGTTCCATTGAATTCAAATTGTGACTTTTTAGGAAAACTTTTCATCTAAACAAAAAAAGTGGTTTTCATTCTCAAATCTCATACCCCAAATAGCACTTATTTTTTATATTAGTAGATGACTCTATAAACAAAAAAAAGCCAACTGAACAAGAGAAAAAATATATTCTAAAAATCATTAAGACAGGAAGTTGCAAGACATATATCTAATCAGAGACAAATATAGAAAAAATAAAAGTCATCTGAAACTTCTATTACCAGCATTCTTTTGAGTGGCTGACCTAGATATATATTTATAGATTTAATTGATTTGCCAAGCCTGTGTGATTTGCCTCGCCTGTGTGTTACAAAATCACATGAATATGATGAGGGAACCACATAAAATCACTGCCTGGCTAAAGACCAGTGTTGGGAAACCTCTGAGCTGGCTATGTCAGGCCAAGCAAGTAAAATATTTCTTTTTTAGTACTGATTTTATGGAAGGTATTCTGGGGTAGGCTTTGGTAACAAGGCATGAACAGCACTGACACAAGAAGAAAAACTTTTAGTGAGTTGTCTCTCTAATCACTTAACAGGACTAGACTGGGTGGAGCCTCATTGATTACAACAGAGTTATAGACATCTTGTTTGAAAGGACAAGTTTTAGACAAAAACCTCCTCTGAGACAGAATGGGAGTGAAGAAAGACAGAAGAGGAGACAGACTGTTCTCTGAACTCCTTTGAAAAGTTTCTTTTGTTCTTCTGTTGTTTCTTCCAAATACGAACCTGCCGCTTAGACATGTCTTGAAAAAATATAACTGGAAATATGGCTGAAAGTTTGATTTATATCTGTTTAAAGAGTCAATGACTTTAGTGTTGTGTTGTACCTTCAGAAACAGAATTGCTTGGCTATTTAAAGAATTATTTTGAAGAATAACATTAATCCAAAGAACTTGCCAGAAAAACATTGCATTTTAATGTGCTTTGAGTTTCTTCCTTATGCACCCTATCACTTGAATGTCTTTAATTACCTTTCAGGGGTTTGGATGATGAGAAACTATAAACCAGAACTGAAGAGCATTATCAAAGACATTCTGACATGAAAAGTTTGCAATACACCAGTCAGTAATTATCCTTTGTCACCAGCCATTGGGTCACAGCTGCATAAAACTCACACCAGAATCAAGATATGCTTCAAATTGTTTGCAAAGAGAAAGGAATCTGAAACCTTTTACTGATGGAAGTGAGGAAGGAAAAGAAAAAAGAAGAAACAATGAAAAAGGTAATACTGTCTACTGAAACATGTTTTTCTGATAATCAGCTTATTGCAGGCATTTATTGAATTACACGACTAAATTGGGCTGGTGTGAAAGTTTGGAATATTCACCCTAAAGAAAAGAAGAAAGGGAAGAGAAGGGTAAAACACCTCAATGATTTCACTCTGTGTGCTTATAAAAGTTAGAAGTCATGTTTATTTGCAAAAGCTGACTAAGCCCAAATGAGTGGACATGAAAAGCAGAGCTGATGTGTTTCAATCCCAAATCAAGAAAAAATGGCACAAAAGCAAAGACTTCAAATAAATACTTGATAAGGAAGAGTTGTGTCATGTGTCTAAAGAATACCCAATGCAGTTCTGAAAAAGGCAAGTGAGGAGGAAAAAGGCAAGGAAGCTCTGTTTCAGTGGTGGAACTAAAATAAAGTTCTTTTTATATACAGTATAGTCATCAGATATAGTTTGTCTTCTGGGGTTATGTTAGGGATTCTGGAGAGGGAAAATAATATCTATGGTTTGATTCACTAATCTGAGGGAAGAAATCTCACATTTCTGTCTGCTGCCTTAGGCACAGTGCCCACATTGCAAGTGGGAGTAATGCCTGAGAAAATTTCACCACTTCATTTTGCCCTCACTGAGCAACGGATTACATGCTGCTGGATTGTCCAGCTTCTCCTGTTGATACTATTCTGGATAGATATATATATAAGTAATTAAAACTGCTTTAGGGATGAAGCAGGAATTTTATTTGTGTTTGAAGAAAGGGAAAAAAATATATCTGTATGGTTTTAAGCTCAGTACCCCCTGGCTACGCTTGCCCTAAGAAAGTACCAACGAGTGTTTCTGGCCGTTCAAACGTCATTTAATATTGTTAATGTGTTTGTATGATTTTTTTTGATTTTTTTTTTACTGTGAGAATGGAAAAGCACTGGAACAGATTGTGTGGTCACTATCATTGGAAATATTAAAAAATTATTGGACATTGAAAACATTTGACTAGTGAAAATATTAAAAATGTGACTTGACTTTGTCCTGGGCAACCTGTTGCAGTGAACCCTTCTTTGTGTAGTGAGAATTACACAATCCCTGGAAGCATCTTCTAAGCTCAGCTGTTTTTTGATGGCATTCCTGTGCCCACCTGCATGTGCTAGTTGTAGATCTCACTGGTTGTTCTGTGCTTTGCAAATAAGCAGCTGTCCCAGCCCAGCTCTTTCCTTATGCAAATTTATCACCTGCTGTGGATGAAGAATAATTCTGTTTTCCCCTTAGCATGCTTAAGTGAAGGTGATTGCTGACTTTCAGTCCTTTACAAATAAGCCTTAAAGAAGCAAGAGACTATTTAATCCCAGCCTCAAACACTATTCCTCTAGGGCCTTAAAACGTTTATTAGCATTTAATTTGGAGCAGCATCAACAACAGAAAAAGGATATTTGCTATTGTGGCAGCTGTGAGTTTCAATCATTAGATGAGAAACCTGATGAAGTGAATGGGCAAACAAAATGAACACCTACTATGCAGACAAATGCCAGCTGAACTACTGCTGCTGTCAGTAGTTGGAGATCCATGGAATTATTAACAATATTTTAATGGGACAGGTCATACTTTAACAAGTTAAATCAATAACAGCACCAAAATCACTGCTGAGTCTCATTTGTAATGGGGGACTGGTATACCTGACCCTGGCACCCTCTAACAAGTTAGTTGTCATTAGCAGAATACATAATGAAGGATAAAAGCAATATTTCAGACAGCCTTAGAAACTGGCTTACAAATTAAAACCTCATAATGGAAATTCACAGATTGGACAAAAATATTATCAAACATGCTGCTGTCTCTTTTATGCTGTTACTGACAGCCCTGTACAAATGAGGAGTGTATGTCCTGCTCCAAAACCAAGGAAAAGAGAACCCTGTTGTTCCTTTTGTCCAAGGAATTAACTGACATGAACCAGGGCTCTGCTGTATCCCTGTTATTTCTGAAGGAGTTGAGATGCTCTGTGCATTAGAAAGATAAGGCAAGTTTTGCTTAGTCCCTTTGACTAACCAAACAGATTCAAGAGCAATATAGCTCTTTATTACCCCACTCAAAGTGAAATGTAACAGAAAATTTACAACAAATAAGCTTATTTCTTTGCTGTTGAGAGGTTGTGGGGCTTTTTTTTTTTGCTTTTTGTTTTGGTTTTTTTTTTGAGGTACTGGGTTAGCTTTGAATGCCATTAGAGGAGTTACAATGGTGATGGATTGGAACCATAGTTTATTGATACCATGGTAAAAGACAAGGTCAGTGTAAGAACTGGGAAGGTTCCAGCAAAATCACAGCTTCTGCATCATACATCCCTCATAGAAAAACTATAAGAGAAGTTCACTTTGTGGAAGCATTCTGTGTGATGATTACAGAACTTTAGAAATTAAACCCCATTTCTTATTTTTTTAAAAACAGCTATAACATTATATTCATCTTTACCTATTCTACAATATTATGTATCATTGCATCTGTGATCATCTCTGTGTAAAAATGAGGGCATCTGCAATGCTCATATAAAAGCTTAAAATTTTTTTACAGCATAATAAATTTTTTAGTGGTGGAAACTGTATAAGGTGGAACCTTGTGGAAGGAGGAGGTATGACCTTTTCATGACACTGTGGATTTATAATTTAATTTCCCCTTCCTTTCCCTTCTCTGTTTCAGAAAAATTGTACTCTCTTTCCTGAATGGGAGACAAATATTCAATTTATATAGAAATTCTTATATGTGCAGTTTTTGGAAGATAACAATTGAAGATGAGACAAGGACAGAGACAAAAATAAGAGAAAGGAAAAAAAATTTTAAAATATTAATTTTGTAGCAAAGCTTCAACATGAAAAAGAATCAGGTTGCAGATGTAAAAATGTAAATCTGTCATTTCCAGATGACCATCTTAAGTCAACTGAACAGTTTGGCAACTTGTTTGGTGAGGTGTTTTTGGTTTTGTGGAGAAATGGAAATGTCAATGGAAAAAAAAAATAAATGTATCAAACCCAAAGTGAAATAGCTGCTGTGATGTGAAAAAAAAACAAAGTAAAATTGTGATCTTGTTTAGTATTGACTTTACCAGAAGAAAAAGGATTTCCTGTCATTTTGAGGTTATTTAACCTTTTTGTTTAAACTTGTTTCTTCTAAATTAGATCATTTCTAAAACAGATAATGCTGTTTTGAAGAAAACAGTTCCAAAGCTTTATTTTACTGAAGGGAGCCCTTTGAAGAGTTTGGAAAATTTACTCCAGTTTTATTGTTTCTATACTGTTATTTTCTGCATTTTTTACTTTCATCTCAATTCTATGAAGCCTTCTCAGCTTCTGGTTTTTTACTTTGGTTTTTTTGGTTTGGTTTGGTTATGGTTTTGGGGTTTTTTTTTAGTTGTTTTTTGACTTTTAGCCATTTTTAAAGAAAAGAACCAACTGGTTATCCAGTAAAATGATTGTCTGGGAAAGTTCTGTCAGCCTTGCCTTACAGGACAGATGATCCAGACCCTTTATCACCAACAAGAGATTTTGCTGGACTGTCACCAGCACAAAACTCAACACAGCACCAATGCTAAATCCCTGGGAAGTATCACCTACCTCAAAATGCAATGTTCCTCCTAATGCAGTCCAGGACAAAATTAACTTTTGCATCAAGATCACCTTGCTGGCTCATGTTCAGTTTGGTGTTCACCAGTACCCCCAGGTCCCTTTCTGTCAAGCTGTTTTCCAGCTGGGTGGCCTCCAGCATATTTTGGTGTCTGGGGTTATTCTTCCCCAGGTGAAGGGCTTTGTATATCTCCTTATAGTTCTCCTTGTTGAAGTGTCCCAACCACTTTCCAATGTTAGTAGCTTTGATTCTTCTCTAATTGTTCCTGCCTTGCTACGTTGCTTCCTGACCCAAACCGATAAAATCAGAACCTAGGCAGCAATAATCAGGCAATAGTAATTCTTTTCATGTTCTCAGTCGTGTAGAACCACACTTTATCCTGGGAGAGGGCCCTTTGTGATCAACAGGTTGCTGGAGGCAGTTAAGAAACTTGATGGAAGAAGGATATCAAAATGCAGGCAGAGAGGAGATGAGGAGTTATCAATGGGAAGGAAATATTTTGTCACAGAGCTTAGTTTTTCCTGCTGCTTACTAGCTGTTCCCTGTGACAACACCATCTAGTGACTTGGACAAAATACTGGAAAAATGATTGTGCCTCAAGGCAACACGCTAGCACAAAGGGTTAAACCATCTAAGATAGAAGTATGTTGACTATAATGTTTTTTTTTTCTTGGAAGTGTTAGCTGGAGCACGACAGGATTTGTTAGACTTTTCAGTGATACAGAGAGGACTTAAGTACATGAAATTCATCCCCCGCTGAGCACCTGAGGGAGTACATAACTGGAGTACATGGTTTCAGCTATTATGTCAAGCTTCTTGGCTAGGAATGGGTACTACCTTCCTCTCTTTTCACTGCAAAGTTGCTTGTGAGCACTTATTGGTTTTCATGCCTTGACAGCATCCCTTTGAGTGGCTTAAGTATTTAAGAGTTTATGAGAAGGGCATGTAAGAAAAATAAACTAGGTTTTACTAGGACATTATATTATGCTGCAAGACCAGCAGAACAAGTGGCTTAGGGAGCTGATGAAATAGGAATAAGCAAATGAATGAGCTCTGATTGAAGAACACTAAGTAAATCACTATTTGCTGGTGAAAAGAAGGAAAAAGGAGATAGAGAAGTTAAGATATTCTGGATAAAACCTAATATTGTGTTTTGGTCAGCTACATAGGGGTGTACTCTTGAACTTGGTCGAGCCTTTATAGATAAAGTATGGATTTATTGAAAAAAAAATCTCCATTTCTTTTTCAATGGAACAAAATTTCTTTCGTGTATCCTTCTTTCTTTTAACCGGCTATGCTCTCTAGCTTTAAGCCTCAGTGTGCACAGAAGGCTCCAGATAGACCTCATAGCAGCCTTCCAGGACCTGAAGGGGCTTACAGGAAAGTTGAGAAGGGACATTTTACAGGAGCATGTGGTGATAGGACAAGCAGGAATGGTTTTAAGTTAAAAGAAGGAAGATTTATATTAGATATGAGTACAAAATTCTTCAGTGGGACTGGGGTGAGACACCATTGCCGAGGAAGGATGTGGTTGCCCCATCTCTGGAAGTGTTTGAGGCTAGATTGGATGGGGATTTGAGCAACCTGGTCTAGTGGGAGGTGTTCCTGACCGTGTAGGGGGTTTGGAAATAGATGGTCTTTAAGGTCCCTTCCAGTTCAAACTATACTATTGTAGGATACAGGTGCTGGGAATCGCCGGGTGATGAGCCAGGCTGGTGCCCAGTCTCACCTGTGCCCAGTTAGGGCTGGCCCCACCGAGCATGCCCAAGACCTGGGGCCAATAAAAGGTGAGGCTGGGTGGAACCAGGCAGCTTACTCTTGAGCAGGCTTGGTGCTTGGCTGGTCACAGTTAGTCTCAGCTGCTAACCTAGACTACCAATAGCTCCTGTCCCTGGCTTCAGAATCGAGCTCACGCTCTCGGTGACATCCGTTTCCAGCAACATCCTGGGCACCAGCCTGGCTCATCACCCGGCGATTCCTGGCACCTGTATCCTACATACTATGATTTCTTCATGGTTCAGCATAAATGCAAAAAAATGCAGCATTTAGAATTAATTTTTACTGATGTAAACATGAGAATTTATACTCCTTTTTAGTTCTGTTTTCTTTTGATTTTATTGAATGATTAAAAAAGTCTTGAGCACCACAGAACCTACATAGGATAATAAAACCACCTAATATAAAGTAAAAGAAGGAATTTTTAACGATTTTTTTCAACTGAGATGTCCCAAAGTACAAAGTACTTCAGTTTTGCAGCCAAGAACCCCAGTCTACTCGGCAAGTGAAATTCATTTCGGCCTTACAGAGTAAGATACAGAAATGGTTGGATATAGCTGAAGAAGATAGTCTAACAATCCTTACTGGTGTCATAAGAGTTAAGTTCCTGTATGGAGAACTACTTAGCTGACCAGATGTAGACTTCTACTCTGGATTTATTTCTGAAAACCTTTGATCATACGGATAAGACAACACTGTTCTACTTCAGATGACCTAGAATATCCTGTACAACCCCATCTATTGCTCTGGGGTACAGGTAATCCACAGATCTTGTTTCAGCTCCTTATGAATGTTCTGTTTTAAACATATTTAGTTCCCTGAGGTATCCGCATTGACCAAACATCATAAAAAAACCCACTCCATTACATCTGTCTTTCCACTATCAAGTTTTTGGTAAGATTCATAGCAAGAAGTATCTAACAACCCAAGACTCAAGTACTGTTGTATGAAAGATCCCATACCTACGTTTGAAATGGTATGATGCTAATTTTTCAAGGCCAGAAGGTAAGTGTTCATGACAATTCATCTTAAGGATGTTTTGATGAGATGTTTCCTAAGGTTTGCCTTTCAAAATTCAGTGAATTATTCATGAGCACTACAGGTTGATTTCATCTCTACAAAAAATTCACGACCTCTTTATTCACTTCTTTGCTACTGTAAGGCTCCTCAGGGCTCAACAACTGTTTTAATAAAATATCATTCCAACCACTGTGCATCATGGAATGTGAACTTTTCGGGAGCAAAGAAATGAGACTAATCACATTATGATTTTTCCAGTAATGCTGGATATTATATGAAGTAAACTTGAGCTGTCAGTATATCAGTATTCAAAGTCATATACAACTGCCTCTATCTCTGAGACAATTGCCAAAGGAAAAGAAAACCCAAACTCTTCAAGTTAAATATGAGAGCAAATCTTAATTCCTCTCTGTTTTAAAAGGAGTAAAGAATGCACTAATTACAGGGAAAAAATACTTACACATGTCTATTTGCAAGACATTGACTAATGCATTTGACCTATATACCATGGTTACACAAAAATGTGCCTTATTTAGTGAAAATTATATCCCTTTACTGACTGGTTTATGAAATGGATTTGTGTCAAGGTGGAAAGCAAATACATGCTTTTGAATGTATGGCTGTGAATGTATGGACTTATTTGTCCTGATGACCTAAGAGTATGGAGAACAGAAAGGGAGAGAAGAGGATATTTAAGAAGTCTTATTTCATGCTAATATTCAGAATATGTGCTTGTGAGTTAGAAACCCCGGTTGTCCCATTTCCTCTCCATCTGCCCTGCTTCTGCATCATGCTCACAAAGTGTTGTCATTTTCGGTATACAAAACTGATGATTAAGCAGCAATAATCTAGTAACTGCTGGAACTTAAGCTTCCTCATTTGCATGAGAATGAAACATAGAAGACAAAAATAGTCACAGCCTCAATTCTACTTTCTAGTGCAGGGATATGTAGAGTTTTTTGTATTTTGGGGGGCTTTTGGTTGGTTGGTTGGGGTTTTTTTGTTGTTGTTTCAGTTGTGGGGTTTTTGGGTTTTTTTGTTTTTTTTTTTTTTTTTTTTTTTTTTGTTATAGTAACCAAATCAGATACAGAAAAGCAAAAGGGTGAGAGAGTTTTAATTTTCTTCTATGATAGTTTTGCAAATTCAGATTCTGGTTGGGAAGAGATAAGGGTTTCCTGTATGGGTTCCCTGCTGTAAGTGGAACAAACAATTGTTAGACACAGAGACTTGTGTCTAACAAATGCACATGATGCTCTGGAGAGGGCTTATGGAGATAAAGATACATTTTTATTTACTGTGAAAAAATACTCTTTCAAAAGATCTTATTTCCAGGCATGATCACTTCTGCAGAGCATCAAGTTTAGAAAGGTGCCTCAGGCACTAAAACAGATATGGGCTCATAGCTTATGTTTCTAATTTATGATCATACAGAACTCACACAACTTTTTCACCCACTCTAGTTTTGTTACTGTTCAAATCCTATGATTAAAATAGTTTCCATTTCTCCAACACACTCCCAGTCTGAGTCCCTTAGTCTGCCAGCACTTAAATAGCCAGTATACAAAAAGATCATAAAAAACATTAAAAAAAAGTCCTCTGTCTGAGCCATGTATGCAACTTTCCTGGCTGACAGGAGCTTTTGAACTCCAAACCACGATCTTCCCCCACCTTTGGGTGAATTGTGACCATCACAATGTATAATCTTTGAAGACCAGAATCTGGTAGACCTTTAGTTTCTGTGAAATAAATTGTGTCTGTCCTCATGCAGCTGTTGGGGGACTTGTGTGACATTTTGTCCTTGAGTTTGAAGTTTCAGAAATTATAACTGTTCATGTACTATTCTTCAGCTAAATCAGTAATAGTCTTTCCACTCATCTGTAATCAATTATCTATGGACGATAAACCTAGGACAAAAAAAAAAAAGTCCTTTAAATGTATTTTTAGATGATCTGCATAAATAATGTACTAACAGCAGAAATCAGGCTTGAACAGATAATAACATATTGCATGGATAAGAGGAACTAAAGGGACTGATCCACAAAAGGATCTTGATTACTAAAACCCACTTACCCACCATGTCATGCAGCTATGCCTTCAGCCCCACCTAAGGAGATCTATTTTTGTCAGTGCTTTCACACTGAGTGCTTTCAACACTTTTCTACAAAAACTAAAGTATTCATGGGTTAACACTGCTTAAAGAACTCATTCCAGTGCATGTTTCAAATGGATAGCTACCAAATCAGACATCATAAATCAAAGGGAAAGGTAGTTTTCTTCATTTCAGCTCTTTTCTTCCCATTCTTTTTATCCAACATGTTCATAACTTGTTTCAGACTTCTTGTGAACTATTATCTTTTTCTCTGACATTTTCCATGTTTATGTGCATGTATAATTTACAGGCTTAATTTTCCTAAGTCAGCTCTCACCACTGTTAGGACCACATGGACACAATTTTTCATGAGTCTAGTAATTTTTGGTGCATAACAAAACAACAAAAATCAGTTGGAGCCTTCATAAAACTTCCGTGCTTTGCTAATATATATTGAAATCTGATAAGCCAGTGTTGTCTGCTCTTCCCTTCAACTTTGTGTGGCTGTTTTGCCATGAGTAGTATGATTCCATCATACCTTTGCCCCAGCATCAAGATAGTGTTTGGATTGATATTAGGAAATATGAAAGTTCCTTATTAGGTCTTACAGGTCTCATACTGCATGCTGGAGTTGAGAGCTCTGAGACATCCCTGGACAGCAGTAGGATGGTCAAGTTAAACAGTGGAAATCAATTCTGAGTCTTTGAAGGCTGCTTAGCACTTTCCTCTTTCCCCTTTCCCCTTCTCCCCCTCCCATTTCCCTTTCCCTTTTATTTTTGTTGCAATTGTTTATTTGTTTCTTTTATCCACTGAAATTGTTAAAATAAGTGTAGCTTCAGAAGTTTAAAATTAACTATCGACATTCTAGAGAATTTGCCATCCTCATTTAATGACACATGAGACCTCCTGGAGTTCTAGGATGACAGATAACTCCATAACATATACCAGAGATCAAGGATTGGGCGGTGTGTGCAGAATCATGCCAGCTACTGAAATTAAGTGGCATTTTTCCTTGTCTTTCAACTTGAGCATAATAAAAGGTCTTCAGGAAAGGCATTTGGTGATTGACAATAAAGCTTAAGATGTGTTGGTTTGAGCATGTATATTGAATGACCTTCATCTTCTGTTCTATTAAAAGAGCAAAGTCATTATTACTTTCAGTAGGCAAAGGTGATACATAAAATCTCATTCTGTATGGAGATGCCACCTCCTTCAGAAGAGGCATCATCTGTGCTGTTCCATGGAGATGGGACTCATCTATTTTTTTTCTTGTTTTAAAGACTTTTAAAGGCAAAAAGCCTTGAATAACAACATTAGACTATAGAGCCCAATAAGGATTTTTCCTTTTCTCACATAAAAACTGCAGGCTTTAGGAAAACTGATATTTTGGCACAATTCCAATTTAAATTATGGACTGATTAGTCAGGCAAATTATGAACAAGGTCACACCTGTGGCAAACTGGGGAATAGAAGCTCTGAACACACCTTTGAATTTTTGGTACCACAACTTTTAATTCCCTCTGAGAAAAGTGGGCAGGGGCAATGGAGACATTGCAGAAATGGAAAACGATGCAAGGGTTTGCATATACTGTAAATAAAGCTGCCTCCTTGAGACCCAGTATTCAGAATTTTACATATAAACATACAACCACACATGCACATGTCCTGTCTTTGAGGCATGTAATTCCCCATTTTTCTGCTTTATAACTGTCCATTTCTTAGTTCTGCAATCTACTGTTGGATCTGAGGAAGAATCTCCACTGGGCCTTGTGGAGGCTGGATGCCTGGCAGGAGCATCTCAGTGCTATCCCAGTAGTCTGAGGCTTCCCTCTTGAATTCACAATGCAGCCTTGATGCTTTTTTTGTGCTGTCTGATCTCTCTTACTGGAGGCATCTCTGCCCTTTACCTTTAAACTTTCCCCAGATCTTCCTTACTGCTCTGTCTAGTTGGGATTAACGTGATCTACGTGCAGGCTTTATTTCTAGGCAGACACCTCCCTACATTTTAGGCTAAACAATAAGATATTTTGTATAATTTGATCATAATATGTTCTTAAGCAGGTAATGATTCTGCTTAGGGTATGAAGAAATAGCTGGCAAGAAACTCAGGGACATGAGAATAGAGAAAAATCGGTGTGAATAATCTGTTCTGATATTTAATTTTACTTTGCTTTTTGGTTATTTTGTGTTGTTTCTTTGTTGTTGTTTGGTTTGGGTTTTTTTTGAGGGGGTGTTGTTTTTTATTATTGTTGTAGTTTTGATTCTTTTTTAGACACAAAAAGACATCAGGTTAAGATAACACAGGTTAAGGCCAATGGTATATATGTCTAGTGTTGAGCCCATGATGAGAGAAGAATCTGTCAGAGAACACAGGGGAGAGTTGAAAATTCATAAACAATAAAGCAAGAACAATAACCATGACTGTTCTGAAAACAGAACAAAAGCTCACATCTTCTTGTGCCTGCATCTTAGAATTAGGGATGAATAAGTATTATTGCTGCAATACATAAGTGTAATTATTAATGAACTTATATTACACTAGCAGTGTTTTTTTTGTCAACTACTAACTAAAAACTCTGGATGCATAAAATGTTCAATTAATTTAATCAGTGTCCAATAATTTGATGAGAAGCAGTTCTTGGTACCCAGTGTCATGATTCAAACAGCTGTCATGGCATTGAAATGCTGGTTTTGGAAGCCTCTTCAGTTCATCCTGTTTGAACAGGAAATATGTACTCTTTTTGACCCCTAAACATACACAGAGACTTGACTTGTTTCTAGAGCAATACACACACTTCTGACAGGAATAAATATCTTTTTTTTTTTTTTTTTTTTTTTTCCCTCTGAATCTCTGCATGTCATCAAGTGTATGAAGGATGCACAAGAAAGCACAACTGAGGAACTCACCAATCTGAGGTTAAAAAAGGCTCCAGCACCACTTCTGAGAAACTTCCTTTGGCAGAACCCTTGCTTAAAGTGTTTGAGCAACAGCATTAAGGAGACACAAACATTACTCTAGGGAAAAAACAGTTATGTTTTTGATAAGGTCTAAAACTTACATGGTACGTAATACCTCCATATTCAGTAACAAATTAATCTGTTTTCCACATGCAGTGTCTAAGAAGTTGTTCTGTGAGACGAGACAAGGGGTATAATACTAAAACAACCGTTGTTATTGTTTGTAAAACAATAGACAGATTAATAACAGCTTTTATTGAAAAACATAAGAAAATATGAAAAAAAGATGAAAAATTGATCTCTCTGCTCTTCAGGGTGCTGTTGCTAAGTGATTAGCTGGTTCTTGAGGACAAGAGGATTATTGCTCAGTGTAGTTTCTTTTTGTGTTTGTTTATTTAGGGGGTTTTGTAGGAGAGAAAGTGCAATGTGACAATCTAGAAAGTTTTCTACATGCCTGAAGTCTTTCAGAGGTGCCTTCAAGTAGCTGATAAAAGCAAGCAGACATTATGAACACTGAAGTATTACTGATAATGCAAACTATTTTATGATCTGTCAGGAGAGGTCTGTTCATTTATAAATATCTGGTGCATTTGATACTGATTACTGCTGAAGGCAGGGAATGTAAAGTGGACTAGTGGATTCCTTTTGAAAATAAGAATACTTAGTGTAAACATCTTAAAATATGCGCATCTGAAAAGGACCCCCATTTTTTTAAGGATCATTAACCCCAGGTCATAATCTAGGGGATGAGTCGCAAAACTTCCATTGCTAATAGTACAGAATCATTTGATATTTTGTGTTGTCAAGCTCCTCTGGAGACTGATATCCAGCCAAAAAGCATCACAAGTCTAAACACCATCCTATGAGCTTGCACAGATAATTTTCTGCACAGGCCACTCAATTACTTCAACACTCCCCATGTGTAACTCAGAATTTCAACTTAAAAAATATTCACAGGAAAAAAACAAAAAAACCAAAAAAAACCCCAACACCCAAACAACCAGGCAGAACAGTGATGAGTTGTTTGGGCAAGGAGGGTTGAGGCACAGAAACTGAATTAGAGTTCCATAATGCAGGCTCTTCAGGGATATGATCAACTCTAGGGAGTGTTTTAGATGAGGAATTTCACAGAAGCAAAGAGGATAATGCTCCTGCTTCTCTGGAGTATTCTGCTAGAGCTAAAATATTTCTTTTGATAAGCTCTGCCAATTCCACCCTGTTTCTGTGCTTAACTTTGTAAGAATTGAGAACCACTATGACAAGACTTTTCAGCAACTGACTTTCATGCAGTCAGTGTTACAGTATGGAATGGGAGGCTTAGGTTCAAAGCTAATACCTATTTTGGGTAGCTTTCCCTAAAAAAAAAAAAAAAAAAACAACAAAAACAACCCCAAATTGAGACATGGTTCCTCCACTCCAGCTCTGCATGGATGGTTTAAAAAAACAAGCTGAATAAAAATCTAAATACAAATTCTGACCTTTGGGGGTGTTATTTTTAAATCTGGGGTGTTTTTTGGGTTGTTTTGTTTATTTGTTTTGGTTTTGTTTTGTTTTTTGTTGTTTGGTTTTTTTGCAATAGTTATGGAAGAAAATTTCAGTGAAACTGTGTGTGCCTGGGTGTGTTTAATACTGCTTTATTCCTCAAACTAAGGCTTCTGCCCTGAGGTGTAAAGATTAGTTTACAATAAATCTTGTGTAGAAAAGTCAGAAAAATATGAGTGATAAATGTACTTCCTCATGAAGACTCAGGGCTGTCAACCAAACCATGAAGCCACCTTCATTTTTTGCACTCCACAAAACTTGCTACCAGATCAGGGAAGCTGTTTTAAATGATGTGGTTATGTAGTGTGGTCACATAAAGTGCTGTGAGAGTTCAAGAAAGGAGTAACCAATGGATAGAGCTAACAGGACAAATCTCAGGACTCCACAGTCAGAGAAAAAAAACAATGAGGAAAAGAAGTGGGAGGAAAATGAAGAATTAAAACAAAACAAAACAAAGATTAAAAAAAAAAAAAAAGAAATTCAAGGAAGATAAGCAAAATAAGAGAATATCAAGAGAAAGATAAACATGAGGACATGTTCCAGGTGTAAGTTACCAGGAAGTAGGAGCACTTGAAAATTTAGCAAATGCATGTGTGGCACATTCAGATCTTAGCAGAGAGAAAGGGAGAGCTTGGTGGAAAGGAGGAAATAAAAAAATCCATAAAGACAGGAAAAAGACAGGAAAGCCACACCAGCTGCCAAGCTGAGCACCCTGAGGACTGCACAGGATTGTTTCTGCTGCCTCCTTACATCACCTGCTGAGGTTATTCCTCACTTCTTTATGTTACAGCTGAGAAGGTGAAACCTTGAAGATGCCAGTGGAGATAGAAAGGGGGAAACAACATTTAGGCAGTGGCTGAGCCACAATGCATTGAAGAAGCAGCTGATGCACTTGGTCATGTTTTTCCAAGTTTTATCATATTCTGACAAGAACCCGAGCAAAATCCATCATACCTGGGGGCAAAATGGGTTACTTTGTGATAAGCTGTTGTGCTGTACTTTAATCAAGCCCAGTTCTAGGAGAGGGAAAAAAAAAAAAAATGCAGGCTCTCTGTGAGTTTACTGTTGCCAAAAAGATATCAATAATTACCTAAAAAGCAATGACACCCTACAATAGCAATGTTTTATAATTTGGGGGGTTCTGGGGACAGGTTGTTTTGGATTTTTCTGTGGTTTGTTGTTTTTTTTTTTTTTGATCTGCCACTTAATTCTAACCTGTTAACTCATGGGTTTGAATTTAGATAATTGCTGAAGAAGTATCGACAAAGATTTTTACAGGCGTTTTACTACCAAACTAATGTAATTAACACCTCTATTAATGGTGTCTGTCAGGTTGCTATTTAAATTGCTCTTCAAACCTTGACAAATGAGACAATTTACTGTTCTTCTGTTCATGGGAAGACATCTGAATTCTTTTTCTTAATATAAACATAAAGAAGGAAAGGAAGAAGAAAAGGATGAAGAAAGGCAGGACGGCAAGAAAGAAGGAGGCATAATCCTGGATGTAGAAGGAAATGCAAACAACTCTCACAGAAGGCAGATATTTTTGAAAGTTTTGATGTTAATTCATGATACCATATTTAAGATCTCAGATGAGCAGTAGGAAGATTTGATTTCATATGCTTGCAGCTCTATAGACCCTTTATGTCATAATTCATGCCCTATATTTACACCTTTAAAAGGGAGACAATATTTCCCTTTCTGTCAGGATAAATTGATGAATAATTCAGTACTAGGGCAGCCTGATGGCCACTTATTAAATGACCTCTATATGTAGTGTTCTGATATAAAATAATAATGTTATTTTTAAATACAATTTTTATAGAAGCATTTATAGCTACACCCTTTAGAAACAAAACTGATACTCTCCACTCGAAATCAGATGAGAATGAATTTTCTGAGTTCAGATTACACAGAGCTATGCAGATCCATCTGTCAGAAGTATCATGCCCTAAAAGCCTATCAGTCTTTGCAAACCCCTGCATTTAGAGAAGAGAATGCACTTCATGTGGAGGAATCCCAGTCTGCATGCAATGACACCTGATGGTTCTTCACCCAAATTGGGAGTGAGTAGGCGAGGACCTGTCTATACTTACTTAATAATAAATATCATTTAGCCTGGACATGCATTCATTGTGACCTCTTGTTAAGTCATTTACCAAAAAAACCCCAACATTGGAGACTTGTTTTGCTCTTAAGACTGAAAGAATTATGCAGCCCAGGGGAGTAGTCTGGCAAATAGATTGATATTCTGTCAGGTCACAGGCTGTTTACATCATGGTTAAGGCTAAAGCCAGATGAAGCAGAAATGGCCTGAAATCAATCTTTTGTAAAGGTTGTAAAAGCCATCAGCTTAATAATTGTATACACAATTATTCAAGAAGTATACAGAAGTATTTTTCTGCATAAATCCAAGATAAATCAGCACTGGATTATATTCCACTGACAGTTCTTGGAAAAGAGTGGAGAACATATATTATGAAATGACAGCGCCTTTGCTTAAAATGCAGAAGAACAAGTCCTATCAAAAGATGGGAATAGAGTCACACACAAGAAGTGTAAAAGGAGGACAGGACTATCAGCTGCTGCATGCCGATGTTTTTCAGTACTGTCTATCATGGGTGTCACATTTCAAGGACAAAAATGAAGAAAGGACATTTCTCCCAGACACCAAGGCAAATTAAACCCAAGACAGAAATAATGATACTTTAATGATCAACCGTAATTATGATATTATGATATCATTATGGTTGTTCATTTCTTTTGGAAAAAAAAAAAAAAAAAAGAACAAAGAATTTGAAAGCCTCCATACCATTACCAGGGAATGAAAGTGGATCCATAAAAGAAAAAATAGGAAAACCAAAAAAACCCTGCTTCATAGTTTTAAAAAATTGGGAGTCTTGTAAAATCAAGTCACTGTTTTTGGAAAATAGGATACTGGTTTGCTTCTAGGAGATCCCTCACTAATTAAGACTTGAGCATGTTCTTTAACAGTTATAGTGTCTTTCTCCTCTATAGCACTTGCTTTTTCTTCTGCCAGTTTCCTTCCAATGGTTTTCAGACATTATCCCTTGGATCCTGAAGTCACGGTTCATGTATTTTATTCTATCCTTCCTGTCACCTTGACATCTCATCTACCAATTTACCTTATTTCAGTCCTGTTCATTTACGAAAGTATTGAGATTGTCAACAAAAGTAAGAATGCATTAAGAAACACAGGACAAAATATTTTGTAATTGTTTGCACAAATGAAGTGCAAAATATCTCTTTGGCCTCAGGAACAGAGAGGATAGGTTCAAAGTGCAAAAAGAAATGCCTTGAAGCTTGGATTTTTATTTCAGCTAGATGGATTTCAGGGTACTTCATATATTCTCCTGGGAGAAGGCAAAAGAACTAGAGGAGGATAAATAGTTTTATCATTTATTTAATCTGAAGGTTGTCCCTATGAGGTGCTAATCTTATTCACTTGTCATTGTCAATCAATTTATGATGCAAGAGGGAAAGGTGTGGGCTTTTAAATCACTGATGTGTGAGTGTGTCTGGGAGCAGCTTTGGTTCTATAGGAAAGTCCTGTAGCCTCTTCAACTGACAGTACTAGCTGGAGAAAGAAATGTGACATCCTCTTTAAAACCTGTCTCCTTTAATTATAATCTTCTGAGTACTTTGCAGATAATAGTTCACATTTCATCCACAATAAATGAGTATGTGAAAGCTGTGTTGGCTTTCAAATGCCCAAGACAAAGCTTTTGGTCTCCTTTCAGAAGCTTTGACTTTTAACAGAGATATTTTCAAATAAAAAGTGTGTTGCTATTACATACACTGCTGCCTTGAAGATATGGAGGGGAGTGTCACTCCTACACATTCAAAGAGTTTGATTGTTAAAAAATCAGTAACAGTAGTGCTGCGTTTTTGTGTTACTATTTTTTGCTTCGAGTTGGTTTACCTCTTTTCCATAATAGCACCAAGATTTTCTGGTCAACAGGTTAAGAGCAGCTTACTGAATTTCTTCTCATAAGCTATCCCTTAAAAATATAAAAATGTTGTTTCAGACCAAAAGTCTCTCTAGACCAAGATCCAGTTTCTGGGCATAAGCAAAAAAAAAGATGAAGAGCAGGGCATACATACTTGCCTGAAGTATTCTCTTAGCCTTTGACTATATTCTGCTTGGGCCAGTTCCTGAGCCTGATGGGGAATATCAACCCTCAAAAAATTTCATTTTGTTAACCTTTCTCTTCGTGGTTCTGACTAACCCTAGAAGATGTTTCTGCATTACTTCAGTTGTGCTTAACCTCATGTTTTATGATAAGAGTGTGAATAAGAAAAGGCTTTCTCTGGGTGCACCTCTGGAGTCCTGCCATCCCTGAAAAAAATTTCAGGGTTCTTCCAACCATGACTTTCATGGACTCCTCCTGAACTGGAAACAAGAGTGAATTTTCCATTTCCAAAGGTGGTTACCCAAATGTAACTTCAGATCTCTGCTTGACAGAGTGCAGGGTAGATTTCTGCATGTACAGGTATTGTTATCCTTGGAATTTAAAGTACAGGGTGGTTGGTTTGGGGTTGGTTTGTTTATTTATTTCTTTCTGTTCTCTGAAATTATATGCATGAAGCACAAGGGAGGCATTGCATACAACAAAGATATCTACCACCAGTGATAAACATAATACAATTCCCTTGTTTTCCATAAAGAATCATATTTCCATTTAGTACAGACTGACTGTTGTTTTTTTTTGCCGTTAACTTTGACCATTATAATCAGAATTGAAAGTTTTAAGAATCTTGCACATTAGGATAAATTCGTGACCTTTTAAAGCTTTTAAACAGCTGCAACAGTGCACACAGCTATGTCAGAATATACGAAAGTTTCAAGCTGTGAGGTTCCGCTCAGGTGGCATTTTGAATTTTCTTTTCCCCAGATGACAATGTGACAAACAGGAATGTTGGGGAGGGGGAGGCAGACTTACACTGAATTGAATATAATTTGCAGTGAGACGTTTCCTCTGGCAAGCTGGCTCTGAATGGAATGGGACACCTCCAGCTGATAACCGGGGACTGACCAATTTATGCTAATGACAGCTCTGCTCCTGGGTTTTCCCTCTCCTGGGGCCGACAAAAGAGCAGTGAAGCATTTGCCTGGGATGGTGGGAATTTAGGGGCATATAAGTAACACTGTGGTTCCCATTTGGTCCTTCACCGACCCTCATTGCTATCTTGAACAAGAAACCTCTGAACACCTCTGGTCCCATGGTTGTGACTTTCTCAGGCTCCCTCATTCTCTTCTTTATTTTTCACTTTTTTATTCTTTTCTCTCTCACATCTTTCTTTCTCTCCCTCTTTTCCTTATGTCTTTCCCTTATTTTTTTTTTCTCTTTTTCCCGGCAACATATTTGCCATATCTTCACGGGTCTATATCACTTTGCTTGTGTTCTTTGCCTAATAATTACAAATAAAACTTTCCAGAAGACAGCATTTTCATGTTTTTTGGTTACCTTCTCTTACCTTGTTTTTTTTTTATTTCTGAGTCAGAGATTGAATCAGAGAATCATAGATTAATTGGAAGGGAACTTAAAGATCACCTAGTTCCAAGCCCCCTGGCATGGTCAGAGAAACCTCCCACAAGATCAGGTTGCTCAAGGCCCCATCCAACCTGGCCTTCAACACTTCCAGGGAGGAGGCAGCCACAAGTTATCTGGGTGTCTCACTACCCTCACAGTAAATAATTCCTTCCTAATAACCTATCTAAATCTACCGTCATGCAGTTTTAAGCCATTACCCCTTTCCTATCACTCAACACCTCTGTAAAAAGTCCTTGCTCAGCTTTCCTCTATGCCCTCTTCAGGTGATGGAAGGTCGCTATAAGATCTCCATGGAACCTTTTCCAGGCTCAACAACCCTAGTTCTCTCAGCTTGTCCCCATAGCAGAGGTGTTGCAGCTCTCTTATCATCCTTGTGGCCATCCTCTGCACTGACTCCAACTGTTCCATGTCCTTCTTGTGTTGGGGGCTCCAAAACTGGACACAGTACTCCAGATAGGGTCACATGAAAGCAGAGTACAGGAGGTAAAGCAGGTCATCTCCCTCAGCCTGCTGGCCATCCTTCTGGTACAGCTCAGGATATGGCTGGGTTTCTGGGCTGCAAGAAGATGTTGCCAGATGATGTTCAGCTTGTCATCAACCATCACCCCCAAGTTCCTCTCCTCAGGGCATTCCAACATTTTCAACTCCTTGGGCTTTTTTTGTTTGGTTTTGTTTGGTTGTTTTTGTTTTTTTGGGTTTTTTGGATAGCCACGACATTTTTACAGAAGGGATATTAGGGAGAGAAGGGTGGAAGTAATCAAGTTATCTTGTATTCTATAAATTTGTGCTTGTGTTATACAGCTGCTACTTTAAAATATATATCCCACTGTATCCTGTAGATTTGTTTTAGATTTGAAGATCTGCAATTTTTCATTTTCTTTCTTCCATTATGACTGTAGAATTCACCGTTCTCTCTGCAATCTTTGGGTTTTGAAATGTCTACTGCTTACTGGAGTACAAGTGCAGAGTCATTATTACCTGCAGCAGTTTGTATTTTGCGTGCCAGAATTATGAAAGACCCCCTAAGGCTTTAGTGGTCCAGTGCTGAAGTGGATTCAGTAGGGGTGCAGAAAACTTCACAGAGAAGATTTCAGCTCTGAAATATTAATGCAGCAGAAGGGCCACCAACATAAGCATGGTAGCTTGAGGACTAAAGTGATGTTTTCTACCCTTAAAATCTTGAACACAGCTGCAGAGTCACAGAAAGGGTGAGGCAAGAGGACACCCCAGGTTTGTAATACTGCTACACACTGCCCAGGAAGGAAGCATGGCTGTCAGAGTGTCTGGTTGGAGGTCAGGAAATCCACAGGTGGTGAGTGGATGGAGCAGTATACACAATGTAGAAACCAACAGGTCTCATTAGAAGTTATCTCTAGATGAAATCTCTAGAAATTAGACAGTTCATGATGTGCAGAGATCCTGGAGCTCACACATGCTGCACAGCCTTTCTGGGACCTTGGGGATGTATCTGCACAGCTAGCCTGCACCATATTGTCACTGCCAACATTAATGAATGAGCTTAAAGCCAGGCTGAAAATGTCCTCCTGCTCCACTGCTGCACCTTTGTGAAGGTGCATGCACACATCTCCCCCAGGGCCCCATGGTGCCATCAAGTCTGCACACTGACAGAGCTCAGGTTCCACTTCATCTCATTTCCTTCTTCTTTCCCTCAGCAACATGCAGAAAAGCAGCTGGTGGGAGAGCTGCTTGGGCTGCTTGACACCAGCTGAGAGCTCCCTTATGCCACAGAGAATTATAGACCTCTCATTAGGTCTCTGAGCAGTATAAAGTGGCAGGAAGAGAAAGAGGGATTCTGGCATACGGCTGCACATGCTGCTTGCAATGAAAAGCTTGAGCTGGAACAGCCACTGAACCCAAGACTAATCAGGACAACGTCTCTGGGGCATCAGGGATCATATGGTTATCTGAGCTTGGGACAAAACTCTGGAGAAGAGCCAAAGACTCTCATAGATAGAAAAAAAAGTAATTAAAGCAAAGACTTTGAGATACAGGGCAACTAGGCTGGTGAAGGGACTCGAGCACAGATCCTATGAGGAGAGGCTGAGGGAACTGGGGGTGTTCAGCCTGAAGAAGAGGAGGCTCAGGGGAGACCTCATCACTCTCTACAACTCCCTGAAAGGAGGTTGGAGCCAGGGGGGGGGTTGGGCTCTTTTCCCAGGCAACTCTCAGCAAGACAAGAGGGCACAAGAGGTCTCAAGTTGTGCCGGGGGAGGTTTAGGTTGGACATTAGAAAGAATTTCTTTACAGAGAGGGTGATCAGACATTGGAATGGGCTGCCCAGGGAAGGGGTGGATTCTCTGTCCATGGAGATATTTAAAAAGAGACTGGACGTGGCACTCAGTGCCATGGTCTAGTAACTGCAGTGGTAGTGGATCAAGGGTTGGACTTGATGATCTCTGAGGTCCCTTCCAACCCAGCCAATTCTATGATTCTATGATTTTATAAAATTTTTCTGCAGTTCTGATGTGACTCTCCATACTGAGGCTGTTTACTCCCTTGTTTCCAACCTACAAAATCCTGTCAGTTTCACTCCATACCTCTCCCTCTAAGTCCCTTCCTCCTTCTCTACCTTCTCCCCTCAGTCTCTCATTCTCTCAGAAAGTACAGTTTTGGAGAAATCAGGAAAAAAGTACATGAAAAGTATAGAAGTTGAAGTATATGAAAAGTGGTGAGGAGAAAGTTAATTGGGCAAATGAACCTCTCAGGGAAACTTCCTCTCTTAACACCTGTGCAGTTCATAAGTTGGATGATATTTAGGTTCCTTACTCTTGGCAAATTTTTAAATTTTAATTTTTTAAGCATTTCACAGAAGACATACGATTGCTTTACGTGAAATTCACTGAGGATATTTTACCAAAATAGTAATTTTTTGCTCCCATCTTTTCTATCCCTAACTCCTACAGTGACTGTGACTCTCTGAACAGTTACTTCTAGCTTAATTTACTGTAATTTATTTCTGCATTGATTCTCATGGCTTCTCATGTCTAATTGGTTTTGGCTGTGGGAGGAAGACAGGTGAAGGCAGAAGAATGAGCTGTTATAAAATATTTGTAATCAAGTAAAGTTACAGTTTGTCTCCAAAACCACGGTCTTATTTTGCTTGGCATTACATGGAGAGCCATAATCCAAACAGACAATGGAGGAGGGAAAGTTGTTTCATTATTAGCCCTACTTGGACTGAAGATACAATTGAAGAGTAATTAATTTTCTGCCTGTCAAAAATTTAGCTTCTCTTTGGAAACAATATTCCAGTCCATCTTGCCAGTCCCCAATAGACTCATTCTCTCTGTACTTTTATTTTCTTATAAATAATGGGTCCTGTGTTTCTATTAAGCCTGTTTCATTCATGACTAACAACAACAACAAACAGACTGAGGAATTTCTCCATCAAAAGTTAGCAGCCATGGGAAGAACTATAATAGTCTGAATTTCCGGTTCTTTTCCAAACCCTAAGTTTCTGATACATGTTTGGTTTTTGGTTTTTGGGTTTTTTCCCCCTCTTTTCTCTTGTCCCCAATATATTAAATAGGGGACTGAGTTACCTAGCCTCACTGTCTAATGATGTTTGAAATTTCCTAGGGAATCCCACCTGCTCTGTTTTCAAGCAAGGATTTTCATTCCAGGTTACTTTGATTCACACCGGCAAGACTTCCATGGCAGTTTATAGTTTCTTTTCATCAGAGAATTCTCCCTCACCAATCCTCCTCCTGTACCCTCTATTCTCCAAAATTCCTCAGCAAAAAAAACAAACCAAACCAAAAACCACAAAACAAGCAAGCAAAAAACCCCAACCCCCTCCAAACTTTTAATAAAACAAACTCTAAAACTGTTACACATATGAAGCATTTTATCTTTCATGGAGCAAAATCCAACAGTAGCATTTCAACTAGTGAAATAATAATGAGCTGCAATGTTGTATAGCATGTCATAGACATATATTCTGTCTTTATCAGTATACAGATGTATTTATTTATATCTAGAAAGATGCGTGACATGCTTATGTGCAGATAAATGCAGAAGGCTCTGGTGATTTTTCCAGTCTGAAACAAACAAACAAAAAAATCAACATAGGTTGTGTTAAGCATTAGTGCATACATATACACACACATAAACACTTTCCAACCAATAGAATAGTATTGTGGTGCTTGGCTGACTCAACACCAACAGAAGAAAAAAATACATTAAAAAACAAAAAAACCCAACCAAACAAAAAAAAACAACAACAAAAAAAAAACCAACAAACAAACAAACAATAGTTAAGACTTTGGTTATCAGGCTCCAGACCAATTATCCAGATTGCAAAAAAAAGCATTGGTATGTTTGCCAGCTTTGACATATTGGGTGAGTGCATAATGCGTTTAGCCCTAATTTAACACATGAACCCATTGTAATTAAAATCTAGCACATTTTGCACAAGGTCACATTTAGTTTTATTGACCACTGTGATGCTTGAGTAAGATTTATGAAGATGGCTTGAAAAGTCTCAAGTGCTAAGGCAAATAGATGTAAAACACTTCTGAAAACCACCCAGGTAATTGTCCTTTTCTTTTGTGATTTCCATGGAAATCTCTCTTTGTCTGATGGCTGCAGTAAACTAGTCAGAAAATTCTCTGTGCCATTATTGTTAATCTTAAGGTTTTTGAAATGTCAGCTATAAAGTGAGGGTATAACTGTGTTAGACATTTTCTTGTTCATATGCATATGTGAATTTTGTGGATATTCTCACAGCTTCAGGACAGAAACACAAAATAATTTTTCTCCTGCTAACTGCTGTTGTTCCTTCAAATCTTGTGATTGTTTTACTGAATTGAGCATGGATATAAACTGGTTTTCTTTCTCCATTCTTAATGTTGATTGAGTGGATATGCTGTGAGTTGATTAGTAACAAGATGGAAATTGAACACTACCAATGTTGGCTTTGTGTAGGACTAGAAGATGCAATCATTTCTGAAGAAGTTTGAATTCACACATAAGAACAGCACTGACATCCTTCTTCTTAGGTGTGTAAATCTTAAAGAAGCAAAGCAACAATGCTGAACATCTTTCTCATGAAACTTTAATATTACATTTGGCTCTGAATTAGGTTTGAGTACCCTGCACGGTCTGGATCTGCTTCAGCCAGTGGAAATAACCAGACTATAATGATAGTTTGGTCACGCTCTCTTTTCCTATGATTACATCCTCACTAACAGAAGGGGAAGCAAAGAGCAGTAGGTAATTTTCTAACAATTATCCAACTTCTTGAATAAATCAGTGCTCTGTTGAAAATGATTGTAAATATAGATTTATTTTGGTAGGGCAAGTTTTGCATTTATACTAAAATGCAAAATACTCTTCAACTTATTTTCTGTGATTTAAAGGCAACAAGAATGTGTTGCAGTTTGAGATGACATAACATAAATTTAAGTTTCTACATGTTAGCATCTGCAAGTATTATCAGTATTTTCTAGACTCCATTGGTTACAGAGACTGTGATTTGATTGATTCCATATCTCTTGCCTATGCCTAGATGTCTGGCATAATTTTGCTAAAGGCTGATATTCTACTTGACTTCCAGATATGGGAGAGGTGAGGCTATCAGAACCAAATGTTCCTGGAATTCATACCAAAGGAATCACACTAATAACAGATAAATTTGAAAACTCTACATTTTCTGGCCATTAGGCATCAAAATAGGTCAAGGGAAGGAATGGTATATATCATAGCACAACGATATTCTGACGCTAAACTCTGTCTTTAAGGCTAAGAGGTTTCATTTATGTGGTTACCATGGTCCAGCTGCCATGAAGTAAATTTTTAACCAATAATAAATCGTTACATGTTGGAGTTTACAGTGAACATCCAAAAAAAAAAAAAAAAAAAAGTGAAAATATATATTAATAAGATTAATATAAAATGATATGATATTAATATAGATTAATACAATTAGATAATAAGAACATTAAAATAATTAAGATAGTAAGATTCATATAGAATGTTCATGCTTTAGAATATCTTTTTAGGAGAAAAATATGCAAATTTTGTGTATCTCATCTTCATCACTTGAGCTTGATTCTCTCAGCTTCAAAAGCATACTACCACTGAGATAAAGAACTCGTAGTAAAATTATATTTGAAATTATGTGCACTCATTGAACAAATTTTAATGCAAGGAAACCTGGAATGGGTCCAAAATATGGATAACCACCAGTACCTTGACTGTTGGCCACAGATATAAAACATCTCCAAAGACCATACAGATGGTCTAATGATAATCACTGAAGATAAGGAATGCTGGATGGTTGCAGGAAATGTTTTGTTGTAATTGTGAAAGCTGTCAGAAAGGCAATTGGAACTTGAAGTAATAAAGCATTTGGTACAGTTTAAAAGCATAGAAAACTGGGAAAATCTGCTGAGAGAATTATGGGCATTGTCAAAACACCAGCAGTCCAGCCACCTTATAGATAAAGTGGTGACAGCAATCACAGACATGACAAAAGACATCACAGAAAGCTAAAATAATAGCAGAGGGCTTGGAGACAAGCTGCTTGCTAACCTTTGCTTTGGGCTTCATTCAAATCTCCAGGGAAGACTGCCTAATTTATGTGACTAAATTTCTTGAGCTAAACATTCAGGAATTATATTGCTCTACAGAAATAACAGGCTTCTCTGGAGGGTAATGCACAATTCCCAAATTATGGCTTCTGAAGAAATGTTCCCAGAAGAATCTATATTGACTACATTTTAACAGTGTAATCCTGCAAGGCAGTATTGCCAGAGGCAGTAGCAGGTCATAAGCTTTGTAGTGAGTTCACAAGGTCTCAGGATGAAGGCTTTCCAGCCTTGCTCTATCTGAACCTTTCTTGACCTGGCTGCAGCTCTGTTTTACTTGGTTTATCCGTGGCAGCAATTTCTTTAATTAACCAGTGCCTAGAATTAATTTGATTTACTTTTGTTTATCAAAGTCAGAACAAATAGGTTTATATAGATGACAATAGCAAGCAGTTATGCTATGAAGAATGCATTCATGATGAGTAACAAATTGAAGTTGTGCAGTGAGATGCAGACCTTGTAAAATAGCAGAGGCCTTGAGAAGTGGAGATATAGGAGATAGCAGAGAGGAGAGAAAACTTGGGGAGATAAGGCATGGAGAAAGGACTTGACACTGGAGACTTTACAGATATAAACAACTCAGCAACGATCAGTGAAAGAAATGCACACATGAAGTTGGATGATACTGATTTTAGCAGTAACAAAGATAATACAAAAGTAGTATCTAACACACACAAACTGAACTCAACCAAATACAATAAATCCAGGTGTAATACAGAGCTGTAGATCAAAGGAGAGAGCAAGGTAGCAAAAATGTACTGTAAGACACACAAAAATTAATCTTGGTGGACCCTGGAGTGAAAAGTCTTGGTGAAAGACCTGGGTGCTGGTGACTATCCATAGCACCCCATCAATATTGCCAGAATGAAACCTCTGACTCTTGGATCCAGAGGAGCAGTAGGAAGGTGACTATAAACTGAGTTTCAGTGGTAGAAACTAAACAGTGTGTGTGTAACAATTTTACCTGCAACACCCTTCTTTGTTTTCCTGGAAATTAGATCTGGACAAATAATAATTAAACTCCTAAGATTTCAGTTACACTGACAATGATTTCTTGGCTTTACATATGTGTGAGGTTTCTTTTCTCTCTGCCCAGAAACGAGATTTTTAACATAACAATGTGCAGGCCTGATAGTATTCAAGCTTAATGTAAATTTCATACCTTAGGTATGATAATATGAAAATATCCTGAGGGTTTAAAATACTGTAGTTTTCCATTGAATATGTATAAAATTCATTATTAGATGAATAACAAGATTTCCTTTTTGTGTGAAATATTGAAGGTTTAGAATTTGTCTACAATGTCATAATTAAGTGAGATCAAGATATTAGGAAAAAAAACCTACAAAAATATTGTTTTGTAGTCAAACCTCATCCAGATGTGGGAAAATCTCATGTTCTGTCTGATTCTTACATTTATCATGCTATTAGTTAATAAGGGCACATTTCTTTATCTGCCATTTTTTTGCTTTGATCACAGATTCAATCTGTGAATTGATTTTGAAATCAGGAATATTCTCTCAAAGTCCTCCCCAGTGTTTAATTCAGGCAAATTATAAAAGATTTATTACTGTTCATTTCAGTGAATTATTGACTTGTAGCTTTTGCTGATGTCATCTGCAATGTGTCTGATAAAAGCCTTAGAAGTGAGCCAAGGAGCTGGATGCGTTTGGAGATAGGTCTGTTGCACATAGGAAATGTCTCTTAAGAGAGTTCAAACATAGTTGCAACTCTTTCAGAGGAATCATAACTCAATAACATCCTTTCCTCATCCACAGGGGACTGAAAAGGACAATTAAGACTTTTTCTTTTCATCAACATTGCATTTGCTTTCCCTGATGAGCCCTATGTAAGTACCAAGGAATGGGTAGCAGATAGAGGGCTAAAATTCCACCAGTGTGGAAGGTGTGCTTTGCCTAGCTTGGGAAAGGAGTTAAAAAAAACACTTTAAGGGATTTACCTTAAGAGGATTTTGAGTATTTTATTAGCCGTGAGGTAGCATGACTACCTTGTCAGCCTTGTACATACAAGTGAAAATTTAAGGTCCAATTTATTCTGCATTTATATGTTAACTAAAGTGTTAAAATCTAGACAGATTTTAATACTTTGGATAAAAATCTAGAGCCTGGCTATTTCAAATTGTCTCCTGTGTCATAAGAGAGAAGTTTGCCTTCAGAGAGATCTAAGATCTAAATTATTTTCAAAGCTTCTCTCTCTTTGTATTTACTGAAGCAAGGTCTAAGATAACCAACAAAGTCCTTAAAATACTAATTTTGGGTGAAATCAATCCAGGTGTAAGGATGGCTATCTAGTTAATGTGTAATAAATTAAGGCTATGAGGATGACAGCTGAGTTTAGTGTGGTGGATTAAGTGCTGTAGCCATTAGAGATGTTGAAGCTTTAGCATCATGTGGAAAATAAGTGAAAGTGTAACTTTCTAGGACACAACTTCTAATATGATTGAACTCTATGGGCATTACAGGCTGATACAATGAAGTTGTCTTCAATTTGGCAAGTATGTGCCCAGTTCCTAATGGGCTGTAATAATTTTATACCCTGTGAACTCTGCTCATTCACATTCTACCTGTTTAGTGTACAGCTAAATATTGTGAATGACCTGGTATGAGACTCAAATTTCCAAGTGTCTTAGGAATGCTGGAAAATGTTTTTTAATGTTTGTTAAAGTATATCCAAGTCTTTTGTGCCTGTCTCTAGCACCCTTCTTTTACTTGTTGTGATCATCAGATTTTGGGAAATGTACTAATACTTAGGGTTTTTTCCCTCATTGAAGGACTAATCTAATAGAAGAAAAAAAATTAAATAAGAACATGGGAATGGGACTCATATTTGTCTGAAAAATTTTCATTAGTCATTTCCATCTGTTTTTTAAAGATGTCGTATACATATTGAAAAAGAGATTTATTGTAACCTGAGTCACATAATTTGATTTTTTTTGTTACCTAACCACAGACAGTCTTGCAAGAGCTCTTGATTTTGAACAATGATCTATGGATGTATTCAGAGAGCTGAGATTTCCTAGAACATGATTAATGTTGGCTTCAGCCTGTCCATTGTACACCCTCTGCTGTGGCATGAGCACTAAATTCTGAAGTGAAGAACAATGTTGTAAATGTACAGTCATAAAAGCACTTGGTTTGATAGAACTGAAAGGAGTTGCTAGCTGTAATTAATTAAAATTTATTTTAATGAAGTTATGGTGCAGTTAAAACACTAGGAAAAGATTAATCTAGGACCTCAAACTAAAACACTGTTGAAATGTTAGCTTCAGCCAACAATCACCAGTGGTTTTCTTAATCTAAAGAAACAGCTCACAGGGTGTGTGGCTTACTAAACAGGAAAGAATGAAATAATATTTTGGTCCATTTAACAGAGAGGATTAAGGCACATCGAACAAAAATGTAATGGATGAGTTTGAGAACAACTGATCTTTTTAACTATGAGCAAATAAAAGCACTACAAGCTGCCTTTAATCTAGATCTCATTTCAGGTCAAAGGTTTTACTCAGAATACTGTAGCAGAGCTAAATGCAGCTGAGATACTATTTAAACCTTACAGAGAGAGATAATAAAAATATCAATTAAAAAAACACATTAGAAGTTCCCCTTATTTTTTTCACTAACACTAACGCACAGGTATTTGAGTCTAAAACTTTAGTATTAATTATACAGGGATTAGTGTTCTTTAATCTCTGTATGACTTGGAGCAGTTCCAGATTTCATCAAACCATTGCTGACTCTGATTAGACTGGATCCTTAATTGTATTGGTAAACTATGGTCTTAAATGCATTTTACAAAACAAAGAGAAATAAATGCTAATAGCATCCTTCAATTTAATTTTACACCATCTACCATAGTGAGATCACACTTTTGAAATAATTTTAAGTCTGGATTTTATGTTTGGTAAACCTCTATTACAATAACCATTTGTCTGATAAACACCTTCATCCCACCACCCTACACTGAGCCAGAAAAGACTGTAGACAGAAACATAGATAAAAGTTAAGAAAGGAACTTCCTCCTTATCATGTCTCTCGTATAAATCTGTCAGACTTTTCAATAGCAAGTTTAGCTTCACCCAACTGGTCTCTTTGTTCTGTTATATATATCTGGGGGAATGAGCAGAGAGGTGAAAATATAAGTAGTGAGTAAACACCAACATCACTCAAGCAACAGTGCCTTAGCGCAGCTCAGCTCAACCAAAAGCTGGGTATAACTCCTCATGTAGGCTGACAGCAGAGTCAACACCAAGTAGGAAAGGTTGCTTGGAGGATAAAGAAAACCTCCATTTTTCTTCATATGTGAAGTTTGGAGAGTGTCTTTACACTTCACAGGCGTACAGGCTAAAGGAGAGCACTTTCCATCCAGCTCTCTTCTCACTCTCAGCATGAGTGACACAGAGCTCGGGAGCCCTGGTGCAGTTTGTTATTGCTTCCTCCTGCTGCCCTTCAGTAGAAATGAGGACTCCCAGCACCAGAAAAATTACTGCAGATGACTGAGCCATGAGAAATCAATTTCATAAATAATGGGAATATTCTGAAAACCTTTCTGCTTCACCTAGTTTTAAATGGATCTGTTTTCCATAGTTCATCACGTTTCCTGCTGTATCCAAGCTGACGTTTTTATAGGGTTGTTGGTTTTTTTTTTTTTTTGAGAAGAGTGTTTTTCTTTGTTTGTTTTTGGTCAACATAGACCTTTCAAAATATCATGTTCTTCAAAGAAATTTAACAATATTTTTGTGAAACACAAATATTTATACGGCTTTCACCTTTTATCTAACTGAATAATTATTAAAACATCATTAAAACTGTAGCAGTAATATGGTGAAAAAGGGAAAATCACTGCCACTATTATTAATGAAGAACGTCAATTTTTGAAAAAGAACTTCTTTTCTAAGAAAAATACTTCTTGCATGAAAATTGATGGCTGTTTTTCCCATTATTGTGGTACACTTATTTATTGCACACTTCATGTTTTATAAATGAGGAATTACATTAAGCATAAAATAAAACATTTATATGAACAATTATCTAAATATCCTTTTGCTTTAGAAGACATTGTTATTTGCACAAAATGCATTTTTTTTCCCTCTTTTAATTTTTCAAGTTCTTTCTAAGGAAAAGAAAAAATAGTATGCTGTAAGGTTTTCTGCTAATTGAGCAATCAAAGTTTTAATTGTCATAACAGTGTTTTCATGTTGAAATTTTTAACTTAACAGCTTACATTATTGCAGCCTGATTTATACAAACAAATCACTGTCTTATCTCCACCTGTGACTAGTAGGTTTTATTTATGGTATTGCAGATTGTTTTTTTCTATTCTTGCCAATCAATCAGTCAGGTAAAAGTAACTTTTCATTATTATTTTTGTTGACACCTTCTTATACCTAATTTCCCTTCCAATCTAAATGATCCATATTTCCAACCTTTTTCCTTACGTTCTCTGAGTCTGCTAGTTATGATAATTTTAAATAGATTTTGTTATTGTCCAGTGTTTTAAGATGAACAAATTCTGTTCTCAGTTCTACATCACTTAAACTAAGGAAACCCCATTAACACCAAATATGCTAACCTATATAGAAATGGTAAGATAGAAAGTAACTCCATTTACAAGATGTATTGACATCTTGTTTTTGTCTAAATTCTGTTCGAAGTATGGATATGACGTAGTCCTTTTGAAGAGTACTACAATGTTATTAGAATCGAAGGAACTGATAGTAACCAAATTTTTTTTTCCATAAAGTTATTCCAGTAACTAAAATAAACTCATTAGATCAAATTCCCCTTCTTGCTGCCTTTCCCCTTTTCTGTTTGCCTCATGTGAGTTCTGCTACTACAACGACCTGCTGGGCCACCATGTGAAGTGCATCTGAGAGCAGACCTGGGTTGAACATGAGTGCCATGGGGAAAAAGCAGTGCTAGGAACACTGATCAGGAGCAAGCCCAGTGGCAGAAGAGGGGAAAGAGGGAATGAAAGGATCCAGTGGGAAGGAATAATGAACATGCATATTTGGTGGTCAGAGGACAAGGACATCCTAAAGACTATTGAAAAGCTGTACACTGAGAGACCATGCTCTTCAGCTACAGTGGGATTTGGTCTTGATAAGAAGGTGCTAGATATTACTATGAATTTTTCAATTTTTTTCCTGTTGTTCAATGAGAGAGGATGAGTTATTCAGGGGTTTATCTGTCATTTCTGTTAAAGACTGAGCAGCAGGTGTTGTTCATGTTTCTAATTGACACACTTGACAGGAGATGGTTCCTGACTAAAATTTCTTTGAGTTTTGAAAAGTCCCTCAAAGTATTTGCCTGTCTTTTCTTTTTTTTCTTTTTTGATCTTGTTCTGGCTTATCTGAATGTCTCTAAAAATCTGGATGTATATGTATGTATATGTATATGTATATGTATATGTATATGTATATGTATATGTATATGTATATATGTATATGTATGCTTCCTGTAGATGAAAACAATATGTCCTGCACACAAAATGTTTTCCTAATAATGCAAAGAGTCTGAAAACATATTTTGGAAGTGTGAACTACCTTAGTTTTCACAGGCAACAACTAGTTTTTAGGGATAATTATACTTCCCATTAGCTTGCTCATCAAAGACAAGAGGGAAGGAAAATGTTAGGTTTTACTGTGAATTGTGGGGTGCATTTCCCAAGATGTCTGTTGTAGTCGAAAGATAAGTTTAGAAGACCAATTCAACAGATGAGAGCTTGTATATTGATTAGGATGCAGACAATAGCCAACCAAATATACATGGCATATGCTACCAATCCCAAGAAAAGCTGGAGTGAGACAGATGTTCCAATGGAGCAAGCTCAGCATAATATTTGAGGCACTGATATTTATACCAACTTGTTTACGACTTACAGCACTACAGAATTACCTAATCTCCATCTGCTTGTCTCAGAAAGAGAAGAACAGAAATAGCAGAGTACCAGACATGAAAACCATCTTTACTGGCATCCATATGCCATTCTTGAAAAAGAAAGCATTGAAAGTGCATAACACACACATATCCTGGTGCTGCTACAGAGAAAACAAACACCAGCAAAGGTCTGCTCACCACGTCTTAAAATTTGGCTAAAAAAATGTCAGAATTTAAGTGGACCCTTAATATAATTGCTCAAGTATTGCATTTCTCTACCAGCTATGGATAAAATTGTAAAAACTCATTCTTATAGGCAAAGAAGAGAAAAATAGATACAAAAAACCAGTATATATCAGTAGAGGAAGAAAAGCTATTCAGCAACCTTTCAAAGGAAGCAGATGAAGTATTTAAAACAGGCCAATACTGATAAAGACCATGTCTGATCTTGTTTTCCTAAATGACAGCCCACTTCTAAAAATTATGGGATATTTTTCTACCTACATGCAGATGATTAAGAGAGTTGTGCATTTTACTTATGTAAGGTCTCTTTGCACTATGCTGTCAGCATGATGGGACATTACCTGGACATACACATAATATATAATACTTGTAAAATAGATCCCAAGCTACCAGGGAGTACCCTGATCTTAGCTCTTACATCTTATTTCAGTGAAGGTAAAAGTTTAATCACCAAAGAATTATTATAACAAAGAGTTATTTGGAAACTAAATAATTTGTTTGGAAAGAAAGTAGATTCCTGGGTTCATCATATGAATATGTAGGGTAATTTATTCTGAATGAGCCTCTTTCTCTCTTTCATCATCGGATGAGATGAAATGTACACCAGTAAAATAATTTGTAAGCATGATAATAATAACAATCATAACAACAAAACTGCAATAATAGGTATTACAAAACCTTTCATCCACTAAGTATTACATAGGTCATTATAATTCTACTCAAAAGCTGCATTATAAAATAGATTTAAACTGGAAAAGGGGGAAAATAATTAAATACCAAGCACTAAGAAAAAACAACAAACAGCTGACAACCAACAAAAAAGTAAGAAAAGCTTCATCATCTACCAGACTGGTTTCTGGGTTTTGGAAGAGAACTCACAAAAGTATCATATATAAATGCCAAGTTATTACACTTTGCAGGATGCTGAATACTGCACTAAGAATATCTTTCCTGTAACTCATATACTGACCATTCTTATGTTAGCTAGAACACATCACTGGTGAAAGAACTGGCATCCCTTCATTAGCCATTTTGGTTCAACTTAAAAGAAAAAAAAAGACTTAAACCTCCAAAAATGTTTAAGTCTTAGGTGGCTTAATTAGGTGGTTAAGATACAAGTTTCTGTTCCTAGCACCTCCACATTTATCTCCTGCTAAACTGTGCAGTACTGCTGTACGAGGCTCCTGGGAGTTCTATGACCTGTAAGATAGAAATCATCAAGAGAAGGACCACAGTTTTAATAGGATGGAGCAGCTGAGTGTGTGGCGTACATCTCAGTTTGTACACGTTGCAGAAATGAAGGATAGGACTCCTCAATCTGACCTGACTTCAGTGCCAAAACCTACATTTGAACTGGTTGTCTGCACTCCCATCATCATCAGTAGAGATCTGATCAATTCAGTTACTGGAGTTTAGGGTGCAATTCCTCTGAACAAATGTAGACATCTGTTTAGGCTGAGATAAATCACACCCTAAATTCCATTGTCTATATAACTAGATCTTCCTTGACAGTAAAGTGAACCAAAAGTGACCTGCCAAAATGCACATTAGCACCCGTTTGGTCAGATGAATCCTGTCACAAGGAATGACTCCTGAAGGACTCAGAATTAAAAATGGCTCAAAAATGTGCCTAATGCAGCCTGAGCACCAAACAGCTGCTCTCTTATCATCTCATAAAGACACAGAAAGAAGACTTCCCTCTAATTTAATTTCTCTGCAGTGTGGTGGAAGAAGAGATGACATGTGAGACATAAATTGGGAGAAATGACACTATGTAGCTATCAATCTACAAACTGACTGGCCACATGAAAATCTGGGGCCAGGCCACTGTGAAACAAACAATACCTTTTGCTCTTCCGCAAGAAAAAATTTCCAGCCTTGGCATAGGGCTAAATAATTTTTTTAGGGTTTTACCACAGAGCTGACTTTAGAAAAATTGGCCAGCATCACTTCCTCCAGGCTAAGTTGCATTATAGTGGCTATACCTATGGCATAAACAGGCTAAAAATACCCCTAATTATATAATGCAGAGAGCTCTGAAATGGGCTGATCCAAGGATATGAAATATCACAGCATGTCTGGAAAGTGGAAGGTCAAAGTCTTAGCTCCAACACTTCAGCACATGGTGCCAAAGTGTATGGCTGGTTTAAGCTACACTTGTTCTCTCGTGACACTTGTACTGTTCCATACCCAACACCCTTTGTGTCTTGTGTAAATTGCACTGCCTGATAATATGGTAACAATGAAGATGTCAGCTAAGCATACTGAAAAAACATCGTCATGTTTTCTTTTGTCCATACAGTCCTGTTGGATATGTATACCAGAACAATAATTTAATCTCTTTTTTATATTTCTCCTTTCTGCACCCCGACTCCCCCCACACACCCTGCTGTGTTTTCTTAATTCATGTGGTAAAAGAAATTGGAAGATACTAAAGGAGAGTGCCATTTTCACTCTCCTTTAATGTGTCTATATTTTGAAAAATACCAGAAAATCTCAGGAAGTGAATACCAATTATAGTGATATTCATTAAGGCTGAAATAACAAAAAATAAAATAAACAAAAATGAAGCTGAGCTATGACTGGATGTACAGGGACATAGATATCACTTGGTATTTAACTGAGCTCATGTTGTCTGGTGTAAAAATCCAATAAACCTCACTTTTTAGAGGCAAGTTATTTACAGTGTTTTTGCTCCCTTAGGGGATACATTTACAAGCTCGATGCCAATAATTCTAGGCAGGAAACATTGTGATTAAATCTGAAAATAGTGTTCAGCAACAGATGAATTAGCTGTCCCCTTTGCTGGCAGATAACTCTATTTGTGTTTCCCGCAGCTATTGTTTTAGTTAAAAAGTAATTTTTATCAGTTTATCACTGGTTAGATGAACACAGTGTCTTAGAGACACAGAATAACTTTGACTGGAAGACATCTCTGGATGTCATATGGTTCAATGTACATCTCAAAGCCAGTCTAGTTTAAAAGTTGGATCCAAGGACATGCAAATACTAGAGCTTCAGGTATTCCTGAGTACCTCTCAAAGACCTTTAACTCTCATCAGGTCAAACTCTATTTGTACAAGATTATTTTTGGTTTGGTGTCAAATGAACCTTCACCAGAGGATGTAGAGAACTGGTTGTTAGGGGCACTGCTTCTGCAAGGTCTGGAATAACTTATACATCTGGCTTAGTCACTCAATGATTTTGATGTACCAGATTTGTTTCTAGAATGTGTTTCTGAGTTGTACTTAGCAAAAAGAAATTCTTACATCACAAATCTTAACACCTATGAGTAAGAGCATAACATTTAGAGTGGCTACTGGTCAAAGTTTGGAGAAAACCTTTATTGAATTTGGGTTTGATATCATTCTTAGCATGCAAAGCTGAAGGAAGTGAAAGTGATGCTTAAGGTGACTCTAAACAAAAATGGTTTATGCTATTCTCATTTGTAATTAAAAATGGTCATCCAGTCTAGACAGCCTGAGAATCATTGGAGACCAACTACATTATTTCAGCTACTTTCATTATTCTTACATCCAGTTTCCAACTGTGCCACAGGTGCACATGGCAGTAATGTTACTATGAAGGAACACTGTGAGTGTTTTTGAGATAATACAAGAGCAGAATGACACTTCTCCTTCTGTACGCCCTGATGCAGAATAGTTGCTCCCAAAATGCAGGTTAGGTTGTGACAGAAGAGGACAAGATAATAATGGGATATGTGGGTATATTGGATTTATATTCACAAGGTTTTGTTAGTGGTGATGGCCAGGGGGGCTTCTCTGAGATTGGGCACTGCTTCCATGCTGGACCAGATGGTTCTAGACAGCTCCAAAAAGGACCCACCACAGACCAAAGCCTACTTTATCAGCAAAAACAGTGCTGCCTCTAAGTAACCTATTTTAAAAAGAATAAAAAAGCCGTGTAGCAGCTGTGTGAGAGAGGAGTGAGAAAAAAATGTGAAGGAAACAACCCTGTGTTTTTTTTCATATTTTCTCTCTCTGTTCTGTTGGAGGAGTAGTGAGAGAACAGCCAGGTGGAAATCAGGCAGCCAACCAAGGTCAAACCCATCACAGAGATGCTGAAATAAACTTCAAGGACAGATGGTGGGCCACTGACACAGATTAACATGAAGCTGTTCCTGCTGTCTGTCTTCAGAATCAATCACTTACTCACCTCAAAAGTAATATGACTAAAATATCATGAAACCACAGGCCCTTTGAATTCTCCATTACCAGTCCTGTCCCTCATCTGATATGAGATAGTATGATTTTAAAGGCTGTCATCCCTAGCTGTTAAATACTATGTTAAAATCCATGGTTTAGATACATTTAGATACAGGAAACAGTGGCATGCATGGTTTGAACTAATTTTGGTAAATAGTAAAGAATTAATAAAAAGAAAATTCCAACATTGAAATTCGGGCTTTTTTGTTTGTTGGGGATAAACTGAAAGCATTACACATGTTACACATAAAAATCTGTTGTTTTTTTTTTTTTTTTCCTCAGCCTTTCCACTTTCCTGGAAGATAGGAAGAAATACTGAAGAAATATTGAAGAAATCTAGAATTTTAAGAAGTGACTTTTTTCATGTACAAAGACAAGTCCTGTCCAAGGATGATGAGAAATTCTTGTTTAGTTCCATTTTTTAACCTTAGTTCCTCATGCTTATGGTTATGGTATATCTGCCAGAAAGAATAAAAAATAATTATTTAGAAATCTGAGGGCCTTGCCTGCAAACATATAAAGAAGATACCTGTTTGTGTGATTACACTGTAAAAATACAATACCTCAAACCTTTTGGTCACCCAAGAATATCTTACTCACAGGACTAATCTTGATTTACAAAGTTTTACAGCATGAGCAAGAAAGATATAGGAGAGGAACTTTTGTAGGATCGGGCCCTCAAGTGACCCTGGTTACTGCTTTCTCCTTTGGCAGTAAACTTTTGTGAAAATAAATTGCCCAATCTACAATTTGTCCCTATAGTGTTCCACTGTTTACGGATCATTTACAACACTCTTATGAGCACCTTGCTAAAAGTACTTTGAAATATCAAAATGGACATTATTTGTGTAATGAGGTTTGGGGTTTAATAGCTTCATTCACACATGAGGAATTGCAGGCTTTCCTGATAGGCATCTATTAAACAAAATGGTTTGCAACCTCTGCTTGAGGGGAGAAAAATCATTGTGTTTCTGCTCTGGCCTGAGATTAAATAGGGTTTATTTCTGAGCAGGAGCTTTTTGTAGCAAGAAAAAGAAGCACATTTTTACTACATCACTTTTGTTAGGGTGATGACTGATGTGGGAAATAATCCATGCTGCTGTCAAAAAGAAGAAAAGGGTTCCGAGAAATGGTTCAAGAACATGGGAGCCTAACTCTCAAAAGTATATTTTAAGCTCAATTTCCAACTTTATTCATGTTCTCACAGTTGCCTCTGGGTGCCCAGGAGAATTTCCTGCAATCCCTCCTTTCCGTCTCCTTAGCAGTGAAAGAAATTCCAGTCTTAGGCCAACTGTACCACCAGTGGTACTCATTGAGATGGGATGAGCAAAACAGTCTCTTTCAGGTAGAGCAAGTCATTTTATTGTCTTTATTATAAACCCCTTCACTATGTCTATTCTTTTTAATTAACTATCTTGAAGGAATGTTCATGGATTCTGAAGCTTCCTTCCACCTACAGTGAAATTGTGATTCCCTTTGGCTTGATTTTAACCAAAGCCAGTCATTCACAAAGAGGCAGTGGCTGCTCTGATGTGGAGGTTAAGAGAGTCTAAAAGGACAAAGAGAGACCATTCTGTTTCTCAGATTTAATACCAGAAGAAAATCCTGATCAAATTTATTTTAAATCATTGTCTGATGGCTTGCTGTCCCAGTTTACTACATAAACTCTTAATTCTGGCACTTATCACCACACCTTAAGAGACTATTCACCTGATTCAGTTCTCCACCCTGGGATACCTACTGTTATTTGAGATACTTAGGAGTACCATGCATGGCTTCACTTTCCAGAAGGGCACAGGTTCTGTATTATATTTTCCAGTCCAATCTGAAAGTCTCTGACAGCTTTAGATATCACAGATGATGCTAGATCCATTTTTATAGAAAACTGAATTTCATCTCTGATTAAAATTTATTAACTCAATTATCTACAATGGAAATGAACAACTTGATTTACACCTTAAACATATGAAGCTACCATAACCTGGATTGCTCTGGTTTAATTTCTCTAATCTCAGGTTGGCACAGTTCCTGAGAGATATCTCCCTAGCTTCTTAACTCTATATGAGTCATAACTCTATGGTTGGACTTGATGATCTTGAAGGTCCTTTCCAACTAAGGTAATCCCATGTTTCTGTAGCTCTTATATATGTATATGTATATATATGTATATGTATATATCTGCCATTTCACTTGGCTTCACATACCAGTATTTAGGCAACTGCCTATGTTGCTATAATTGTGCAATAGGCATTTTCATCTGAAGCTGAATTCTACCCTCAGTGACTGTTAATCAGAGAGTCCTTCTGAAGAAGACACTAAAAAAATCATTGCAGTGAACAGATATGACCATGTCCATACTACTAAATTAAAAATGGCCAGGTCAATGGTTTGGATCAGCTATCACTTTTCTGAGTAATGCCTGAGGACAGTCAGCAGTTAGTTAAGATCATTGACTACTACAACTAGGTACTTATGACAGGGTCTCACTATTTTGAGTAAAGGACTGTTTTATAGTGTGGACATGAACCCTGCTGATCTCATTGTCAGAGAATGACTTTATTCTGCTTTATTTACCAGTTTGGGTGCTTTGTGTTTGAACAGTTAAGTTGCAGTTTTGTGTCACAGCTGAAGTGATCTCTCAGCTTGCCTCTGCCACAGGATGGTCTCATACTCTTTCACTTCAGGCCCTGAGTAATTTTCATTTTCCTCTCCTCGCTCAATCCAGTACTGGGGCTTGTTTGATCTCAGTGATGCAGCTCAGAAAAAGCTCAACATTTTTCTGCTGTACTTATTTCATGGGTCACCTGAGGGTTTCAAGCCCAGAGAGGTCACACTGATGCAAGTGCTTTCACAAAAGAAACAACCATGGGTGCACAGGGCCACAGAAAGGAAATGGAAAAGCACTATGGCTAGGAAATATTAAGTGACTCTGTGAAACCTGAGGATACAGACATCCTAGAAGCCTGTACTAATTTATAAGAGATGATGAAGTGCCTGAAGTGGTGTCTGCTCCTTCTGCCTCAGCAGAGTGAGACCTCAGTGGGGTGTTTTATTCACTCCATACTCTTTAGCCAGATCAAGTGTCTGCTGGTAACTGATTCCATCTGGTGAGCTATCCTTGGCTCCCTACATCAGCCACTCACTCTCTCTCCCTTCTCAAGAGAAGAGAAGGAGAAACAGCATGGGAAAAGCTCATGTGTTGAGGTAAAGACAGGGAGATCAGTCACCAACTACCATCGCAGGCAAAATAGACTTGACTTTGGGATATGTAATTCCATTTTTTATTAGTTAAAAGAGATTTGAATGGTAAGAAAGAAAGATGAGAACTAAAACACCTTTACCCACCACCAAATTAATTTCTTGTTCCAGAGTCCTCCTCCTTCTCCTCTGAGAACTATTTTAGAGCTTTGTGACAGAATGGGATGAACCTGATTCTACAAAAGTTGGGTTTGTTTAGCATTATAGATGAGCCCTTATTTTGGCAAAAAGGGAATTTCACCTCACAGGGTATCATTAGATGAGTGAATGTTGATCAGCTCATTGCAATATGTACATCTGTTAGGAAATTCTACAAACATAATGCCTGCCCAATTGCTCTTTAGAAAAAAATTCTGCAGCACTCTATCAAGAAACTTAATGCATTAGGTCATGCTAATAAAAAATAATTTCTTCTAAAATTTGACTGATTTCAGTCTTCCCAGTCACGGTGATACTTACAGCATCAAGATGCATATAAGAAGTCTTCCAAGCATTCAGGCACTAAGCCACCTGTATCCAGGGTTGCTTGCAGTGACATAGACACTTCCCCATGCTTCCTGGGTTGTTCTTTGGGCTGTGCTGTTTTTGGAAGTGTTTCATCATAACTTTCAGCAGGTGACAATGATTAATAACTCTACCCTGTTGCATCTTTGAGAGATCCCAGGATTCTGTTCCTGTTTTCTCACGTACTGTAGGCACTTTTGTATACGTTGAGGAAAAAAATGACAGCTACCTCTTATGATACATAATTTTTCTTCCAAAAAGTCCTAGCTTCTGGCTTGGCCTCTAGTACTTCAGCAATTTATGACAATAAAATTTCCACTTCCCTGGCCCACGATTACAAAAAAAAATATTATAATTCATTTGTTTGTGTGCAATCTTTTAATCTATAAATTCTAATCTGATTCAGTTTTCTTATTCTATCTGTCCTTTTTATTGGGTTCTGATGAGGTTCATTGTGTGATTTGCTGCTGTCCCATCCCCCATTCTTCAACTTACATCATCTGCTTTTAACTGAGACAAGCTGAGAAAAAATGTGCAAGAGGAAGGGAAACAGATAGTACATATAGAAAAAATACTTTTAAAATGTAAGATATAGTAAGAATTATTTAACTTTTAAATGCTGATCTAAATATTCTTTCAATGAGTTGTTATAATACTCTTAAACTGAATGTCCTGCTACAAATTTTACCAAGGGCTACCTTGTTGGTTAATCATACCTTTATAATCAAGAATTTGTTATAATCAGCATAGAGGTTAAATTAAAGTTCTAATGGTTTCTAAAATACATTGTGTGTGCACACACAGGCAGATATAGAATTTAATTTGTGTGTTAGAAAGTCAAATTTTGGTACCTAACTCCATGAAAGAAGTTGCAATACAACACTGATTAACCTGATTAGCAAATGATAACAACCGATATAATTTTTTGTTTTCCTTGTATGTATAAGAAGTAGCTGGCTACTTATGCCTTCCATACATTTGTTTTGGTTTTTAATTTATTTGGAAGTGGAAGTGGGAAATTCAGTTAAGTTTGATTCCATTCCATTCAGAGTAACCAAACAGTAATTTTGTAAGCTTAAGCTATCCATTTTCAAATAATACATTCAAGTCAGGCTAATTTTATTGAAAGTCTCTGTGGCTGCAAGCTTAAAAACTCACTTGAGTTATTAAGAAAATTAGGGAAATCTGGAATAGTAGACACATGAAATTAGATCCTTGAAGTCCATTTAATCACAATAAAATAGAACACAGGAATAAAATTGTATATGTACATACATGTGTATAAACAGATGCTCTTTACCCTGATACAATGCAGTCATAAATCACAACAGAACATACCAAAATTGCTTTTATTTAAAACCACTGTGAAAGAACAAAGCATCAGGAATAATTGGAATGCTTTTACTTGATCAGGAAGTCATGCTGACAAAATGAACTGCAGCTTAAAAAAAAAAATGCTGTAGAGATTGCTATGATATTGCTGTAATTGAACTAGTCAGGATCTGGATCTGTTATGCCAAGAAACTGAGTCACAGAAATCTCAATGGAATGTCCTTTGTACTTTAAAATGGTTCTTAGCTAAGGCCAAGAACTGCTTTGCAGCACTCTTTTGTGAGTTTTCTTTTTCAAATAGCTGCTTAGTTAACATTTAAAAAAATGAATAGGACACTTCATTAGCAACTGGAGTTACTTACCAGTAGATGAAATTGAGCAAGAAGGCATTGGTGTAGTAGAGTAGTGGGGCTACATCATTAGGATGTGAGAGACTCAAATTAATTTCTTCACAGTGCCTGGTGCTGCTCTGTGGTTTGAATGCTGGTTCTGCTACCTGAACACTTACCAAAGTAATCTTTCATCTGAAATGAACGACTTCACTGATACAGGCTGCCAGAGCTCTATTTTCTCTAGCCATGTGGTAAGCAAGAGAGAGACTACAGATTTAATTTGCATTCCTATCTAATGATTGCCTGGTTTGGGGTTTTTTTTTTTTTGGCATGGACTTTGCATCTATCTTCATAACTTTTTTCTATGGAAGATGTGACTTTTCAGCTTATTTGGAAAAAAAGACGTTTAGATATTATGCATTTTGAAGGCACTCCCTGCCCATTTCTAACCCAGAAATACACACATCTATGCCTAAAATAATATATGATGCAGACAAGATGAGAAGTTTTTATCAATCCCAGATGAGCAAATTTTCTTTTTTTATTATCTGCATTCTGAAGGATTAGCTATTTTGCTTGTGTTTACTTGAATAACCATATCAGAAAGCCTAAAACCCTGAAATGAGGCATATTCATGTGAAGACTTTACATCCAGAGGTAATCCTTTTGTGGAATTATCATAATTTGAACACAAGAGTAAATCAGTTCTACAACTTATCTGTGTCAATGTTTACCTTTTGTAAAAGTTTTTATTTATTTGTAACATTGTAATGGGTATGTGTGCATAGATTATTTATATTACACAGCGAAATAACATTTAAAATAAAACTGGACTGATGAAAAACTGAAAAAGATAGAGAACTCTACACTTTTTCCAAAATATTTTGAGTAAAGAATTTTTCTAAACTCCAGTTTTTGTAGGAAATTCATTATAAAATGTTCACCTATGGGATTTATAAAGCTTTTCCCCAATAGCACTTGTGAGAACATTTTTTTAAGAATAACATGCGTATGTTGATACCACATACCAGTCACAGTTATCCTTTAAATGTATTTTCCAAGAGTAATATTTTGAGAAAATATGTCTGATGAAAACTTGTTGACTTATACACAACAGCTTGGTGTTAGGAGAGGCTGTTTCTACCAGAAAAAGGTTGTCTGGGTTAAAAAACATAAAAAGTAATTCAATTTGATCTGTAATTAATTAAATAATTCGGATACAAACACATTAATAGAAAAGCTCTTTAATATCTGTAGTCTCACATACCTTCCCTTCTCTCCCAAAAGTAGACAACTTCTTGCTAACCCATTGTTTTAGCTACTCATTCTTTGACAGACCACTTTGTACTCTCTGTAACAGCTTCCCTCACCTCAGCTCTATATTAAGCAGCAAGCATCTTTCAATTTGCCTTGTAACTTAATTTTCTTATGCAATTCAGTGGGTTCCTTCCTTCTTCGGAGTCTCATGGCTACACAGTGGGCATGGATCTTGCTTATAATCTGCTCATAAGATTCCTCAAGTATTTCCAAACTTGTGAGAAGCAGCAGAGTGACTCAACAACTGAGTGATGCACATTAGGCTTATTGAAGGGTCACTTTCTAGTAGCAGAATGTCATCAAGGGCCTTCTCCCTATATATGATGTGTTCATCAGACATCTATTGATGCTATGGGCTCTACCCTTGTGGTAGAAAAACAGAATGCCCTGTGTAGGGTGGCAATGTCAGAATCCATTTAAATATTTGACATTTGACATAAACATTTGGCATTGTCTCTGAAGAATACAATGCTTCCTGCTGAACATGAAAACATTTGGCCCTAATCAAAAAAGGTGAACTGACTTTTCTCAGCTATGGAATCTTGTTTGGCTTAGTCAAGGTAGATAGATATAGCTTCATCTTTGTAAAACCTTGGTGAATCCATATGAGCAGGGTCCAAACTTTTTACTCCAACCCCCAGAGGGAGTTTTTCAGTCCCCAAATGTTTTTTACAGTCATCATAATTAAGCATTTTTGTGAACATAGGAGTCTTAAGTTTGATTTCTTTCTCCGCCTGCCTAAAACACACATCTTATTTCTTGATAGTGAACTCAACATCATCTCAGGTCCTTCTTCTCTCTAGAAGACAGAATGAAGATGCTCTTTAATCACTTTATCAAAGGAAGAACAATGTAGGGTATGTCATGATATCAAATCATTTGGGTTTTATGAACCATCTCTAAGTTACAGAGTGACTGAATGTCTCAGATGGTGCCAGGAGCAGCTTCTCTTCATTTTGATTGACATTTGATGGAACAAGGGCTGTTGAACTGCAATAGGCATTTTTCAGGTATCCCTTCTGAATTGGCACTCAGTTTAGGGATCTTAGCCCCAGATCTCTGGCTCAATTTCCAGTCTGGCTGTGCATACACATCAGCTTCATGGCTTGCAGAACAATGAAATTTAAACTTGCACATCACTTTTCTTTTTTATCTCCACATTAGTTGTAGGTTTGGTTTTTTTTTTTTGCTTTTTGTTTCTTGCTTTTTTTTTTTTTTAAGTTCCTGGAATAATGGAAATAATTATGAGTTGTCCCAAATTCTGACCTCACTTACTTGGACATAAAACTAGAGCAAAAAATGGAGCCTACTTTTGGTCAGTATAAACAGAGCTGGATTCTAGCTGGTATGGACAAAAACTAAAGCACCATATAAAACATACGACAAAACATTATATGGTGATAAGTACACTCAACACATACCTTATAAATGTACTATAAATCTGGTTTGTCAGCTAGAAAGACTCAGAAATGGTGCACACAGACACTCATAAAATCAAAGCAATTAAGAGAAGGAAGAGATGGTGGATATAAGTGAAATATAATCAGCAAGACACTTATTTATACAATTTTCCTGTGCTAATGAACTGTTTAATAAAAGACTAAAATCATCTGATTCATGTGGTGTCAAATAGGAGAAAATTTAAAAAAATAAACATTTTCCTTATTTAAAAAACTTATGAAATATTTGGTGCAAATGTTCACACACTGTGATTTCTTTTTAGCTGGTGAGATCCAAAGCTGACAGCTATAGAACAGGATGCAGACAGATGAAGAAATAGTTAAGGAAAACAGCAGAATATGAAAGGCAATCAGTGTGCAGAAATAGTGAGAAAAAGTGGAAATACAGACTCCTTGACCTTTTTGTGAACTACTCTTTCTTGTATATCTGTATATTCTTACTTGATTTCAGTGAAAAATGAACAGCAGAAAATAGACTGAATCTGATGCAATTTATTGGGCAGTTTTCAGTTTTCTTTAATGTGGACTTAAATACTAAAGACAACCATTCTGAACATCTAATCTTCCCCATGTATTGTAGCAAATATCTGATATTGTATTAATCATTATTTTTGGTTATTACTTTCATTTTTTGTGGCAATAATAGTGAGTTAAATATGAGGACTGCCACCAAGTACATTTGACAGAATTACGAATAGTGATGAAAAGCAAAAGTTTTTTAATATGTCAAGGATTTTTTATATATTGGGTTTTTATGTTTGGGTAACCTTTATAATTTTTTTCCCATTGAAAATCTTAATAATAACAATTGCATTATTCTTATCTGAGGATTTCTAATACAATTTTTAAAAAAAGAGGAATTTTTTTTTTAAATGAAGAAGAGGAATTATTTCCTATTCTCAAACATCTCAATCTCTTCACTTTTTTTTCCTAAGTGAAATTTTTCAAAAAATATTTCCTTTCAAAGAATCACAAACTTCTGATTTCATGATGAATTTTCTGTACAGTTCTATTCATAAACTTACTTGACTAACTTTTCACTTGAGTAAATACTTCTGAGACACTTATCCATAACATCCTTGTATCTAAATTGGAGAGATATGGACTTGATGATGGTCACACTCAAAGAGCTGAAGTCAGTGATTTGTGTCCAAATGGAGACAAGTGGATTTCCTCAAGGCTCAGTGTTGGAACTTCTGCTAACATATTTGTCAGACATGCACCTTCAGCAAGTTTGCTGATGACACCAAGCTGTGGATACACTGGAGGGAAAGGAGGATGTCTAGAGAGATGTAGTCATGCTTGAGGGGAGGGCACCTGTTAATGCCATGAAGTTCACCAGGGCCAAGTGCAAGGTCCTGCACCTGGGTCAGGTGACAAAAAATCCCAAAGAAAAATACAGGTTGGGTGCAGAATGAGCTGTCAACAGCCTCTTGGAGAAGGATTTGGGCATGTTGTTGAGAAGCTCAACATGACCTGGCAACCTTCACTTGCAGCCCAGAAAGCCAACTGTATCATGGGATGCATAAAAATAAGCACCTGGGCAGCAGGCTGAGGGAGGAGATTCCCCCCCCTGCTTTGCTTTCATGTGACCCTGCCTGGAGTGCTGTGCCCAGTTCTGGAGACTCCAGCACAAGGACATGGAGCTGCTGGAGTGAGTCCAGAGGAGGACCATGAATCACCTCCCCTATGAAAACAGGCTGAGAGAGTTGGAGTTTTTGAGCATGGAAAAGAGAAGGCTGTGGGAAGACATTAAAGAAGACTTTCAGTACCTGAAGGAGGCCTATAGAAAAACTGGGTAGGGACTTGTTATAAGGATGTGGAGTGATAGGGCAAAGGATAATGGCTTTAAACTGGAAATGGGTAGATTTAGTTCAGTTATTAGGAGTAAGTTCTTTAGTGTAAGGGTGGTGAGATGCTGGAACAGGTTACCCAGAGAACTTGTGGCTGCCCCGTCCATGGAATTATAGAAGGCCAGGTTGGCTCAGGCTTTGGGCAACCTGATTTAGGGGAAGGTGTTGGTGGCCATGCCATGGGGCTTGGAACTAGATAATCTTTAAGGTCCTTTCCAACTCAAACCATTCTGTGATTCTTTCTTATCAAGTTGAAAAAAATAATAAACATGAAATAAGACATTTTGATCCAAATATCGTGATCATTCTCCTAAAGAAGTCAAAAGAACGGCTGCAGTTTATGCAACTACGGACTGAACACCTGGAAAGGTGTTCCAGTTTTTTAACAGGCCAGAGGAAAGACATTTTGCCTCCACTGTGTGTGCAAGGAAAAGGATGTGATTCCAGCCTGTGCATATGTAGAAACATTTTAGAAACCTGGGTGATGTAATACTGTAGTTTAACCTAGGATACAATTAAGAAATGAAGTTGGTTTTGTTTTTTTTTTTTTCAATCCTCAGCTGAGTTTAACACATTAATTAAATGTCCAAGTATATTTGTTTTATTTTAGATTTTTGATTTAAAGGTAAAAAACCTGTGTAGCATAAAACATTGGTACCCAAATTTTTCACCTTTCGTCTCCTCTGTACGCTATGGGATTGCATATAATTAGGAAACAGAATTGAAATATCTCCATTAACACAGAGTTGTATTTTTTTAAAAAATATGATTTTGTCATCAGCAGTTTTTATTTATCTAATTGGACTAAAACACAGATTCTCAAAAGTCTTTGAGTATGCAATGCCCATTTATTTCACACTAAATACTTGCTTTCAATAACACTGAATTCCTTTTTGAAAAATATGTGCCTCATTCCTGTCAAAAACAGTTCTCTGTAGGACAACAAGAATCTCAAATCTCAACAAGCTTTGCATTAGTTCTGCAGATTTTTGTTTCAGAGCAATAACCTTTAGCTTTATCATAGCTCCTTCAGGAAGTACTTTCCAGACGTACACTCTTCTGGGTGCCAGTTGGATTACACTCCTCACTATTCTGCTGCTATGGACCAAAAAAAAAAATTCATCTATTTGTAAAGAGTCCTGTTCTGACACTAGCTCATAGAGTTTCAGTAGCTCAAATCCATTTCCTTTTCCATTTTTCATATGAAATATGGCAATACTGAGAGTCTGTTTAGTCTAGGAATCTAAGGAAAGAAAGAACTTTCACTATTCATTGAGATAAAAGGCTTTTTGTTTCATTTGGGGTTTTTTTTGTATTTTTGTTTTTTACATTTTATTTAGTTTGGTTTTTTTGTTTTGTGTTTGTTTTTCTGTTTGTTTTTTTTATTTTTCTTGTGTCGTTTGGGTTTTTTTTGTTTGTTTGTTTGTATTTTTTTTACATGGTTGGAAAAACCTACCTTGCAGCAAACATCTGGGACTGAGGTCACCCTCAGACATTAACTTATGAAAAACAAAACATGTTCTATTAGAAGTCTGTTCTACTGTGCCAGAGGGCAGACTGGCTTTCTAATAGGATGAATGGCAGACTACAGTTCAACTTCAACATTCACTGAACTTCTCAAAAAAATATTAAAAATGTTGGTGAATGTCTGTAAACCTGTATAGAACACCCAACTTGTAATGGATGGCCCCACTTCTCATTCAGAGCTGTGTGTGGATCACCAGGGCTTTGGTATCACGAGTGTTTCTCAAACCTTTACTCTTCAGTGATGGCACATCAGGGATGTTGACTCACTCAGTCACTTTTAATTTTTAGTGCAAAAGTGTCATATAGTATGTTACTCACAGACTGTAATTTTGCATGTTATGTCACTCCTGTTCATAGGAGCCAAGATTTATTATTTCCATGGGAAATCAGAGCAGCAGAAAACTGACATCTCCCATGTTCTTGCTCTACTCTTTGGAGCATTATAATTTTCTGGTAACATGGAGAATAACTTGCTATGATACTTTCAAATGCCACCGGTAAGCAATTTCTCACGTGTCAATGATATCCTTTGCCTCTTTTTTTCCTTACCCTCTATATATTTCTTCATACACATACAAAGACCTTGAAATATGACCCAGAAATTTCTGAAAGCCACAAATAGGAAGTATTATAGTCCTGCATTCTTAGACATGATTAAAAAATTAGGTATTTCAATTCAAGTTAGATTCTATTATTACTTTTTGGCATTTTATAGATAGGGAATGGTAAGAAGTGTGTGCTTTACATCAGACACTTTCAAGTCTAAAACCCTGTTTGAGCAAAACTTTTGGGTTTTTTTTCTTCTTTTTTTTTTAGTCTTTTTTTGGTTTTTGTTTTATTTTTAACAATTTTCATCATTTTTTTCCCCTCACTGACTCTGTATTTTCAGTTTCCTTCAAACCTCTCAATAGCTCAATGTCTGCCCTCTAAGGCCCTCTTGATCTTTTGTCCATGTGGAGCAGCCTCATTTCTGTCTGCTTCTCAATTCACTGATGAGTCTAGAGACTCATCTACAGACTTCACTCCCATCTTCATCTCTGGACAGCACTCCTCCAGTGTGATGAGACCTGTACTTACTGGGAGCTTGGAACTAATCCCTGTGTTATCATAATTTCTATCATTCAGAAGATTATGGAATTTAATGATTATGATGCTTATCTTTCAGAGGATGGCAGAAATCTCCTGTTGACTGTTTTTGTTCTCTCTCAAAGTGTTAAAATGATTTTTTAGAAAGATTGAAAGAAACTAGGATTGGAGCCTCTATGGGAGGTTATTGATCCCATCAATAGATTGATCTACAGAGTAATCAAAGTTATTTCTGGAGATCAGTCATCCTAAAGATCAACCAGAAACAAAATAAGGTTAATATTTTCAAGGCTTAGGAAGAAATTAATACTAACAGTGTAAATCAGACAGCAAAAATACCTATGTGTAATTGTCAATTCTTCTTATATATATTTTTGCACAATTCATTTTTCTTCAGTAGGGCATGTTGTATATCAGTGTTTCTGGTTCTGATGAATGAAGCAGAAAACTTCCAGTGCAGCTTCAAAGGAAGGAAGGAAAATCTTCCAGAAAAGCATTTCTTAGGTCAAAGAGATTATTTTCCTGTATTTTCTGTATATGCAGAGGCATATACAACCAAAGCATGCATCTCCTCTAAAAGCATAAACTACATTCTTATTTAAACTTAACCACATAATACTGTAAGTTTTCAAAAGTACTAACTAGCCAGAATAGGCTGAAATACCCTTTAAACACTTTTGTTTTACTCATTGACTGGATAACTTAAGTAGATATTGAAATTATTTGAAGTATTTGTAAGATTAGCATAGGCTAAATACCTAATATTCACATGATAAAAGTTACTAGTCACAATGATGATGTCATAAGATTTTTATCCAAACTATTAATAGAAAGACAGTTCAAAAGTCGATTCCTTAGGTGGATTAAAATCCTTGTTATACATTATAGGGTGTGGTTTATTCGGTGGGGGGTTTTTTGTTTGGTTTGGTTTGGTTGTTTGTTTTTTAATTTTAGGGTTTCTTAAGTAAATTATCAAGACTGCAGACAATAAAAATGTTCCCAGATTTTCATCCTAAATACCTTCACAAAAATGGCTTTAAGCTTTTCTACATGCATCACCTGGCATCCTGCCTTTATTGCGATTGCATAGCTTCATAAAGATTGTTTTCTCCTATAATTTTTTTGTATTTTATCAGCAATGAAGCTGTTAATTTAAAAATTACTGCCTATTTAGAGAGTTACTAAAGGAAAGACTAGCAATATGGGATGGCAAAGATAGCTTACTGATCCTGCAAGGACCTGCACCCAGAACAAACACCTCCTCCTCCTCCTCTGTTGGCAGGATGGATATGCTTCTACTTCTTGCAACCACAGTCGCCTTCCAAATCAGATATTCTAGGACAAGAGGAAATGGGTTCAAGTTGCACCAGGGAAGATTCAGATTTTAGGGAAAACATTTTCACTGAAAAGTGCAGTGAAACATTGGAACAAGTTGCCAGTGAGGTGGTGGAGTCACTGTCCCTGGATTTACTAAAAAAATTGGGTAGATGTGGCACTTCAGGAGATGACTTAGTGATTAGGGTGGTGTAGGACTGACTGTTGGACTCAGTGATCTTGAAGGTCCTTTCCAACCATGAGGATTTTATGATCCTATGATTCTATATTCAGAAGAAGATTATAATGTTTACACCCAGTCTTATCTCAACACTGTGTGCATAGTTACATATGCTGTATTCTGAAGCAGAAACTCTGCTTTTTCCCAAATGTGACATTGCTCAACAATTAAAATGGATGAGAAGATAATTTTTCATGTGAGTTTATCACTCTCATTACAGCAAAGATAGGTGAGGGTGGTTTGCAGTCAGAGGAGAGTTATGATGGGAAAATATCTTTCTCTTTTAGGAACCTGCATTAAAACTAACATGCTAAAGGCAGCTGATGAGAAGGTAGTGTATGACATATGCCCAGACAACATTCTCCCTCACAGTCTCTTTATTTTGATGTTTATTAACTTGCCTGTTATATTAAAGACTCTGTGTTTCTCATCTGTAAATTGAAGTTTCCATGGCAGAATATTTTCCTGATGTGTAGTGACAAGCAGCAGTTGATTCAAAGCTGCAGATCACCCTCACATAGATCACAGAATATGGAAGATTTGCAGTTAGGGAGCATACAAAGTAAAACTTAAAAGCTATCAAGAAGAACTTGTGGTGAATCAAAATCACTGTGAAATCAGCCAAGACTGTGGTAAGTTCAGCCAGGTTCCTAAAAGCAAAGAAAGACAATGTGTTAATATTTGAAAATTGTTTTGATATTTCCTGGCTACTTGTGAGAAATAGATTCATTGTAATGTTATTAAAAGTGAATGTTCTCAGTGATCACTGGTATGGCCTATTTTCTTTACATGGAATTATTACTGACTTGTCCTTAGATAAAATAAGACCTGGATTCCCTTCTTGACTGTGTGTCTGGCTTCATGGGCAAGCCTTTTAATCCTTCTGTTCCTCAGCAACCCTGTATATGTAATGGGATAATTGATGGTAACAACTTTGAGATGTATTTACTAAAATCACCATGAAGAAACTAGTTCCTACTGCTAAATTGATGGGGAAATTTGCTCAAAAAAATCACAATATATGTCTTTAAACACCCTACATGAATACTTCATTTCATTCTGTAGTAAGAAGACAATGAGACAGGTAGTTATTACTTATTAGTGAGGACGAAATTATTCAATTGAAGCATGCAAGAAAATCTTGATAACTGGTTGATGAAACTTCCAGGTCTCTGGAAAACATAAACAGTAAATTTTTTTGGCTTGTGCATGCTTTCTGAGAAACAGAGAATAGAACAACCCAGAGAATCTGGTGACACTGAACAGTGAGTGCCAAATATCATGATTGTGTGTATGTATACAAATTCAGCACTCTGGAACCATGTTTCAGAATATTGGCTAATAAGAAATGCCAAATAAATAATCATTCTCTGCATTTGGTGAAAAATCTTCTTTCCAGTCCAAAATCTCCAAGTCATGGTCAAATTTCCGGAGGGAAATTTGCAAGGCACAAGATAATTGCATGTGCTAAGGAAACAGTTACTGCTACAACTCTCAGTATCCTCTTTTAGTGCAGATGACTATGTTGTTTATTTAATGACCAAAGGACATGTGAAAATTTTTTATCATCATGATTTAAAATGGCATTTTTACTGAAATTCTGTAATGAAAGATGAAGTACATGGAGTTTGTTTTATGCTTAGTCATTTCTGTAGAGAACCATATAACTGAAGAACTATTAAAAAGCTTTTAGTTGGCTCTTTCTCACTTTTATTGATGAAAAGAAGCTATGCACTTTGTCCTTTATGGAAAGGAAAAACTATCTGATCATCACACTGGTTCAAGAAAACCAACCTCCATTCTCAGTTCAGCTTTAGTGAGCCATTTAAATTGCTCTTTACCTAAAATTTGCCAGAAAATATGGATGACAGTTCCCAGACAACCAATAGGCTTTGTAACCTCATGTTGTTTGAAGTTCATTTAGAAACTCATCACCAGTGTATACAGAACATTTAAGACCTCTGTGTCAGCCTGCTCTCTGTTTCAGTATTGTATGGTTGAAAGAAACCATCCACATAATTCTTAAGCAAACAGATCTGCTTATTTGGAACTTGGTCCAAGTTTACTACAGCGATTTTGAATATTGGATTAACTTCAGGTCTCCAGCAAGAGGAAAGGTCAATATCTTTCAGACTCCACAAAGAATCTATGTATGGATTAGAAGGAGTAGCTTATTGTATTGGAGAACTAAGAATAATGCAAAATGCTTATTCAGCACCCAAATAGCTTCCAAGCCAAGTTCTCATAAAAATTTCAGCCAGAGTCTGATTTTGCTTACAATTACTTCTGCATATTCACACATGAACCTCTATCTGTTTTCCTAACTGAGGACAACAAATACCTCAGTATGAGCAGATTCTGTCCTTGAAAACCATGATCCTCTCTTTGTTTCCACTCTGTCCCAGTTATTTTACATGCCTATTTTTGTAATTTTTAAGTGGGAAAAAATATCCATGCTGAAAGCTTTCTAAATCTGTGGAAAAATGCCACTAGTGATCCAATCTCTCTGGCTTAGGCTTATCTAGTGTTCCAGTGTGTAAATCTCCTATCTTCATTGTACTGAGCAGTACTTTATCCATGCAAATCTCTCCATCATACCCCTCTCACAGCAAAGTATTTGCTGCATCCAAACCCAATATAAATATGAACAATTGCATTGTACTTAGGTCTGTTGCATTTCCCCAAATAACCCTTGCAGAATAATTTTCTAAATTGCTCTGGCAAAGCTGTGTGGAAAAGGGACACCTTGCTTACAAATACCACCTCGTTCCACTGTTTTAGGGAACTTTGCTTGATCTATACAGCTGCAAGGGGATTGTTAAAGAAGAATAAATCATGCTTTTGAGAGGCATGATCTGATTTCCTGAGAAGTGCATGGATACGCATATACAATTATAGTGAAGAATCCATCAGAGCACTTGTGGAATCAAAGTACTCTTATTTTAACTATGTCTTCCTTTTCAGGACAGCTAAGGCACAACAGAATGAAAAGTAACATTGACAATAATACATCTCCTTTATCTGCCTGCAAAAAAAAGTCTGCTTGAATATGGCTGAATCCAGCCAGGTGGATTATTTTATTGTTAATTTTTTTTCTTTTACTTTGTAAATGTTATGAAGAAAAAATTAGCTCCTGTTCTCTCAGTCTGAAGAATGTGTCCCCTACATCTATATCAATCACAAACTGGTTAAAATGTTATAAACCACACGTGTTCATCTCTAATTCTAAAGTAATTTCAAAAATTCTTCTGTTTGGCTTAGTTAACTGATAGTCTGGTGGGACCAGAAGCATTATGTTGTGCAAGCCATATTGTCTCCTAGTGTGGTATTAGCTAGCTATGACAGTCTTAATTACAACAGTCTAATAAGGTTCTTGCACTCAGGACAAATACTAAATCACCATACTCCTGAAAAAATGTTTATTTCCAGTATATTAAGAATAAGTGTTCTCTGCCTAAAATGGATTGCTCTTCCTAGATAATATATCTATGGAATATTTGCCACACTTTTGCTGGTTTGCACAGATAGTATCTATATGAATAAATTTAACAGATTCAAAGCATACACTGGCACAGAAAGCTGTCAGCACAGAAGATCCTGTTTCCATGTTGTTAAACTTTAGACTTCACAACACAAAGCTCAAACACAACCTCCTTACCTGGCCCGTGCTGCCTCTCAGAACTGTATCCGGAGAATGAAATTTTGCCTGGGTTAAACTGCACTGGGCATCCCAGTTGCCATGTACAGGAAGACACTGTGACATTTTTTCACTTACTACAGGTGTAAGTATCGAAGAATGTACATGAGAGCAAAATTACCACCTCTAGGCAGTAGATTTGCTGCATTTTAAAGCTTGTAAATCAGACAGGTATAACTTACTGACAATCACAAACTTCACTGGGTCACTGAAAATTAAAGAAACTTCAATCAAAGCTAGCTATGCAAATCCATTAGAAGAGAGGATTTACTTAAACAAAAATTGTCACATTTACTACAGTAGATGTGTTAAGGATAGCAGTGTTATGTTTTTACTTGTCACATTTTTTGAGGTGATGTGTATTACTTTTCACTGCAATGTTTTCCATTCTGTATAGGCCAGAGATAAATGCAGGTTTCATTCCAAACATTTTATTACAAGAAAGATACTTCCCATTTCTCACTGAAAATGTGTCCTCAAGATTCTGCAGCTCTTTCTCACATTGGCTGATGGTTTTTTCCATCATAAAGACAAATAAATTTGTGGTCCACTCCATTTACATATTTTTTTTCCAACTTATCGAGAAAAATACAAAGAAATAAATTTATCTCAATCAAAACAAGTTTGCTGGCTACACTTGTAGTAGCACTTTAATCCAAATAATTCACTATGGAAATCATGTTTTATATACACTGGCTCTGCACACTGATACCAGTACTGGTAAAAATAGTGCATTGAATAGTGCCAAGGAGTGTATCTAGGTAAGGAAATATAGTTGTTCATATTATTAAAATGCATCTTGTGATGGTGTTGAAATGTGGCAGTTAGCAGTCTCCCCCAAACTGTTGGACAGGCTATGGGAGTTCAGATGAGCCAGGAATCATTCATTCCCTGCATATAATTTGCATACTGCCATGTGGTTTTGGAGAGTAAGATAATTTATAGCATTAGTGGAAGACTTTGCATGCCAGGTGTCCTCATAACCAGTGAAAGAACCTTGGCAGAGCTCATGCAAGAGTCCAGTCCCAGCCAGCATGGACAAGGAGAGCTGCACATCCCCTTCTAGTTGTGTGATCCAATGCCAGTATCCCTCTGTGCTGCAGTTAGCTGAGAAGGAGAGAGGGAAAGAGGTACCACTTTTACATCACCATGTTTGCTGGTGAAACTGGGTTTGAATTCAGTAAGGCCTTTCTACTACCTCCCCTGCACGCTTGGCCATATCCTCTGGTCATATATTCTACAATTTTTCCTCCCCTTTGTTCTGAGCAAATTGTTTGAAATTTTCTTCCTCTTCATTCTCCTTTACTTCCTTTGAGATGCCTGTTAATATGTGGCCAGTCAATGAGGATTAAAAAAAAAAAAAAGTCAAGGGTATGGAGAGGAAACATTATGCAAAACTAAGTTCAAATAAGGTAAATCTCAAGAATTTATGTCAATGCAGCAATGAAAACTACTGGCTGAATATATGCCCAGGAAGCATATTCTTCCTTATTCCATATCTAGTGAGCATTTTCTGTCTCTCTGTCATGTCTTGAAATATCACTTTCCTTTCTAAGTGTAAACCATTTTTTATGGTCCTTCTGGAGCTACCAAGCTGTACTTCAGCATAACCAGAAGAGAAGGAGCCTTGCCAGCACTAATTAATCACCCCAGTAGAAATTATTTTCAGAATATGACACTGCCTTTGTTAATAGCATTTAGGGAAAGCTGTCTGGAATTACTGTCACCATATTAATTTTTTGACAAATTACCCCAGGATCTTGGTCTGCCTACTCTGGCAGCTGGATGTTATTGAGAAGGCACTGACTAGCTCAAATCTGCTTTGGCAAAGTCAGGTCCACCCACTGACACTTTGTGGGGGGATCTGTTAGTGACAGGAATAGGAACACCTCTGAGATGTGAAGTATTGTCAGTACTGGCAATAACATTGATGCAGTAGGCAAGATGGATACTTAACAGTCACATAATTCTGACTGACACCTGGACTAGTCCAGTTGACAAGCTTACTCCTTCAGTTCTGTGACACTGCTTCATATTCAGAGCAGCCTGATGATTAAGAATATTGCAAATGTGCATGTTATCTTCATCACAATAAATGTTCTGATTTCATACTGGAATTTTCTATTAGTATTTTTATTCAAACATCCTGTCCACAGTGTAATGTCAAAATATAAAATGTATGTTATTGATAGTCAATCATCTTGGGTCAGTGGAAACGTATTAAAACTTTCCCATTAACTCTTAGAAAAGAAGATCTGATTCCATGCAACTATTTGATTATGTTCATACAAGACTATTGTTGCAACTGTTATATAAATAACATTTATCAAATTATCAAATTAACAGATAAATGGGGGAAAAAAAAACCCCAACACAACAAAATGCTCCAAAATGTTTAGTGTGTAATTGCAAAGACAGAATAGAAAACATAGGGGCAAACATACTACCTAAAGTTTAAGGATAGGAAGAAATTTTCAAGCTTTTATTGAAAATATCTAATCCATTTTATTTATCTCTCAAGAGTAATTAGTCCAGGAAGTTCCATCACAGAATCCCTGAAATTCATGAATTTTCATCTGAAATTTGGTTTGTTGCGTCGGCTCCACTGAGCCTAAAGGGGCAGATATTCTAGGACCTTACAGTTTAATAAATTAGATCCTAATTCAAATAAACCTTTAAAAGCATAAGGTATTGCATTACCTGGAATCAGAGAAATAGAACTGACCTTTCTATTTTCCTTCAGTCTTATTTAGTATTAATATGTTAGATTGCATGATGGAATCTGTGCAACCTTTCTTTTAAACAGAGGTAGAAATACTGTCAAGTTTTGCCAGACATCCATGTCCTATTCAACAAATTACTTCTAATTTTCTTCTTCATGTTTCCATTAAATTGCCAGTCTAAATATATTCTTATATGTAATCACTATAAACAGAGCAATTACCAATTATACAGTCAATTAATATCTACCCTGTTTTGAAGAAGCCAGGCAGAACCATCACCTGGTATAATCAGTTATATTAAAATATTCCATGTACTCAATTGTCTTCAAGATGCATTGAATAAACCTCATGAAGCAGAAGAAAGGAGCACAGGTGTAACTTGTGCAAGCAACCATTGCAGAAAGGCAAGAAAAGGAGACTGAAAAGGAGACTTATCTTGGTCTCCATTGCTGAGATTTTTATAGCCATGATAATGTTATTGAGTCTTGCAATGGAATTCTACACAGCAAATAAGCTTGTGGTACTCAGAATTTTATGGCAGCGAAGGTGTTTTGCTGTGGGTTTGGAGGTTTGTTTTTTTAAAACTCATAATATTTTTAAAAAATCTAATTCTGTATGAAATATGCCATCAGTAATGTGACTGTTCCACGGTTCCACTCTTAGGCTGTTTCCCAGTGCTGTCAGCTAAACCACCAAAGAGCAACATTATTTCAAGCGTTCATCAGAGTGTAGCACTGGTGCTGTATAGTCATGCTACACCACTGAACTGTAGTACTGATGAACTTTGGGACTCATTTTATCCTTCTAATGGCTCAAGAGTTCTTTTCTTTTTCTCTCATTTATACTAAAATAATTAGGAAGAAATTACCTGCATCCCCCTTGGTTACACAGATGCAAAGCTTATTTAAGCAGTCAAGCCTACCTTTTTGTATATTTGCATGCAGACAGAGACCTGGTGCCACAAATAATGTAAAATTCTGGGTGTATAAATGTTGATACGTATATACAAACACACGTAAGTGTACATATATCAAATATATCTTGGAGTTTAGCACCAAGAAGTTTTGTCTAGTGGAATCCGCACATGCAAAAAGACTGTGCCCATACAGACTCTGCAATAAAAACACAATGAAAATTTTATGAATTTTGTCATTTTAGGTCTACTGAACTGATAAAAGCACAGAGTTCGATCTGAGTCATAAACCCAGGAAAATAGCCTTTCAGTGCTGTGGAAAACTCCCTTCTGAAATCATAAACACCAAGGTTCCCATTAAGAAAAGAATGAATGTCGTTGCACAAAAGTAAATTGCTCTCCAGGTTTCAGCATCCTTCTGTAATGGAGGAGCAGGTTATAACCTTTCTGTCAACCACCTTGCTAAGAAAAGAATTGTTTGTGTTTGTGGAACAAATCCCTTCCTTTATCTGTGTTTGTTCCTGATCATGAAAGAGTCATTAGTACTTGAATCCAAGCAGGCAGAATCATCCCATCTATTTCCCCTTACCAGAGCTTCTTGGAATTACCAAAGAATTCAAAAAAAAAAATAATCTTAATAAATTAATAAAATAAGGAAGTGTAAATAACACTTGCACTTTGAAATTTTTCCATGCTTAATAAGTGCCTCATTATTTCTGATTTTTTTTTTTTTTGGTTGTTGTTGTTTGGGTTTTTTTCATAGAATGTTTTTTCTCACTCTTGCTATCAGTTGTGAGCAACAAACTGTGGGTTGCTCAAAATATACATGTTGTTTGTCATAGTTATGGACCAGCAAGGAAGACTAAAACATAAATCTCACTGAATGCCTGGGTGAGCTGACTCCTGTGCACCAGACAGAGAGAACACAAGAATTCATTCCTGTTTGCTGGCTTCCCCTTCCAGCTGCAGTCACCTCTGCCTTTCCAGTGAAATGGTTATTCTAGCTGAGTGAGATCCAGACTGTTATCAAGGGCAAAGTCACCTGCTTTCAAATAGGACCCCTATGTTATGAAGACAGGACTAAGGACACCCTCCAACTCCTGCCATTCCTGGAGATGAGGGAAGTGGTCCTGAGCAGCCAGTCTGTCCTGGTTTTACATCCAGGTTTACATCCATCCTGGTTTTACGTCCAAATTCACTTGAACCATTTTGACAGTACTCAAAGCACAATTCTCTTATTTGTCATAAATCATATCTGACTATTAGCTGCATTCAAAAAGTTTATTTATCTTCTCTGCTGTCATCCTCATCTCATCCCTTCTAATGCAGATCTGCATACTTTCATGAGAATTTGGAACACATATTAAGAAAATGTCAGCCATTGGGAAGAAGGCAAACCAGCTTGCTCTCAGTAGCGATGGATTTGGCATATTTGTGGAGTTTGTTACTGTGTCTCATTTGAGAACATCTTGCAAATGAATGGCAGTTTCTCCAAATGAGCCAAATGGATGGCTGTTCACTGCTGGAAAATATCTGAAAACAGCATATAGTATTTTATTAACAACCTGTTGACATCCCCCTCAATCAGGAAGCAGAGTTCACAGAAGAGTGTCCAGATGGTAAAGAGGATAAACCAGGCTATTCAACCTGCTTGAAAGGCATGGAAAGAATTACTTCCAAATGAAAGGCATTTACTCACTTGATCAAGATGACATTGGGAGTTTATTTGTTGTTTTCTCTTCTCAGGTTTCTTTTTTCAGGTGATACACGTGAAGTGGAAAGCATCAAATAATGAAGAAACCCTGAACAAATTGCTTTCCTTTTCAGCACATGTGTTGGTGTCAGCCCCAGACAATGGAACAAGCCAAATCTGATGAAGAAAGCAAAAGTGTTGATCCTAATTAGAACAGACAAAGGCATTTTTCATCCTGGATCCTGTGTTTAAAGGTTGACTCTTGGCAGGCATGCGATAGCTCAGTGCACTGGTTACCAGGGAGTCCATCACACGAAGCTTGTGCAGCAAGTTCAGAACCAGACTTCATGTTTGGAACTGAAATGCCTGCCAGAAACATATAGGTCATCCTCTTCAAATGATGGCAGAATAATTGCCTCCCAGTGGAGGGCTAAAATCTGCCAGCAGATCTTTCGGGGATCCACAGCTATTGCTTATCTGCCTGATTATTGCTGAACTTAAGGAGACCTTAACAGATTACCCAGGAGTCTTCAGCATGACACTAAACCCAGTAAGTAAGCAATTTTTGGAACCCGGATCAAAGACTAAAACTTACCACTAGGAGATCAAAATGTAAATGACAAAATCAAAACATACAAACATTTTTCTAGTCATTTTCTAAGGTTTTTCAAGAATCAAGCAATGCACCTAGTTATTTCCTAAGAAATAAAACATGTTGCACATGTAAAGCAACCCTTTTTTATATTATTTACTCTTGGAGTGCCTAACATTAGCAAGTCCTGGCCTTATGTAATCAGTTTTAAAGTGGTATAAGGGACAAAAGCAAAAGAAATTATAAAAGAGTCAATATTCATTAAAAATTTAGTTGGACAACTGCCCAATGGCACTGGAATGTCTCCGAATGTAAATGCCCTTTCTCACACTTCGCTTGTTGAAAGTCAGAGATATTCTATTGGTTTGTTTAGATAAATATTTTTGTCATGTTGGCCACACTGGACACATAACAGTGGCACATTTTAGGTCTGGAGTGGTTTCACAAGGGAAACCAGTGAGACAGTCCTGTTGTGCAGATGAATGCTATAAAAAGATATTCTTGCAAGTGTAAATGTGGTACTGGGTCTTGTCTTCACAATTTGACATCAAATGGAAGACAATCCATTCTGATGTCCAGGGTTAATATACTCACATTTTAAAAAACAGTTTCAAAAGTGGAAAAGAAGGCCAGATACTGAATCAAAAGATAAATCATAGAATCATTTGAGTTGGAAGGGACCTTTAAAGGTCCAGCCCCAAATAAATGAAAAGGTAGATTTCTTCTCTTTTCCATATCAGAGCCTTGTACTGGAAACAGAGTGTGGTTTTAATCTGACCAGGGAAGAAAGTAGTTTTATGGGTGCTTGATTGCTGTTGAGGGGACTGATTCCCTCTCTACCACTCTGGTGTCTCATATTCCTCTGCTCATAATCACAGCTGCATATTTGTGATTACCCATCCTATAAGTTTCAGGGAATTATCCTTTTTTTCCCGTTTTTTGACTGTAACAGTATAAAAAGGGAATACAGGTGCAACCTTCTGAGAGCAGTCTGAAATTCAGCCTTGAGAAAAGTTATGTGCTGGCTGATACAGTAGGAAATTACTTTGCAGTTCCAGGGAATGGGGAGGGATGGCTTCAAACATTTACTGCAGCATTCTTCACGGTGGGTCTGCAGTGGTTTTTGGGACAGTAAGGTCATATACTTCACTTGCACAGAAAGCAGACCACACCCTTGAGTAACTGTAGACTTAAACTGATAGATTTTGTAATGTCCTCCTGACTAAGACTGAAGAAGTGCATCTTAATTTTGGGGAGGTCATAGATACTTAAGGTCAAAATAATTTGATGGTGTAATTGATCTGTTACAAACAATGCTTAAAGTCAATGGCAATGGATTCAAGGAGGAGGAGGACATTAAAGAGACTAAATTGGTCACTGAAGAAACAAGCAAATTAGGTGAATAAATCTAAAGAAGTCACAGAGAAGTTGCAAATTAAACTTCCTCTCTTTTTTTCTTTTCTCTGTATACACCTATGTATAAAGCAATGTGAGTAAATGTAATCTCAGAGTACTACATCATTATCTGATGAGAATTATCTCAGCTTCATTGACTTCTGTAAGAGTATATACAGGTATTACAAAGGGGGACATTAGCTGGAGGTTTATTGTCATAGAAAGCCTGTCATAAGTCTATCATCCTCTCCTACAGTAACTCTTCTGAACTAAATTGCTGGATATTACACTTTTCAAGAAATCAATAAAGAAGTGTTTTGAAAAGTGTTCTATGATTGTGTGAAAAGTTCATCAGCACCTAAGATAAAAATAGAACTGAGAGTGAGAAATAAAGTCAAATATTTTGCCAACAAGACCTTTACACAGTGAGGAAAATGATGATGTGTATCTAATATTTTGAAATATTCAATTACACTCAGCATAATTTCCAATTTTTTTTCTGAACTATCCAGTGCACAAAGAAGTGAATGTGTTTTATGACTTTCATACAGAGTGCTGCTAGTATTCCCTTACTGCTGCTTTATAGCAATTTAATTTACTGTATTTTTAAATAATATTTCAAAGTGTTTCTCTTTGAGTGGTAAATTCCTAGGCTGTCGTGTTTATTTTCCAAGGTCTTCCTGTATGTGATTAATCAAAAAAAAAGTCAGAATATTATTTGCTGGAAAAATAACATAAAATAAATAAAAAAACAAAGAAGCAAAGAAACAAACATACTCCAAAACCACCAAGAAGATATCACCAAAGCCTCCACAACAACAAAACCCACCACTATTATTATAGGACAAAATTAAGTGCACTTTATTTAGGATTACAACCCAGAACTCTTGATACAAATTGTCAGAAATACGATGTTCAAGATTTAAAGTCCCAGATGCACAGTCCATGACTCCAGCTGAAACATAATTCACAGGAGTCATATGTAGCATGCTATTACCAAGACCTTTGTGGGACACTTTTAAGAACATTTTTGAACAAAATTCCTACGTTGTCTGTTTCTTTATCCAAATAAAAATAAAATCTAAAAAAAAAAAAAAAAAAAGGCACAGACAAGAAGAGAGGGAGCTAATGCAATAGTCAGCTGCATTTATATCATTTTCTGAGTTCCTGCTCTCCCTCCCCTTCTGATAACACTCTTCCAGGCTGACACAGCAACAGTGCTGAAGCCTAAGGACTTCATTCAAAACCTGACTATTTTGAATAAGAAATTAATTTTTTTTCTTCCCCTTCCTTCCAAAACTAAAAGTCTGTAGGAAATTCTTGGACAGGGAAAATGGAGGTTTGTGTAGGGTGTCAACTTCCTGCCAACTGAACACTCCTGTCAATTTCACCTCCTGACTTCTGTCAATTTCATTTTCTGCTAGAAGGCAGAAAGTAACTCCAGTGAGAATCTTCCAGGAAGGAAGCCAGAGCCAGATGTTGGTCACCTGCTTTCTCTCCCTCTCCAGTTTTCATCATCCCCACCTGTACAATGCCTGTTTCCAGTTCTCTAATTCCTCATATGAAGGGTCTTTGTCAATCTTGTTTTGCTTTGTTTTTTTTTTCCCAGGTAGAAAATAGAAATAGAAACTGTAATGACCATTTTGCAATAGTAAATCCTAAGGATTTCTTTTTATTATCTTTTTTCCCTATGGAGAATTTAGATATGTTTGGGTGTTCTTTCTGAATGGATTTCTCTCCATTTGAAAATCATTCTGCCATAAAATTGACTATCAACTCTGTTTCTTTTTCCCTCCCTTAATGCATAAAAAGGGGCTAAGCTGAATCCAGAGTATGCAGAAATGATGCTTCCTAATGTACTCAGCATGGCTGCTTGTGTTGGAAATGAGATGAAAGCACTTGGATCATTTTCCTTTTCAAATGGCAGTCTAATTAACATATAGATCAGCTGGCTAAGACTTCCATGATACATGTAAGGTACTTGTTATTAAAATCCAAGCAGTCTTTGAACTTCAGCAGTCACTTGAAAATTTTTAATCTTCCAATTCTGCCTTTGTTTGTAATAGTTTAGATAAGAAATTGGACAGCCAGGGTGCTAAACCTAAGTAATCATTTGAACAGTCTTAATGTCCTGGTTGTGCTTCTATTTGTTTAACAGCACATGCTATGCATAAGGCATCCCAGTTCAAGGATCTATCTAAATTAAATGTGTTAGAGCAGATGATGGCAAGAGGATCTTCTTCAAAAGTAACATCTGTCTTCTTAGGCATAGTAAATTATCCCCAGATCCCATGAAATCACCTACAATACTTTTCAGTGGCTTTTGGCAGCAATTTCTGCTGAGAAGAGCCAATCACTTGGAATCTGCTTTTCTTGCCGGACCTGAGAACTGGATGACCTTGGAGTCATACATGAAAAATGTGGGGAAAATCCTGGGGGGGGTGTTACTGCTCACAGACCTACACATCCTGGATATGAAAGACAGGGAGAGATTATTGTTTGATTCATGGCTGGGGGAGGAAGTGATCTACATGAGCAAATAATTTTTTAAGCCTGTAAGTGCTACAGCTTAGGTAAGACAAATGTGAGTCTTGATTTCAGTGTAATTAACAGCCTTTTGGTTTTAAAAAGAAAGACAAAAAAAAGCTCTGGTATAAAAATATCTTTTTTTCTTTATTCGATATGAATGATAATTGTTTAGTTTTCTTCAATGTAAACACAGACACCAAAAGAGATGATCCTAAAATTCAATGATTTTGTTGAAATTCAGTTTCTCTACATATTGCAATGTAGTCTGTGAATAAAAAAAATGTGGGTTGTTCCTTTGTTTTGTTAGCTTGGTTTGAGGCTGGGTTTGTTGTTTTTTGGTGTGGTTTTTTTCGGTTTTTTTTTTTTTGGTACCTGGTTTCAGCAATACCAACAAACAAATCAGAGTGTGGTAGTGGAGAAGAAAAAAAAAATTGCTTCTTTTTTTTTCCTTTTCTTTTATGGATGTGAAAAAGTTGTCTAAAGTGAACTGTGGACAGCTCCAGAGGACATACTTCAGAGCTCACCACATAGACACAGAATTTAACAGCATGCTTAATTTGATGTCACTTTACAATAGATATCTGGTAACATTACTATATCATGCCCATTAGAAGATTATATTATTTTATGTTAAACAGCAAACTTGGCCTTGATTTTCAAGCTCAGTCTTTATCTCTTGCACCAGTTTTGCTCATAGTTTTCCACATACTGATAATCATGAGAGAAATGATGAATGAATGGCGGGTGCAAGACTAGAGGAACAGCTCATGTCAGACTGAAGCCTTAATTTTTAACTACAACTCTTCAGGTGATCAAAAAACTTCCAAAATCCTTAGCAAGGGTTAAAATTCAGTCCATGCTTTTTAAGATCTTGTTTTCTAGGTACCTATAAAAAAGACCGCTAGAAGTATCCTTGCTGAATTTGATCACTTTTCAATGTCAAACTCACTTAGGTTTTGATGCTGAAAAGAGACTAACAGTAATTGTTTTTCTCTCACTTCTACTCTTCTAAGAGATATTCCAAAAGAACAGTCATGTTTCAAAAGAACATTCAGTATACAACAGGTAGACACTAACTACAGCTCAACTATCTGTCTGTCTATTTTTCCCTTAGGCTCATTCACCCTCACTCCTGCTTTAGCATTGCTGGCAGTGATGGGACCAGACGAAAGGTTGAGTGCACACTTACTGCTTTCCACTTTTCCCTCTGCACATGAAGAAACTGCATTTCAGTCAGGATGGTTAAAAGATTCTCCATCAAATAAAATCCAAGATGGGGAAAAATCCCAGACACTTCTTTTGTTCCAGCAGAAGCATAGAGAAAACCATATATTTTATAAATAAATTTCAGTATTCACAAATAATTAATCAAATCCAAAAGTTCACTCCTTTGCATGAGAATGATATACCCTTTTTTCCTGAATATATTTTCATTACATTTGTTTCCTGCTCACAGAATCTTATGTCTGGTCTGTCCATGTTAGAGAACAAATTCTTTATCTTAAAACTGTGCTTCATGTTTGAACATGGAAAATCTAAAACCAAATCTATAAAAACCAAAGAACAAAAGACCATCTACCTTCCTCCATTTACAGGTTAAAAAAAAAATCTAGGAAAAACATTTGTTCCTCTGAAATTTAGTCCTGTTATTTACATTCCCTAAACACTGTCTTTCATCAAAGGAGAGTTAGAATAAAGGGAAAAAAAATCCACCAAGTTAAAGCTGTAAAGTTAAGTTAAGCTCCTGTTTTAAATATCCGATGACTGTGAATATCACTGTTAAAAATGCCATAAGGAGATCAAAAGACACCTGATGGTTAAGAGGAGATGGCATAGTACCAGCTTAACATAACATGATACATGCAGTAGAAGAGTGCATTGCTGTAATTAAATACTAAATAAAACTGATCTTGTTTTTAACTGGTTGGTAGAGAACTGCATTCATGCAAATGATGCCAGATGTATTGTGGTTTTGGGTAAGTGTTACCATAAACATTCCATAAAATATTTTAGTCTGGAAACTGGAGGTAGGTTCCAACAATCTTAAAAAGGGAGATTTGAAATAGAATTTCTATGGGAATTATGGGAAAGGGAGCCCTCATTAATTTTCCCTGCAGCTTGAAAAATTTATGAGCATGAATAGATGATGTGGTTCCTTGAGCTGGCAGGAAGTCTATTCAGCAGCCCATGAAATAAATCCTTGATGTGGTCTCCTCCTATAACAGCTGAGTCATCTATATTCACCAGATTTTTATTTCATCTTTGGTTGATCATTTTTTAGTATTGGGATGAAAGATTAGTTTGTATCAACATTATCTTGTGGTGGTACTTTTAAGTTATCAAAGACATATTTGGGGGAGGATGTTGACAGTTGGATGCATGCAGTGATCTTAGAGGTCTTTTCCAACCTTGACAATTCTGTGATTCTGTGATATGGTATGATTTATGTGTATGTTTCAAATAAAGTATGAACGCATTACTTCTGTTAATAAATGCATTATTATTAGTTTTTTAGCAGCATTCTATGAAGCCATTGAAGACCACAACAGTATCTCAGAGTGCACTTTTTGGTGGCCTATGTGAGTGGAATTTAAGTACTTCCCTAAAGAATACCAAAGAGGTATTGCAGTAAGAATGATAGCAAAAATGCCAATTAAAAAGCACCTTCCCTCTAAGCTTTATAGTTTCATTTCTGGAAAATCTTTCTAGCCAGTAATAATTACCTTGATCAAGTGCTCAGTGATGTTCTGGGATGCTGCTTTACCTTCCACCCTCAGACAGGGGTTATGACTAAATCCCGGCATGTTAAGTGATAGTTCACAGAATATGTTAGCAGCTTGCAGTGGTATGAGCTTTATCAGTCTGATATTTTGCACTCAATACCTTTGTTTTACAAGATTGCTACTCCATGAGATGCTTAAGTACTGTGTACTTTCAAGTGAATTAAACCAGAGGGTGAGAGGGATCATAATTCCAAGGAAGCACTTGTGTGCCTCGCTTTCAGAACACTACATTATTGGGTATTCATGTCTGTGCTTTTTGGGGCTGACAATTTAGGAAAAAAAATTAACCTGTAAGGCTTATCAAATGAACCTCAAATAAAATGTATCATCTTCCTCTGGATTATGAAAAAAAGAAAAAGAAATAAATCTGTTTTAGCAGAGGCTGCCCTGTGATATCAAGTAATCTGCCTATCCTGAGTGTCATAAATCACTCTGAAAGAAGACAGGCTTCAAAAGGTAATTGTAGCAAAAATGTATGGCTTAGATGGTCTTACAGAGGAGGCTACATAGTGTATTTACAGTTGATGCAGCTCATCAGGACTTTTTTTTCATAGGATTTTGTCATGCATACCCAGTCTCAACAATAACACTAACATTCTGGTCTGTCAGATGCTTAGGAATATCCAGAGCAAGTGGAAGGCAATAAACCTGATGCTGCATTTTGTCACCTATTTTTATGTTGCCACCTTCTATTTTTATTCTGTCTTCAAGCTGTTTTGAGGTGATTGGCATCTTTAATTCTCCTGTCAAATATGTCAATCCACCACACCTGTTATATATTAGAATGAGACAACATCCTGTTGACCCTGGATGTCCTCATTAATCTGCAGTAGGAACAATACTACTATGAATGCATTCTAAATATTCTAAATATACATGTATACATAGACACATGCAGCAGATTTTTAAAATTATCTACTCACCTATCTATCTGTCAGCTCTGATCCTAAACCATTTCCAGTCTGAATTTCCACACTCACCTACTGGTTTTTTTCTTCGATTTGAATTCTTGTATTCCTCATTTTTCTATACACCTTTCCTGATCTTCCTCTGTAGGTGTTTGACATTCTGGTTGACCTCTCTATCTTTTCTTTCCCTCTGGCTATTTACTGTCTGCTTAACAGCCTCTTTTTATGAGTGAAACATGAGCACATTTGTGTTTGACTTGAAGTCAAGCTCTGTTTATACATTTGAAATAAAGTAAAATAAGTTCTCCCAACCCTCATAATAATTACTTGTGTCTCATGTTAGTTAGTATTTTTTCAGATTGGTGAACAAGACATGAATTTGACCTAGATGTTGTATGCTGGCACTGTCTTAATATAACAATTTTTTGGCTGCTCTAAATCAAAATAAAGGATTGTTAAATGGCTGAGACATTAAACTGGTTGAGATGTAGCTGTGAATATTTCTTGAAATAGAGTAGAAATTATGTCTCTGTAAAGAAGAGAGTTCAGGACCATTAAAAAAAATCTTAATTTTTCTTTCAGTCTGGTAGTTTTATGTATGGTTTTTTTGTAATCTTTCCATTGATGCCTGAGTTCAAGTGTTAAGGACAGAATAAACTGGGGGATCAGGCTTTCCAGCTTAGGCAAATGGCAACTCATTCCCTTTGGTCTTGTAGATGCTTTGGATCAAGCAGCAAGTATCATTCTTAGGGATGAAAATGTTACAAATCACAATATGGGAGAAAACCATCCTTTCCAGTTTTCTTATGTGGCAGCATGCTCTGTATACTGCATGAGTGTATCAGCACTTCTTTTACTTTAAAGACAACGGTTTTACATATAGCACTTTACAATGGTTCATTGTAGGTTTAAATTTCAGAAACATGAAAGAAACAAAGACATATAAAGAGATATGGTGAGGTTAAGCTTTGGTTATTAACATGTATAAGCATCTACTATTTGCCTATATATATATATTACTTCAAAGAAAACCTTATACCTATTCATTCATACAATTTTACTATTAATTATCCGACTCTGAAAGCTTCATAAACTCATACTTAATTAATTTATCTCTACTGTTAACTATTTTAAGTACAGATGACACTTACTTATTCCCTTCTATCTATACTTTTCTTCCTTTCTTTTCACTCAGATTTCTCCTGTGTACTCACGGACTTATCTAAAAGGGTTTAAACTTGTTAATCAGCAATGGAATTAAGTTGAACTGCTTCTCAGCATAGTCATGTTCCTCAGAGATTCTCCATAAAAACTCACTTCAAACATCAGGAAACATTTTGTTTTACTACATTTTCCAAAGTTTTTGTTGGGCTTGATAGATTTTTTTATTCCTCTGACTTGATGCCACTCTAGCAAAGGACTCGTTATGACAAAATGTCATCTCAGGACCACTCAGCACTCAGGAACCACTGCAATAACATTGATATTAATGCCCATTCCTCTGTTGTGGAAATTGCCATGACCATACTCCAGGTGTCCTTCAGTTCACTACTGGAATATTCACATAGGAGCTTAAGCAGTCTTGAAAGTGTAGGATGTGTTAACTATGGATATTTAAAAAGCCACCCCTAGCAATCACCTAATAAATTTCACCTTTTTTTCTGACATGGACTTTGGCACAAGACTACCACTGTTAAGTGGAGCATGTATAGATATTTCTGCCCTTAGATGGAGTAGTTTGGATGTCATTGTAGCAAGGCATTAATACACCTGTATATTGGGCACAGATTAAGTATGTACTTGATCAGATAATCAGTGTTGGAATCCAGGCTGCCATCTCCACACTGTTCTCAGCATCTACATTGGTTCCTGGGATACATGACCAGGAAAATTCTTTTATGTCATCATCATACCCTGTAGGTACACCTGACTGGGCACTTCACCTAGCAATAGCAGAGGAGCTATGACAAACCAAAATCCTTTTGTCAGAGTCAAGGGAGCAGAGACCAGCATCTCCCTCAGCTTTGCAACATGATCAAGAAAGTAACAGAAAAAGGAACTGACAGTAGGAGGGAAAATACATTTGCCTGACTGAGAGGTCGTGCTGTGGACAGAGCTGCAGAAGATGGAAGCTTCTCTGACCTTGCCTGATCCAAATTTATCACTGGACATATTTAATTAAAACCACATCAGATTAAGTCATTTTGTTATATGGGAAAACATTGGAGTCCCTCAGGTGCAATCTCTGTTGTAAGAAACACAACAAGGATAAGATTCTTCATTGCAGGAATCAGCTTCAAGAATAGTTTAAAGCCCATCCTCCTGGGGAATTGCACATTCTTGAGATAAGCAAGTACATTGGCTTGTGGTTTTTTATTTCTCTGGTCAGCAAGAAGACAGAGTAACTGTAGGTGTGAAATAAAAGGTGTGAAACACCCAGTAGAGACAAATTATGTTCATGTCATTCCTTTATTTCCCTATTTCCCTTAAAACTATGTTCCTGTTGTATTAAACATTTTGCAAACTCAGCTTGCCCTCTCTGGGACTGGCTGAAACTCAGAAAAAAATAAAAGCTATATATGATCAAGTTTTCATAAACTGGGAGATGAAACCCCCAAAATATTAAGAAATGATAACACAATAATAACACCTTACAATAAATGCTCTACGATGTAATCATCAGGTACAGCAATTTCTCTTGAGGTATTTTAATTCAATATTTAGAAATTTAGAGCTATTCACTTAGATGAGAATTCACATTTTTTAAAAAATTGTTATTAATGGGTGCTAATAGTAGAGCTAACCATGCGTAAATTTCCCTTAAAATTATTTTTAGAGATGTATTTCTTATGGTTAAATGCATCAATGTATATTTACTCACAGAAACAGAGACTGAACATGTAGTGCACATATACACATATATGTATGTGTATATGCATGCTTGGTTCTCCAGAATTATTAATCTGTAAAAGGCTTAGAAGTTATTGTTCAGATACTCCTTCCCTAGGCAGACCACAGTGGAAAACATGAAAGTGGTTTAAAACATTACCAGTGCCTTTGCCACAAATACTTAGGAATAGGAAATAAAAACATGGGCTTTAAGCTGCAGCTGACAGACAGTAACTGTTGAGTAATGCTAGAGTAAGCTAATCACTTCATATATGTCTCCTCATTCATATCCCTATCTTTCCCAGTATAAACAAAAAGCCTACAAAAACATAAACAGTAGAATCCACAAATACCACTTAAAAGTGACATCACCTATGGTAGAAGTATAAGCAATGGAAAGAGGAGTCCACTATGGAAATTTCCAAACTGATCACCATTGGGAAATAAGAAACAGAATCACAGAATTGTCACTGTTGGAAAAAAAAATTAACAGATGCAGTTCCTGCTTTAATAACAGGTGTTACCTTCTGTCAATAATGCAGGGATGATGAACCCACATAAAGTTTTAGTGATACCTTCAATAAACCTTATGTTGATAAATCTGCCTTGGTCTTTTTGGGATCTGAAATGGTCTTAAATTATCAAAGAAGCTCTCTGAATATATTAACATGAGACTACAGAGGTTATTAATATTAAACATGAAATCTCTGTGAAGATGACATTAAGGATCTGATGTGAACTGACAAAAGCAAATGAATTTCCACTTGCTACCTTGTCCTTAATTCACTTTGGGGTGTCTACCAGTGGTGTTGTAACTGATGTAAACTGGCATGAATGTTTAGAATTCCCACTGGTGTATTGGCAGAGGGCAGTGTCTTTGGGCTATTCTCTTAGTCATCTGAAGGATTGTTGAGATTCCCACAGTTTTAACTCAGACCTTTAAATGTTTTATTATAAAGTTTTAAAATATTTTTTTAAAGGTTAGTCCAAGCAATTAAAAATACAGTGCTGCCTCAGACCGCTTGGGGTTTTTTAAATTTAATTATAATCACCTACCTTTTAATTTTTCGTTCAATTTTCCAGGTTCGGCTATCTTCACAACTTCATCTCTTATCTTTAATTGGAAACAATGTTCTTCTCTTCCTCTTTCCCCCAGAAAATTGATTTCTAAGGGTAAGGTGCTATTTTTAATTACTCAGTTAAACATTCGAACATTTGTCTTCCAATAACTGTCTTCCCATTTCACAATTTGATCTGGAGAAGATGAATATATGCCCTGAAGCAGACATTAACAACAGACACAGTATTGTCTTTAAAACTACCATGTACAGAGAGTACTTGTGAGGCAGTTCAACATGTATTTTCGTCAGCAGTGGAGCTGATTTAAGACATCTCCTATTCCCAGTCTCTTCTTTCAGATTTGGCTAACACCTTGCTTTAATGATGTGACAATACTATTTGCCTTATCTAGTGAATCATAGAACTTTATTGAACTCAAATACTTCTGAAATAGTTTCTCCTTTTCCACAGCAGAGGCTATTTTGGTGAAACAGTATATGGTGTCCTCCTGCAGCAGTCGGTTCAGCAGAAGATGAGAAGAAATGACCTGGGTTGTAGATGAGCCAAAATTCAACCATAGAAACTCACCCAGCATCCCTTTGATGCAAAAACAAACCTTGGAGCCATGAATTTAAGAAGGTAAAGGATCCTGGGATTAGGTGGACTGCTAGCATGATAATCATATAATCACAGAATGATTTGTGTTAAAGATCATCTAGCTCCAATCTCCCTGCATGGGTAGGGCCACCTTCCAGTAGACCAGATTGCTCAAGGCCCCATCCAACCTGGCCTTGAAGCCTTCCAGGGAGGGGGCAGCCACAGTTTCCCTAAGCAGCCTGGGACAGTGTCTCACCACCTTCAATAATAGTCCCCTTTATAAAGCAGACAAGCAGATTTAAATTAAATTAGGAAAAAAACCCCAACCAAACAAACACAACAATAACTTAGGAGGGGAAGAGAAAAGAGGAGGGAAACTACCAAGTGCCAGATTCTATACTGATGCAAATTAAAAGACTTAATGTGATAAATCCCTAAGCAAATGGGCTTTTTATAATGGAATACTGACATTCCCTCCAGTTTAACAGTGCTGCCAAGCCCTGCCATATGAAAGCATAAAAACCATCATCTGCTGTGTTTGGTCTAGGTTCAGCTCCCTCCTCTTTGCTTCATGGACCACATACAAACCATTTTGGAGACCAACTGACATCAGTAATTAGACCCTCCCTCACAAGAACACACTGACAGGTCCCTTAGGCATTTCCAAGTCATTCTGTTCAGATTTATGCACCCTCTGTCCTGAAAAAGCCTCAGTCCAACCTTCCCTCAACCTACCCAGAGGGCAGAGCATCTCTGGAGTTTTAGTCAAACAAGTTGGGAGCTAAAAGAAATTTCTCAAAAAAAAAAAAGGTAAAATGCAGCTACAAGGAGAAATATGAAAAAATGAAATCTCAGAGTTCATTAGTGTCTTCCAGGAGACTGAAACACTGTGGAAGGGAATTAGGGTCACACTTAAAGGCATTAGAAATTCAAATCTCAAAGTTTAAACTAGATAAAGTATTACAGAAAACATGATTTTTAGAGCACTTCTCTGTTTTCACAGTTAAACTCTCACAGTAGTCATTTCTAATAAATCATTGAATCAAGTGATCTCTTCACAGCATGCCACACCAGAAGTGGAAAGAACAAGAGTTTGGGAATCATAATGGGAAATATATGTCTGGTTCAGTTTCTGTGTATGCCTGAGCAATCAGGCAGATCTCTGTTTCTCCTACACACTGCCTGAACCAGCTACCTAGGTGCCTAAACCAGCTACTCAGTGATGTGCCCTTCCCACATTCTTCACCTTCCAGTGAAAACAACAAGGATGCCTTAATGATCTTGGATAAAGCTCAACAGTCCAGCTAAGGACCTGTTCTGAGCCCAAGTCTTTCTGGATTCAGATATCAATCAGCCTATCCACCTTACCAGGGTAGATAAGGTCCACATGATACATCCTTGTATCATTAAGCACATTGAGAATTCATTGCACAAGCAAGGGAACAGTTTCAATCCTTTTGTATCCCCAAATGGAGGGATAGAATCATAGAATACTTGAGCTGGAAGGGACCTGAAAGATCATCTAGGTCAAAGCCTCCTGACGTGGGAAGTGATATTTCTCACCAGACCAGGTTGCAACCTGTGCCAATGTCTCACCACCCGCATAGTAAAGAATTTCTTCCTACTATTTAATCTAATCTAATCTTTCACTTTAAAAGTGTGCTCCCTAGTCTTATCACTACATGGCCTTCTGAAAACTCTCTTCCCAGCTTTTCCAAAGCCCTTTCAGGGGATCTCCCCAGAGATTTCTCTTCTCCAGCTGAAAAACCCCAAGTTGCTCAGCGTGTCTTCATAGAAGAGGTGCTCCAGCCCTTTGATTATGTTTGACAATATCAGGTCATATAGCAACCATTAAACTACAGGTAGACAGGTAGGCACTCTAGAGGCAACTTCATATCTCAACAGAGAAAAATTCTCTACATACACAAGGACAGATGTGATTCAGCTCATGGGAAATCTCACAAGGTTTCTGGATCCATATACATTTGGTCCTTTTTTGATGTAGTTCTTATTCACCATTTTTTTTTTTTTTTTTTTTTTTTTTTTTTTGGGTTTTGGGTTTTTTTTGTATCACAAGATGAAATAGATGTTGCACTACATCGAACTACAATAAGTTACATTTTTTACTCCAGCTCTGTCATCTGTATTTTGCTTTAGATTGCCTTCCTCCTGAAGAGAATCACCTCTTTAGATGTGTTATTTGTTTGTGTTCTCCTGGCTAGAAAACATGACTGTGAATTTCATTGCATTAGAAGTTCAGCAGTCAGACACAAAAAGTTTGAAGATTTCCTGACAACTCATTTTAAGTGAAAATCTCCTGCAGTACAGACTACTCTTCTGACTTCTTAAAGTCCTTCCCTTGGCTCCAGGAACCTGTTTCATGACTTTGGTTTCTACTCTCAGCAGAAATCATTATTATTGAGTTTTAATTCTGTGAATGAGGTGAAACCCATGGATAGTGATAAAGTCCTTTACTGGACCTTATTACACATCTGAGAAATATGGAAATAAAAAGCCTTTTTTCCTCCATGTAAATTTGACCTCACTTCTGTCTTTATGGCTAATCATTACTGCGATAATTCCAGAAAATTTAGGATGAAGTCCAGTGAAAATAACAGGCTACTCATCCAATTGCCTGTCAGTTCGAAGGGATTTAAAATGTGCACACTTTGAAGCTATTGCCCTAAGAAGAACACTTTCATACTGTCTCTGAAACTCTAAAGCTTTATGAAGATCAAGTAATTGTCTAACAAATCATTTTACTATGACCTCTTCTTGTGATTGTTGCTGCAGGTGGAAAGTAGATCTCTGTCATCTCAAAGGCTTGGAGTGATTAGAAGGTTATCTAAATAGAAAAGGTACCCAAGAATCTTCTTAGCTCTCAGATCTGCAGTGACTCCCAAGTTCCTCACAGTTTCACTATAAGCAAGTTGTTATCTGGAGATTAAATTCTTTCATTTTCAATTAAATAAAAGATGAAGGGATTGAAGGGAAGAAATTATTTATCTGTCCTAGGACAGGATGACTCATTCCCCAGAAGTACTTTGTCTTTTGACAATAGATGAATGATTATCTTAGATTAGACCTCTACTTTTAGATATCTAAAATTAGAGAAGGTGAATTTTATTCTGAAACAATTGATTCTGAGCTGGACTTCCATTAACTCTGAGAACATTGTCCTCATATACAGGATGCCTTCCAAGCACTAGAGAGCAACATAGTTTAATGTTTCTTGTGGTAAACATCTAGATTCCCCAGTGGTGTAAGCAAAGGAAGAAAATATACAAACATTTATCACAGAATCACAGACTCATCTGGGTTGAAAGGGACCTCTGAGATCATCAAGTCCAACCCTTAATCCACTACCACTTATCCCATAGGGAGAGCAATTTGCTGGGCACAGATAATGTGTGTCACATCTTTGCGTATCAACAGAATCAGTCAGAACTCCCTCAATGCTTTTCCCTTTGAGAAGCACTCAATGGTCCCTGTTGAACCTGATGGGGTGGAGAGGAAGGACAGCTTCTCATTCCCTCTTCTTCCCACTGAGAACTGCATGAATTGTAATGATAAGGATCATCTGGGTCTTGGTGGTCTTACAGACATCAACAAAACACAAATAAGAGATCTCTGTCTTCCCAGGAGTAGTGAATAAAAAGCTGTTAAGGTTTGTAAGACTCTTCAGCCTAAGCAGATTGAAAGTGCAAGGTTTGTCTGAAGCAGGGTGCTCTGAAGCCAAGGCCAGTCCTAAATCCAGAAGAAACAAACATGAGAACAAGAGCATTTATGCTTTGGTTGTAGTCTACATAGCTGTAAAAAGCTATGGACAAATCCCAGGCCAGATCACATCATAGCCCAAAGGCTATGGAGCATTTTGGCAGTGTTAAGCATGACTGAAGTGAGTATTTAGGATTATTATTACAGCTGACACACTGAATCTTGTGCCAAATATGTAAGATCAGCTTTGTAAGAAGGACATAAGATTATAGCACTTGACTAATGGCTAAACAGCTCTGACACTGTTTAGCTTTGACAGTGACTCCACGTGTGCCCTGTGTCATTTCCCATCTCTGCAATATCAGTCTCTGCCCTTGAATCTGAGAGTTCCAAACATTTAGAAAAAAAATCCTGTATATGTAATGGGGCCATGGCAGGGTTTGTGCTTCTGTGTATTTAATGTAAAATTAGAAGTTAAGCACAGCATGGGTTAAGGGTTTTTTTACATCATGCATTTAATGTTACTATAGCTTAAGCTTAGCCATATACTTAAGTAATATTAAAAAAGGTCGCCAGACAGAGGGGATGAGTCCAGTGGTACATTGCACAAAGATAGTTATTAGTGAAGAAACACAAATGATAATCTAAAGGATTGATGGCTGATACAGAAATCATTTAGGTAAGAACTGTAATTCCGAGCTGAGAGCTGACATATTTCTTGTTAAATACAATTTATGTTTCCTTTGTTTTGACAAGTGGAAGGTGAACAAATATATCTTGAAGCAGGAAAGATCCCAGTACCTATTTAGGATTTCAATTCTGTGCCTCAGTAGCCAGTGCTCTATCCAAATCATCCACCACGACTGCATTTTGCCTGCTTGAAATGCAGGTTCTTTACAGTGTTCTTAGCAAAATGAAGCCCTGTTCATTTTCTTCCTTTATGTGTTGCAATACAAATAGCAAAAAAAATTACCTAATAATAATACTTCAGTACCTCTGGTTCAATCATGTTCCATATGTAACAAGTAAAATAAAACTTTTTCTGAAACAATAAAAATAATTGAAGGATATTAATCTTATGACAGTTCACTACTTCTTTATTTTTCTAATGTGTGCAACTGCTAAATTAAATGACACTGGGCCTATCAGTTGAAAAGGAATCTGAATGGCTTTGTAATCCAAAAACAAGATAACATTCTTCTTTAAGCAGTATCACAGCTTAATGCAATCTATAACCAACAAACTCCTTAAAATATAACAATGTGGCATAAGTTAGAGGACGAAGCACCTCCTTGCTCATGAAATGTAAATTGCTACATGTGGTTTCCTTGCTCACAGAAGTCACAGTTTGCTTTGACTTGGGGACAAATTTTGGCTGCTAAGAGGCAAGGTGTTTATGGGAGGAGCCTTGCTCTGCAGTAGCTTTGCTGAAAACAGAAGTCTCAACCCTCCCCAGCTCACCAACAAAGACTCTGCAGTACTTTACAGGCACATGAAGACAACTGAGATAAAACCACTGCACTAATCTAACTATGATATCATAAAAAAGGAGTTTTTTCCATTATTAAAATCTACCTATAACTGTAAGGATTCAGTGACCTGTCTTAACATAAACACCATTCATAAATAATGACTGATTTGAAAACTTATGAATCAGACCTCACCCAGAGAAAATTTGTATTTCTCCATGATACCATAGAACTAAGTGTAGATGTTAATGCACCCAGAACAAACACTTAAGGGGCTTTATAAGCATTCCTGTTGTGGAATTGAAGCAATAGTTATAAAATGGAAAATACATTCTGTTGAAAGTAAAGGCAGGCATTGCAGCAAACTTCCAGGTGTTTACAACGTGGTTTAGACACCTACAACTACATCGGTGCAAACTGTGAAGGATTACATTCACATGGACAAAAGAATCACAGAATTTAAAGAGCTCACAGAATTACAGAAGTATCACAGTTGGAAGGGACTGCCAGAGATCATCAGCTGGGTCATCCAAAGTATTTTAGATACCTATCATTTGGAAAAGGAAGCTTCCTGGCATCATTCCTATTGAATAGCAACTGTCAGGCATGTGGAAATGCTGTATGCTTCTGGGTCATAAAGAAGTGAAGTCCATTTCTTCTGCCCTGCATGTTTTAAATTTTTAAAGCAGTTTTTATTTGTGTTAATTTTTATCAAAAATAAATTAACAGACAGACAAAAATATAAGGAAAAGAGAAAGCTTTCCCATTAATTTGCCAAAGAAAGAAAATATTTTCATGAATCTCACAGTGTTTTCCAAGTCTTCTTATCTGGGACCTTGTGTATGTACTAATTATTTTGACTAATCTGTAAAGACTGCATAAAGTACCTGTGACTGTGAATTCCACTTAGACATCAGTATGCTGGTATTAAGTATGCTTCCTACAATAATCACTTCCTTTGGTTATTTGACATATTTTGCTCATATGAAGTTCCTTGACAGAAAACAAACATGAAAACATAATAAGGAAAATATGACCCATATTCCCATTTTTTTTCTTCAAAATGAGCAAGAAACCCCCAGAGCAGGAGAAGAGTAATTTTATGCAGCCATTCCTAATGCTGTTATGTGTGTTTAATTAATATATATATATAAAATTCCTGTGTTAAGATCACAGGATATTTAAATTGTCATGATTAGAGTTGTGACATATTCAAAATTCAATTGAAAAAGGTTGAGGCATGAACATTTACAGCTGTCAATGAAGATTCTGAACTGAATGTTTTTTGCTATGCAGTGTGCATAGTGACACTACATCCTTCCCAGTGAAAATAAAGGTTTAGGTTGTTGTCTGCTTTTCTTTTAGGACTCTTGACACAATAAATGAATAGTTGTTGATTTGAGGTGGAAAATTTTACAGAAACACTGAATGTCAAAGAAATAAATGAAATGGTAGTGTGGAAAACATTTCCACCCTGCAGAATTTCATGTAAATACCCATAAGCTTCTGTTCAGTTATTGTACACTACTGGCAAATTGTATTGATTTCATGAATAAGAAGGAACAGTAATTAAGAGCCCTTTATTTCTCTAATGATAAAAGATATATAATGGAGAATATGGTATTTGGCATTGAGAGATTAATTGGTTTCTCCACAAAGGTAAGGAAAGATGACCCTCTCAGAGTTCTGTTATAGGATAAAAAGTAGCAAATGCAAGAATTAATCCTTTGATACACTGGTAAATTACCAGACTTGAAGTACTTCTCACCTGAAAACAATAAGCTAATACCTTTAAGAGAATGCATAAAGGATTTGTAATTCTTATTGTGTAAACCCAACACTGTTCCTTTTATGTGCAGGTTTTTTGTTTTCTATTCAGTTCAGAAAAGCAGGAAACTTTTAAATAAAAATATAATTTACATTTTGGCAGGGGAAGAGGGTTTGTAAATCTTGAAAATTCTAATGGATTTTACCATAAACAAAAAAATGACCAAATCTTTCTTCAGATATCTGAACAGGAAAGAAACTGCTGAGATTTTAATGTAATTAATCACAGAATTATGATGGCACTCATTAGATGGAGTTTCAGGTATTCTCTACAAGAAAGAGTTAATTAGAAGATTCCAGAAGATTAATTAGGCATTGTCACACTAAGGAAATTGTTGTGTAATATTGGTATTTTAACCCTCTACAATTACAATGAGTTTATTTGAAAACCAAAGGATTACATAAACCGAATTTTTGCATTACAAGAATTTTCATCTAAAATTCCCCTGGCAGGTTAAAGTATTAATTTAATAAGTCTGACTGGAATATAGGCAAAGATTCTGTTTTACAAATGAGTAAACTGATGTAGACAGATTGAGTGCAGTGACAGGAACCAAAGTTCCACCTCCATACTGTCTTCAACTAGAGGAACATTGAAGTTTGTAATTTTAAGCACATAATTACTATTATTGTTAATTCAGTTGCTTGTGTTCTGACTGCAGTAGAAATTCATGCAAAAGGAACTTAACTGTCTCAATTTGATGTAAGAAATCAAGGAAGAATGTAATAGATTCAGACCTCAGCTAACCTGCTATACACCACAGCAGCCAAAAGATTTCCATATGGACTACAGAGGGTGCACTCAATTCCCTCATCCAGATCACTGAAAAATACATTAAACAAAACTGACCTGTTCTGAGTCCCTGGAGAACATCCCTTGTAACTGCCCACTAGCTGGGTTGAACTCCATTTACAACAAATCTTTAGGACCAGCCTTCCAGCAAGTTTTTTAGTGAGCAAAGAATACATTTCAACTGCATCTGCATATTTAAATTGCCTAATCATGATAGAACAAGAGTAATATTGATTTCTGTTATCTTTTTAATTTACTTTTTTTTTTTTTTTTTTTTTCCTCCACACATTTTACAACCCAGAGGCTTTGGCTTTTGTGGCAAAACATCATTCATGCAGGCATTTTATACAGTTTTGTGGCCATTCTGTTGCAGTACCCCATCCCTGGCAATCAATGATCTGATTAAATTTGCTTTGTATTGACAAAGGAAGTAAGAGGAAAGGGAGAAATTGCAGTATGTGACAATAGGAATGTTGTCACAGACAGGCAAAATCATGTTATTTATACTTATGTTCAGAGGCCCAACAAATTGTTCTTTCTTTACACCATTGTTAAAAAATGAAAAGGGTTGTTGGCATGGATGACAAATTATGTGCCAGAGGATACACAAGATGACAAAATGATCTTTGAGGTCCCTTTTAACCTGAAATTCTTTTATTCTATGATGCTATGATATGTATCCCCCTTAATCAGATTTTCTTTTAGAGAAACATGTTCCTTCTGTATTCCTGCAGCTGAACACTGTACTGAAAATGGGGAAAAACTAATTTAATGCACAGGTAAGAAGTAGGAAATTAACACTGAGATGTTAAGTTTATGCAGTGGAGAGAGGGAAAAGAGAAAAAGAAAGAGAAGATGCTAGAATACGTTGCATACAACATACTTATGAATCAGGAAAACAGAAAAAGATGACAACAGAGTGGGTGCCCACTTTATGGTATCTGAGAATATTTCAAATTCAGTAAATTGAGTTATTTCATCCAGAACTATATAGACTCAAGCCAATAAGATGATAGGAACTGATAGAAGAGCCTAAACAGCTTGTATGTCCTTTTCAATAGCCTTAGATTTTATGAGAGTTTTAAGAAAGTTCTGCAGGATACATTTTCCTGACTACATTAAACATGCAGAGATACCTGAAAGTTACTTTTTGAGAAGTAACAAAATTTACTGCTTTGACAGTTCAGTCTTCTAGAACACTGTGACAAGTTTATCCCTGTGATGTTTTTAAATAATTTGCCTTTAAACATATGAATCTCTGGACAAATGAATTGCCTTTTCCTGTAACAATAGCTGTAATCTAAACACTTTGTCTGGAATCCCATCAATACTGTACATTTGGTCAGCAAATGATTCATGTTGCATTAAATTACATTCCTGTTTTCCTGGGCTGCCTCTTCAAGTTTTGTTGACACTTCAATTCATTAAGCAGATGGAGATGGAACATGTGACTGAAATATTTTGTTCAATAATTCTTAAATTCATTCCCTGCAAGGCAGTGTAACCCACTGCTCTTAGAGGAGGGTTGTTTCACTTCAACACCTTTCCTAATAACTGGTTGAAGGCTCCCTTACAGAAATCCATTTCTGGCAATTCATGCATAGTTGATTAAATATCACCATTTAACCCTGCCTTTCCCTTGATAAATGCAAAGAAACTGAAACTGGAAAGTTGTTGATTAAGATGATATTGGACAATTAATTATGCATTGTAATAAACTCTGACCCAAGAAAATGCTTCCTTTTTCTTTTAATCAGCCAAAATGAAAAGTGATCAAATAATTACATGTTCATGTCTTCCTATCAAGCTCTGGGCAGAGAAGTTCAGAGGAAATCAAGCAGAACCTTAAAGAAAGAAACAGTAATAATGAAGCCAATGCAGAAGAAGAAAGAAAGCTCCTTAAATTATTGATGATATTTTTTTCACTGGCTTCAGCATCTCATGAACAAATGAAGCCCTCCTAAGGTGGCTTCTGTGCTCAGCTTCATGTCAGTGCCACTAGGATGTGTGAAGCCATTCCCAACCTCTGTGCTCACACCTGAGTGAAAAGGACCCATCATTAAGGATTGATTCTGCATCTGACCCTTCAGAGGCTGCTTCTTTTTTGTCATTATTTCCCACAATGGGGGAGAAATATTTCATGAAGCCTTCTTTGCACTGGGGGAAAAGGGAGAGAAAATGAGGCAGAAAAAACAAAGTCAGGATGTGCTGCATTAAGCACCACACAAGAGGAACATTTATATTTTCTCATATCCTGCAGTCTTTGGAAAGTTCTTATATTCTGTGAAAAAACAGTAACAGTTCTAGAAGTCTTCAGTCATTTTGGATCTTGGGAAGTGGTTTTGATCTTACTCCTCATGGGGTAAAACTGTATTGGATTTAACAAAATTCAAAAATTGAGATAAAAATGTTATGTTTTGGGTTTATTTAGGGGGTTTTGCACAGTCCATTATAATGATCCAATCCTTCACTGAGTGAAGAGATTTCTCAAGATGTGGATCTTGATGAGCAGAAACACATCATTCCAGCAATCTATTGCCTGCATCACAGCTTGGCAGTCTGAGGTCCCAGTACCGGGCTCCCAGTAAGCATCTCTGGGAGCTCTGGGGAGCTCTGAATGTCTCTTTAGATGTAGCAGGAAGTGAGGACTTAACTTTTCATGCCCTTAGTACTCTGAGAAGTGTCAGCTGAGGTGTTGTGAGAGTTGCCTGCCCTCCAGCTATCAGTTATGTAGGTATCTTAATTATTGATGTTCAAATTAAATACTTAACATTAGCAAGCTATGTCCAGGTTAGCATTGCCTGCCTTCTTTGATTTGAAAAGTTGCACTTCTGTGTGTTCTGATTCAACTAGCTGTGGCTACTAAGTAAAAATATTTGGAGCAGGCAATATAAACATAAATAATCCTGTTAGTTTTATGTCTTTGAAACAGAAATAGGTTTTAGGCAATATTATTAAAGTATAGGAAGAATTCCTACATTTTTACTCCTAAGTTTGTTTAAAATTGCTGACAAGAAATATCCTTTGTAATTAGCCAAATGAGCTTGGGTATCTGCAGTTCTAATTAGTTAAAGTGTGAGCCTTTACTGTAGTCAGTACAAATCATTATTATACAATAATATAATGTTATCAAAACACATTTTCAGATCAGTGATCTTTGATATTCCTAGTATTAGAATACCTTTCTAATGCTAGAAATCATCTTTGATTTTAACAAAGATTCAGAAAGGTCCTCAAGTATGTTTTATTTTGAACACTGAATAATGGCTGCATTTAATTCAGTGCCTAACAAGCCATTTATTTGACTTTGCATGAATATGTTTTTTCCTTTCATAAAATCCTCATGCAGATAAGAAAATTTTCATATTCTTTTTACGAGTACTGGCAGGATGAGAAACATATAGTGCTGGGGTGGGATGAAGTACATTGTTCTCTCATGAATATCACTTTTGAACACATCATTAAGTACACAATCCCGCCATAGAGATGAGCTGGGTGTTTGTGACCCAGTGATGTGGATATTAATGAGCACCTTTTCTTGCATCTGACTTTGATTGAACTTTTCATCACCTTTGCTGTTTGGAAAGCTTTGCATCAATTCCAGTTAAGTCCTTGCAGAACTCATTTAATTTCTTTTACATGACTGACCTTTCTCACACATGACTGGCTGTCACAAGCTGAGGAGACTTGTAGGTCTGGGTTTCAGAATCTTGAGCCTTTTAATTGCATCAAGAGGCATTTTGCTGTAGGATAGGAAAGAATGCCTGATTTCTTAACTCATTACCTGCTTTATAAATGATCCTGAGAGCTCAGACAGACTTTTTAAAGATTTGTGGGTTTTTTGTGGCTTCATTTGGATGAGTTTTTTGGGGAGGAGTTCACATTTCTTCCTCTCCTGCTCACAACTTAGTAATAAAAAAAATCTAGAAATAATTACTAATTAATCAATATTCAATTTAAATGTCCAGAATGCCTTTTTATCTTTAGAAGGTGCAAAAGCATCCATCTTCATCAAGAGTTAAAAATGCTTATTTACACTATCTAGTCCTTTCTTCATTGACTTTTCTAAATCAATGTACATGTTTCCCTTTGAAACTAGACAGTTTTTCTGGTGATGAATGACTTTAGTAAGTTTGACATTTGAGCTATTCTTTTCATTGCTGTAAATCTAACTTGACCATATGTTCTATTTTTTTCTGAAAGAGTAAAATTTTCATTAAGCTAGTCTGAAAAAAAAAAAAAAAAAGGCTTTTAGATGTGTCAAATATGTTAAAACTGGATTTTTTGTTCATTTTGGATTTAGATTAGGATTCACCTGGCATAAGGTAATGTTTCTAAAGCTTAAATATCTAGTCTAAACACTGCCTCTAAAGCTTGTGCAGAGACACAGACTCCTCTGGAGGGTAATTTGTCCTAATTAGCTTGGATATCATAGATTTTGATCAGTGGCTTCTCATAATAACTGTTATACCTTTGTTTCTCATCAAAGGAGCCTGAATGAGTGTGTTAAAATAGATACTTAGCATCTAAGGCTACGTGATGCAGACTCCACCCCATAGACTGTTAGATACAGATTCTCTTGCAATCCAGTACTGTAACCAGTCCAGATTTTTTTATATCTGAGCACATAAATCATGTGGAGCTTTCCAGAGGCCTCTCCTCACTGTCCTTCATGCTACTGATCAGCTCAGTAACTTCTTAAGCTTCAAAGATATCACCATAGTCCAGCTCTACACCAATCTCCTGCCCAACTTGTTATAGAAACTCAAAGATGAGGGCTCTTTGTACCTGGTGTCAAATAAAATTCTGCCACAACTGCTTAAGGAGTTGAACAGCAAGCACACCTGAATATCAGATGTCTTGTTTTGTTTTGTTTGTACTAAGTATAAATGGAAGAAAAGTGAATGCAAAGAGCCCAGGATTTATGTGCAGCCTCAGTGCACATGATCTCAGGACTAGAGATAATAAATCTTGTGGGTTTGGGGTTTTTTTTTGTTTTTTTTTTCCACAGCTACAAGACAACAGGAATTTTAAAAAGTGAGACTCAGGCAGGTGATTTCAGTCAACTAATCAACAAAATTGTTTAACAGGAACAGCAATTCTTGGACAACAACCAGGTAAGTAAATTCTCCATCTATGCTTCAATTTCTATCCAGAAATCTATGGGGACAAATGTAGCACATTAAAAAGATCAAACACATTCAAACATTGGCTCAGTTCCTCTCTCCAGTTAACGGGTGTCCTGTCACTTCCAATGCCACAAATAAAATTAAGGCCCTCTTTCTCTATGAAGCTATAACTGAAGAAAATTCTGTAAGGCATATTTATGTTTTAAGAAAATAAGAAACATTTCTTTGAAGCCTATGCATTTTATCCATCAGATACAAGTTAAAGAGGTATAACTTGATATTTTCTCAGAAGTATTTTATCAACCTTTTCACTGAAGAAAGGAGATTTACTCAGTATTTTCTTAAAATAAATCAGCAAGTCACAATGTATTTTTTTTTCTTTTCTTTAGTTTTACAGTCCAAGGGTTAAACCATTGCCAAACTGTTCTGTGCAGAGCTGGGCTGTAAACTCAGCATCAATTTCATTATTACAAAGAGAAATGGAAAATTATTGGTTTACATATTATTTCAAATCTCTCTGCAACCTTAACAGAGAACTGTAGGATTCCTTCTAGAACAGTATAGTGGAATTATCCTGTAATACAAAATGACAAAACTGTGCAAGAAGACAGAATACAGATGAGTTTTAGAACCAGTCACATTGGTTTTTGTCAACATGGAAACTATGGGAAAATTCAGTTTGCACGTGACAGGTAACAGCTATTTCTAATGTCACAGTTTGCATCAAGAGGAACATATTTTCTTCATGAGGGTCTTTGAAAGTCATGAAGCTCTGTACAGTTACTGCTCTCCTCCTGTTTCTAAGACAGAAAACTTCCCATGACAACCACAAACAGGGCAAATGCTTGGAATTGTCAGGGTGCAGACACAAAGCTGAGACCAGCTGCTTCTCTGTCACTGGTGCACCATGAATTTGAACCCTCACTTACCAATTGTTTTTCTGTCCACAAGTGGTTTGGCATTTCCTTCTTTATCATACTAACCTTGAAGACCTTGAAGTACCTTGAAGACCTTGAAATACCTTGAAGATTGAGGTTTTACAGAAGTCTGATACACTTCATATTTAAAACATCCAGAAAAAGCTCACTGCCTCTTCCCTACCAGAAAATGGGAGGAGAGCTGGCCTGCAACTGGAAAACTTGCTATGAAATGCCATGGTGAAAAATTCACTATCATGTCACCCGTTAGCATTTTTGTAGGTTTTTTCTTTTTGGTTTTTGTTTGTTTGTTTGTTTTTTCTCTTTCATTTGTTTGTTTTTTGTTTCTTTGTTTGATTGATTGGTTTGTATGCTTGTTTTTTTCCTAATCTAGATGGTTTTTATAGTCTGTTGGCATGATCTGCTGATTTTGGAAAGTGTTATGTTTTGAGATGGCTCATAGAAATTCTGCCACATTTTCTTTCCATAGGAAATCCTTAGGAGACTTATTAGTATAATTAGTCCATGTACCACTTCAGTCTGAGTGATTACCACCAGTGGTCAAACATGGGAACAGGTTTCCCAGACTTAGTCTTGAGTATCCATCCCTGGAGATCCATAATAGAATGGTTATAGTTGGAAGGGACCTTAAAGATCATCCAGTTCCACTCTCCCTGCAGGGACATGGACACCTCTCACTAGATCAGGTTGCTCATGGCCCCATCCAACTTGGCCTTGAATGCTTCCAGGGATGGAGCTTCCACAATTTTGCTGGACAAGATGTTTAGATGTCTCACCACCCTCACAGTGAAGAATTTCCTCCTAATGTCTAACCTAAATCTCCCCTCCTCCAGTCTTAAAGCATCAGCCCTTCTCCTCTCACTACTCCTTGTAAAAAGTACCTCCCCAGTTTTCCTGTAGGCTCCCTTCAGGTATTAGAAGGCTGCTATGAGGTCCCCCTGAAGCCTTCTTCAGGCTGAACAACCCCAACTCCCTCAACCTGATGTTTCAAACATTACTGGACAAGGATCTTGGCAGCCATGTATATTGTGGGTTTTATTTGTTCTGAGTGGAGAATTGAATCAGATGACATCGTGAGGGCCTGTTCCAATCTAAATTATTTTGTGTTTGTATTCTATTTTTGAAGGAGAGTGAATTACTCAGAAAAGTTAGCAGGACACTGGGAATGTTCATCAGGACCAGTCTCCAAGAAAGATAATGGGATGAAACCATTCTAGACCTTCAGTTCTAGGTGCTAAATGGGTACTTTTGCAGTAGTTTAGCTGCAGTGTTAATAACAGAAAGTCTTCTCCACCTCCTCCAGTTTTAACTGTTGTATGGCCAGGAAAGTATGCAGCAACTTAGAACAGTTCTACATTGCAAGTCTCCTGGTGTTCAGGAGTGATTTGTTTTTCAGGATTTGCTAATGTTTAGAATTTGCTTCCCTTTTCCTGAGCCACAGGTTTATTACACAAGTGTAAAAATGTCGTATTTGCCTCTGTTATAAAGTTCCACCTGTCAAGGGAAGACATGGACCTCTCAATTGCCACTGAATAGACATGTAGCCCTTCCGAATTAATTTTTTAGTCAGATGCTTTCCTGTCTGCCAAATCTTTCTTGTTCCCTGTCACAAATTAACACCTGCAATGATATGAAAAATTTCACTTCCTTAGGTTCACTGTCCAAAGTTAGGTATTATGGTTATAGTGATAAACAAGTACTTGGAATCATTCAGTGTATGGTTCTTAACTGTATGTGCCTTGCTTTGGAGCTCTGTATGATACCCTTGAAGCCAATCGATTTTTTTATTAGGATGAGGTAGCTCAAAGAATGTGGCTCTAGCTCACCAATATCTACTAAGGTGAGTTATTAGCAGAGCCAGAAAGAAACACAAATATTTAGACTCAGGCCATTTTTCTAGCCACAAATTCCCTTAGGAAAGAATAGATTAATTTTTAAAAGTTCTTTTTCTTTTAATGTAGTTGGCTCAGGTTTAACTGACACTGTGCTTGAGTGTTAAAATAAGCAGTGTTAAAATAAGAACATTTATCTGCTGTCTTCTAGTATAATACACAGCCATGTGGCTGTTACCTGATGCCTACACTGTATGTCTACAAACACAATTAAACCTTTATTTTCTCTTCTGAGTGCATGGGGTTAATAAAAATAGGGAAACAAAGATATCCAGTTTTCTACCAACACTCTGTGACTCCTTTGCTTCCCAGTATGGAAACATCTTCAAGAACAAGCTATGCTGTGACTTTTCCTCCCAAGGTCTTTCCTTTAGTTTAATTCCTAATGACAGTTGTAGGGGCAGTGCAGATGGTAAATTCACACCTGTCCCATATTTTGCACCTTGTCACAACCCACCATGGCATAGATTCTCTGGGAGTGACAGTATTATTAAACATCATCTGGCAGAAGATTCAGAAATCAACACACAGCTCAGACATACCACAAAGAGCTGTAATTTTTTTTTTTTTTTTTGAACAGAAGAAAAAAAAAATCACAGCTCTCTGTAGTGATGCAGAACTAAAGAAGGACAAAGGACCTTGAAAGAATTAAATTTTTTTTGGAAATACTGTGTGGTACTCTTAGCCCAGTAGGAAAAAAACCCAAACAAACACCAAACAACATCCCAGAGGTTTTTTGAAAAAGAAACTGAAAATATCTCAATAATTGAGATTTTTTAGGATAATATAAGCACTGAAATATGTTAACTTTGATTAAGGCTTAGCATAATGAAAGCCCAGGTGATTTATTTCAAGAGAATTGTCCCCACCTCTCAGCACCATGACACATAGTCTTAAATCAATTAGTTAAATATCTGGAATCACCATATTGACATCAGAAGAATTATTTCTGCTTTAAAAAAAAAATATCCAGAAAATCAGAATCAGATTAAGTATGACAGGAACACACAAAATCAGTCTTGTGATTATGGAGTAAACACCTCTCCTACTCAACAGATTCATTCACCAAAAAAAGAGCTTGGGAAAAATTTGCTATTAAATCAGAGGAACATCACTTCTTATATGAGATTTTAAGATATTTTAAGTAATAATACTGGAGATAATGGCACCACCTGAAAAAAAAAATGAACAGGCTTGTGCCTTTATGGTTTACTGTTTCACACTTTCTCCTGTGCTTCTGACTAATGACAGTGGAAACAATACAGCAATTCTGAAAATTGGCTAGTGATAGGAACTCATTTTGCTGGTCTCAGGAGCCAAGATTGCTAACCATATTTTATACATTTTATTACTTTAGAGGTTTTATTTTTGGCTGTACAAGGTCTTGGCAAATGTTTAGTGACCAAAAGACCTGCCTTACTGGTGCTGTGCATCCACTTCCCTTCACAATGGTTACCTACATTCTATTGAGAGCTGCAGAATCTCAAGATTCAAGACGTTAGAGCAATGTCACATTCTCTTAGGTATGATGGGATAAAATTTCAGCTTCGTCAGATGTGAGGCCCCAGAATGCACATCCTCCTGTCCACTTATTAGGGAAAGGAAACATTGGTTTAGGGCTTGGCAGGAGTTCATGATTCAAAAGCATCATCTGGAGTTAACTAAACTACACAATAAAATATACACTGAGATTCCACAGATTTCTTCTTGCACTGAAGTACGTAATAGTACAGTTCTTTGTATCAAAGAATTTATCTCACAATAAAGGAGTGTAATTTATCTCACAATAAAGGAGTGTCCAGCTTCCACCTCTCCCCTCCTTTGCCGCTCTCTTCTGCACCAAGATCACTGACATTAGGCATTCTGCTTCTTCCATCTCTTCTTCTCTGAACCCTGCAAATCTGCAGCACTGCTGAGGGGAACAGGTCTGTCCTGTGGAAGGCAGCAGCACTGTGATTGGAGTCAGGCTCAGAGAAACACAATAGTGTGAAGGTGATGAAGGTGGGAATAAGATCCTGGGGGATGAAACACACTCAGTCTTTCTAACAGGTCTGCCTCTCCCTCCTTTCACCCTGTCAGGTCTCTCGTTTCTCTGGATCACTGGCTTCAGTTTCTGGGCTAATCTCTCTCTGAATAAATCCATTATCCCACTAATTTTTCATCTGCACAAACCAAATAAAAGTAGAGACTTCAGTCCCGAGAGTCTCAGTGCTCAAATACTATGACATTGTTTATTACGGTGATGTGAATAACATCTTCACATCTAAGAAAATTTTGGTGTGTTAAAGAGATGAGAACCTGGCTGAACTCTTCATTCTGTGAACTTCTAACAAATATTTCCTTAAATTTAATGGGTTTGGAAACCTGAGTAATAATAAGATTTGCCCTGAAAGATCTTGGAGAATTGGGCAGTACTAGTTCCAGACTTGATGTACTCATTTTAATAAAATAGAAAGTTTAATACACAAATACGTGACTGAAAAAGCAATTATTTTTCAACAGCATAAACCAGTTATTAAAGCTGTTTTCTAATTAAATTCAATTCAAGTGCATTTCTGCACAAATGGACATCATGAGGCTTTTTAAGTAATCACAGCTAAAAGTTTATCTAAGGTAAATTGAATTTATTTTTTTCCCTTGAGATAAAATTGGTTTTATAGCCAGAGAACCTATATTTAAAAAGTTAATTTGTTTAATTTTATTTCATTGTCTCTAATTTTCTCTAATTTTCATCATCTTTTCCCAGCCTCATCAATGTGACTGCAGTGTTTCAGGTACTGAGAGTTAGGGTGTATTTGTCCAAGGACAATTCTCCTGGCTCTGCAGCGTGTCAAGAGGACTTTCAGGGATAGGGTGGACTTTCACATCCACTTTCAATTGCAATATGATCTAAAAGGGTCGAGTCAATGGCAGGAAAACAAAAGAATGTTTTGATAATTTTGCACAGCTATTTGCAGATGACAGATCCGACATTTTTTTTTTTTTTTTTTTTTTGTTATTAGCTTTAACAAGTAGGTTTTACCATAAGAGATAATCTGCCCCTCTGCTGGTAATCTGGCTGGAAAACTCCCTTCTATTCCCTTAAACAGTTGTCCCATCTTCAGTGGAGTTATACCCTTAACTATAAATTTTAATCAGAAAAAAATTTTTTAAAATTAAATTATCTCTTTCTTCTGTGTTGAAGATCCCATCCTAGTTTTTGCAGATGTTCCTTTTTTCAGTCTCAGTGGAGTTTTTGAACCTGATGTTTACAATGCCAGACAAACCAGATGATGCAACATAGGCACAATCTGGGGAATACAGAACCTCTTCAGCTGTATTGATGTCTGACAGTACAGACACCTTTTCTATCTGTTCCTTCTTCAATATCCTGGCCTTGCTGACTGCCACAGATCAATCACTAATTTGTATAGTTTTGTTCAAGTTAAAGCTAAAGGGTTTGGAGTTGCCCAGTGAAAGGTATTATCACTCATATCACGTTAATTTATTGCTTATCTTTTAAATTTTATTTTTACAGCTGATGTCCAGCTGTGCTTACCTGTCAAGAGTAACAATGCTACTTCTAGAATAAAACCTGGAGGAGTAAACCTGGCAATGTTCAAGCACTTTCGTTTCCCAAACAATTATAATGTGTGGCAGCCATAGGTGCTGGTCTGTCAATGGGTGTGTGGTTCACCAGTTGGGTTTCTCATTAGACTGCAGTGCTGATGAAAAGCAAAATGAAACTCCATGGTGTGTTGTGCTGGACTAGAAGATTTAGACTACTTTTCCTCAGTTTTCCCTCAGTTTCCCATTACAGTTTTGGAGCAGGCATGCCCATTTCTTGTTATGCCCATTTTGGCAGGAGATCTCCCTTGCACCACAATGCTAAGTGATTCATGCTGCAAGACTTGCCAAATGCCCACCAGCTTCTGAAGGGCTCAGATTCCATCCCTGAAGAATGCAAATTAGCTGAGCAATGTGCAGTGACACAGCAAATTAAGAAGCTAATATATATTTATACAGGGAAAAAACCCAAGTCGCTTTAATTGAAAACAAAGAAAATAAAACCAATCCAGAATGAAGTTGTAATTGAAGTTTAATTGTCAATTTTCGTAAAAGTAAGAATGTGTAAGAAGAAGTTCTAAGAGCAAGCAATCACAGTTAAAAGCATAACATGAGCATCTGTTTCTTCCATATTATGGATGATATGTTAATATACGATCTAAACATCATCTCTAATGTTTTATAAACAAAGATGAATTAATGGGATCAATTTGCCTTAGCAAATATTCTCCATTTAACAGGATAATCTTCAAACATTAATAAAATAAGCCACAAATCATATTTACTCTTGGGCTTACTCTCTTGCTGCAATTTAGCCTAGGTTGAGACAATATGGCAAACTCTATTAGCAAAAGCATAATTTACTTTTTTTCTCTAAAGAATTAGTTTTCTTTTAAGGTGGTTTTGCATAGATACAGTTGCTCTCACAGCAAATTAATTGATGCTAATTAATATTTACTCATTAAATTAACTAATTCAATTAAATAATTAACTTAATCTAGTTTTCCATAACGTATGCATTCAGTACTATGAGCATTCATGCACTGAAGGTTACAACTCTTCTTTGTGTATAGCAAAAAGACACATAAAAGTGCATAGGTATATTATTTTTCATAAAAGTACATACGTATATTATCAAGTCTGTACCTGATTAGAAGCATGAGAATTATATGTACATGTTAATTCAATGGCAAGATAATTTCTTGAATTAATATTATTGCCCTGAATAATCACAGGTAATGCAATGGACATCAGGGATAGAGAGGCTTCTAACCATAATCAGTTGGGATTCAAAAAGCACCCATAGAGCATTTAGTATGAATGTTTTAGGGTGTATGAGAAATGGAAATTCCATTTCACAGAAAGTGTTACTTGCACATCGAATCAGTAGATAAGGATCATCCAGCAAAAAACCCCTCTTATTATGAAGTACTCTGTATACCTTTACATGATCACAAGTGACTGAAGACATCTGTGGAGGTTTTCTCTTCTCAGATGGAGATCCCCACACTCTTCAGCTGATAAGAGGTTCCAGCTGGCCCTTTTTACTGAAACTTGCACAATAAATCAATTACCAGGCCTTACCTGAAAGAAAATTAACATTCTCTTGAAAAGCAATATTTTCTCTGAGTACATTGTACTACACTTTTTTTGCCAGATTTTGTCAAATTGTCAGAATATTTGAAAGGTCAGAAAAAACAGACATGGCTAAAGTGTACCAGACAAACTTTCACATCAAAAATAAAGAATTAAATAGATAAATAAATAAGAAAGCAAGCAATGAAAAAAAGCCAGTCCTTTGGTTTAAAATGGGAAAACAATGTATATGGAACCTTTCCATTCAGGTGCCAGGTTTAAATTCCTAGTGGTATCACACAGCAAAGGAGCTACCTATAGATTTAAATGTTTCATGCCTTATTTAGAACCATTTTCCACTGATGGTGTTTCATGATTGAGGTGATTGATATGATTCTGCATATGAGGAAAGACTGAGAGAGCTGGGACTGTTCAGCTTGGAGAAAAGGAGCCTCAAGAGGGTTTTATAGCTCTTCATAGATATCTAATAATATCTTTATAAATATCAAATAATTGGAAGAAATGAAAATGAGAGAGACAGACTTTTCCTGGAAGGACTAAATGATATGAGAAGAAGAAATTAAAAAAAACAAAAAAAACAAAAAAAACCAGCAAACAAAACAACAAGCCAAGCAAACAAAACAAGAACAGCAAAAAAAACCCACAAAACAAAAACCCCACACAAAAAAAAATCCCCCCCAAAACCCCAAAACTAAATGTGCAACACACCAAATTCCATTTGAACACAAGAAAACATATTTTAATGTGAGGATGACAGCACTATCAAAGTTTTCTCAGTGTCAGTGCAGAGTCTTCATCACTGAAAATACTTAAAACCCAGCTGAACATTGTCCTTCACAATCTGCCTTTGCTGACCCTGATTGAGCAGAGCATTGGGATTGTTGATCCCAAGAGGTCCCTTCCAGCCTCAACTATTCTTTGATTCATTCTGTGGATTAGCTGTAACCTACAATATTGCAAGTGTTGCATAGCTTTAAAGTTTTAAACTTCATACCTGAATCCAGAGAAAAATTTTTCATGAGCCGTCTTACCTTTGCCTTCCTGATACCAACCCAGAAAAGACAGTAAAGTAAATGGATGAACTTTCATTCCCATTCCTCAAAATGTCATTGCCTGGGGATGTTGTCCTGGAAAACCTGCAGGTTGAACAAAAGGGACATGTCAAGTGGCTGCAGTCTTTGGGCACTGTATTCCAGCTCCTCATTTATGGAGAAATAAGGTCATTAGGACAATATTATGAAACCTTTCTCCTTGCCTTTACATGAAGATGCAGATAAGCAGAATTCTCACAATGTCTTCATCTCTGTTGTCAAGATTAATCTTTATAACACAGGATAAATACCTGCAATAGAAGATCAGTCACTTCCACTTGCCTGGCCAGTAAATGGCAGAAATAATTGTCCAGAAGATGGCTGAGATCATAGTCCCTTTCAGAGGGGGAATTTATTCTACCTTCCTCTACTGCTTGACTTAAAGTTAAGAGAACTGTGCCTGCCCCTCCCCTCCCCCCCCCCCCCCCCCCCCCCCCCCAAAGGCTTGATACATAGGATTAATCTTGTTTGTATATACCAGTGGTGCTACATGATGGCATCCTCCAACCCTCAGCAATGGGTAAAGAAAATTAATGTGGGAAAAAATGTATTTTGAAAAGTTGTTGCAATAAGCTTCTGTCCTCTGTGTATTGCTAGAAACACAGGAGTTTTCTGTCTCCCTGTCTTCCTTAGTTTTCTGTCTCCCTGTTAATCCAAATTTGCTGTGTAGTCTCTCTATTTAGGAAATCGAGAAGATAATTCTGCCTAAGATGGGCCCACTTTAAAAGTTCTTCTGCTACCAAGTACTCACAATGGGATTCCTCATAATTGACTTTAGATCTGTAGCACATTAAAAGTAGCATTTGAGCTAGGAATCTCAGCATGGCCAGGGGACCAGCTCCCACTCTAGTCACTTGAAACTTCATTTTTTGATAAGCAATTTCATTATCCTTTGTTTTCCACTTTTTTTAGTCAAGTGTGGGAAGTTTTGTTTTGGTTTGTTTTTTTGTTAATTTTGTTTTCATTTTGTCTTGTTTTTCTTTTATTTTAACTAAGGTAAGGGAAGAGAAAAATTAAATTTTCATTTCTTGGGGTTGTATTCTCAAAACCAATGCTTATAGGAGAGAAAATGGGATCAAAGGCATTATGTGAAAGAAGTATTTTTTAAAACAAAACAAAGCAAAACAAAAGTGCCCAAAGCCTCCAAAGCAAACGTCATTCTTCAGCATCTCTATCTGTCTATGAATAAATTATAGTATAGTCTCCCACACATAACCTTTTTTTCACCTGTCTCTGTGTAAGCAATCCTAGATTGAATTTTGAGAGATAAGTGGGAGAGGAGGCTCTAATCCCATGCTGGTCATTTTGTGGTGAGTCCAGCCCTCAATACACAAATCTTAATGGGGGGGATCTTAATGCTAGATGCTAGTGTTTATATGACATATCAGACAAAGTTATCCATTCAATGTTTATTTCTCCTCCCTGTCTGAACCACTGCCCAATATATCGAGTTTAAGAGCTCAAGGTGGTTTCTTTAGCCACTTCCTGATTGATGCTCCCTGTGATTAATACTAAGTACAAAGGTAGATCCCTGTCCTCAGAGAAAGGAAGAAAAATTATTTTAGCACTTCTGTTTGAATCTATCATTGGCCAGGGATAGCACATCATGTATCAATGCATGTGCGAGGCACTAGAAGTCATATATGGATGAAGAGGAACTGGCAGGCAAGATATTTGATAAATCTGCCCTAAGATCAGTGCATCCAAAGAGGAACAAAGCAGTGGTAACTCATGCTGAGACTGAGGATCAAAATATGTGATGCTGACTCTGTCTTTGTGACCTTGTAGCCCAAGATGATTGACAATGCACCAGCAGGCCCATTTTATTCTCTTAGGAAAACAGAAACAGCTGTCTCTGAAGCAACCTACAGGAACCAGGCAGTAATGTATCTTCAGTTATCCTTTCACCAGGCAAATTACAGTATTCCAAACAAGGTAAGAAAGAGGACATCTGTTATTCCTCTTGATGAAATGCTTAATGTGGGAACATTTTTTACCTTGCAAGGTGGCCTCAGAGGCATAAAGCAGCTCTACCAAGCATCTGTCTGTCACTGGGGCATTACTTCAGCTACTAGTGCCTTCTCTCCTGCTCAAATTAGATTGATTTGTGTTTCAGTTTTGTTTGTTTCTTTTTAATTTTTTCCTCTTTCCCCCAACCCTTGTTTTCTAATAACAGGGAGGTTTGGGTATTTTTGTTTTCAGTTTTTGGTTGGGTTTTTTTGCCTTGGTTTGGTTTGCTTTTGGTTCGGTTTGATTTGGTTTTTTTACACCTGTCTCTGTGGTGATGCAGTGCTAAACTGTCCTGACAGCTCTTTCAGCTGGTGTTCTATATTAAAGATATCTCTTCATACATTGGTTTTCTATTGAAATTTTGCTGTGTTTAACACACATTTCAATGGAAAACAGACTGGATTTCCAGCATATTAATGTGAATTTTCTTTTTATAACAACACACCCCTCCTCACTTCCCCTGCTCCTTTATTCTTCTATAATTTGAAGAGCAATCAATATACCTCTGGCCCTTCTGGGGCTAGTGAAAGTGAAACTGGTCCTCAAATGAATGTCCTGTAGAATTCCTTGCAATAAAAGGATAGGTTCTCTTAGTACTTTGGAATTCTGTAGAATAGCTTTTATCATTAGTTGGGGTGCTTCAGGCCTGTTTATGTTCAATGTTTACTTATGTAGCTCACCTACCTTTCTAATTTGATACTTTTAAATACCACATCCTCCAAATATTCCCTCTTTTGTGCTTGAATATGTAACTCTTCCTTTAAAAATACTGGTATTGCTCTTAATTTGTAAGTATCAGAACCTTTCCCAAAACACAAACTTGCCAACAGCAAGAAATTCCAAGAGCAGACCAAGCTTGAAAAGAATGAATAAATGATACCAACTATACTGCAAATTCCTGAACTTTGCATATTTGTCTTAATGGCTGCAGTTCTACCAAATGTTCTAAATTTCATCCAGTGTGACTGGCCAATGAAAAATACTGTGGTTTGTAGCTGACAAGACAGGCAACAGATTTGAGAGGTCATTAGGTTATTCATTTTCCCTTCGTCCTACATTTTTCTCTCAACAAATGATCTATTTTACTCTATCACTACGATATTATCTATATTACTATTATCTATATCACTACGATATATTTCAGACACAGTATTTTTATTCTGATGTGTGACATATGCATTCCACCAGCACTGTTTCTATAGCTTATGTAGCTGTTGCATTCTAGTTTGCAATATATCTTCCTCCAACCTACGTCTTTCAGTTTAGAGGAGTGAAACACTCCTGAACAATAAATATTCAGATTAGCTCTGTCTGCCTTGTCTAAAATAATGCTGATTTTGCTAGTAAACAGTTGTATTGTCTGTCATATAGGCTCTGAGCTAAGTCAGAACTACTCACAGAATTAAGACATTTAGACCATAATTCAGAATTTGTTCCTTGCTAATGAAAAGATTTAAGCCACTGAACTCAAAAGGATTGAGAGTGTACTGAAAATAGAGCTGCTGGTTAAGTACCTTCCTAAAGGAAGCCTTTATGAAGACCTCTGCTGTTCTTTATTTTTTCAAACAAACACTTTCGTCTCATGGTCACTTTCTAACAGACTAATACTAATACATTTTTAATGTTCATATTATCTGTATTCTCTTTGACCCAGTTCAATTGATTCTTTACATGAAATAGGACACTATACTTTCAGTTGCTTTTACTTCATTTCAGTTTCTCTATGTTTAACTATTCATTAAAATTTAAATGAGAAATCAACAATACTCTCCTGTTGAAGTCCTGTTTTATATACATGAAAATCAATGGTAAAGCATTTATTGAACTAAATGGAATGGTATCTGGTCCTTTGTATGTATTGATCCAGTAAGATAAGGTCTTAACAGTTTGCTATTTAGAGAATTCAGCATACCCATGCAATACCCTAGAACTGATAAAATCAGACAGCATGATATGAAATGGCAAGATGCCCAATGACTTTCGAGAGGAAAGGAATGCGAGATAAGATTTTGCTATATATTGTGTTCTTTTGTCCAAGAGTTGCTTCCATATTAACAAGTAGTGTGGTGAAGAGGTAAATCTGCAAAGTGAAACAGTTTGTGAAGGTAGTCTTCAAACCATTTTTCCAGGAATTTAATTTAAATATGTCTTGATATTAATTCATGGACTGAAGTCATGTTTGTGGCTTGAGAACAGTCCCGAAGAAGATCTTCCACTTCAGTTTTATAAGTGTGCATGAACAAAGAACACCCTCTGATATGAGCCAAAACATGCCATAGGTATGAAACAAAGCATATTGAGGAGTATCTTGGGAGGTTTTCTTCAAAAGAGCATTCTTGATCTGAAATCAAAAGCTAGTGAGTACAGGGGAAGAATCCCTTCCCTGGACCTGCTGGCCACGCTCTTCCTGAGCCAGGCCAGGATGCCATTGGCCTTCTTGGCCACCTGGGCACACTGCTGGCTCCTCTTCAGCTTCCTGGCAATCCAGACTCCCAGGTCCCTTTCTGCCTGGCTGCTCTCAGCCACTCTGTGCCCAGCCTGGAGCTCCCCATGGGGTTGTTGTGGCCAAAGTGCAGGACCCGGCACTTGGCCTTGTTGAACCTCATCCCGTTGGAATCAGCCCAACTCTCCAGTCTGTCCAGGTCCCTCTGCAGAGCCCTCCTGCCTTCCAGCTGATCCACACTCCCCCCAGCTTAATGTTATCTGAGAATTTGCTAATGGTGGACTCAATTCCCTCATCTAAATCAAACTCCAAAATGTTGTTGTCACTGTATCCAAGGCTGCTATTGGTAGTTATGCTGTCAAGTAAGTCTTCAAAGTTTGTGAGCAGTAGATCCAGCAATGCACTCTTGTAAGTTGTCATGTTCATCATCTGTAGGAAGATGCAGTCCTCAATGAATTCCAGAAACCTGATGCATTTCTTCTTTCTGCTTTGATGCTATCCCCAAAATGTATGGGTAATTGAAGTAACCCCTGAGGATCAGATTCTTTTGGCCCAAGGCTTCCTTGAGCAAATGAAATAAGGTTTCATGAGCCTCATTTTCTCTCTCTAAAATTCTTCCATTTTAAAAACATAACTTAGAACATACAACGTGATTGAACAGCTGAAGGGGGGGAGGTGGGTGGAATAGGGATATGATTCCAGTCATTATTCTTCTTTTATTTTTATTAGGCACATAATTGTTGGGAGACATGCTTACACAAGCATGTTGCCTTATGGGATATGCCATCTCAAGAGAAAAAGGCATATGCCCAAAACAGCTTGTAATTTATCTGAAAAAGGATGCAAGAAAAAAGAGATGAATAATAAACTTTGGTCCTGAATATTAAAAAATATGCCTGAAGTCCCACCACAATTAATAGTATCACTCATTCATTTGGAATAAAGTATGGATTACATATCTTATTGAGCAAACAACCACACAGGAAAGAGAAAAGAAATAAAATGGGTAAGACAGTGGTTCAGACATGTTGGTATCTTGTGGTGAAGGATGATACTGAATGATATATGGCATTGGAATGGGCTGCCCAGGGAGCTGGTGGATTCTCCATCCCTAGAGGTTTTTAAAAAGAGACTGGATGTGGCACTCAGTGTCTGGTAATGACAGTGGTAGTAGATTAAGGGTTGGACTTGATGATCTTAGAGGTCCTTTCCAATGTGGCTGATTCTGTGAATCTGTGATATGGGGACATCTGTCTTGACTCAGCATCTGAAGGTAGGCTGAGCTCCAGATAGAGCATCCCAAAGAAACCATCTGTCTCAGAGTCCAGTAGTTCTCAGATTGGATGATGTCTCAGCATAGCTTAACTGATGTGAGGAAGAGATGTGTATTTCCACAAGATATATTGTATTGCTTCCTTTGGGTGGGCTATTTCAGGTCACTGGTAGTTCAGAGACTGCTTCACTATGCTCTGCTGGGCAGCATACATGAGCTATTTGGGTAGCACAGATTAATTCCAAAATATGTTCTCAGATTTTGGTTTTCTTAATTTTTTCTCAGCCTTATCGAAAGACTGAGTATTTTCATTCACTTTAAATACATGGAGCCAACAATTCCACTTCTCCAAATCACATATATTTGCAACTGGGTGATAGAAATTTATGGCAACTTATGTATTATTTCCTCTAGCCCTCTTCTTCTCTATTCTTACACAATCATAAAGAAATTCAAATAGGCATCAATGCCTGTGCATTGACAACAAAAGTAAATCAAATACTTTTTGTTGACAGTGTAAATTGTTTTGTATTGTTTCATTCCCTACACCCTTTGAAGGCACACATTTTCTTCCAAATATTGTGATATATTTTTTCATTATGTATGAATTGACACAGAATAAATCTTAAAGAAATCATGAAGAAATCAAGATTTGTCTTCATAGAGCAAATATTTGTGATTAGAGTCCATAACATTTAGGAAACAGTGGATTAGTACTAAGTACTGGCTAATGATGCACTTGACTAAAGTTTCTTCTTTTTTTTTTTTTTTTCACAATTGGTTACAAGTAAGTGGTTGATTATATTTAATAGACCATGTTAATTACTGCATCTCTGAAATTTATTGAACAATTAAAATAAAGCACTAGAGACTTGTTATACCGAAGGGAACAATCCTACAGTGAATGTTACACGAAGGGACAATTAAACAACCTAATACCACTGAGCCTGTTCCAGCTGATAATTCCACATATCTATTAAAAGAGTCCGTCTCAGCTTCATTCTGTGTTTTGTCACTGCATTAGCCACTGTGTCCAAGACTCTGACCTGAATTCCTTTTTAGTTACTGGCAGAACTCTTCTAGACTGTCGTGTGCTTTGGATCAGGAGTCCCATGTCACCCAAAGGACTGGCTTTTCAGCCTAAAATAGTGGAAGTCTACCAAACTGATTTGTCACCTTTGCCTGATGTTCACACATACTAATGAGTTCTGAAAATGTTAATTTGCTTTGTGCCCAGATCAAATACACTCCTCTGTCAGAATAAAATGAGTTCAGAGCCAACAAATTTACATGAGTGTAGTTTATTCTGAAAACATTTACATGTCATTAATACATTAGCATAATATGATGTTCAGAGCATATTTAACTGTGACCGGGATGTTCCTGATCAGGAACTGTGGGCAGTGGAAAGATCACAGCTTTTCTGTGTTGAGGGGTATTTTAGGCATCCCTGGATTATCAAGGGAGCTGACAACTTTTGCTGAAGTAAGAATTGGAGATCACAATGCATTATTGTTTTCCTGTGGGATCATCTATTCTTACTGGTGATTGATAGTTTTGAGGTTTGCTGGACATGCAGGCCTGGATTCAGCTGTACAAACACGTGTCTATTGCAATTTTAGCTTCACTGCATCCTGTCTGGCCTCTAGCTCTCATTCGAGAAGAGAATGTGTGTATCCAATAATCCAACAAAAACAAATTTGATACCACTAAGAACTTTGGCATCACTTCCTGTGATTGACAGCAGAGGAGAATCCTTGGTCTCTCCTGTCTATAATCAAAGCATAAACATCTTGCTCTTATACAGATAGCAATATATTCATTCCAGAATTTAAGTTCTTCATCTGCAGCTGAATCCTACCCATGGTTACTATGTATGAGCCCCTTAAGTTCCCAAACTTCTTGATGAGTGAAGGTTTGCAGAGAACTTTAGGCAGATCTCTATTGAAATTTCTGAGAGTAGAAAATGGGGAATAATTTTTTATAGGTTTCTGGAGAAAAAAAGACCTGTCCTCCTTTGTACTTAAACAGCAGAGAGAATCTGCTGGAATGACACAGACCAACACTAAATTTTGCTTCTCTTGCTACAGAGAAGCTGTTTTCTAGCACAGTTCAAGTGGCTTTTCTAACCTAGTGTAGTGCTGCCACCCCATTCATAAAATTAGGGTGTTTCACCACATTTCAGATGACTGAGTATTGGATTGGAGGAGCCATTACACTGGTCCTACAAATCAAATTCTTCTGTAGCATGCATGTACCTCACCTTGAATAATTTTTTTTTTCTCCTTTTAAGAATCCTCTGATTGAGAGCAGCTGGAGAGGTGTTTTTCACTTCTGTGAGCAGCTCTGGGCAGTCAGTGCTAATCCTGGCAAGATTAGACTGCTCTTGTACATGGCCATGAAGGCATAGCTATACCTGCTGCTCTGAACTCCTGCAGAAGCCTATTCCACAAATATATATGGCTTTTTTTTAATAGCAAAGCCCAAGTCTTATTAACCACTGTAAGCTGAATTGGAGCAGTGGCCACCAAAGCATCTTTGCAAGTCACAACTTACAAAGAAGGGAGATGAAGATGGTCCAGGGAAGGTCAGTCTGAGCTGGCTCACCTGTTTTCAAACTCTGAACATCAGAGAATGAGTAAACAATCAAGCCCAGGATCTGAGTGGCAAATCAAACAGGCTCTGTAAACATGAGCTGAGTGAGAAAAATTGTCTTATGGGATTCCCGTGACTGAAAAGAACTGGAGGAGGAATTTATCAAATTAGCTTTGCTGGCAGTCAGAATGAGCTGCCTCTGCTATTTGGCCAACAGGGAACCCAGCTGGGAGGTTATTTTTCATCTTCAGCCTTAAGTCATACCTGCTGCTCAGTCAGGAGAGCCAGTATTTTTTAAGTGTAGCCTTTCTGGAGGGTAATAAGCAATTGCATTTCTCTTGGCTGAACAAGACTTTTGAGTAGCAATGGGCTGCCTGGCAACAGGACTGCTCCTAGCTGGCTGCATGATGTGGACCAAGGCTACAAGTGACATCAGCAGCAGCTGCCAGCCCTGAGCTGATTGCAGCCATATGATGATCAGCCATTTGGATTCACACACAAGCAGCTCATTCATGCTCAGCTGCAGCTTTCTTCCCTGGGTAACAAAAAGGCTCTTTGATACAATGATGGCACAGGGAATAGCATTAGACCGTAAGAAAGAACAGTTAACTCCATCATGGTTTTGAACAATGGTTTGGAAAATTACTCCCCTTAAGGGGCAAATAAAAATACATTGCCAGTGATGTGATATGGTAGCACCTTAGTGGCACTGACTGTCAAAAGGTACTTTACTGCATGGCTGTACAGTCTCTCACCCATTTTAGGCAGGGTGGGTAAGGGCAAGTGGAAGAGGAAAAATGATCAGTATGCCTTTTTTTTTTAGCCATCAGCCTTTGAAGTGTAGCAGAGCAATTAGAGCTGGGGCTTAAACGTAGCAACAAGCCAGAGAATGTGGTTAGCAGCAGGGCTGTGGTTGCATTTATAACCCTGTACAAAACCACAGAGCTGTTAATGCTCATGACCATGAAAAATTTGGTTTGTGTTACAGTTTTTTCTTTGTTTATTCTTTTTAACACAGTGTTGGAATAATGCATTCTGGAATAAGCACAGTTAAGGAGGTATATTAGTGTCATCACAGATAAGTTTGTGCAATAGGCCATGGTATCCTGATTTTTTCACCCATATTAAAAAAGTAGACTCTGACAGGCATGTGTTTATTAGAGGGCACCACTGGTATTAGAATCTCTGTTACTTGAGCCTTTATTGCTCTTTAATCATAGAACTCTTACTCAGCATCCTTAAAGTCAGTATATAAATTACTTTGAAATTTTTGCTGATTTCTGGCATGTTATTTTAAACTTTCTGTTTATAGTATATGTATATACCTGTATACTTGTGTATGAATAAAAATTATTTGGCAGTTGACCTTTCCACTTTTTAGTTTTCTTGCAGTTTTTACTTGTATATCTTTGTACTGAAGAAGGCTAGATAGCATATCAGATTAATTTTAACCACAACTTTTCTGTTTTTTTTCCTTTGTTATTTATCCATTTTGTTTCAATTTATCCATATTGTTTCAAAAACCTCCTAAATGAAAAATGCAAATTGTTGTTATTTTCACTTTATCCTAGTATCTACTTTTCGTTTGGTTGTTTTTTTATTTGTTTGTGGCTTGTTTGCTTTTTAAACTTGTTTTTTATGTAATGACAAAACTCATGGTTTTTTGGGTTTTTTTTTTTTAGGTAATAATTCAGGACATTTCAATTTCAGATGAATAGAAAAAAAGAATTATGATCCATGGTAATAATAAAGCATTAGACATTCTTCCCAGAATACCGAACCCCTTGGAAAGATGATGACTTATTTTGAGGGTGATTATTGGATTCTGTAAAAAGCCTGTGATTTGGATGCAGCTTTAAAAGCTCCAAAGGTAAAAAAGAAAAACAGGCAGAAATAGCATCAGGCACTTCATGTCTTAGGTTATTAACCAGCCATGTATTTATATCACACTTGTCAGCACAGTAAAGACACACAGCATATACTGCAAGGTTCCCTCTAGTGGCCGTTTAATTTAAAGTGTTGAAAATTGAACAGGATGGCTATTAGCCAGAACAACAGGTTTCTAAAAATAAAAATAGGCTTTTTGACATACTTAATTTGGCCTGCAGAAAATATTTTTAATTTTTTTCCGAATAAACATCTTGAAGTTGAGCTATCTTGGGCTTCAGATAATCTGTAATTTCCAAAAATTTCTCTGAAACAAAACCTCCCTACAATAGAAATAGAAGTTAGTGAAACAGGGGAGAAAGAGATCAAAAGAGCTACTGCTCCCGGCTGAGTAGAGAAGGTATGTGGAATAATTTATGTAATATCTGTGTATATTTATTACCTAAATATTCTGCAGAACACCAGTGACAGTGTATCACCAAATGACAACAGTTGAAATATCAAATTGATAGTTCAGGGGGTAAGGGGTGGTAGTGGTATTCTGGGGAGTCTTTTCAACATTACAGAATGAGTTACAAAATTACAGAAACAGAGAATCTTTAAAGCTGGATGGGACTTTCCAGAACTCAATCTTGTACAACCTCCTGCTCAGGACTGTGTGCAATTAACTTTCGAATATGTCTAAAGATGGAGACATTACAACCTCTCTAGAGAACGTGTTCTAATGCTTGAGTATCCTCACAATAAAAATTTTAAAAAATATATATTTTCTTATGTTTAGATGTCTTGTATTTCAGCTTATGCCCACTGTATCTTGATCTGTCACTGAACACCACTGAGTCCATCTCTCACTTCATTCCTTCCTGTAAGATATTTATCCACACTGGTAAGATTCCCCTGAGCCACCTCTTCCCTAGGCTGAACAGTTTCAACTCTTTCTGCCTCTCACTCATATGAAAGATGTTACAGTTCCTTCATCATACTCATGCTTAGATGCATACAGATATAGGGATGTTTGGAAGAAATGCCATAAAGTGGATTTGCCTTAGTCTTCTGGGAGCTTTTGGGACAGGAGGTGAAAGCAGCTATTTGACTGCCTTTAGCCCTGCCAATACTGGAGTGGTTTGCTGAGGAAGTTTGTCTACATGTTACTGCACCTGTTTGTTGATCCAGATATGGGTATTCCAGCCTAGCTGGCAACCTAATTATGAAAAAGTTGTAATTTTGTTGCTTTTTCAACATGCAAAATAGGTAAAGTGAAAGCTTTGTGTGCAATCAAAGCAAAATAAAAAATTAATCCATCACTTCTCATCTCCAAGATGGCAAGACTTCATCATGTGTAATGTTTTTTGAGAAAGACAGACATTACCCTGAACACCCCCCCTTCCTCTTTTTTTCCTTTTGCATAGCATGACGTGATATAGTATGGAATATCCCTTTGGTCAGTTGGGGTCATTTGTCCCAGCTGTGTCCCCTCCCAGCTGGCATCACCAGCCTGCATGCTGACAGGGTAGACAGGAGCAGAAAAGGCCTTGACATTGTGTGAGCACTGCTCAAAAATAACTAAAACACCCCTGTGTTATCAAGACTATTTAGGTCATAAATCCAAAATATAGCCCTATATGGGTTCTGTGAAGAAAATTAATTCCATCCCAGCCAAATTTAATACAAAAATCAACATTATAATAAAATCTTACAGGTGCCAACCATTTATCTATTGTCCTTTACAAGGTCAAGAGTTGAAATGCAGATGTGAATAACAGTGAATAACAGTATCATTACCAAGAGATACTCAGTCCTTGCTGCTCTTTTGAGGCTGAGGAAGTCAGTCAATGTGAGTTTAGTCTAGGTGAGATTAAAGTTTTCCATAAACACTCACCTTTATTAAGTAAGATGGATTGAAGAAAAGACGTTAGTGTGAGAAAGCAACCAGGAGCATCGAGGTATCTCTCTGCCACACAATGACAATGCATCTGGACCATATAATAAGTTTTGAGAAGTTCAGTGAAGAGAAAGGCAGGTACTGTATGACTCAGAAAATGTCTGGCAGGTGAAGAGGTAATGAGATGAAGGAGATCACTTGGAAGCCAATAGCTACCAGTTTTGATGGCAATGGGAGATAATAAAGAACCAGTTACTTTCATGCCAGTAATAACAAAAAAAATTTTAAAATGGCAATGGTACACTTATAACAGCATTTTAATTACCAGCATTCCCATGAAGTAGCTCAGCTTCCATTGAACCATCAATAAAGTCCACAGTGATACGATGAGATTGCTTTCCATAAAGCGGTTGTGATTATAAGATCAGTCAGGAAAACCATTCCTGCTATGGTTAGATCTTAATACAGTTACATTCTCAACCATTCTGTACGGTCAGGAGGCACAGCAATATGGAAGAATTTAGAGCCCTTCTCATTGGATTCTTCTGTGCTGATATGTTGAAAAGAAGACTAGGACAGGCAGCACCTGTTTGTGCTTGTTAGCAGCAGCTGATGGTCAAAATAATCCCACATCAATAGCAGCAGTTATCTTTTCAGGATGCTTCAGGCAAAGTATATTTGAACCCACATATTAATATTGTTCTTATCACAAGTACATATTCAAACAACATTTAATTAATTTATCCTAGTTGAAAATAGTATAATACCTTTATCCACTGATCTTTAAATTCTTATAATTTTGATCCTGGGCTCTAGAAACTCCTTGAAGAGGTATCAAAGTTTATCTGCATTGGACTTATACAGAAAGAGGGATTAGTTAGTTCAATTCACTGCATTAGCAGTTAAAGCACCATTGTTGTAACCAAACACCTTGGCCTTTGTCATAATCTTTTATGCCTGACCTATCCCCATTTCACATATTTTCAGGAATAGTAATTTCTTTGTGGCTGCATTAGTCTGTAATGCATGCTAAAAGGACATAATCACAGTGTATATTAAACACTCATTTTCTCTGTCTTGTGGAGGAGACAGCTGTCAAGGAAGCATTTTGATAAATCATGAAACCTAACAAATTGCAAAGAAAATACACATTAGTTACAAGGTACTGTCATGTAAATAATCTACTTGTTTCATAACAAGTCTTAATTGTCAAAGAGGCAGCATGAGGCACAAACCAGTGTGATTAGTGCAAGATATAAATAAGAATATAAAAGATTGATCAAAAGCATTTAAAAGTTACTAAGAATCTAATAATTTGTGGATGGGGCTTGTTCTGGGAGGAAGTGGAAATAACAAAGAAATGATTCAGAGAGGGAGATATAATCGTCTTTGAATAATAGGATGCTGAACAAATAATATGATTTCATGCTAGTGCAAGTAAACAGTGTAATGAAAGATGAATTATCTTATGAATGATTATAGTGAATTACCAATGGAAGAGAAGGGAAAAAACAAATACACTAAATGATTACCAACAAACAGCATAAATGGGGAAAGGGCGTGAAGAACAGAACTTCACTGAAATGAAGAAATGGTATCTAGGGAAGACCCTGTTAGGATTATGTTGTCCTAAACACATACATAAAGGACATTATGATTAGTCACTTAGTCACTTTTACATTTGTAAAAAAAGGTGAGTTATGGTAAAATTACAAATCATGGTATGACTGTAAGAATTTAAGGGAAATTAAGTGTAAAAAAAAAAAAAAAAAAAAAAAAAAAGAGAGAGAAAAGGATTACTGGATTAAAAGGAGTAACCTTTTAATGTTCTAACCTTCTATCCATTCATGTAAAAAGACCTTGACTTGACTGGTGTTCATCTAGGTCTTGATAGTGAGTTTATAGAGGGTCGAATTTCTTTCCTCATTTTCTTCCCTCCTGATATTTACAAAGGAAAAGTGTCAGGTCCTGCACTTTGGTCATAACAACAACTCCATGCAATGCTACAGGCTGGGGGAAGAATGGCTGGAAAGCTGCCAAGCAGAAAAGGACTTGAGGTTGCTGGTTGATACCCAGTTGAATATGAACCAGCAGTGTGCCCGGGTGGCCAAGAAGGCCAAGAGGATCCTGGCCTATAGCAGGAATAATGTGGCCAGCAGGAGAAGGGAAGTGATTTTACCCCTGTACTTGGCACTGCTGAGGCTGCACCTCTGACACTGTGTTCAGTTCTGGGCCTCTTGCTACAAGAAAGACATTGAGGTGCTCAGAGAAGAGCGACCAAGCTTGTGAAAAGTCTGGAGAACAAGTCCTGTGAGGAGAGGCTGAGGGAATTGGGAATGTTTAGTTTGGAGGTGGCTGAGAGGAGACCTTATTGCTCTCTACAGCTACCTGAAAGGAGGTTGTGAGGAGGTTGTAGGCTGGCCTCTTCTCTCAAGTAATCAATGACAGGACCAGAGGACATGGCCTGAAGTTGCACCAGGGGTGCTTAAAACTGGATCTGAGGAAGAAATTCTTTACTAGTATTTAGGCATTGGAATATGCTCCCCAGGGAGGTGGTGGAGTCACCATCCCTGGAAATATTTTAAAAGCTGTGCAGATGAGGCACTTTGGGACATGCTTTATGGGTGATACATATATATATAGTGCATATATATTACGTATATATATATATATATATAATACATATATTTTATTCAGGGGTGATGTTGACAGTTGGGCACTATAATCTTAGAAGTCTTTTCCAATTGTGGCGATTCTATGATTTTGCAGGATTCTGTGATTTTTTCAGAAAGTTTTTCAGAATAATGGACTGCCTGTTTATATACAACACATAGTAGCACTTGGATACTGGTCTTCTGAATGCTACTGAATTGAAATAATCATAGTAAAATTATATCCAAAAATTTAATGAGGTGAGATTTAATGCTGAATCATGCATTCAATTATTCTGAATTAAAATTGCTTAAAAGAGGACAAGCAGAAGCAAAACAACAAAAAAAAAAAAAAAAAACAAGGGAGGGGGGAAGTTGAAAACATTGTTTAAATGTGCCCTGAAATATATGGTTCCCAAAGAGAAAATTAAGAGAATGCCATCTTAGAGTGCTATGGGAGGGCAGTATAACTCGTAGGAGGTGGTATTATTGATGTGAAAGGCATTTGTTATGCCTCACCCAGAGTGTTTTCTTCAGCTTTTGTTGCAATATCTCAGCAAGAACATAATTGCCCTTGAGCCAGAAAGAAGCAGAGCAGCAAGAAGAAAATCCTTTGAGATGTGTCATAGCGAAAGGTTAAAGGAGTTTGGTGTAGTGCAATGTAAGAAGAGACTTTGTAACAAATTAATTGAAGTTGCTGAGACTAATAACAAGCTACCAATGATCTGAGAAAAGAAAAGCCCCCCCAAAATAAAGCTTCCTAGAATGGCTTGATTTTAATATTTAGGCTGCAAAAACACAACACGTAGTAGACCAGATGCTCATCTTGGAAAGTTTGATGTTAGGCTATGAATTCCATCAAATTACACTGTTCTACACCTGCTGAGGATCTGTCTTGCAATTAATTTGCCCTCAGAACATTCCTATTCATATTAAACCTTTCATTTTAGTAGGTAGAATAACTTAATAAAATGGATAAATAATTCCTTCAAAGTGACTCATGGAGTGAATATCAAGAGAGTTTTCATTTGTTTTGTTTGATTTCTCCCCTGGTGTCATGTTTACTTTTCCCCTACTTTCATTCGAAGTCCACCAAGCAGTACATTTGGGACAGTTCAGAATAGGGTTATTTGATCAATCAGGTTTTGGCAGAAATTAAGGGAAGACTTTTTTCCACTCCATGACACAGTTGAAGTGTTTTGGGATCTTCTTAATGTCAAATTTAATTTCATTTATTTGTTTATTTTAGTGAAGTACTTGCCTGGGGAAAAATACTTACTTTGGAAACATGTCAAACATAGATCATATATTAAACTGCATGTTTACTTGACATGTTTTCAAAATTTAAGGGTAATCTAGGCTGACATACACTTAGTAAAAAAAGAAGGCCTATAGTTCCTTAATACTAAGGTTAAACATAGTTAACTACTGGTTAAACGTGATGGAAACTTCTCCATAATGTAAAATTTTGAATGTTTTATATGATAATAATTTCATTACTTTTTAGATCACATCTTTGGTTAGATTTGGGACCTAGGTATACTCTCAGGTGCTCTTTTCCACTGATTCTAAATCCTGTATTGAGTGGAAGTCAAGAAACTACCAAAGTTAGGAAAAAGAACAAAACCATGGAAGCAACCCATGATTACACTAGAAGAAAACAGAGATAATACACACATTAAAATCCAACAAGAACCTGGAAAGTCATTCTTCCTTCAAGTGACCTTGTGTGAAACAGCTGATCATGGGCATGAATTGTTATTTCTGACTGGAACTGGCTTCAAATTCAAATGAAAATTAATCCAAAGCAGCATTTGAACCTATAAAGACAGACACTTCAGACTGCAAAGAGTGCTTTGAGTCATGACTTGCGTCTATCAATGATGTTAGTTCAGAACTGATGCTCCTCCAGGCTAGTAGAGATCAGCCTGAAAGATGGTGAAAAATAAACACTCACCATTAAATTTATTGTAATATTCGTGAAGCTTTGGAGACCATATAATCCATGACATTCACAATCCTTTTGTCACTCTCCTAGATCATGGAAACCATAAACTTGCTTTGGTTCTTTAAGATCATCAAGTCCAACCATTAACCTAACCTGACAGATCCACCACTAAGCCATGTCTCTAAGATAAAAACAGTAGACAGGATTCTTATTTACTATCTCCAGTAAAGTTACAGCCAGATATGTTGATCAAATTTAGGATCTCAGTATGGAGTTCCAGAGCAGGCATAAGATCATCCTTGCTCTGGTGAGTTACCCTTGGCTATGGGCCAAGGTCCAAGCCAGCTACTTGCTTACTCTGCTCATCAGAACAGGAAGAATTTTAAATGCTCCACAGCTTTACTCTGAGGACAACTTTATGGATGATAGTGATGCCTCATAAGAAGACAGTCTGAGAGAGCTGAAGGTGTTCAGCCTGGAGAAGAGAATGCTCCAGGGAGACTTTATAGCAGTCTCTCAGTACCAAAGGGAGGTTACAGGAAAGCTGGGGAGGGACTTCTTACAAGGGCATGGAGGAATAGAACAGGGGGTTATGACTTTAAACTGAAAGAGTGTGGAATTAGATCAGATATTAGGAAGAAATTCTTTTCTGTGAGGGTGGTGAGACTCTGGAACAGGTTTCCCAGGGAAGATGTTGATGTCCCCTCCCCAGAAATATTTAAGACCAGGTAGGATGGGGCCTTGAACAACCTGGTCTAGTGGAAGGTGTCCCTGTCCGTGGCAGGAAGATCAGGACTGGGTGATCTCTAAGATCCCTTCATACCCAGACCATTCTATGATTCCATGATTCAAGGGCTCTATGATTCTATGCTAAGAGAAATTTGGGTCTGGAAAGATGACAGATTGATATTTACTGTTCTGAGGAGATGGTACACATTTTGCTCTTCACCTTTGTGCTAACAGTAAGCTTTTCATCAATATTATTGCTATATTCCAAAGTCATGTCAGACTGCAAATACATTATTGGTATTGATCTTTGAAAGTAAGAAATATCTGGGGGAAAACTGTAAGAGAGCAGCATCCATCCACATTTGAATGCTTTCTCTTCATCCAGCCATCTACATCTACAAATATTACATATCATATAACGTAATGCCCAGTATGAAGATGAGGATTGGCCAAGGTATTTCTCTCCTTCTTCTGGGAATGCAGTTTTGGGATTTTTTCAGCTCTGGGATTGCTAAGTAGGAATGGACTGGGCACTGATAGGCAGGTGGGGATCAATTGCATTATGCTTCAGTTTTCTGTATACTATTTTATTATTATTACTATTATTTATATTTTTAATAATAATAATAATAAATAATAGGCACAGGGCTGGGAGTTGATGTCAGTCCATCCCACCCCTTCTCAGCCTCCTCCTCAAGACTATTTTGGCTAAGACCTTTGCATGGACACTTTGGACACTGAAACTAAGACATAACAATCAAATGTAAAGTTAGTAATTTTGAAAGAAGGCCAGATAGATGTGAGAATGAAGGTAGAATGCTGTCAGAAGAAATGAAGATGTATGAAAAGAAAGGTAAATACAAGTTCAAAAAGCCTGAACCCAGGTAAGTGTTCAGATAATGACATTTTACTTTCATTAAGCAAGGCAGTCTCCCATTAGAACTGTCAGGTTACCTTATCAGAAGGGATACTGTTTGATTACAGATAAAGCTTGAATTTAATTGCTTGTGGTTTTTTTCTTTTAACCCATCTGAGACTTAACTCATGACACTGAGGATGGGGAGATACAGTCATGTGTTTACCTACAGTCAAACTCACACTGCCTGACTTGAATTTTAGACGATATACTAGATCAGCCTTGTCAGTAAAGGGTGTAGACAAATGTATCCTCTTCTTTTTTTTTTTTTTTTTTTTTTTTTTCTGCAGTAAATGGATTTGGCTTTACATGCTATATATCATGAGAAATGGAGGCAGAGTTTGCCCCTCAAAAAAGTACTGGTTTTTGTTCATTGACCAGCAATTGACCTGCTGGTTCTCATGCAACCTTTTTCTCCTCCTCAGTGAGAGAATCACACAGCAGACAGTTCTTTCAAAAATGACTGGGGATAGGGTTGGGGAGGAAGAAAAAAGATGCTAAATCAAAGATGCACAACTGAACCTGCACATTTTTGTACTCAATTTGAAATGTTTTCTTTACTCAAAAATTAAACTAATGATGCAGATGGAAAGTGAATGAGTCTAGTGGGCTTGGATACTCCTAGGAAACAATGAGAAAGCCTAGATTTTTTCTGAGTAAGTGCTGCTGCACAGACTAACCATGCATTACTAATCATATTTACAGAAATGATGTACTCAAAGGACATCCTGTTGGGAAGCAGAGTGTGGGGAATATGACCTCATGCTTTATGCATTTCAAGGAATTTTTATTTCTTTTTAAAGTTCCTTCCAGTTTCTTCGCCAATTTGGAGATACAAATAAAGCTGAAAACACAATCAGTTCTATAATCTTTGATTAGACATCCATAATTAATTTATCAGCTTTAGCCTTTACAAGCGACAATGGATCTAGGGTCTCAAATTTGAGGTAATGAAAATATTCTGGTTTTCAGGAAGCCTTTTTTGTTTCTAAGTTTTGTTTTCTTTTGTTTTATTTTAATGATACATTCTGGAATATCTTGTATTTCACACAAAAATCCATACATATTTAGTGGCCAGGCCCAAAGAGTTTTGGTAAATGGAATTCAGTAGAGCTGGCTTCTAATGACCAGTGGTGTCCTTCAGAGATCGGTGTTGGAACCACTTGTCCTTACCACCCTTATCAATGATAAGGAAAAGGGGACTGAGTGGACACTCAGTAAGTTTTCAGATGACACCAAGTTGGGCAGGAGTGTTGATTTGCCTGGGAGTAGAAAAGCTCTACAGCAGGATCTGGACAGGCTGGATAGATGGGCAGAGGCCATAGGTATGAAATCCAACAAGGACAAGTGAAAGGTCCTGTACTTGGAGGACAACAGCCCCCTGCAATGCAGCAGACTTCATGGATAGTGGCTGTAAAGCTACCTGGTAGAAAAAGAGCTGGGACATTGATTGACAGATAGCCTAAATATCAGCCAGAAGTGTGCCCAGGTGGCCAAGAAGGCCAGCAACATCCTATCTTTTATCAGAGCTGGTGTGGCCAGCAGAACTAGGGAAGGCATTGTCCTGTACTCAGTACAGGAGAGGCAGCACCTTGAATCCTGTGTTCAGTTTTGGGCCCCTCACGACATGAAGGAATTTGAGGTGCTGGAGTGGGTCTAAAGAAAGGCAACAAAGCTGGTGAAGCTTCTAGAGAACAAGTCCTGTGAGGAGTGGCTGAAGTAATCAGGGTTATTAAGCCTAGAGAAAAGGAGGCTGAGAGAAGACCTTTTAGCTACCTGAAAGGAGGTTGTAGCAAGGTGGGGGTTGGTCTCTACTCCTTAGGAACAAGCAGCATGACAAGAGGAAGTGGTCCCAAGTTGTGCCAGGGTTGGTTTAGATTAGACACCAGAAGAAATTTCTTCATTGAAAGGGTCATCAAATACTGGAATAAGCTGCACAGGGAGGTGGCTAAAATACCATCCCTGGAGGTGTTTTAAAGACATGTAGATGTGGTGCTTAGGGACATGGTTTAGGACTGGAATTGGTAGAGTCAGGTTAATAGTTGGACTTGGTGACCTTAAAGGTCTTTTCCAAACACAATGATTCTGCGATTCTGCAATTTTGTGATGGTTATAGTCCTGGGCTTTGCCCCAAAGTATTTGAACTCAAATACCCTATGAAAATTCACTTCAGATATTTCATTCAGATGTAAGTCCTTTCCTAGCATTCCTGTTTCAATTTTGGTGAGTCAATAAATATTCATCTGCTGACACTGTAGGGAAAAGAAATCATTGAGGACAACAGAAGGTTGGCTCTCTGCTGTTAAAACTATGAGTTGCTGAAGATTATTATTTGCTGATTTATTTACTCACATCTATATATTTTTACAAAGTGTGGTGTCTTCAACAGGAGGCAGATAAGAACATACCCACAAATACTTTATACTCTAATTTTTAGTGCATTTACTTAATGGTAGGTTCGATATAGCTTAGACAGAAAGAAAGACAGAACTTAAACTTATCCGTTTCTAGATGACTAATTTAACTACCTGACTAAGAGGGAGCAAGTTATTTTCTTATCTGTCTTCTGCAGGAAATTACTATCTTTATCCTTTCTTTTTTAGAAATGGGTTTAACTATTTCATTTCAGGAGAAGGATCATTTTAAGAATCATGAGAGGACTAAGTTATTTGGAAGTTAAAAGCCTTCTTCCTTTAGAAAACATTGCTAAAATTTCTGTTTTCTGAAAAACATGAATGGGGAGTCATCCCTTTTCTTCTAGCACTGTATAGGAGAGCCTATACAAGGATCACTAAGTCCTCTTCCCAAGAAAAATTTTTAATCTCTACTTGAAGCATCCCGCTTCTTTTTTTTTTTTTTTTTAATGATGCCACAAATCCATCTAGCATCCAACAGGAAATGCATACTTGGAAGCAGGTAAGGGAAGCATTCTAATGTGCTATACCCTTGGCAAAATGTGATTGCTGAAACTTTTCAACACTAGAAGAGTATCAAAGCTTTTTATTGACTCAGATGGGCTTTTAAATTCACTGTAGATGTTTCAGAGTTCAAAACTTCTAAGAAGCATTTGACATCTGATAAAAATCAATGAGTTCATAGGTGGTCCCAAACAAGTATCACACCAAATCAATTTTTCATCTTGCATAAAGTTTTCAGGACAGTCATTAGGCTATTCTAGGCATATTGAAAAGATATTGATTTTTACTGCATGTGTAAACAAATTCTTTGTTGCTCTATTGAACACTCAAACTCTATAGATAGATCAAGGTAAATAGTAATATAGAGTTCTAGCATAAAGGCTGGCAATAACAAGTTCACCTTAAAGAACACAATTTTTTGTCACAAGGGCACATTTTTGGCTCACATTTTACTTTGTGTACACCAGAATGCCCTTCTCTGCAAAGCTAGAACATGTGGTCACTCAGTCCCAGGAATCAAAAATAGCTGAATTTGTCAGTTGCAGCATTGCTTTCAAGTGGATCTTCACAACAACTGTGATTCTTCCAGGCTTAGACAGGACTAAAGTTTTACATTACTAGGCTTTTCAACTTTACTTCATGATTTCTGCACCAGTTCCATTGACTACTGCTTACCATGGATGTAAAATAACATTCCCAGTGTATCAAAAAGCATCAAAGGATGGAGACTATACCAGATCCTGCATTTACTAAATTACTTCAGTAATAAAACTTTCTAATGCTACAAAAGTTATTCATATTTTTCCATTAGTCACAAGAAACATGTAAATGGACTATGCACAATACAGGAGTACTTTATCTGGATGTGAATTTCCTTATTATTGCTGTATTAAATTTTTAAAACCCTCCAATAATAATAATAGATGAATCTACATTTCTAAGTAATCAACAATGTAATGGTCAATAATTATCACATTAGTATTATAAGGAGAGTTTTTCTCCAATATTTTTTGGCAATGGCTCTTGAAATATTTTGCAGTAGAGTAAAAAATTATTTAATTCATGTAAAAAAAGTGAGATATACACCACAGAAAGCAAAAACAGTGGTAAACTTAGAAGAATATGAAGACAGATGAACCCAACCACTTCTGCTTTCTTTCTTTTCCCAACATAAAAAAAGAGTGAGAAGTTCCTTTGATATCTTCATAGAAAAGAAAATTCAAGTTAAATTTCCCTAAGCCCTCCTTTTATTTCTTACTACCTTTGAAAATCCAAAATCCTTGTGATTTTGAACTTGTAAAGTGTTGTCTAATGACACCGAAGAGCTAATTTTCAAAAGAAAAGATCTCTAATTTTTGATGTTGACAAAGGTTATCCTCTGTGGTGGAGCATCTTCACCTGCTGCTGCAGATCACAATATCAACTTCTCTTTCTCCTGAACATATAGACATCCTGCAATTGAGAAGTTCAGGAGAGGAAAATGTTCTGTGACTTTGGTGTCACAGTAGAAATCTTGTCTAGACTGTACTGATGGGACTTGATGAGTTCTACTCTGACTGCTTTAAAGGTTCCCTAGTGTTTTGTAGACCTCAACTCTGAAAGCCTTTTCCTCACATCACCTTCAATGCACACACTGCATTAACTGACTTAATAACCTGATGTTTTATAAAAGACACTTAGGCAGAGAAAAAGTCTGTACATTACTCTCAAAGTTCTTTCTTCAACCAACCTTACAGCCCCCATGTCAGTAAGGAAGGGAACAGTCATACAAAGTAAAGAGCAAAGGATTTTTGATAAGAATTGCTCAGTGCTGGGGCTGATTGACTCTTGCTGACACCTTAAAACTTCCTGCATCAAGTAATGCCTTTCCTGAAGCCACTGCTGGGGCTGGTTGATAAGGGTACTTGAAATGCTGAAAGCTGTGATCTTGTTTAAAAGGGTCAAAAGAAGTAATCTTAGTAACATTTCAATGGTTGGATTATTGCTGCTGAAGAGAGCAGTAAATGCCACTTACAACTAAATTTTCCACTTCATCCAAGGTGCAGATAACTGTTCTTCTGATACCTTTCCCCCAAGGAAAGCTCTGCAGCAGTAGGCAAAGGAAAATAATTACATATTTAAAGGTACATCTGTCATAGATAAATTCAGTGCAGGGGGAAAAATATAAACACGAAACCAGAGGGGTACAAAACCAAAACAAAATGAATTTCTTACAGACATTTTGTTTATTTAATATATTTGATTAAGTAATGGGAACTACCCCCAATAGCTCCAATTATTTGCTTAAAATAAACTAAGACAGGTAAGAGTGTATTTGTAGTTTTGTTTTTAACTATGTGCTACATATGCTTTTTTATCTGAGATATATTAACATTATAGTTTGCCTTTCCTTTTTTTCTTTGCCTTTTCTAAACCTAAAACATGAGCTGGAGTGGCTGATCTCATCTGTGACTGGCCATAGGGGGGACAGAGCAGGAGAACATTTCATGTAAACGGGAGGCTTGGCTGTACATGATCTGAAATAAAAAAACCTGGGAGTGGAGTGTATACTCAGTCTTTGAATCAGAAACCTTTGAATCTGGTTATCTACACAGTGTAGGTAATTTCTGCCTCTCAGAAACTAGTAAGCATTATTCCAACTTTCTTGATGAATTTTGAAATAACTCTAGAAAACTGTAGGTAATTTCCTGATGTGTGGGAATTTCCAGGATCTGAATGAAGCTACTCTAAGTGGGAGGTATAAAACAGCATAGGACAGAGAAAACTCCAAGCATCTTGGAGAGTTTCTAGAAGGCTCAGGAGAGCAACAAAATCACTGATGCTCTGCTCTGAATTGGCCCCATGTGCTTTCCTTGTTATTTTCTGCATGAAAGCAGTTTGTGTGCAAGGAGCTTGTAGGGAACAGCTCCCTTGATCTTACTCAACAGTATTTAGGGAACAGAAACACTGGATGTTGTGAGCAGAGAAGAGGTTGTAGAGAGGTTAAGTGTGCTCAGTGAGACTCAGCCTGGAGCTAATACTTTTGCATTGGTGTTAAGATCCTTCACAGAGCCTTAACATAACAAGCATTTTCCTCACTACACTGTAGTAAAGGAAGAGAAAAAAAGTAAAAAAGTCAGCTAGCATTTAGATACCATATTATTTTCAAGACTCAACCTGATAAAAACCAGAGCAACGTTGTCTTACCCTGTAGACAATGCCCCATGCTTTAAGCAGAATTTTTTTACTAGAAATTTCCTGAGGTTCCTTCCAGCTTGAATTATCCTGTAATCATATGATCTCAAACTGCCCTCTGAAACTACCTCCAGACCTAATCCAGACCTCCTATGTGGCTCTTAAAATAGATGATATTAAATCCCAGATTTTGGACATTGAATAATTAGTGTGGAAGGAAAAAAGTAATAAACAAGCCATCTTTCTTTAGCTTTGGCTGGTGGTAGCAGGTTTGATGGGGCTCTGGCCTAAGTCTTATTCTAAACTGAGTCATGTGGCCAGAGCTGCCTCATCTTAATATTATGCTCAGATCCAGGACAGAAGATTTCATCATGGAAATTGTTTTGATAAGCAGAAGCACAAATTTATTTTTATTTTTTAATTCAACATGTTTAATTTAATTCTATTTTTAATTTACAGACATCTCTGTATTCTGACAGGAAGTGAAAGAAAGTATGTGTATGAATATCTGGCCTGGTGGTTAGGGTAGTCACTAACAGGGTTTTATGTAGCAATTTCTCTGTGCAAAATAGCCCGTTAACCGGAGCCCAGGTGAGTTCCCTACATAGAACTTTATAAAAAAATATTTTATATTTATTATTGTAAGTGCTGTCAAAATACAAATAAAATATAATAAATAACAGAATGGGAAAATGCCTGCATATTATATATTTCTTATAAATCACTGTAAACTTCTGCAATGCTTTTAGTGAACAAAATGCCACAGACAACAGCTCCCTGTGAGCCTGGGGCTTCAAAGAGGTTTTTTTGTTGATTTTGTGTTGATTGATGTGCATATTTTCCTGAAGTATTTTATTCTGTTCTGTGCCTTTACTAGCATGCTACTTTTTCCTTCCACTGTTATTTTTCAGACATTTCTACATCTTGACCTGCTGACAGTGTAGTTTGTTCTCACTGTTTTGAGTTCACTACAGCTCACTACAGTCTGCTCAAATTCTCTGCAGACTTCTAAAACTCCAACTGTATTCACAAGTCTTTCCAGGGACCCAATTTAGTCAAACCAGAACTTGCTAAGCAAGCTGTCAGAGACACTTCATTGCTCTCCACTGACTAGTTATGGGGGTAAAATATTTCTTTTAGGGGAACCAGTTCATTTCCTTCAATTTCTTATATTCTTAACACCAGTCTACCTTGTCTCTGTAATTCACACATTTAGAACCCTATGTATAAAGCTTACCCATGCCTAATTTAAATGCTAAATTACTTACACTAGACTTGAGACTGTAAACAACAGCATCACTTTCTCTTTCATAAAAGCAAAAGAAGTTATATACTTTCTCGATGTGCAACTCTCTCGCTACTTGCAGCATAGTACAAGCTAAAACTGTCCTAAAACTGACTTACTTAGCCAGTTACTTAGCCAAAAATATACCTGTCCCAGATAAAACAATTTCCCCCCCAACTTTTTAAGACAGACTATCCTGTTTCATCTGGTGTTTCAGAATTCTTGTTTGATGGCCGCTATGACAGGTGCAACATTTACACTACAGCAGTGCCTTGAATTTATTCAGTCTTCTGCAAGACTCTCAATAAACACTAATTCTTTTTGCATATTAACCTAAATACTTAATTATACTTGATATATTGATCTGCAAAAAGAAGAGGTCATGGTGGGTTTGGGCCCTGCAGTCCACACGCAGCACTCCAAGTATTAATAGATTTTATAGAAATATCTGGTTCCTAATACGTTATGACAAACCAGATCACTGGGCATGTTATCATGTACACCTCATTTAACTGCACTTAGACCTTTCATGAACTTGTATTAAACAAAATACTAATGAATAACCAAATGGTTGCTCTGTCATTCCAATCAGTACTTAAATTTCCTGTATTATTTTTTTTATAATATCCCTAGTGAAATTAAAACAAAATGCATCCTGTGGTGAGATTTACATTGTCTGCATGTGCTGCGCTTTGATGTCATCTTCCAATTACTATGAATATTTTAAATATAATTTTTTGAAACCATAGCACCTGAGGAGTATGATTTCATGTGGAAAAGCTCTATTTGCCATCTGTTCATGCATGAAAACAGATGGGGTTCTCAGATAAATGTGGGGCCAACATTCTGTGTTTGACAGGATGATCTCTTGTTGAAGGCACTGATTTAGGACTGATATCTTTTCTATGCTGTCTCTGAGAAAGATTTTCTCAGCTGAGTGAGTCATTTAATCTTATGCTTCCTCATCTGTGTAACTAAAATAATTGTAAGGATTTTTGTTATTATTATTATTTATCATAATTATTCATAAGGTTTAATCTCCTGGACTAGTAGGTGACAACTACTTATTTGATCATGATCTCATATTTAGAATGTTCTCTGAAAAAAAGATTATACAAAATTATGAAATACACAGTTTACCCCAAGGAATTAAACTTTGAAGTATAACTAAGAGGAAAGATAAATTTGTAATGAAGAACTTCAATGATAATTGAGAGTTCTGTAGGAAAATTTATCAATGAAGCTGATGGAACTGCAAATTTGAAGAAAGAGTACAAGCTACTTTTCTGAATTTTCAGATATTTTAGCCTTAGCCTAAGCCACAAATGCAAGTAAACAATTTTTTAGCAATCTTCAGATCTCACTCTGATAGTAAGCCTTACTAGTAGAGGTATCTGTTTTAATCTAATATGCATAGACATTTCCAACATGATATTTCAACTGAAAATAACAGCATAAATATAATAACGTGTTTATTTGAAAAGATTGAGAATATCCATGTGATAATTTAATAGGTCAAACTCCAGATCATACTTAATTTTGTGTTAGCAAGGCTGCCAACCTCAGAATTAAAGATGTGAAGTAAATGTAAAATTTTGTAACTTCAAAAGTTGTGATGAAGATAAGAATAAAAGAATGAAGAATACAGGGTTCCTGCTTTGAAAGCATTTTCTCCTAAAAGGATTGTCCAACATCAGAAGCTGGACATCAGCTTTCCTTGCAATGATACAGGAGGAAAACAAGAATAGATATGCAAATAAGTAAAACATTTTTATATGTAGAATCACAGATCCATAGAATATCTTGAGTTGGAAGGGTCCCATAATGATTTTGGAAGGGTCCCATAAGGATTATTGAGTTCAATTCCATGATCCTCACATCTCTACCTAAAACCGTATCATATGACTATGGATGTTGTCCAGATCCTGCTTGGATTCTGAGAGGCTTGGTGCCATGACCACTTCCCTGGGGAATGTGCTCCAGAGACCTTTCCACAGAAGAACCTTTTTCTAGTGTCCAACCTGAACTTCCCTTCACACACATTCCTAACATTTGCTCACGTCCTTTCACCAGAGGGAGATCAGCACCTCGCTGGCCACTGTCCAAGAAGTTAACACGTCCAGCTGTGGGATCTGCATTTTGTGGAGTATTTTGAAGAGTTTGAAAGGACACAAAAAAACCCCACACAAAGTATTAAGAAGTTGGAGAAAATATCTTAAGAAAAAAGACAGCTTAAAAACGCAGCTGCTTAGTTTATCTAGAAGATACTGAAAAATCTTGATTAATGTGTTTCACCAATAAAAATACCAGGAAACAAAAGGCTTTTCAGTCTAAATGTTAATAGCATAATGAGAACAAACTCCTAGATAATGACACTGGACAAATTCAAACAAGAAATACACCTTTTTTTTTTTTTTTTTCAGCAATAGTAGGGGTGAATCATATTTGGAATACACTATTAAAGTAGTTCTTTATTTGTAAGAAGTATTCAACACAGTTCAATTAACATTCCTATCTACAGACAAAATGTACCCCCTGGTGAAGCCAGCATCCTGAAGTATGCATTTGCATTTCTGACAGACACAGTGAAGGACAATGCAGTGAAGATCTCTTGGGGGGGAAATTGAGTCTTCCTAAATTTTGTAGTCAGGACCTTCTCCAGTTGTCTAAAGGCATCATCTCATTTTTCCCTCTTGAGAGACACTGAAGTCAGAAGTGAGCAACTAATATGCAGATGTTTAATGTCCATGTAGATATGCGGAAACATCCTGCCTGGCCTCCTGTTCCCACACCATGAGTCCTTTTTCTTTCCCTGCATTCACTCGCAGACACTTTGGATGACCTGAGGTGTCTTAAATAGAGCTGGGAACCTGTATTCCTGAGACTGAATTCCATTCTTTGTTTAGGAAGAATGGTTAAATTAAACAGTTGTTTTAAGCTCAGGCAATAACTAGGTCCTTAAATTGAGGTTACTAACATCACCCATCTGTTGGGTTTTCCAAATGAGCCTGGATGACATTCAGAAAATTGTGCTTTAGTCAAACATGAGTTCTTTTTGGAGTACAATGACAACTGCAATGTCTCAAAATAACATGCCAGCTTAGTTACTGGAACTCAGACAGAATATTATGAGGTCTAGAGTCTTTGTTCTTTGTTTTTAAATTTAGAAATGGAACCAAGAAACCTAAACCTAAACCTATCATTCACAAATAGCAGTGTAACCACAAATTGTGTAAAATCTGTGTAAACCCCAAATTTTGCAACATAGCTGTTAGATCATAATTTATTGTCACTTAGTAAAAAGAATGGCAGTAATACATGATATTTGGCTTTGTAGAAATATGAAGCAGAAATTAATTACTACTGAGCAGTGATTCAAACTGAATGCACCCTCAGGTGCAGAACTTACTATTTACGTTTTGCTGAAATCTTTTTTTCTTTTTTTTAATGCTTTTCTTTTCTTTCCGCAAACTATACTCTTACATGGGTATACAACACTCCCAATTAATTGTTTTTAAGCCCCAGGGCTAATTTCCAAAATGGAATAAATTAAAACAGAGAGAAAGCAGTCCCAAATTGCTGAATATCTTAACTTTCAGAAACAGAAGACTATCAGTGCTGAACCTACTTGTTCTGCTTGCGAGCATCTTTACTAACTATGGGCAATCATTAAAATGTCTTTTTCTCATTATCCTGAAATAAAAATTACATAGAAAAGGGTCACATTTTCATTTCCCACTGCACTGGAGCCCATCACCAAATCCATGTACACTGTGCTTTTTTGCCAGTGGTGAAATAGTAATATCATTTTTCTAGATATTGCTACACAAAAGACAGTGATGTTTACATAGGAAAAAAAAAAATCACATTCCTCAATTCACTCTTCCTCTCTGCCTCAGGAGGTAGGGGATATAAAATGATAGTATTTCCCAAATCAGAGAATTGTTGCTGAAGATATCATTGAATACATGCTATATCTTCTTGAATAGCAATTTCTTTGAGAGAAATGAGGAGTCCAGACTTCAATCAGACGCAGAAGGGAAAGATTTGTCCTTGAGCAACTAAAGAAAAGTCCCTCAAAGAGCATTCAAGGCCACAAAATATAAAAAGAAGATTAAAAAAATCAAGAAGTCAAAATTAATGTGTTTAGTGGAAAGACAAATCTTTTTTTAGTCACAGTACTGGGTTTTTTTTGTTTTTAGGGGTTTTTTTCAGTGATGTATGAGGCTAAAAGCGGAGAGAAGGTTGCTCTTTTTAACATAAACACCATATTTGCCCCTGGCAATTCATCCCAGTCACCCACCTGCAAAGGCACATGGGAAGCACACAGGCTTGTCATATCACTGTGGTACTGGTAAAAAGTAAAAAATGTCCCAAAATTTCCAAAACTGCCTCATCTCTTTGGACCAGTTGTGCTAATGAGTGTACCCTGAGCCATAGTAAACTCCAGAGTGACTGGGATAGACTGCAGCACCCATGAACTAGGGTGAGGTGCTCTGGCACAGCCTCCTTCAGCATGCTAGAGAAAAAATGGGAAGCAACTGAACAGAGAAACAACCAAGGCTTGCATCCTTCCATCATTTCTTCTTGCTTCCTTTCCATCTTCCATTTCTCTGATAATCACTTCCTGCATTCCTTCTGTTTTGGCTTGAGTAGATTGTACCAGATTCACCATCATCATTACATACAATGGAAGAAGATAAAGTCCCTCCTGTATATGATAGGAACCTACTGGAAAAAGATGTGTGGGTTTCTTCACCCTTGGGCAAAGGCAAACAAACCTCTCTGTGGGGTTGTCTCTGCTCAAGGCTCTGAAAACACCTGGTGGGTAATGCTGAAGAATAGTGAGGTCCAGTGTGTACCACATGGTAATTAAACTCTGACTGAGAAAACCCAAGTTCACATTATATAATCCACACATTATTGCATGGCTTCTTACTCTCTGGTGTCCCCTATATGGGACAAAAGGGCAGCATAACTCCTAAGACCTTTATAGATCTGGGGAGAGGAAAAGCAACTTTAGGCTAGCATATAGTGTAAATTAAATTCTAGAGGGAAAGTCCAGCCATGGGAAATCACTGCATGTGTTTGCCCTATAAATATGGGAGGTTTTTTGTTTTCAAAGTGGTGAAATCAAATCCTGCCTTCCAGGAAGTGCATTGATTTTCCATCACCACTTGTAAAACTACAACAGATAGGTGAAAAACTGGAGTTTCTATTAGCAAATCACAATCAAATGAGAGCCTTTAGCTATTTTCTCCACCCCGCTGAAGCCCCGTTGTGAAGGAACATGTCTTGCAATTTAATAAATGATCTTAGAAAGACCCAATGTTGATGTTATTTCACTTCAGGGAATCTGATCTGGAAGGGCCTCAGGTTAATTTATAATCTTTGCAATTTTCACTTTCCTGGCCTTTTGTTCCAATGAATTTTGATGCAGACCACCAAATTTCCCAAATTCCATAAAGTGGTTATGTTATAATTAAATTATACGCTTTCCAAGACTAATTAAATAAACAGTCCTCACATCTCAGTATTCACCCCTTCTTCCTGACATAAAAGATTAATTAAAATATTCCAAGGTTTCTTTTCTTTTTTTTTTTTTTTTTTTTTTTTTGTTTGTTTGTTTGTTTGTTTGTTTTTGCAACCTAGCTCTGCTAGGCATTTTAATACCTCTGTATCTTGGGTACTATTTATTATTATTAATCTTCATGAATATTCAGCAAATGTACTTCCTGGTACTGATGCTATGAATTATTTCTTTACCTGAAGCTGAATTTGGGAGGTATAGATACTATGGGATGTATATGACCAGGTGCCTATAGCAGAATGAGTACTCAAGTTTGGCGCCCAGACTTTCCCATAGAAAACAGCGGTGTCCTCTAGGAGGTTCCTGAAAACTTCTTGGGATGTTATTAATATACAGTGTTCTTTTGGGCACTAACCTAAAGCACTTTTCCCTCAGGAAACATTGTAAACATGATTTCTTCCATATCACTAAATCATTTAAAGTTAAGGGCTTCATTGAAACTGGATCTAGTTATACTACTTCTAAACTTATCTGATGGAGAGGAACCCAAATAAACCTAAACAACAGATGCAAAATTGCTCAAGAACCACAAGAGCTGCACATGAAATTCACTGAAGCCACAATGGAAACAATGCATATATCTGCAAAATTCCCACTGCTTTGAATAAAATGAAAAAATACATTAAAGAAACAGAGCCAGATTTTCCAAGCCAGTAAGAATGTTCCCAGATACAGTAGCCAGACAACATTTATATTGTTTGCTTTTCTTTTGTTTAGCAAATGAAGCTCTGAATACCCTGATCAATCCAGAAGATCAGGGAGATTTTGGGGTGTGGGTTTTTTCTGTTTTGTTTTCATTTTGGTTTTTGTTGGATTTTATTGGGGCAAGTGGATAAAAGCATGCAGAATGGATTTAGCAAGCTGATTTTCATTCTGGGCAGAAGATATTTCATGTGAAAACATGATGTAAAAAAGGAGGAAGAAGAGTGGAAATCATTCTATGATTCTATGAAAGCAATTGGAGCTGTGCAGTCACAAGCAGGTTCCTGAATAACTGTAATGGGACTAACAGGACCATCCACTTAAATGTCTCATTACTGAGCTGAGTTTTATATTTCAGCACAAGGCCAGACCTTAAGTGGTGTAAATCAGCTTAAACTGGCTGTGGATTTAACACACTAATTTGTTGGATCCAGCATTCTTTGGCTAACAATATCCCTTTATTCCTTCCCATTCTTGCAAAAAAGGAAGCAGTTTTGAGGAAAACTGCTATTACACTTCCACTCTGTGCAGAGAAATAAATCTAGAGCTTAATCTTACTTTTGTTCATGTACAGCCTCTCCTCCCACCTGCTGTCCTTGTTGAACAAGAATTTACAGGTTGAAGGCCTTGGGGCATGGGTGTCATGATTAGCAATGTGGGCCTTAAAGCTAAGTTACTTTGACAGTAGTTCCATTTCCTAGCATTTATTCCAGCAGTGCATTGAAATACCTTAAGGAATAAATACTAACCTCAGACAATACACTATGATCCCCAATTAAATTCTGGAACCTGAAAAATCATTCCAAAACCCTTAAATTTTTTTAGATCTTTTTTCTTCCTTCATTTTACTGTCAAGACACAAAATAAGCCCTCCGTTTTTATTGCTGCTAATTTTTTCCTTGCTGTTAAAAACAGATTGAGTTTTCACCAGGCCAAGCCATTTCAAGGGATAAAGGAAAATGGGAAAAATTTCTGAACTGATTATTGGTCTTCTGATACAAAGAAACTGGCAGCCCATCCTTCTTTACCAGAGGGGAAGGACATAGAACACAATATAGAAAAACATCAGGTTAGTTATTTATTCTAGACCGATCCTCAGTGTGTTTGCTAATGTGTCATGCAGTTCTTCCACCAGGGTAGGTAAATAAGTGATCTGAAAGTCATGGGAACAGAACACAGCATAGGTCTGCAGTAGAAATGCAACATTATGACCCACAAAGCTCCTGCTTAACTGTTGTCTGGACTCCAAAGAAATTCAGGTTTCCAGAGTGATACAAGTTTTGTTGTATATTACAGAAATATGGAAAAGCATGAGTCTGGAGGTTCTACCTGTTCCCTGCAAGTTTGATCAGGTTGTTCAGGTCTGTGGAAAGCTGAGTTTTGAATGTCTCTAATAAAACTCTTCAAGGCCTCTCTGGACAGCCTGTTGTGTGTACAGCTACTCTGATTGTAAAGGAGTTTTTCCTTATGGCTCAGAAATTCCCTTTTTAGATCTCTGACAGTTGCTTTTTTTTCCCTTTCATTGTATAGTTTTAAGCAGATTCTGGCTCTCTGTTGCAAAAAGTCATTAGGTGCCTTCATAGCCTTTGCTAAACCAGCTCAATCTCTCCCTTTACATTTTTGCTCCAAACCCTAACTTTATTAATCACAAAATCCTGGGATGGTTTGGGATGGAAGGGACCTTGAAGGTCATCTATTTCTAACCTCCCTGCCATGGGAAGAGATGCTTTTCACGAGACCAGGTGGCTCACAGCCCCATCCAGTCTGGCCTTAAACACTGAAGTGGTGGTGGTGGGTGGTGGGGTGAGGGGCATCCACAGCTTCCCTGAGCAACTAGAGAGGTTTAACTACCTTCACACACAGCAAAGAATGTCTTTCTAATACCTAATCTAAATTTACTTTCTTTCAGACTGAAACTGTACTTCCTCATTCTATCACTCCATGCCCTTGTCAAACATCATGCTCCAGTTTTCCTGTATCCCTTTCAGGTAGAAGTTGCTCTCCCTTCAGAGACTGTCAGCTCCATCCCAGGATCTTGTTGGCTTTCTGTGCTGCAAGAACACATCACCAGCTCACATTGAGCTTCTCATCAACTAACACTCCCAAGTCCTCAGGGCTTTCTCAATCCATTCTCCTCCCAGACTGGATTTGTGCTTGGGATTGTCCCAACCCATGTGCAGGACATTGCACTTGGCCTTATTGAACTTCATATGGTTTGCATGGGCAAGCCTGTCAGGGTCCCTCCAGCATGTCAATGACACAGCGTGGTATTGTCAGCAAACTTGCTGATGGTTCACTCAGTTCTACTGTTCATGTTGCTGACAGATGTTAAGTAGTACTAGTCCCAATATCAGTCCTTGAAGAATGCCCCTCCGTACTGATCTCCACTTGGACCTTGAGCCAATGACTGCAACACTTTGGGTGCAATCTTCTGCTCCACTCACTCCAGTTTCTTAACTTATCCCTTCTACTGGGAACTGTGAAATCAGGCACTGTGCCCTACCTCTCCCAGGGCCAAGGTCCTACATTTCATCTCATTGAACTCCATGAGTTTTCTGTCAATCTATGCCTCTAGCTTGTTAAGCCACTCTGACAGTGGCTCTACCCTCCAGGGTAACAATGACGTCCCCTAGCTTGGTGTCAACTGCATTCTTGCTGTGGTCATGTTCCCTCATGTGGTCATGTACAGCTCATTAATGAAGAAGTCAAAATCAACCAGCCCAGAAGCATCTTGGATTCTACTACCTAAGCCGAATAGAACAGCATTTACTGTTGATTTTAAAGTGCAAACAGATCAGCTTCTTTTTAGAAGATGCACACAGAACGAACTCTTATGTCTGAATAACTTCAGATACACTTTTTCCTCATTGCAACATACTCCTTAGCAAGGAACCTATTGAGAACAAGGAGGAGGTTTTAAGTTCATACTGCCTTTGCTTCACTTTACAAAAAAAAAAAAAAAAAGGTCAGGATTTATCAGATCAGAGAATGGAAGAAAAAACTGACAATTTCTGCCTGGGTAGTCCACTGGGAGAGAAAGCTGGGCTCCTAGAGCTGCTCTCATATTTTCCATTACTAATGAGGCCTCATGTCTTGTCCTTGATTCCAGAAGGTATAAATTGCATTCCTCACATGCTGTGTTCCCAGTTACATTTTCAGATCTCAGACTCAATGAGATGTAAATCAGAGATGTCACATCTTGTGTTCTTTCTTACTGTTTGCACTTGTTTTTAAGCAGCAGAGACCCACATAGTGTCTTACTTTTGAAAGCAGAAGCTTCAGTTAAGCCATTACATAGAACTGCTAATAAAGCAAACTCTGGGAGATAAACAGTCCAATTATTTTCGTTCTGATCTACCCTGAACATTTCTGTAGATCATATTGGGAAAATTTGAAGAATCTGGAGGGGCTGGACTGAGCCATTTTTTACATGCCAAAATCTAGGATTAACAAGTTAACAGAATAATTAGTTATAGAATAATAGAAAATGAAAGAAGAAGGCAAGAAGGGAATCAAACTAGACATGTGTCACCTATATGAGATTAAAAATATGGGAACAGATAGGAAGGCTGTTTTGGGAGTAAACATTTTATGGGGAATGATAAGGAACGGTGGAAAGTAGATGACTGTTTAAATTCACTTAGACAGGCATATTTTATTTTGCTTTATGGAAAGCCTAGCATCTAAGTCACATTTAAAAATGTGGCTGTCATCAAATGCCAATACCAAAAGCTGAGAAGTGGCACAGGCTTTTACTCACCCCTTAATTATTAATAGTCTTGTTTTGTACAAATCAGACCTTAGGAAAAACTCTGAACTCATGCACGGAATGGCAATTTAGTGGCAACTCACCTCCCCACCAGGCAGTTCTTCACAGATTTCCCCACAGTTTGGGCAAGAATTTCCTTGTTTCAAAGTAGAAGTGTTGTTCCTGCCCAAGGTCGTATCTTGTCTCTAGGTGACTGTTACGGTCCAAGGTAACATTATGATTTTTTTTTTTTGGTTTGGATCCATGAAACAAAGTCCAGCCATAGAAGGGTCAGTTGCAAGCAGACTTCTATTTGACAATTGACACAGGCAAAAATTATAGAGCCAGGCAAAAGAGAGAGGAAAAGAAGATATAAGAGAGAGAGAGAAAAATGGAGAAAAAGGGTAAGGAAGTGTGAAAAAGAATGACAGAGAGAGAGAGTAAGCACCAAGGGTCCAGCTGTCCAGGGAGTTTCTTCAAGATGGTGCTGATCCTGGACAGGGTCTGATGCAAAATGGCAGTGGGTCAAGAGACAACAGAACAGCCACAGCACGGACAGACATAAATACCCCTGAGCTCCTTTTGTTCCAAGGGGCAGCTGTCAGTCAGCTGCCACAGAAGCCAGAGTCATTGGCATCAGAGCCATTGTAGACAGGCTTCCTGGAAGGGAGCATCCCCAGAAGGGTGCAGTCCCCCACCGACTGATCCATTCTTATCTCTTTCCAGGTGCCATTCCCCACTCCACTCCAGCCACCTTAGCCAGGTTCATCAGCAAAAATACAATCAAGGTGGCTTCCTTCACCCTGGCTGGGGTAATCATGACCCAGCATTGCAGGCTGGCCCTCAGAAAAGGGGAGCAGTCTCCACCCAGTAGTCCACAGACTGATTTGTACACAGCAACACATACACACTGTGCATCCCTGCAGTAGTAGTCCTCAAACTCAGTCCATATCACAGGCAGTGACTTCTCTTGGTTTGCAAAGTGACCTGAAAAGCTGCTTCATTGTCCCACTGGGTGAGTTCTTCCCCCATCCCTTGGGGCTAAGGCTCTTTTGGAACAGTCCTGGCAGAAAATACGACAGGTGCTCATGCCTCTTACTGGGTTCTGAGGCTCATCATTCCCCCTTTATGTTTTGGCTCCTCTGTGACTGCAGAGATAATTCTTTAATCACATAATGACTGCATTTAGATTAACACATTTCTATTAGATATTAGGAAAAAATAATTCACTGAAAGGGTTCTGGAGTGTCCCGGTTTGGGCCAGGATAAAGGTGATTTTCTGTCTTGTACTTTTGCTTTTAGCTAAGTCTCTTGTAAGTAGTTGCACTTGCTGAAATTAACAGCAAGTTTCTCAGACAGTGTCTGCTTCTAGGACTGATAACACTTGATGTTTAGAGTTACTGCTAAAGACTGGTGTGCAGAGCCAAGGACACTGCTCAGCTCTGAGGAACATTTTTACCCTCCAAGAGGAATAAAGAGTTCTCACCTGCAGCCCTCCTTTGGGGAGAAATGGACAGTAGAGATGCCAGAATTGACCAAACAGAGTGTTCCATACCATACACGTCATGCTCAGTATAAATTTGACGGATCACAAGAGCTTCCAGCTTCCAGCTTCCTGCTCTTCCTGCCTTTCCTGCTTCCCTTTCTTCACCTGTTCCCTGTTTTCCTTCAGCATCCTGGGAGGATTCCATCCATCCCTCTGCCTGTGCTCCTGATCCATGCCAGCCCGAATCTGTGTGTTCCTGCCTCCAGCTCCCCACTGCTGCTGACCCCAGGAGTCCAGCCTGGACTTTCCCAGGGCTGCCCTGCAGCCTCGGTGGTGATGTGAGAGTTACTGGGGGGAAGAGGGAGGAACGTGGGATCAATTTTCCTGTATATTTGTATATTTGTACATATTTAGTAATTTTTCCTATTTATCATTACTGTTTCATTAAAGCTGTGTAGTTTAGTTTCCAACCCATCAGTCTCTCTCCCTTATTCTCTCTCCTTTCTTTATCAGGGAGGAGAGAGAGATTAATAGAGAGCATCTGTCACTCAGTTTAATTGCCGGGCCAGTGTTAAACCGTGACATGGAGCATTGGATCAGGCTGCCCAGGGAAACAGTTGAGTCACCATATCTGCAGATATTTAAAAGACATGTGATGGGTACTTAGGGACATGGTTTAGTGGCGAATTTGGCAGTGTTAGGCTTATGTTTGGACTGGATAGTCTTAAAGGTCTTTTTCAACCTAAAGTTATGATTCTATAACCTGTCACTGATTTTTGAATGGATCTGTTAGCTCTGGGTAAATTCTAAACACTTGCCAGAAAGAGGGTAATCCTGACCCTCTCTTGATCCTCTTCTTTAATAACCTTTTTTTTTTCCTTGTTCTAGTTCTTTTCTTATATTTTTGTTTTAAAAATATGCAAATCACCATATTGTTTAATTTACAGTTTTACCATGAACCTGTGATCGGAGAAAAACTGAAAGAGAGAATGATAAAAAACCTCTACAAAACAAAAAACCACCAACCCAGCTAAAAGCTTTTTTAAACATCCTGATGGGAGCAGAAGTCTGTTAGGTTTTTTTAGTGTATAATAAAGTTGTATGTACGTCTATTTATTCTTATCAGTGAGCTTTACAACTAAGCATCCTCAGCAGAAATAACCATTTCTTCAGTGTTCCTCTCCTTCCCCACTTTCATATGTTATTCCTGTTTTGTCTTCAAGAAAATATCATTAGACTTTAATAACAACAGTATCAAATACTTCACACAGTCTCAGCTAATTTATAAAGCAATAAATTAATCACCTTATGTGCCCTGTATTTCTATCAGATACACTGGAGGGAAAGGAAAAAATTAAAAAAAATTAAAAAAAAAAAAAAAGCTCAAATAAGTTAAAGGAACAGGTTATTGTGAAGCTCATTTCTTCCTATAAAGGGTAAATATGGCTATGTACAATAATTTTTCAATTTTTTTAAATTGTTTTCCTTGAATCACTCTCCAGCTAAACAAAAAGCAAATGAAGGATATTATTAAATTAAATACTTACTCAATACTCTTCATCTTTCAAACTTTAATGTTTTTTTCCCTCAGTTTCTTCCTTCTGACAAATTCTCCTTCGCTGTTTTGAAACTTTTTCCTGACCATTCTCTACATCCAGCAAGACTGAGACAATAGCAATTACATTTGAATGTGGAGGGGAAGGAAAAAACTAAAATGGCTTCACTGAAGTAAAATATACCAAGAGTCCTAATGATTTCTGGTTTGGCACACACAGTTGTTATAAAGGCAAAACCTGGAGTGATGTACATTTCCCAGAGTAACTATGGGACAGACTTTAAAAAGTGATGAAAGCCAATTAGTCTGTGTGTCACAGACTGTCACTGAAGTAGGAGATTTATATGAGGCTGAGACCCAGGAAGAAGGCTGACTGATCCTATGAGGAGAGGCTGAGGGAGCTGGGGGTGTTGAGGCTGGAGAAGAGGAGGCTCAGGGGAGACCTCATCACTCTCTACAACTCCCTGAAAGGAGGTTGGAGCCAGGGGGGGGTTGGTCTCTTTTCCCAGGCAACTCTCAGCAAGACAAGAGGGCACAAGAGGTCTCATGTTGTGCCGGGGGAGGTTTAGGTTGGACATTAGAAAGAATTTCTCTACTGAGGGGGTGATCAAGCATTGGAATGGGCTGCCCAGGGAAGTAGTGGATTCTCCATCCCTGGAGATATTTAAAAAGAGCCTGGATGTGGCACTCAGTGCCATGGTCTGGGAACTGCAGCGGGAGTGGATCAAGGGTTGGACTTGATGATCTCTGAGGTCCCTTCCAACCCAGCCAATTCTATGATTCTATGATCTTTGAAACAAAACCAGAGATCAGAATGTTCTTGGACACATTCTTTGCAAGCTCTGAACGCAACAATTTTTAATGTCCTGTACCAACCCTGTTATGGGAGAGATATTCCTCCTGAGCACTACTACAGTGTGAACAACTATTTGTACAGTGTCTTCATTAACTAATGAAGACTATCTAAGGTATGGTTGTGTAAACACACACTCTGGCCCCCTTCCATTTGCACTGACCTGTCCACTACAATATGCATGAGGATGCAGACTGCCTCTTTCAAATATTCATTCCCACTGCCAACTGTGATAAGTCTTGGGCTGTCTTTCTTAAGCCTACTTCATCTTTTTCTTTTCCAAAGCTCTCTAAATGGAATATTGTAGCCTGGATTTAGAGTATGTATGTGGTCAGATGAAAACTTCTTTTTAGCTGCTACTGCAGAAAAATGAATCAAAGACTTAGAGTTTGGTTTATCTTGCACAATATGCGCAGCCAAATTAAATATGTGAGCTCCTTTTATATTTAGTGGAGAGGAACAGTCCGTTCTTGGTGCAATAGAGCTGAGACCTAAGTAGATGGCTAAAAATAGGGCAGGAAAATCACTCCCTGAAAAATTTAATCTCTCTAGTGGCTAGAATGAGAAACTATGGTAATTGGCCTGTAGATGTCTGATTTAAAATTAAGTTAATTGAAACCCAGTTCCATCTTCTGGCCAAAAAAAAAAAAAAAAAAGCCTTGTTCAATCTTTTCTGAATGCTACCAAAACTCTAGATTCTTTCTTCAGTAGCTCAGCACACAGGGCTGCAGACAGGCAGGCTGGCTCACTCTATCACCATGACAGCCCCAGTCACTGATCTGTCTCTTGACATTTGGAGGAGGTTAGGACAGGTAGGAGTCATTTCTTCCTTCTTGTCTTATTAGTAAGAAAAGGAGTTTTGGAGTTATGTGAATCCCTGCTGGAATGTAGCATAAGTGGCAGAAAGTTGACCTATACTCTCATCCTTATTTGAAGAGACAAGTACACAAAACCTGCCACAATTAATCATCTGCTTCCTAACCAGCTTTGGTCAACCTGAGAAGCCCAGGGCTGTTGTTGCCCTAATTCTGTACAAAGAGTAGATCTATAGTTCTATCTGTATGCAAACTGGTCTTTCAAATCACTGCACTTTTTGCATAGATGAGAAAAGGGGACCCATCTAATGGCTTATTGATCCAGTCCCAAATGATCTTTTATGGCAAAGCCTGTGAACTAACTTTCATTTTTCCCTGGATTTTCACTTTTCTCTTTCCTTGGATTTAAAGTCAGATTTCCAAAGAGGGTCTACTAACTGTAGTGTTAAAAAAGCTACAGGTTTTGGGGGGTCTTTGGTTTTTGTATTTTTTTCAACCTGAGATGGCCAAATGCTTGTGTAGGTGCCATCAGTTTCAGTCCTTCATGATCAGTGTGATAGGAAACTGAACAGAGTCGAGCACAGAATGCAGTGAGATGACTGTGTAGGGCCTTATTCTCGATAACCATCATTTAGCTCACTGTTCACTGTGCCACTCATTCCTTGAGTGAGTCTGCAGCTTCTGCTTTGCTTTAACTTGGCTTTCCTGCCCAAGAGAATCCTGTGCTTGTTGAAAGAGAACAGCCTTCTCCTACCTTGGCACATCATTGCTGCCTATTTCTGGATGAGTTCAAAAGTACTGTTGAAGTCAGTCAGGGGTAAATTCATTGTATCCTGTCCTGTTTCCTCTCATGCTTCCTCCAGCTTATGCTAGCAGAACAATATCAGCATTTCTATGGTCTCTGATAAAATTACACTTTCTTTCTGATAACACCACACTAATCCTTAACAGAAGGGCAGAACATTACAATACCTCATCCCTGGTCACTTGGACCAGGTACTGAAGTTGCTTCTGGTGGAACTTTTGCTGTCTGTCAGAATGTCCTAATCCTAAATTGTATTGCTCAATGTCACTGCACTTTGTCATGGAATCACAGAACAGTTTGTGTTGGAAGGAACCTTAAAGATCACCCAATTCCAAGCCTCCTGTCATGGGCAGGGACACCTCCCACTAAACCAAACTGCACAAAACCCCATCAAACTTGCCTTTAAATGCTTCCAGGGAGGGGGTACTCGCAACTTTAGCTTGTACTTTCCTGACTCCCTGATCACTTCATAAACCTGCACAAGACCTTACAATTTTTCTTGGGAGAGATGTACACAATATCAATATTTTTTTTGTGCATCTCAACATGTGGTCAACTTTCCCTCATTATTCACACTTCATGCACACTGGTTTCTCTCTGAATTGATCCTGAAGCAAAGGGTTTGTCTCAAAGCTCTATCACCATTTATAATATACTTCTCTACAGGCTGCACTTCAGACAAAGGTGAGATGACTTCTGCATTTTGTATCCTACAACCCTAACGTAACAGGATTTCTGCCCTTATAGCAAGCACAATGCCACCACTGAACTACCAGCTTGGCTTCCAAGGGTAGGCAATATGCAAACTTAAGTACATATTCTAAAAGAAACACCTTCCAAAGCTGTCACTTTAAATGGGAAAAAAAAAAAAAAATGCACCCACACATGCACAGGTTGCATCTCAGGAGCATTATAGTGTTCCCAGAGGACACTAAGAGTAAATATTAAGTGGTGTAGGCTGACAAGTTGTCCTTAGAGAGGACTAGTTCTGAATAAAATGGAAGTGAACTGGTTTATGCTGTTTAGCCTGGGGTAGAAAATTTCCTTACTACTGCAGTCCCCAAGGGTAGATGTTACTGCTCTATAAAAACCAACATGAGTTTTCAAACCACTTTTAGTGGTAAGCTCTTTTTATTTTTTCTAAGAATGGATACATTTACAATGCCCTGATTTAAGTTTAATATTGATAATTCAGTGAAACCTATATGAAGATTTCAAAGTTTTCATTCATAGCAATTAGCTGAAGCTATTTTACCTTCTTTATCACATTAGTCAAAATGAATTTAGACAGGTGTAATAATATTTTGAATGACTGCTGTAATATACATATTCTGTCATCTCACTGCTTGAATAAAGAACTTCTAATAATTTTTCTATTTCTGTTTCTCCACCAAAATTAGAGTAAATCCCTGAAGAGAGTGAAAAAATAAAGCTAACCCAATCTAGATTATATTTCTGACAAAGTTACACTGATTTTAATATACCTTTTTCTTAAATTCTATTGTATGCTTTGTTCAGAATATGAACACTTTTCTTCTTAATTCCATTCTGAAAACAAATGAACAATAGAAATCTCATTGATTTTTGCTAATGGTTTAAAATTGGGCAAATAGTTGGAGATACTAACAGAACTAGTTCATTAGCTAACTATCCAATATTTCCTATATACTCTTCTTTAGAGAATTCTTTAGAAAAGCTTTTATTTGCACTTCTGGATGTGTTTATCATAGTTTTATTAACAATTCACTTTGTCATTGAAAAAATATTTTTTAAAAGTACAAGACAAGTTCCTTGAGATTACATGTTTTATAATGTATACAATATATACAATATAGATAGAGCCTGGAGCTCTACAAGTTACTTTAATTAAGCTTGATATTTGTGGAATTACTTAAATAGATCTCATGTCCTCTACTTCTCTCTTTTCAGATTAATTTTTGTGTTACTACCATGAAACACTCCAATAATCTATATAAATTGCACTTTTAAAGGACAATTTCAGTCCATTGAACAATCTGACCATTCAAGCTAATAATATATTTATTTATACTTCTGGACTGTTGCTCAATAGCAAACAAGGGGAAATCTGTGGAGCCTCAACCAAGATAGTTTATGTGGTCCTGTCCTACAGTGATGATTCCACAACTCCCACAGTTCAAAAAGAAATGAGTAATGATCAAACACCTTAAAGATTATCAGGTTATCAGGTCAACTGCAATGTAATTGGTTTGACCACATCAGGGAGTAAAATGGAGCATTCTTTAAGTAAAGGCAGAGCATAGCTGATAAGAACCTCTTACATTTAGAAAGCTTGTGATTTTGTTTTTTAAAGTATGAAAAGCATTTGATACAGCATTTGCTGTAGTGGCAAATATTAATCAAGGTATGAAAAATGGAGTGCAGACAATAACAGATATACAAAGAAGCAATAAAGCTCAGTGAGTTGTGCTGAAAGAAACATTGTTGAATACAAAGCCCTCAAATATCAATAGTAGAAAAAAACACATTGGTGTTATCTGAAAATACGAAATGGAAGTTAAACATGACGGAGATAAATATTAAAAGAAAATCTCTCACACCAGACTAAAATTTCTAAATATGCTTAAATTTGAATTAATGGTTTCTAATATCCAGAAAAAACTTTACCATGGAGATTTCTAAAAGATATAATATATAGAAAGGTAATATTTTTATTTAATGTAGAATTTCATAAGCTATAGAAAATAATTCTATGATGCAAATGCTTCTGGTCCTTTTAGATGCAGGAGTTCCCAGACTTACGGAATCTTGAAGGTTAAGGTTTATGGCCATGTTTATGTTTGCAAATATAATTATTCAAATGAACTTGTCTGGAAACTACAGAGTGATAATTAGAAATGTGAGTGTTCTGTAATTCACTTCTTAGTGGAATGGAATGGTCAATATTTGCAGTGATACTTCTCTTGTATAAAAATGCTTTCTCTTTTTTTTTAAGTTTGGTTTGGTTTGGTTTTTTAATGCAGCAATATTTTGTTGCATTCTCTCGGGGCAGAAAATATAATTGTAGCACAGAAAATAATTGGTATATTACTCACGTTAGCCCATTGGGACTGCTTTTCCTTCTCTTTTAAACATTACTCTTTAGCTAGGTTGCTTTTGAAACCAAAACAATAGAAAAAAGGAATCATCTGCATTTCAAAAGTATACTACTGAGACAGAAGCTCATGTAACAGCTGATAGAGAGGAGACTTGCTAAGCAAAATGATATATAAATTAAATTTCTTGATATTTTCTTTAAATTAAAGTGGAAGATAAAGAGGGTCAACATGCTTATTCTCCTTAGGAACACTTAGGAGCACTGCTCCTACAAAGACAGGCTGAGAATTGGTGATGTTCAGCCTGGAGAAGAGGAGGCCCAGGGGAGACCTTATAGCAGTCTTTCAGTACCTGAAGAGGCTTCAGGAAAGCGGGAGAGGGACTTTTTACAAGAGCATGGAGTGATAGAACAAGAGTCGATGGTTTCATACTGGAAGAAGGTAGATTTAGGATAGACATTAGGAAGAAATTCTTCACTGTGAGGGCAGTGAGATGGAACCTCTGGAACAGGTTGCCCAGAAGCTGTGGGATGTACCCTTCCTGAAAGTGTTTAAGGCCAGGCTGGACAGGGCTTGGAGCAATTTAGTGGGAGGTGTCCCTGCCCATGACAGAAGGATTGAAACTAGGTGCTCTTTAAGGTCCTTTCCAACCCATGAATTCTATGATTACATTACATTTCTATTTAAACCACTGTTTCTCCTTCACTTGTAAGAACAGCGCTAATTCAGTGAGAGTGCTAGATTGTTAATTAAGGATCTGCTAGAAAAACATCACATCAGCACATAAGCTATCCTGGAGATTTCTACAGATCTTAGAGAATTTTTAGTTGGGGTCACACCCTGCAGGATCTGCTACACATGAATGAGGAAGAAGTGGTCAATGATCAAGAGCAGTCTCATTGCCACGACCATGACGTGCTGGAGCATAAGGTCCTAACATACTGAAACAGCACTGTAGCAGAATAATTATCCAGGGCTTCAGTAGAGCAGGCTTGAACAGGAAACTGGTTGTCCATGTGCATTGGAAGACTGCTCTGAAGGACAAAAGGCTCACCAGTCTCTTTGTACATCTTCCTCAAAACTTCTCTCCTTGTCTTTTCCAATGAGCAGTAAAGTTGAACTTGTGTGGTTGAGCACCAGACTGGCTGAGCATAGAGCTCATGTATTTAGTGCAAATACAAAATCTATCCAGGAGAGTCACAGAGACATTGCCCAAATGTCCAGGCTTAAAGTTAGCAAAACCAACCCAACTGCAGTTGAAACATTGATAGATGTGAAGGACAAGAACAGCTTAAATTCTTGGAATATCAGCAGCAGAAAGAAGGACAAGAAAATCTAGACCTGCTGAAGAATAGAAACGGGGACCTAATGATAATGAGTGCTCCAGGGACTAAATACTTCTTGCTTAGTTGTCTGGGCACAGGTTGAGCCAATTCAACACAGACCTGGGAAAGATGGGAGGAGCAATAGAACCCCCTGTTACCTCATCAATCAAAAAACAGTCAGTGGAAATCAGAGTGAGCTGAATGGGCTGCTTCTAAGAGTGAAACGGATTGTGGCTATAGTTATGCTGTTCATAGGTCAAAACTGTACCGGCAGAAAAAGATTTTATTTGTGAATTGTTTATCTCTTGGTTTGGGTGAGAATAAACACAGTTCCCTAACTGTTTGGCACATCCTGAAATTACAAATGTTGCTACTATATTATGGACATCTCAGAGGCAAAGTTATGCTCACCAGGAGTGATGTGAGAGCAGCTGTGCAGAGCCCGTAGTCCACTGCATACTACACTGTACCCCATTTGTGAAGAAAACACCCTCCTGACTACACACAATGTTGCCAATGTTCAATGGCAAGCATCATCTTCCCTGAAAGATTTTAAACTGATGGAACTCTCATGAGAAAGAAAGATTTATTAGACTAAACAGAAAACTACTACTTTTCCAAGAAGTTTTTCTGGGTTTGTTATGCCCCAAAGGCTACTACCACAAACCAATCAAATCAGATGACTGAAAAAATTCATCAGTTGGTGCAGCAGCTGGCTCTTCAAGAGGCTGGACAGAGGAATTTTCACAGAGAAGGCACTGAAGGATTTAGTTTTACAGTGAGGCTTTAAAACACATGTTCATTTGTGTCTAGCATGTGACTTCATTATTGAAAACTACAGATAATTCACTGAACCTCTATCAGGAAAAAAAAAAACCAAAAAAACAAAACCAAAAAAGCAAAAAACCACCCAGAATTTAATTTAAGAAAGATTAATGAGATCTTGTCACTTTAGAGGAATTTGTATCCTTGTACGATTTCTTCAGTCCTGTGTCGATTTCTGATGCTTCTTGTTCAGGATTTTATTTCATATTCTGCTTTGTCTTCTACATCCATCAGGTACTTTTTGCAGTCTTACAAATGCTATGCAGAGCCAGTTTCTTCTATCAAGTTGTTTTATCATACGCATAATGGATGGCTCACTCACTTTTACTTGTGATTTCCAAACTTTTACTTGTGATTTGCTTTTACTTGTGATTTCCTTTTACTTGTGATTTCCAAACTGTGTCTATCTAATTTATGTTATCACTGACCTAGGTTAAGTACAAATTACATATTCTATATTATGAGGTCAGTGTCTCCTCAGTTCCTTTCCTGGAAACACTGCTTACCTTGTTTTGGGGGCTAACAGTGCTATTTGGGACCCATAGACTACACTTTGCCATCTTCATTTTGGAATGTGACAGAATTTCTGTCTTCAGGATGGACTATAGATTTTAATGAAAATGATACAAATTAATTATCTAGAGACTGTTAGTCTAGGAATTTCTAATTTTAGCACTTTCTGAACACGAGTAGGGGGCATACTCCTCATGACAACTAAAATACCCTTTGAAAGACTGAGCTTTCAGAGGGTTAGAATAGAATACATAGCTCCTAAAATCCACTTAGTCTTTATGCACATTTAAGAAAGCTCAATTGTCAGAGTTCATTCTTGAGACCTTAAGTATTCAAATAAATAAAAAAAGTCAGCTGAACCAAGATGCATATTATTCTGCATGATTCAGAGCAGAAATATGTTTATTTTGTCTTCCATTACAGAGACAGCTGGTTCTGTGCCAATGGAACCTTCTCTGACTTCCAGAAGAGCTACACCTAAAAAGGGTGAGGAGGATTAGGCCTTGAAGGGATAGCTTTCCAGAGGTATTGTTTCTGTCAGAAAAACAAACAGAGGCTTAGAAGTTCAAGCAACAAGGGAGGAAACTACACATTTGTTTTAGCTGCAGAAACCTCTTATTTCTTTCAAAGAAACTGAGATGTGTTATGAAATTTTGCAAGGATTTTGGTCAATTTGTGACTTTGAAAGTTTTGAATGATGTGTTACACGACAAAGGGAAAAGGAGAAGGTCAAAGGAGATAAAAATTCCTAAGTCTCATTCTGACTTTGAAGAAAAAGACATACCTTGTGTGTACATTGGAAGCAAGGTGACATAATCAGAACAGCCAATTGAAAGTGATTTCAGTGAAATAGGGTACCTTGGAAATCAGATTGATACATATGACTTTTTCGTAAAAAATTCAGATAAAAGATTGTTATAGTCATCACCCTGACTTATTTTATAAGTATAGGAGAATAAAATTGCAATTAAAAGAATCCTGAGGAGGTGAAAAGCTATTACTAAATGAAACTGAAGTGCATTATTGTTTTTAGTAAATGAATGCTGATTAAATGCTTTCCAGATTATAAAAAAAGGGATTTTTTTCCTTCCCTTCCCTTCCTTATTTCAAAAAGAGGAGGCTCAGCAATGGTTAATAGAGAGTACAAAAATATTTAAGTTCCTTCTGTAAAGAACAAAAGATAAATGAAGCAAGAAAGAAACTTTAACTTAGCCATAGCAAATGCTCTTTGATTGTGACCAAGTTGCAGAGTATATGGAATGCTGAAGGTGCCTGGTTAAAGTTCCTGGGGCAAAGTCAGTTTGTATTTCTGTCCTGTGCCTGTAGCGGTGACCCAAGAGAAATGCAACATGTGAACTTATTCCCAAAGTCTTTTAGTAACTTAATAAATGCAAAGCATTGCATGCATCATGGAAACTGAAGAGCAGAGAGATTAGGGACCTGGCAAAAAGAATTATGAAATTGCATTCATTAAAAATCTATGGGAAAATATTTTTGTCACTCAGCAGACCAATAAAAATTTAAATTTTGTGTGAGAAAAATAGTTCAGACTTTTCTCTGTGTCCTATTATATGAAAAAAACCTGTTTCTACTGGTGAGTTGTTTCTTTCTATGTGTGATGATATAAAAATAATAATAAATTTGATTCAGCAATATTAAGGCCTTCTTTTTTCACCAATGAATGTGTTGATAGTACGATTTATCACTTTTTTTCGAAACAAGAGGCTATGTAAAATAAAGTAGTATCTATTACTTATTCAGCATGCCCTGAAACAAAAGGATTTAGCAGAATACCAGTACTGGAAATGGAAAGTCAGGAATGGAATCCACAAGGAGCGTGTCTAAGCATAAAAGTAAATATCTATAAACAATTAAAAGCAGTTCAATATTTTTTTCACAGACATTCCTGCTGCAAATCAAGACTGTTACAGACTTGAGATCTGAACATATGATTTTTAAACATGAAGTTTTCTCTTATTTCCGTAATGTAACAAGATGTGCTACTGTGCTCTTAAAATAACAATTTTTCATAATATTGCCTTCAAGAACACCCAATCAAAATTTTGTTGTTTGTATTTCATTATGAACTGAAAATTCAGGCTTAATTTCCCTGGGTTTTTGTTAGTATTAGCAGAAGTTTGAATGAATGATAGTTGTCATGGCATTTGTAGCTTATATGATGTACTTTTATGTTCAAGAGCTTACAAAAATAATTTGATTGTCACTGATGCTATGTACTGGTGTGAACCATCAACCAGAGTTCAGCCATGCATCCTAATGGGTCAATCAAAATGTCTCTTGACATTGCTGGAGCCAGAATTTCACATAATGTCTTTCAGATATGAGTAAAAATGTCACACAGGTAAAAAGAGATCTATACATTTCTTCTGTGACTTCATTAAGTTAACTCGAAGTACCTGAAATAAAAGCCAGATATCTAATTTTAGAACTACACACAAGGAGACAACAGTGCAGCTCTTGCTGAATGGTTTTACTGCAAATCGTGGAAGTAGCAACCTGTTTGTTATTTGTTTTAAATTAACAACGTCTCAATGAGCATAAATAGTCACACTACCATCAGGCTTTAATAGCTTGCTTACATGTATGATGGTCTGAAAACAAACCATTTATCTTCCTTAAAAATTAAATACATGCATTCTAAAATAAAAATAATTGAGCTTATTTCATATAAGGACTTTTATATAAACAAAATATTTTAAATAATTAATGGTTCTAATAAAAAAACATTCACTCATGAGAAAAGGATTGTCAAAGTATGGAATAACATAGAATTACAGAATGTCAAATTTAAATGGTGTGAATGCTTCTAGTGAAGAAATTGCAGTGTGGCTTGAATGAAGAGACCCAGGATCTGTCTCTAGTTCTGACAACTGTCTATCAAATGAAGAAAAAACAGCTTTCATTTTCCTTTTTTTCTTTTTTTTTCTTGCTTATGTAGATTATGACATCATAATAACAGATCTTTCTTACATTATCTGCACAACTATTCTGATTTGGCACCTCTAGATGATACTGTAACACTAAATTATATCAATGACAATAATTTTCAAGAATTAAAATAGTGCTACAGAAATAATTGTGCAGAAAGCTCTCCTTTGATAAAGAAAAAATAAATCAAATTTCCTTTTACTTTGAATTACTGACAAATGAAAGGAAGAAGAAAGCACTGTTGTTCAGTGAAAGGCAGAGGGAATGGGCACAAATTGAAATATGGAAAATTCTTTTTCAACCAAAGAAAAAACATTTTTTTACTGTGACTTGGGTACAACACTGGATCAGGCTTCCCAGAGAGGCTGTGGAGTCTCCATACTTAGGGGCATTCAATCTCCAACATGAATTATTTTTGAATAATTTTAGAATTATTTTAGCTATCCCTGCCTTAAGCAAGGCGTGTCCTTAGACGATTTCCAGAGATGTCTTCACACTTCAGCCATTCTTTTATTTTACTATTCTTTACTTGTTTTTACCTCAAAATGTAATCTGATTTTTGATTATTTTATTTTCTTAAATCGTAGTTTAATACACCTCAAGGTGGACATTAAAACTCTCAAAAAACCCAGCCTTGCTGTCTACAGATTTCAGGCACAAAGAGTGAATTATGTCTTTGTCTGAGATCTTCCATGGTGATTTATTTTGACATCTTATTCAGATTACAACAAGCATATGGTTTTACATTTAATTTCTTATCTGAACACAGGTGAATTCAGCTGCTGCTGAGAGAAACTTGTGATGCCTTTGTCTTTAGCAGCAAAAAGTCCTCTAGCATCTGACAGCTTCATCTGAGTTCCACTTGAAGTGGAGTTGACTTGAGTTGACTAAGAAGACTGCAGAACTTCAGACATTTCTTTACAAGGTCTTGCATGTAGCCATTTTGTCTACTGTTATTCTGGCAGTAAAATTAATGCATTTTTATAAATCTTTAAGCTGTATTTTAAAAACCACTGTTCTAGCAACTTCTGCCAACTTTACACCTACTCAGAGATTATCATGCATTACAAATCATTTAACTGACTGCATATGTGCATTTTTTGTCTTTTTCTGCTTTGAATGGGATCATTTGTGATTTTTCTTTAAACACAAACACTATAATTATTAATTTGTTTGTCTAATTTTGTAGAACTTGAAACAACAGTGATTCAAGAACCTTCTCAAAGAGAAGGGTGATATGCAGGAAGAATTATCCAGATTTCCTCATGTCACATTTGAGAGTTATTGTCAGTTTCTAAGCAGGAAATCCAGAGGTCTTGATTCAGAAGAAATAAAATACTGCAGTTTAGACATTAACTCAAGAATGAATTATTCACATAGCTCTGGCCAAGAGCTTTATTCATGCTGCAAAAATGGGACTTAATAAATTCTTTTATGTTATTTATTTTGTACTAATAAAAAAAGCTGTCAACCCTACCCATCCATTCTTTTTAGAACATCTAAGTCTTTTTAGAACTGACTTCAAGCCTGCCCAGTGCCTATCACCTGTGAATTTTGTTCGTACTAGAATTAAGTGCAGCAGTTAGCATACATTAGGCTCATTTGACAGGAGTGCTAACCCAACTTTAGCTACCCCTATAGGAAATGAAATTACATTTCTTAGAGGAACAGAGGAGATCCTTGAGTGTAAACAACTTGTCAGTCACTGTGAAAGTGGCAAAGAAGAGGAACAAATTGTGAGCATCAGTGATGGCAGAAGTCCATTTCAGAAGCTAATTGAATCTGAATGACTTGAATAAGAATTGTGCTTTTTTCTGCCAATTCTATAATTGGCAACATCCAAAGTCATTTGGGGAGGAATCTCGGGGGACCTCAGAACCCTATTTCTACCACTAACAGCTTTAGTACTACACAGAGCATGGTCATACTGCACTTAAGCACCTGAATTCTCCCCTGGACTCTCATCTCCACCACAGAACAGGTAACTTGTGTAATTTGTAAAAATTGCTTATACCTTTGATTAACTTGTTTCTGAGACCATTTAATCTCAGTACTGTCATTTGATCTGAAACTTTTATACAAAGTCACCTTCTGATAAATCATGATTCTCTGGTGAAGTTGGCATTTTTCTCTCTTTATAACTTGTCTTATCCTTTTCCCCTTGTCCCTGCCCTTGACCCTGGATAGCATTATCTAAGCACTGTAAAATTTAAATTCAGAAGGGACTCCAGAGTCTATGGTTTAAGTTGTGCAAGACCTAGGATTGTTTATTTTCTTAAGTCTATGCAAAATGAACATCATTATTTGAACTAATAAATGGAAAGGTTGAAGAATCACAAGAAAAACAGTAGTTCCCTGCCATGGGCTGAGTTTGATGGGCTACCACATCCACCCAGACCTCTCTTTTACTCCTCCTCAACAGGACAGGGAGATAAAGAGTTGTAAAGCCTGTAGGTTGAGTTAAAGTCACAGTATTCAGTCTTTATTACCAGTTCATCACCTGAGAGAGATTCATTTCTTATCACTGATGTGCCCATCCTGACTGGGCAGCTTACAGTGAATGAGCCTGAAACTGAGACTTGAAGCTTAACTCAGACTTGAAACCTAAATTTGGAGCTCCTTATGTAAATTGGGTAGTTCTTGATCCAAAGGATATATGACATCAGTTGCTATTCTTGGTTTTGCTTTATAGCAAAAACTGGCTTGGTAAGCTACTAGGAAGTCAGACAGGCTGCACAAAGTCCAGTCACCAAGTTTTGTTGTGGTAGCAAAAGTAGAACATGTTAAAAGTATTTTTCCATTTTTGGTGTCCATAGTAAAATGATTTTTTGCCCTTTACTTGAACAATTTGATAGAGATATGTGTTACCTTTTTTACGTTTTCTCTTGGCTTTCCCTAATTAAGAGTGGAAGATCAAATACAAGTACACAACATGCTATTTCTGTTCTTGAGATCCCTTTGTTAAAAGGCTGCCCGCCTTCACTGTGAAAAGACAGAGGTCTTTGATGCTTTTTTGCATCTTGCTTTTCTTTATCAGAGTGAAATATGTTGGGTAGATTGGTTGTTGCTGTGCTAATCATCACCAGTTGTTAATAATTGTCTCAATTACAGGTACAGCAGTTTGCTACTGTGCTCTAGGCCTCCAATCTGCTCTTCTGAAACAACTCAGTAACAAAAACTTTTTTCACACTTTTTTTTTGTGAGGAACTCATTTGAGGAGTTTTGTGAGGAACTCGTTTGAAAGGCTTTTTAAAATGCAAAATAAATGATCCTCTTCAATCTCTCCATTTTTTATTTTACTCAGGGAAGAAGTTTGGTAAGAAGTATGTTATAATAAGAACTGTGGTAAGAAGTTTTTTTTTTCACTCAGGGAAGAAGTATGGAAGTTATAGTAACTTGATAAGAAATGCCAATCACTGTGTGTCCTGATGGATATTTATGTTTCTTTACTTATTATTCCTTGTCTGCTTGTAGGGGATCTGACAGGAAATTTAAGCAACATTTAAAGCATTCATTTAGTCCACCTCCTCATCATACGGGACCATAGCAACACAGAAAATGTTAAACATAAATAAGGGAATGAAGCTTATAAATCAACAGATAAATTAATAGAAGAAAGAAGCAGATAGATTCATATACTAATAAATCCTTCAAGAACTCTGATGGAAAAATTTATCTTTCATTCTTATTTCTTCTAGCCAGCCAATGAAAGAAAACATTATCTGTTCTCTGTGCAGGGCAGAGATGCTAATAGCTGGTTTTATCTAGGTAATATACAACACAATATATCCACACTGTCTGATCTAGCAGTTCTGGATATGTTGCTGGCCAGTAACATCCCAATCCAATTGATGAGTAAAAACAGATGCTTGTTAAATTTACACTACCACCCTTCCTGTCACACTATACTGCCTGCTTCTGTAAAGCTTAACTTGGAGGTCTTCATAGCTTTGGGTAGTTGTGAAGAGTATTATTGGGTAGATTTATCTCAAAGTTTTGACTTAATATCTAAACCTTTCACAGTTGCCAAAGTTTTAAATTTCCAGATTTTTTTCTTGTCATTAATAATCATATTCTTAAGTGTACAGCTAAGTCTTTGTTGCTGTTTTTCCCCATATGGAATACATTCTAGAGGATTCCTAGATAAAATGCAGTGCTAATTTTCATTTACTTATTTTTTTTTTTATATCTGGCAAAAGGTACAAATGGTGTGTTGAAAATGCCTTTAAAATCAGAGCTTTTGAAATACCAGATTCACTGGGAGCAAGATACTATACAATGAGCAAAAGAAAGAAGCTATTTCAACAAATTTATGAAGACCTTAAATGTCGAAGGGGCTCTATTATTTGTAGCAGTGGAGAAGGAGGGAGGGAAGAAACAGATGCACAAATAAAACTCCACAAGCCAAGAAACCACAAGGTGTATAAATAGCAGACATAAAAAGAGCATTTGTATAGGTGTAAAGTAAAGGGAAATATGAAATGAAATTTATACTAGAGTGACTGCCTTAATCTTAGCTTTGCAGTTGATGATATTTTTGCTGTGTTTTGTCTACTAGATGTAGTTTAAAAACTGAGTATCACTCAAGGACTGTTCTGCTGTTCAGTTAACTGAATGCCAGACTTTTCTTTCAGTGATCCTGACAACACTAAACAGAACGAGAAGCAGACCAGAACTACAGCTGTCAGTGAAGACAGGATAAAAAATCCCCCAGTTCAAATGAAGAATGGTCTTTTCTCTATTTCTTGCTGAAAACAGCACACAGTGACTGATAGAGCAGAGAGGGAAGCCAACATCAACTAGTCCAAGTTTTTTAGGATATTAGAGTGGAAAGTCTTACTTTAAAAAAAAAAAAAATTACAATAGCAAGAAATTCAGTCTAGGATCTAAAACTCTTCGATCCCAGTGTAACTAATCAAAAAGAATGTCAAAGAACATATGGTCATGAAAGAACAGGGAGGTAAAAAAGAAAATCCAAGAAGCTGCACTAACTGCCCCTTCATAACAGTTTTCAGTAAGTGTCTGATAAATTCTCTCAGAAAGGTAGATAAAGGGTAAGATGGTGACTTGGAATGAAGGATCACAAAGAATTTGACTTGATACGGTGACTTCTTTTCCTTTTATGATATTACAAGTTGCAGAAGTGCTGAAAATTTCCCTTGGAAAACACAAGGGTGACAGGAAGGGAAGCCAGATTTCTGCTACTTTGTATATAAGTGTTTTCCATGGGTATAATTCCTCTAAATTCCTTTTACTGACTTCTGTATTAAGAACTAATGATTGACGTTTTTCTATGCCCTTCCATTAAGTTAATTATTAAAGAATATAATTTTGAAAAAAAAGAAAAACTTCTACTTTTTTAAAAACAATGTTTTCTTATGTCTTATGAATTGGAAAGAAAAATGAGACAAGACTAAAAAATATTTCTGAATAATAAATAACATTATGTGAAATGTATTAGACTAGTAATATTAAATTATTTTTTTTATTACCACCACTTATCGTATACAGAATCTATTTTAGTAGTCACATATCATTTTCTCTTTTTTATTAGTTTGCATAATGATGTTTATTCTTTAACATCATAATCATACATTCCTCATAATTCAATCTTATTGTATTGTGAGTTTTATATGGGGAATATTAGATTACTGTGCAATTTATCTTTTCTGCTTTTCCTTCTCAAAGTAATTTTCCACTCTTCTCCTTATCATTCTTTCTCCCCTGATCATCCATATTTGTATTAATTCTCCTTTTTCTCCAGAAGTATTTTTTGATGGAGGAAGCATTGAATAATAAAGTAGTGACAGTCTGCAGCAAGTGTATCCTTACAAAAATTTTTTTAAAAAACACTCATCCCTCAAAAACACTACTTCTCTGTCCAAAACTCTTCTCTGGAACAGTCCTTTCAATAAAGTTTCCTGCTTTTAAATTCAATAAGTAAATGCTTGAAAAACATAAAAAATGGCGATCTTATTTAAAAAAAAATATTTTTAATGATTCTGAAAATTGGTTTTATACACTTTCTTAAGGCAAAAGACAATTAATTAAGCAAACAATTTAAAAATTCTCAAAAAATACTATATTTTGCACATGAACAGTTCTTAAAAATTTTAATTTATGACATTTAGTAATCTGTGGGGTTTTTTATCTTAATTCAGGAATTCCTTCCAAAATCTCCAGAAATCTAAGCTGTAAAAATTATTCACACCTGAGTATATTAGTATATAATAAAACCCTTCCTATACGTAATCATTTATTCATCACTCACAGATTTCAAGGGGCTGGTAGAGCATCCATTAGGAGGGAGTGAGAAGGGAAAAGACCACACACATTTACTTTTCTCTTATACACCTCTGTAGGTATCTTCTGCTGGTAAACAATATTTCAGACAAGACAGGTCTTTGATCTTATTCAATAAAGTTATGATTATCAACTTAGGCTCTTGTTTTTGGATAAATACCAGGGGTCTGAGCAAGACAAAATACAAAATTTATTTGTCTTGGATCAGAGCATGAAAAACTACCCACAGTCTTTGTCCCGGGTGTTACCCACTATGTACCCTTAAAATTAAAAAAAAAAAAAAAAATTTCTACAGGAATATAATTTCCATTCACTATCATTTTACCTTGGATTCCTTCAGGATTTTCATCATACCTATAAAATGAGACCTTCACATGCTTTCCCATCTCTTTAGCTTATTAACATAAACTGAAGAGGGAAGGAAGGTCTCCCATGGAAAGCTCATAAAAGAACATCTTAGTTTAATTTATCCAGTGTAGTATCTCCATTTGAACTGATTTTGGTTCTTTGCTCAGTCTCTGGTAGCTTTGCTGCAGAGCTCACTGGGCCAGCTGGCTCAGCTGAGCAGAAAGAAGGCTCAGCAAAGGTGGCCATATCACACACAGGCCATAAGAGTGGGATATGGCAATGTGCTGGTCCCTGATTCAATGTGCTGGTTTTGGCAAAAAAGTGGTGCTTTAGTTTCTTCTGAGCATTGCCTGGAAAGCATCAAGAGTTTTTCTGCTTCTCACCCCACCCCACCGGTGAGTAGGCTGGAGGTGCACAAGAAATTAGGAGGGGACACAGCCAGGACAGATGACCCCAAGAGAGCAGAGGGATGTCACAGACCTTGTGATGTCATCCTCAGCACATAAAGCTGGCAGAAAAAGAAGGAAGAGTGTAGTGATGGTGTTTGCCTTCCCAGGTATCCATTACACATCATGGAGCCCAGCTGTCCTGGAGGTATCAGTACACGTCTGCCAGTGAGAAGTAGTGAATTAATTCCTTGTTTTGCTTTGCTTGAGCATGTGGCTTTTTGTTTACCTATGCAACTGTCTTGATCTCAACCTGTAAGTCTTCTCATTTTTACTTTCCCAGTTTTTTCCTCCAGCCCACCAGGGGAGAGTGATCCACTGGCTGTGTGAGGCATAGTTGAGAGCTGTGATTAAACCACAGCACATACAAATGTACTGGTCCCTCATCTGCTCCTAAACTTCCTTGTCTAGGTAATTATTTCCTTCATACCATACTAAAAACTTGATTTTACCTGGTACACAACCACTCATTTTCACTGGTGTGAATACACCCTGTGGAAACTTACTTTCTACCTTTACCTCCCAAGGCAGTCTTTCCTTTTACATTTCACTGATAAATAGAATAGCTGTGCTTGTGATTCCTTGTTCCCTTATTTCATTGGATTTTTTTCCTAATAACACGAAAATTGTTTTCTGAAACTACACAGACTGCTTGAAAGCTTGGTCCTAGGCACTTCATTAAAAAAGCCAATTTTGTCTTGTACTTCAAAAATTAGTAAGATTCTCAGTCATAGCTGAAGTTGTGTGAAAGTGGAATCTTTTGGCTTTTGTGAGATGTATTCAGCCTTGAAGAATCAAGGTCTGAATTCTTTTCATCCTCAAGAGTACTTCAAAACAGAGTAGTGAATGTGCATCACAGTTCAAGTACCCTGATTATTAAAAAAGAACAATCAAATAAGCATAACATTACAATCAATTTAAATTATTTTTTCTGTCTGGGGTATGTGGAAGGAGGGAAATTACCTTTTTTTAATCAATTTTTGGCATAATTTTAAGCCTTACTGTGTTTCTTTTGATGAGAAAAGTGAGAAAAAAATAGGGAAGGAGAAAAAACTAAGTGAAAAAAAAATACGGAATAGAAAAAAAAAGACCTATATTATTTTAAAACAATATCTATGTTGCACTTTGTTTATTTTTTAAATCTCCATTAGTTGTTGGTACAGTGAATAAAAGGACATCAGCAAACTGATCATTAAGGAATACATATAAGAAACATGATGTAATCAGTGCCCTCTTTGCTCAGACATTCCTAGTTAAAGATAGGATTCAAGGATCCACTAGCAGTGGATCAGCCAGGGATTTATAGAAAGAATTCAATGCCAATAAAGCTGTGGCACCCTAGAAGTTGCATCCGAGGATGTTGAGAGACCTAACTAATGTCACTCTGTCATCTTCAGCAGGGAGATTGGGGAAGAACCTTAAATACTGAAGAAAATCACCTGTCACACCCATCTTCAAAAGGTGACAACCCAGAAAACTAAAGGCCAGTTCCACCCCCTTGCCATGGACAGGGACACCTTACACTACACTATGTTGCTCAAACCCCCTTCCAACCTGGCTTTGAAAATAAAGGAGTGAATCCTTTTGAAATAGATTTCTAGGCAGATAAAAAGACAGCAGTTTGTAACAAGTTTGTAACCAGTGCTGTGAATTTACCATGGATAAGTCATGCCTGACGAACCAGGTTGCTCTCTCTGGATTTGTAGCTGAGGGAGGAGTGGTGGATGTTATTTATTTTGAGTTTTAGAAGGGTTTTTGACATTCTGTCTCAAAATGTTCTGCTATTCAAGTTCGCATGTTATCATGCTTGTGTCCAGGCAACTGGATTGATGAAACATTGGTTTGGTGCTAAGCCAAGAGAACAGTTCTTAAGGGATCTAGATGATAGAAGGAGTATCATAGATGTCTATCTTGAGACCTTTTCTGTTTTACCACCACATCCTGGAGGAAGAGATGAGGTGAACTCACATCAGCAGCAGATGATACCAAACTGGGAGGAACCAGCTGAAACAAAAACCAGCTCTCAAAAGTAGGGAGCTACCCCTTAGTAAGACCTCACAGGCTGGAGGAATGAATCAACAAGAACCTAATGAAATTCAACAAAGGCAAATGCAAAGCCCTACATCAGGGAAGGAAGAATTTTTCCTGAGGCTAACAGTATCCTGAGTTGTATCAGTAGGAGTGTAGCCAGCAGGTCAAGGGAGGTTCCATTCCCTTCTGCTTAGCAGTGGTGAAGCCACACCTGGAGTACTGTGTCCATTTCTCTCTGGTCTCTCCATACAAGAGAGATATGTAGAGACTTCATCAAAAGTCTTTAAAAAACAAAGAAACAAAAGTTGGAGTCTGGAGCATCTCACATAAGAAAAAAGACTGTTAACAGAATTCAGTTTCTTCTCTGACATAACTCATTGTATTTGGTTTCCATGGTAAATTTTTGAATCAGAGGAGTGCAGAGGTGGCTTCTGTGAGAAAATATCAGGAGCTCTCACCATGTCAGAGTCAGCTCCAGCCAGTTCCAATGGACCCAAAGCTGCCAAAGCTGAGCCCGCCACTGACATTGGTCAGTGCCCCTGTAGTAAGAACTTAAGAAATGGTGCAAAATGCAGTTCATTAACTGTGAAAGAGTAGGGAGAAAATGTGGAAGAAACAGTCCTGCAGACACCAAGGTCAGTAGAGGAGGTGGAGGAGGTGCTACAAGTACTGGAGCAGAGATTCCCCTGCAACACTTGGAGAAGACCGTGCTGTCTTGGAGAAGGCTGTCCCCTGCAACCCATGAAGGTCCATGGCAGAGCAGATCTTGACCTTCATCCCCTGGAGGACGCCACACTGGAGCAGGTGGATGGTCCTGGAAGGAAGCTGCATCCTGTAGAGAGCCCACATTGGAGCAGAATCTGTGGCCTGTCAAGAGGAGCCCAGGCACAACCAGGTTCCTATCAGGACCTATGGAGTCTGGGGGACCCACACTGGAGAATTCCCTCTGCGAAGGACTGTACCCTGTGGAGAGGAACATTGCTAGAGCAGGGGAACAGCATGAGGAGTAAGGATTGGTAAAGATAGAGTGTTACAAACTGACCCCAAACCCATTCCCTGTCCCCCTGTGCCACTTAGATGGGAGGGGGTAGAAGACCTGGGAATCATAGAATCATAGAATCACAGAATCATAGAATCATAGAATCATAGAATCATAGAATTGGCTGGGTTGGAAGGGACCTCAGAGATCATCAAGTCCAATCCTTGATCCACTACCGCTGCAGTTGTCAGACCATGGCAGTGAGCACCACATCCAGGCTCTTTTTAAATATCTCCAGGGACGGAGAATCCACTACTTCCCATTCCAATGCTTGATCACCCTCTCAGTAAAGAAATTCTTTCTAATGTCCAACCTAAACCTCCCCCGGCACAACTTGAGACCGTGCCCTCTTGTCTTGCTGAAGGTTGCCTGGGAAAAGAGCCCAACGCCCCCCTGGCTCCAACCTCCTTTCAGGGAGTTGTAGAGAGTGATGAGGTCTCCCCTGAGCCTCCTCTTCTCCAGGCTGAACAGCCCCAGCTCCCTCAGCCTCTCCTCATAGGATCTGTGCTCAAGTCCCTTCACCAGCCCAGTTGCCCTCCTTTGGACCTGCTCCAGGACCTCGATATCCTTCCTAAACTGAGGGGCCCAGAACTGGACACAGGACTCGAGGTGTGGCCTCACCAGGGCTGAGTACAGAATGAAGGAGTAAAGCTGAGTCTGTGAGGAAGGGGAGGGTTCCAGAAAGGTGATTTTAGGTTTTTTTATTGTCTTAATGTCCTACATTGTTTTAAAGTGGTAATAAATTAAATTAATCTTCCCAAGTCTGTATTGCCTGTTACAGTAACTGTTGAGTGATCTTCCTGCCATGTCTTTTCCCTCTGTTCTGTTCAGTAGGATGAGTGAGATAGCAGCTGGGTGGTCATCTGGCAGCCAGCCAAAGTCAAAACCCACTCATGCTGTGGTACCTCCCAATTCAAATTGTTGACCTTTTCACTAACCAGGAATATTTAACATCAACCATCTTCTCTATTTACAAGGATACTGTTAGATTCTTTCAGCTGTCAGTGGAGTAACAGATAAAGAAAAGACAAATGTTTAATTGTAATAAGTATACATCCATGTGGATAATACTCAACACCTGCTATTTTACTTCCAAAAAAGTTGTCCCCATTACTTTAAGTAAGAAGGAATTTTTCTTGTGTAGATATAATCAGATAACGCTGCTATTGTTGTCATTGTTTTCCACACTTGAAACAGCAAAATAATAATCGTAATTGTGAAATAGCAAAGGGAATATTTTCATTAACAGACCAGGGTGTCACAGGATAGAGGTTATTGGCAGAACATACAGAGTTTGGCAGCTACTTTGTTTAATTGGCTTTGCTGCTTCATTTCCGTAGTGTTTACATCTCCCATTGCTTTTTGGCGGGAAATGAACAGCATATTGAGATGAATTTCTGGCTGATCTAAATAGGTGTGACTTGAGTGTAATCAGTAATGATTTGATCCATGAGTTACAGGCCTGGCCTTCTTTAATCTAGTTTGCTCTTTATTTTTCATGGTAGAAAAGCTTCCAATTTCCAATTGCTTATTTTCTCTTCAAGGTCTGGTTCTGAACTACAGCTCATCAGCTCACATATGAATGTTCCACAATAATCATAAAGCAAAGTTAATTCCCAGACTCTCCTAGTCAGCACAGTAACACACTCAGACAAGCACAACTGAGAAATTGAGGTACCCAGACAAATTTTGTCTAAAAAGGAAAAGCCCAGTCACATTCCCAGTACAGAGAATATTTCTGTGGATATTTTCATGGACAGTTTGCATGTCTACCTTTCCTTCAGTGAAATGGCTCAATGAAATGGTCATCACACACTAGAAAATAACAAGATAACTTTTCCATTTCAAATATCCCAATAGCAAAAGTTTTCAAAATTCAGTAGGAAAAACAGCATGTACCTCAGACATTCACCAGCATTTATTAATTCACCTCTATAATCTGACTGGGGATAACCAGCATTTTAGTTTATCGAAGCCAAGCTCTACTGATTTATCTCCTTCAATAACAGTGCCTTCTAATACAAAGGCTTCTTTCCTGCTTCCCAGTGCTTTCCTTCTCACTATGTTCATGGATAATAATATTGCCCCTTTTGACAGACAAAACAATTATTTTGATATGAAATATAGGTAAGCAAGTACCTCTCATTGTACTTCCTCTACCAGCTTTTATATCCACAATATCCTTTTTCAGCTCAATTATTTTTGCAAGTCGAGAATAATCAGAATGATACACACCATTCTGAATAAGCTTTCATCCTTGCCTAGCACAATGGCACAAGAAGTTTCCTACAGAATTCAGTTGGTAACACAGTCTGCTTTAATGTATGTGTTCAGTTTGGCTGACCCAAGTTTCCCACTATTTGTCCTCTGCAAATTGTAGTGATTTCTATTTATTTTATTATTCTTTAGTTGTCTGACTTTACAGTTGAATGACCAGGGTTCTTTTTATATTGATTGTTTCTGTTCCTAAATTGATCTATTTTGCAAGTAAGACATTTTAGCCCTTCTGTTTGCTGACAGTTCATAGGTTTGTACCACCACCGTATCTCATAAATTGCCATCAATACCAGCTTCAATATTAATGATAGATATTGCTACAGAAACCTAATCCAATGAGTTATACATCAGACACCCACTGATACTGTATCTATTGCCAGTAGAAATCCCAATATAAGCCTTCCCACAGCTTTTGTCCAGATTCTCTTTAATTTATGAAATCCTTACACTTTTCTCAAAATATCACATCAAGAAAGAAGTTACCTATTGTGACTCCCTGTGACTGATATTTTTAAGGAACATAACAAACATGTCACAACTAGTTTTAGAGTCATACTTCCTAGTGTATCCTATTCTTGTGATCTCATCATAGCAGTTTTCACACACTTTATCAGCAGCTCATATTCTGTCATTGTGTTGTCCATGTTTCTTGCTTTGGTGAACAAATATTTTACTTGTGTCTTACTGATTTCATCCATTTTCCTAGCTTGATAACATGCAATAATTTAATTGTATGCACTGCTTGCTCGGCAGATGTCTCGCATACGTTACTTTTCTGTCATCTTTTCTCTTCATTCATGCTGTTCTTTTATATGCAATTTTCACATATTGAAACCATCAGGCAGAGACTTCCAGCCTTCTTTTCGTTTTCTCTTGAACAAACACGCTTGTCCATTGTGATCATTTTCTGGTTTACTTTACCTCTTTATGTAAAAAGCCTTCAATGGGCAGGTTTTCCAAACTCGAACCACACCATAATCTTATGTGTTCCTTTTTTGGAAACAAAAGGCAACAGAAAATCAACCTATAATGGAAAATCATTCTTTAGTCAAGAATACAGTTTTATAATCAGCAGTCTTAGGCACTGAAGGAGAGTTTGAAAATTTCACTTTTTCATGGCTTTTACCAAGTATTTATCACTCCCTGCTAATACAAATGTGAGAGAGGATACTTTCCAAACCAGTCTAGCACAGCACTCTGTATTAAAAGAATCCTTCCTGCCCTCTCCTCCAAAAGAATCAAAATTATTTTACTTCATTGGCTTACAATCAGCATTTGTTGCAACACTATTTAAAGAAAGCAACTACAGGGGAAGATAATAGTTAACTGGATGCAGAGAAAATGCTCTTAAACCAACATTTCTACTGAAATTAATACAAACTACACCATTCCCCTGAGGAAATGCTCTGGAGGCAAACACGTTCTGTGCACAAATTACTCTTTTCCAGATCAAACCAAATGAGAAAACCACAATTTATCATGTGCTTAAGATGGGATTTTCTACTGAACTAGGCTCAATTATACTGTATATAAATGATATGTACCATATTTTTATCCTACAGGATGATAAACATTCTTTGGGATACAAGTTTCTAGCACACAATATTAACTTTTTAAAAGATACCATTTGCCTGTAGGTTACAGACTTATTCTTGATCATTTCTTATAGCAATGGTATTTAGAGATAACATTTAGAACAGGTAACTTTTTGAGTTCTGGGGTTCTCAGAACAAGCAAGAAATGGACCTTTTAGAGAGGGGTCCAGAGGAGGGTCACTAAGATGGTCACAGGGCTGGAGCATCACTCCTGTGAGAGAACTGGAATTGTTTGGCCTGGAAAGGGCTGCAGGGAGACTTTGCAGCCTTTCAATAATAAAAGGGGTTTAGAAGAAAGATGGAGTGCTTTTACCAAGGCCTGTAGTGACAGGAGAAGGGGCAATGGTTAGACTGGACATAATTTATTCTGATAAGGGTGGTTAAACACTAGATTAGGTTGCCTGGAGAAGTTCTGGATGCTCCATCATTGGAAGTGTTCAAATTTAGGATCCACAGGGCTCTGACCAATGTCATCTATGGAAAGACGTTCATGCCCATGGCAGAGGAGGGGGACAAAATGATCTTCAAAGGTCCCTTCCATTTTATAGGTTAATGATTTTTATAACTGGTTTTTTAGTTGTTGTTGTTGTTTGTTTGTTTGTTTGTTTTTTAACAATGCATTGCACAAATAAAAGACAATTTCTCGGTAAATTTACAACAGACAAAAATCCTACTTTTCTTGGTTTCATCACTCCTAGTGTTTTATAATAATACTTCTAAGCTGTTTCAGGGATTTCCCCTTCCAGAAGCTGAACCACTGACCTAAGGTCACTTTGGAGAGGGGGAATGTTTAAGCAGGGGCATATTAAACAGAACATGGATATGCTAAACATATTCTTTTCTTTTTCTTGAAGAGTGAAAAAAATACCAGACTGACATTTGCCATGTTTTTCACACTTCCTGCTTTATCTCCTTAGGCTACATTTGTCATATTTATCTTTGTGGAACAAAACTCACATCCCAGCTCATTAGCCTCTAAGTGGATATCTGTTGCTTTAATGGTTTCCAGTACAGTAGTTTTAAAGATTTTGTAGAAATATTGTGTGACTTGGCTGAACAAAACACTTGCCTAAAGTTGTCAGTGTGTCCTTGATGGACAAACTTTTTATTGCTGGAAGGAATTATGGCAATGTGTGCAAACAAATTTCCTTGTGTTATAATGGGTTAGCTGATAGCAGTGTAATCCTTCATGATGTCTTTTATTTTATTTTTTTTAATGTTTTTTACCCCTACAGACTACTTTTGATGACAAATAGATTAAGAACATCTTATGGTTTTGTTTGGGTTTTATGTTTGGTTTTGTATTTCTATTAGTGTGAAACAGCATTAGTAACAGCTCAGTAAATTTTGAGGCTGAGAAAGGAAACAGAAGGATGGATGCTTCCCAAGCAATGCCTTTGCCCCATGGTGTCTCCAATTAGTCTTTGCTCCAATTAGTGTCCCTCATGACAGCAGTCCTTAGACTCTAGAAGACAGCAGTGTCACAACAGCTTTGAGTTAGGGTCCATGACAGTCTCTGGGCATAAGAAATTTTCAGGCCAGTTTTCCATTTCCTCAGAGCATGGTTTGGAGAGGGAAGTTTGTAATGTGTGATTTACAGAAAGTTGAGCAATACACATGATAACTTATGGCAAGTATCTTTATATCTCAGAGAATACTTAATGTGCTGCTCTGACGACAAAAGAGATCGTGCACATTGGTAAATGATTTATAACATATTTTATCTTGCCAGTTACATTTGTATTCAATGTGCAACTTACCAAACCAAAATATAACAATTTGATAGCTAGCTAAATTGGAATAAGTTAGCAACTGTGGCAGTTTGTGACTTCCTTAAGACACTACTGTGTTCTTTTTTTTGTATTATTTGTCCTAAGTAAAGTACAAACAGCAAAACTTTCCTTGTGCAAACACAGGGAAACAAAAATTTAAGAAGACATGAGGAGCATATTGCTTTACAAAGTACATTTTGAAGTACTCTACACAAAGTGCTTCTCTAATTTTTTACTCTATTTTCTTTCTTTCTTTCTCTCTTTCTTTCTTTCTTCCTTCCTTTCTTTCTTTCTTTCTTTCTTTCTTTCTTTCTTTCTTTCTTTCTTTCTTTCTTTCTTTCTTTCTTTCTTTCTTTCTTTCTTTCTTTCTTTCTTTCTTTCTTTCTTTCTTTCTTTCTGTCTTTCTTTCTTTCTTTCTTTCTTTCTTTCTGTCTTTCTTTCTTTTTCTTTCTTTCTTTCTTTCTTTCTTTCTTTCTTTCTTTCTTTCTTTCTTTCTTTCTTTCTTTCTTTCTTTCTTTCTTTCTTTCTTTCTTTCTTTCTTTCTTTCTTTCTTTCTTTCTTTCTTTCTTTCTTTCTTTCTTTCTTTCCTTCTCTCTTTCTCTCTTTCTCTCTTTCTCTTTATGTCTTTGTCTTTGTCTTTGTCTTTGTCTTTGTCTTTGTCTTTGTCTTTGTCTTTGTCTTCCTTCCTTCCTTCCTTCCTTCCTTCCTTCCTTCCTTCCTTCCGTTTTTCATTCTTTAACACTCTTAGTTTTCTTGAATCTGACACCTATCTGGAACAGCAACGAATATCAGATAAACTGAATCAAACAGCAACTGCCTCAAAAATTCCCCTTTTTTTGTCTTAGTCAGACTTGCCTTGTTTGCCATTTTGGAACCATCAGTAAGAGCAGAGAGCTGAAATGTCTTTGTCTGTGTACAATGAAATTATGATAGAACTAAAAATTAATTAATTTTGAATTATTAAATTAATTAATTATTTTAAAATTGAAATTAAAGAAAAATCTCACTGCCATAAGGAATTTTTTTGTCTAAAGTAAATAAAACAAGCTAGGAATGGATTAGGAGAAGGGTGGCTCACTAGTCAGAGGTAGATAAAACATTCTCTGAAACCAACACTGAAGTGTGCAGAAAACAAAACAATGTCTCCTGTACTTGTTAACAGACACAGTACTGGAGCTACATACAGAGGCAGTACACATTTTTTTTTAGGTAGGAGGAGATAAATATTTTAAATTTGAACAGATCACATCCAAGTGACCTACTTCAACTCTATCACTTCTGTGTAATACATTCAAAGAACATAAAATGAAGTCTGTAATCTTTTAGCAGCAACACTTCTTGTATTGTGGTAGGACTGAGTAATTCTACCACAGAAACAAAAGCTTATTAAACTGGGCACTGTAAAAGCTCCACAAAAAATGCAATCTCACCTTGCAGAAATTATAATAGACTAAGGAATATGATTACAGAGGGTTGGTTGCACAGAACAAAATAAAATAGTGAATAAGAAATATGAATATATATGAATATGAGCTAAATCTCCCATAATGGATTGCAGCCTGAGCATATTTTGCCTTCAGGTATAAAGCTATTATATGCAACAAATGGAATGTTTATCTTCCTGCACATGAGATAGTATCCTTGCTATATATTCAATTAAACTTTTTCAGTTTCCTTCTCTTCTCTTCTCTTCTCTTCTCTTCTCTTCTCTTCTCTTCTCTTCTCTTCTCTTCTCTTCTCTTCTCTTCTCTTCTCTTCTCTTCTCTTCTCTTCTCTTCTCTTCTCTCCTCTCCTCTCCTCTCCTCTCCTCTCCTCTCCTCTCCTCTCCTCTCCTCTCCTATTCTATTCTATTCTATTCTATTCTATTCTATTCTATTCTATTCTATTCTATTCTATTCTATTCTATTCTATTCTATTCTATTCTATTCTATTCCATTCCATTCCATTCCATTCTATTCCATTCTATTCTATTCTCTCAGCTGTTAATTTTTCTCTCAACCAACATGAGAGAGAAGGATCTGAAATGTTATGACTTATTTTGCTTTGCATTTTCTTTTTCTTCTGAAGCATGTCACTAGATATTGTTAGAGAATGTACTTAGAGGGAGAAGTGGCAACGTTATGACAGTTCCAAGTTTCTGAAGTGAATTACTTTGCAGATTTTGACTGCCCTCCAAAAACATTCCATTTTTCTCTCATTTGCTCTTCTGTACCTGCAGACAGCTCCGTTGTGCCAAGGGGCTAAAACTGTCAGCCAGATTCTTCATCTGAAATATTTAGATAATATTTTTTTCTTAAGTATCCTAAGCCAAGTACTGGAACACTTTGAAGGGAACGTTCAAGACCTTGACATTTATTCCTTTTCCAGCAAGACACATCACACAGAAGGAAGTTGCCTGTGTGGTTGTGGAGATGTACTGTGGTAGCATGTCCCATCTAGAATTTTTTAAGTATTTTAATCCTGGTGCCCTGACAGGCCAAATTGCCAAGGTACAATTGAGAGATGAGGAAGACCCATCATCTAGTAGGATGTGACACAGACTTTTTCTTGGAGCTGACATTATCTGTACTTGAGTTGATGTGGATGTGAGGAATCCATATCCACCAAGAACAAAACTTGCTGTTATTATGAACTTAAAAAAATTGCAAAATAAGGAAAATATTAAAAGTAAAAGTAATTCTAAATTTTTTTTTTCTTGTGATTTTTAAACTCTTAGGGTTCAGTTATTATGGAAAAAATAACAAAAACTAGCAGGACTAATTCTCTATTTTTGATTAAATCCTGTCTGACTCAGAGAAATTAGTATTTTTCAGGTAGAATGTGAAGACAAAAATGAGACGTGTAAAGAACCAGTGAAATGATTCCTCCTCTGCTCAACTTTACTAATGTCACTTTGAATATTCCCATCAGATCTGATACAGAATCAACACACAAGAGAGAAAAAAATTGTAACTCTGGCAAAGCTTGAGATAAGAAACAGGTTTCTAGATTACAAAGTCTAAAATTTTTCCTCTCTCAACCTCCAAACAAGAGGATTTTATGACATTAAAATCAGTTTTGATTCTGCTAAATCAAAATTAATCCATTTCACTAATAGCTGTTAATTTACACTATATATATGTAAATAACAAGACAGTGGAGATGATAACCAAAGCAGAACTAAACTTCTATAATTTTATTATTCTAATCATCTACATATTAATGTGCGTAGACATTTCTACATACCATAATTTTTGGATGATGATTTCTGACATGTTTTTTTCTTTCCAAACAAATGTTCACCATCACATTTAGAAAACTCAGAACATCCTATTCATTAGTAAAAAAGATTCATCACTCATGAAAATGTAAACCTCTCACATCTTTCCAAATGAAGAAGTGAAAACTAGAGGAGTTGATCATTTGCTCTTAAAGTCTACCCAGAGAAGCTGACTATGCAACTGAGATGAGAATTTAGTTTTCAGTGATGGTGAATTTTTTTTTTTCATAAGCTTGTAATTGAGTACTATTTTCTAAAAATTTTAGCTTTTTCTCATTGAGTCTTTTATAAGGAGGGCAAAAATGCAGGTCAGTTGAAATTGCCATTCAATATAAATTGTGAGAATTGTCATTTTCCTGTCAAAAAAAGGACAAAAAATACCCCATTTGAACCATGGCAGTGTTGCTGGTGTGCTCAGTTTTCTTCTGGGAGAGACATTCTCGAGAGATAAGGTGTGCATCACTTTATCTTCTCTGACACTGAAAAAAAATGGCCTATAAAGTAGTAGCTCTGCATCACATTTACACTTCTACTGGGAGCAAAAGTAGAAAGCCAGATATATATTACATCAGCCCAAGGACAAATTTAATAGGAGAAGGAAGGGAGTTACTAAAAGATTATAATCTACCCACACATTTAGGTCTTTCTAAAGTAGTGCTGCACTTCATCTCCAGATTTTCAAACCCTCCCAACTGGAGGTAGGGAACTGAGGAGGAATGCAACGAACAGAACACAGTTTAATAGATTGAAAAAGAGAAAAATTAGTCCCCATTTTCACCTCTAAATTTGGACAATATTTTTCAACATTTTCAGTTGTTGAACCTCTAAACATATTGAAAAAAATTCAAAACACTTTTAGAAGTATTTGAGCATATTCCCTAACACTGTTCTTTGCCAAGTGCCATATCTTCACTTAATACTATTTTCTCTAGCTTTTTAATTATCAGACTCTCAGACAGCTACACAGATATTCATGAACCCTGCCCACCCATCATGATCATAATGTCCCTTTTTATGTCTTGCATTATTTCAAAGAAGTCTCCAAACAGACTTGGTCAATTCAATATGTTTTCATTGCAAACAACAACCTGGTGGTTGGCAGCTTGCTTTGAAGTACTGTAAACCAGGTGCCATGTAAAAATGTCAGAAAATGAGTATACTCTTTGACCCAGTACTCAACTTCCACACAAGTTTTACAGTGAGTGTTTTAAATTAAATTGCTCCTAATTATAGTTTATATAGTCAAGTGATATACATCTCTCCAAAAAAAGGTCAAACATGGTAGTGTGAGATCATTTGCATCTACTGTCTACATCTTGGGACAAGCAGGTCCTTAAAAAGCTATTTTCCAGAGAAGATGAAGACAGTATTCTGCTATGCCTCCCCAGTATTTTTCACAGGAGGTTTTTTTTTCTGACAGAATTTAAGATACATAAAAGAATCAATGCAAGTTTGGTACCATCTTTATAAAAGACAATCCTTCAACTGAAAAATCCTCCCACCAAAACCAACCTACATGATGAAAAACAAAACCAATAGTCTGCAAGAAAGCATGTCTCATGAGACAAAGTTAATGCAAAGTTTTCAGTTTCAAGACAGTGAAGCTTTGGAGTCCTGTACTGTCAAAGTATGAACTATAAAAGGTCCGATTGTGAATCCTTTATCATATAGTGTTCACTTGCTATGGAAGTGGCCATATCAGTGAGATAACATTTTTCAAGAAGAGACATTTCCTTCACTTGAAATTCATGTGTTCATAATAGATACCATTTGCATTAGAACCCAGGTACCTTATCTGCTCTGAGGATGCCCTGACCATCTTCGAGTGAGCTGGAACAAATTCTCACAATCTCACCTTTCAAATCTCTTCAGTATGGAAAAGGACACTAAACATGCATTGATCTTAAAGATGATAATTTTATAGCATAGTGGTTAATGAGTCTGCACTGATCCTGTACTACTGGGATGCATTTAACAAATGAGTTTCCTTCAGTACAAGCCTATATATATCTCTCTAAGTTACCTATAATCACCTTATATCCACTTGATAGAAATTGGCCCTGTCAAGGTGCAGTTCAATTCTTCTGAAAATTCATGGCTCTACATCTCCAGTTAGAGCAAGGACAGCCTAGATTGATCAGCTCAGTGGAGCTGCCAAACTCTAATGAGATGACATTGTAGTTTAACCCCAGTAGCCTCCTCATCCCCAGACAGCTTCTTGTTCACCCTCACCCAAGCAAAGCAAAACAAAGTCACTCACAACTTCCCATAGGCAGGCAGGTGTTCAGCCACCTCCAGGAAAAAAGAGCTCCATCACACAAAATGGTCACTTGGGAAAGCAAACACCATCACTCTGAATGTCTCCTTTCCTTCTTCTTCCCTTCCCTTTATACACTGAGCATGATGTCCTGTGCCATGGAATATCCCTTGGGTTGGCTGGGGTGAGTTGTCCCAGCTGTGTTACCTCCAGTCTTCTGGTGCACCCCCAGCCTACCTGCTGGTGGGGTGGGATGAGGAGCAGAAAAGGCCCTGATACTGTGTAAGCACTGTTCACCATCAATCAAAGCATCCTTGTGTTATCAGCACTGTTTTCAGCACAAATCTAAAGAGTAGCTTCACACTAGCAATGATGAAGAAATTTAACTCTATCCCAGACAAAACCACTACAGATGTTTTCCATTCTAGGAGGCAATTTCGTGCTTTGTTTCTTACCTCAATTCAGATCAGCATGTTGCACTGAGGACAGTAGCAGAACCAGGAAGGAATAAAGGTGGAGAGTGATGCCACAAACAGTTCCAGATCCTCTTTTCAGCTATTGTAATAACCACAGTGAAACAGCCACTGAGAGAACACAGGTATGGATTACAAACTATATGGCTCAGTTAAACTGTGAATAGAGAAGGTCTATATTCAGGCTGCTGCTTCTGTGGATGTTCAGAAGCTGATGAGAGAGCAAAAGAGCATCTATTGTACTGATGCATGATTTCTTACTATGTTCTTTTTCAATTCTGAAAATGTGTTTACATTCTGTCTACTAATTATTTGTATTGCAGTGTATTTACCTACCAGGCTCCAATATTCAAGGCAGAGTGAAACCAAGGCAGAATTTCTGATTCAGATGACAAAGAGTAGGAGGCAACACAATATGGCTGAGCACACAGAACAACTCAGTGTTATGTTAAGACAACACAGTAAGGCAACATTGAGCCCTCTTCCTGTGATTTACACATTGGAGTATATTCACTTTTTTTTCTGTTTATCCACACTGAAGTCACCAGCAAAATCAGTTCTCTGCAAAAACACACAATGACACATTTCTTTACTCTGAAATAGCCACCAAAACAAAGCAAACAACAAAAAAACCCCACATCAGTATCATAAAATGAAGTTCTTTGATGCTCAGGAATGGCAGCATTTTGCCTGAGTTCTAGGATGTATATGAATATGTGCTCATGGGTGTGTTTGTTTGCAAAACCCTGCAAAACTAAGTTATTTACCATCCATCTCATCTACACCAGTCTACACCATTGGCAAATATTTCTGATATTTTGCTATTGCAGAAAATTGTATATACAATAAAGCAAACAAGAGCTTCATCCTGCCTGTTATTAACAGCCTATCTCTCAAGAATTACTGCCTGGCTATAAAATAGTTCACCCGTGAAACAGGTAAATTTAATAGGATCAATTTTCTTCAGTAATATTCTGCTCAATGTTAAACTTCATCATAGTAACAGATTCACACTAAATGAATTCACACTTAGGGCTAGAAAACTAAGACACTTTATCATTAGTGTTCAGCATAACAAGACAGTTCTGTTGAAGCCAATTATTAGACAGTGGTTTTTATGTCAAAGTAAGCTGGGAAAAGTTAGTGCTCTTGGGAAAGGGAAAAAAAAATTCTGATTCAAATCCCTGCAGGAATTTCCAGTGACAAGATAGCATAAAACTCTCATGCCGCTATTGTAATAATTATCTTTAAAAAGGAAGGGAACATCTTATCAAATTGAACTGAATCTTCTCCAGGGGCTCCCAAACTTCCCATTTCCCTGCACTAGTAGGTAACTGGTGGGATAGCCTTGGTCAGCTGCCAAATGCCCACCCAGCTGCTCGTTTCACCCCCCCCAGCAGGACACAGGATGAAAACAGAATGGAGAAGCTCATGAGTTGAGAAAATGACAGGCAGTTTGCTTCATAGTCACTGTCATGCAAAACAGACTCAACCTGACAGAAAGTAATTTAATCTACTGCCAATTAAAATACATTTTGAAAGTGACAAACAAACAAACAAAATTAAACTAGACTGTGTGCCAAAAGAAGACACATATTTCATGCTCTCCTGTGTTTCAGAACAGGCTTCTTGTTGATCCTGAGTTGATCTGGAAGCAGAAGTCTGACCTTGTGACACATACTGATGTGAAGAGCTGCAATAGGGGTATCTCCCCTCTGTGTACGAGTTAATCTCTGGCTGAGGTTTATCTGCTGCTCTCTACTTGCCTGAATGAAGCCTGGGGACACAGGATTTGACTTCAAGAAACTTGTGTCTGCAGCTTCACAACTTCACTATTCAGAGGATTTCTGAAAATCTCTTATAGAGAGTCTATTGGGTTCTCTTGACAGACATTATCATACAGCTCCAGAAAGATGCTGAGACATCATTTGTTTTTACAGAAGCCACACTGACTCTTTCTTCCTGCCTAAATCCGTGGTTTCAAGCCACATGCTAAAGCAAACATATTCCAGTCTTGGAGATTTTCATTACAAAATACACACAATGAATATTTGTCTCTTTCAGGGAAATTTGAACTTCTTCCATGTTTTTTTGTGTTTTGTTGGTTTTGTTTTTGTTTTTGTTTTTTTTTTCCCTTGAATGTTTAATCAAGTATCTGCTTCCTTGGAATGAGGAAAAAAAATGAAATAAAAAGCAGATGATAACGGATATACTACTGTATTCAGTATTCAATTGGTTAAAAATTAAATATTCCTGAATGTGTAGCTGTTATTCCCATAAGAAATTCATTAACTTAGTTAACTCTTCTTGATGTTGAACCTGACTAACATAAAATCCTTGCTCAGCCATCTCCTCCTTTCAGAGGCAGCTACATGCAATTTTATAGTGTTTCTGTTCCTCCAGGATTTTCATAACTACTCAGTCTTCTTTCTCAAGTCATCTTTAAATAGCCTGGGAAATGTGAACCAGCTTGAACAAGAGAAGACAATCTGCTGGTGGGGACATGTACCTAGGCAGTGGTGAGGGAAACAAGTCAATCATAGCTGAAGCCTAATCTTCAACAGAGTATCCAACAGGTTTGAATGGATGCTTGGACTGTAATGTCTAAGATTTAAAGGAATTAGGACCTTCTTGACTTTGCGTTCAGCTATTTTTTTCACTGCTGTGAGAGCCCTTGCATAGTCAATTATGCCTTGTGAATCTCATTTCAAAGTATTTACTCTAAGTGGCTATTTTGACCTTCTGAGAGGTGTTTTGAGGCCATTCACTGAAACAACAGCATAGGTGTTTGAACACACTGTAGATAATTTCTGTGTTGTATGACCTAAAATATGTTCTTAATGTAGACTCAAGTTCTTCCTGGACAGTACTCAGGATTTGGGCTAAGGAAGTCAGAAGCAAGCCTCAGTTTCAAAGTGAAGTTATACTCTATTGCACAGAATTTATCCTGTGCCAAGAATGTATGATCAGTACAGATCACTTCTCTGACACTGTTTCACTTAACCTCTAAAATGTAAAAAACCCAAACTTTTAAACAGCTGTCTGTGGCCTTCTAGAAACTAAGCAAAGGATGATTCCCTGAACAGTTTTGGAAATGTGCTTCAGCTTTGACCTTTAGTACTCCTTGGTTTATGCATTTGAAGTTACCCCTGAGCCTTGTCTGATACTGCTTTCTGATATGAAAAACTCATGTTTTAAATGCAAGCAGAATATCAGCACCCTGAGCACCTTTGGAAGAAGTGATAATCTGCAACAACAAAAGGCTGCCCACTAGAATTGCAATAAAAGGTTTAAAAGAAAATTATCATATGTTTAAATAAATCAAATGCTCAATGTATCTTATAAACCTTGGCCTATAAAAGCAGATCTAATGCAAGCACAAAAGGAGTTTGGTATTTCCTGAGTCTTATCATAGACTTCCCATTTTTTTTTCCTTAGTCCTAAACATTAAGCTAACAATTCCCTACTCTGTCCCCTAAGGCACACTGGTGGTTTCCTTATGTTTTATTTTCTCTCCTTTTTGTGAATCTGTCTTCTCCTTAGTGAATGTTTACATGGTAGCTAGGAGAATGGGACCTTATCCTTGATGGATGGATTTTCTATCAGTAAAAACAGAGAAAGAAAAAAAAAAAAAAAAATCACAAAAAATCATAGAGGGGAATCCTCCTTAATTCAAACAGAGCTCATCAGGTGACCACATAGATGCTGTCCATACACTTACATAGATATAAAAAATGAAAACTGGTTTGGAAGAAGCTGCCAGCTCTGCTGATTTTTATAAACAGCTGTCAACTCCCTTGACTCCTTACAGCATACCAGGACAGCTTGGGACGCCTTCCCTGACTCTGAGCTGTCATTCAGGCAGGGACTGGGTGAAGACCTTAGAAATGCCTTAGGAATAGGTTCAATAATTACCATGATGGGGATGTGACCATTCCCTTGATCTGTCTGATACCATTGCAGATATTGCAGTGACACACATTATCTTCCCAGCTGCCAACACATCTCAAGAGACAGAGGAGGATGGAAAAAAGTCCATCACCATACACATCTTTTTATCTAGACTTGGAAATTTACATCTTTTTATTCTCAGCCAAATAAGCTGGCAGCCTGATGTTCACAGGAAATTTCTTGTGTTTCTGTAGGCACTTGTCTGTATCACCAGTGAGCTAACAAATAGAGGTTAAGTTCACCTCTTCCTCTTACAACTGGAAATGCTTTATTCAGGAGTACTGGCTGGGCTAAAGAGCACTACACATACTTTTGTGCAGGTAAAAAAGCAAGTCATGTCACCCATGGCATACCCCTTAGGAGATCAATTTGCCTTACAGGGCTTAAAAAGACATGTCACCAAGTGCCAAAGGGCAGGACTAATATGTACTTTGCCTAGTATATTAGGGCTGTCATCCAATATGACATGAGGTTTCTATACTTCAGCTCACAAAAAAAAATTCTAGGAGTTTAAACAGCATAGTTGTGCTACTTTGGTGCTGAGCATGTACTAACAGGTCTTTCCAGGAAAGACAAAGTGCCTCTGAAGAAGTTTATCAACCCTTCTTCTGGGACCCTTAGGCTTCCAGTCAGTTTGTTGGGTCTTGAGGCAGAAAAAGTTTTACTAAGGCCTATTAGTACCTTGGGGAACTCCATCTTCATGTTCTCTTCTACCACAGAGACATGCCTAAAATCACTGTACACTGTACTGTAAAATCCACAAGACTGACTTAATCATCATGACTCTAAAATAGATAAGGAAACACACATAGAAGTGTGAAACTGCCCTTGATTTGAGTATTTAAATCTAGGGGGTGATTTAGCTTTCTAAACTTCATGATTAAAGAAAGCACTAGAAAGGCAAATGGGAACTTTCATCAACCAGGAGAAATCCAGAACCCAGCTTTTGGAAATGAACGAATGAACAGCTAATTTTTGCTGGGGTCTTTATAAATTTATATCTTTTTCCTGTTCTCAACATGCTAAGATTTCCATCATGGGAATATAGTCTAGTCTCTGCAGTGCTCCTGGTGCACTGTTGAGGTAAAAAATCTCCCCATTTTGCTGCCAAATTTCCCACTCCAATGACTGTTATTATTTCTTCATTTACTGCTTCCTCTGCCCATTCTGAAGGGTGCAACAGCCCTTGCAGTAATGTTAAAAAAAAAAAAAAAAACAGCACAACAACAACTACAAAACCAAAACCCAAAAAACAAATAAACAAAAAAAAAAACCCCAAATGAAACAAAGCAAAAAGCAAACAAACAAAAAAAAACACAGGAAAAAAAACCCCAACCAATCAACACAAAATTACCCAAAACAAAACAGAAACCCCTTTCTTCTGCATGACTAAACCTTAAAACTCCATGTTGGAGTGCATATTAATATATATATGTATATCTAAAAGAAAAAATGCTGATTACAGGCAGTAGGGAGTGTGTTTTTCTATCTCTTTGCCAACATAACTTAAAGATTATACTGTTATGTTCCTGTGAAGCAAAATAACCTGCCTATGTGCACTGCTGAAAGTTGAAAAATGAGTGTTGAAAAGAACACAGCCCTGGTGCTTCTAATTTATGGATACACACGCTATTATATCAAAGTAAACAATATCCTTTATGACTTTTAAACATTCACACTATTTCAAATTGGATTCCAATGAGTGCAAAAAGGGTGACATTATTCTCAGTGTTGCCCCACATCATTAAAGAAAACAAAACTTAGAAACATCTTTCAGTAGCTCTGCTTTCTGGCTTTCTCTTTTTTATGGTCCTTGTGTGTATTAATAATGAAAGCAGCAGGGAATTCTTCACTTGCCACTGAAAAAGAACAGAGCAAACCAAACCCAAAAACAATAAGAGATAGTAAGAGGAAAAACTAAAAACAAAACCCAAAAAAAACCCTGTATGACTGTATGATTGCTTAAAGAAGTGTAAATACAGTTTTCCCATGACACAATGATAATTCACAGCTCAGTCTCTAGAATGCCAAAAGATTCGATGAACAAGGAGAAGCAAACATTCTTTGAATGCTTTTGATGACCCTAATAATCTTTCAATTATTACATTGGTAAAGGCAATAGCATTGCTGAAGTATTCTTAGATGTTTGATTTTGTAGTGTATAATAATATGTATACATTCTTAGAGAACTAGAATGATTCTAAATTAACATGATCCATATCAAAAGGATGGTAACATTATGTCATGCATCGAAGGATGCCTCTGTGCATCTTTAATTAAAATTGCAGCTCCTAAAGTCTACTGCACCATAAAGATCATCTGTTGTAACTTCTTACTTAAATGATAACAAAAGTTTTCAAATATATAAGTTTTCAAAACTTTTCAAAAAGTTTTCAACAGATAGTCATAACTATCTGTTCAGAATTTGTCACCAAAAAAGGACACAAGACACTAAAATTTGTAAAATGTGTCAGACTTTTTGGGATTTGATCTAAGTATTAATAACCCGCAGTGTTGAAAATATATTTCAGACTAATATTTGAATGTATTTCAATTTCCCTTCCAGCCTTTGGTCTTTGTCATGTCTTTCTCTGCTGAATATAGAATTGTTTAAACTTTAATAAGAGCAGTGTGTCTCAACCCTTGCTGGAATTTTAAATTACTATGAAAAATAGTGCTATTTCCCTTCTAGTCACCTGTTTCTTCCCTGCCATTCTAACCATGACTTCTATGTTCAAAGTTAAAAGTGTAAGAAGTTTAAGTTACCTGGCTTTGTTTATTATTATTATTATTATTGAGGTCTGAGGTCTTTATTTTTTGGTTGGTTTCAATTTTTTTTCAGTATATTCTTTTGCTGTCACTGATGAAAGCACATTTTTGACCTATGAGATACTTGTAACAGACCTTTTCTGACAATTGTACCTATAAAATAAAGGTTTACTCTTGCCTTATATGATTATATCTCCTTAAAGTGCTTATAAAATCTTCCACTCCACTCCTTCCATTTGATCAGCAGCAAACCAAACAATTTTTGCTGCTTCACAAGACCTCCACCAATTTAGAGTGACTGGTAAGCAACTGAAGCATTGAAAGTTATTCTTTCTTCTTTTTTTAAGCATATATTTATGCATATACGTGTGTGCATTTACATGTATGTGTGTTTAGTTTGGGGAAATATTTAGAGAAAATTAAAGAAAATCACAGCTGTGCTAACACATTCCACAGCTGCTGCAATAGCACACATCTCACTGAAGGGTAAGTAGCAACATCTGTAGGAATGATTAGAGATGAAATGAGGACTGTGAAAGTTCCAGTGTCAAAGCAGCTGCAATCCCTGCTGAGGTACTTTGCCTACTATGTAAAATATCAAGATTCTCTTCCCAGGTGTTAAGTAGAAGTAACCATAAGGTGATAATGAAAGGCAAAAATAGATTTTAGTTCTTTCACACCCCATATTGACAATAAAAATAGACAAGATTTGTGACATACATTATTCATTTGACTCCATTGCAAGATCTTCCATTTGGCACTGTAATCCTGGCAAACTATCTATAGCTCTTTGTCTAAAAGTTAAAATCTCCCAACACAGCTCTCTGGAGAGTCATGGTGCTGGATTACAGATGTGTCCTGTGATACAGGAACAAAAAATTTATTAGTCCAAGGTAGTACGTGGAAAGCAGGACAAGAAGAGAAAACTCCAAGTTTAATAATTTTCCTAAATCCATTAGCTCTACTGTCAACGTCACATACACTAAAATTAAGAGGAGTTACCATGTTGTCTTTTTATTTTTATTATTCATTAATAACTCCTGCAGGAAAAGTTTTTTAAGAAAAAATATTCCCGAAGCAATATTTTTACTTTTTTTTTTTTTTTTAACAAAATTTAGTTTTAGATTGAAAATCTCTGCCCGAAATGCTTCCATCACTGAGATTTATCAATAACTAAATATGAATATCAATATCATTAAATGTTTACAAGCAGTCTAAAGCATTATGCATGTGTCTATCATGTAAATGTGATTCTGTGGAAAATTTCTTCTTTTTTTATGGAATTGGCCTACAGCCATTTTATTATAATTTCTCATCACGTTCCACCCTGCCAGCTGAATCATCATCTAAGGAAATTTCAGTCTACAGCTGTAAATGAAGAAATTGCTTCCAAGAAAATGTGATTATTCATTTCCTACTCCTTTAGTCTTGGAGCATCTCAAAGTTAATGATTTGCATTGTGAGAGTGTAGAATTATCCTTGTGTTTTGTCTATTAAAACTTGCTTACTAATGTTCACCAATACAAAGTAAGTACAAAAGAGAAAAAAATGAAAGAAAGAAAGAAAAAGAGAAATAGGCTTTATAGCTGGAACTACTTCAAAAATTTCAAACAGGTAACACTTGCATGTGAGAAGGACAATTATTTAGAAGCAAACTGTTTTGTGAAAAAACATCAAACAGCAATTCTAGTATTCTAGTGAACTTTTTTTTTTTTTTTCTTTAGAGAAATCAAACAACATGAGGCAAACAGGTTCAGGAGAAGCTTGCCTAGTTTCTGGACAGATTACTTGGAATGTAACACTTGCTGGGTGATAATTCCAGGGACTGTGACTTCTTGGCAGTTCAGAGCTGGGGAATCTTGCTGCCTGTCTCATCAGATGGCTGCTTCAGCCCACTCATATCACAGTGATGCATTTGCATCCTGGGAAGCCAACTCTTCCAATGGCTGAGCTGCTATTGGGAGCAGCTCATGTAAGGATTAGAAGCTGGCAACAGAAAAGCTTAAACAAAAAAACTGTTTTACTTCAGAAATATGCTGGGCTTGGACCTTACGTTGAACAGCTGTAACTCCCAACTTGTGAAATGTTTGTACCAAGGTAACATCTCAGTTTTGCTAGAAGGACAATTACGATGCAATATATACTCCGTTCCCCAAGTTTTGTTAGTTCTAGTAAGACACAGCCCTTATTTATGAGAAGATGTAGATCTGTAGTACACCTGAATGAGGGTTGGAAGGGACCTCAAAGATCATTTAGTTCCAAGTGGGTGGAGTTGGCAGAGGTCTGCTCTTCTTCAAACCAATCAAAAAAGAACAGACAGCCAGTCAAGGGAGGTGATGAGGTGATTCTCCCCCTCTACTCTACTCTACTCTACTCTACTCTACTCTACTCTACTCTACTCTACTCTGCTCTGCTCTGCTCTGCTCTCCCTCTCTACTTGTGAGACCCCACCTGGAGTTCTGTGTCCAGTTCTGGGGTCCCCAGCATAGCTCCTGGACCATGTCCAGAGGAGAGCCACTGCAATGATCAGAGGGCTGAAGCACCTGCCCTATGAAGAGAGGCTGAGGAAGTTGGGGTTGTTCAACCTTGAGAAAAGAAGGCTCAAGGTGACCTTATAGTGACTTTCCAACATCTGAAAGGGGCCTACAAGAAAGCTGGGTTAAGGATTTCTACATGGGTGTGTAGAAAAGGGGAGATTTAGGCTAGACATTAGGGAAAAAATCTTTCCTGTGAGGGTAGTGAGATGCTGGAACAGGTTGTCCAAGGAAATTGTGGCTGCCTGAGCAGCCTGATCTTGAGCAACCTGATCTAGTGGAAGGTGTCCCTGCTCATGAATGGAGATTGGAACTAGATGATCTTTAATGTCCCTTCCAACCCTAGCCATTCTATGAGTCTATGATTCTATGATCTTTTGAATGAAAGGTGGAGGCAAATATGGGACTTCCTATTTTATGAGTACTTGTTCATCTTAATAGGGAAAACAATAAGTCTTCCTACTGTAACTACTACCCGAATTATATGGAACTGTGCTTTCTGCTCACCATTTAAAGAAATGGCAATAAAATGTGACCATGGATGAAGAGAAGAAATAAAAAAGATTGTCTCTTTCCTTTTTTTCTATTTGGCAGGGTTACCAGAACCTCCAGGCCTCTCATACCATCTTCTGGTGTTCAACATGGAGCAATAAAATGTTGAGCATGGGTGAGAATGTGTGTAGTTGGGGGTGGGCAGTAACTTTCCCCAAAACTTTTCAGGAGGAAGGAACACTGGTTTTTAAGGGAAAAGGATTAAAAAATCCGCACAGCTTATTTGAACAAACCACCTCCTGCAGAGCTTTGGCTTCATGGATCACTGAGCCAGCACAGAAGTTGAACTTGAGCATTGCCCATTTCTCCTACTTCTCTTCAGAAGCAATGAGTCTGTACTGTCCATACTCATCATGATTGCTACATGTTTTGACAACATCAGCTACTCTCCAGATGCTTCAAGTAACTAGAATTTAAGTACCATTCCTCAGCTGGAAAGTTATTATTAACACTCAAGTGAAACAGGACACAATTTTTCAGGGCTCCAATTCAAGTTTTCGTAACTACTTGACACAGTTTTCATAATCCTACTTTTATTACACTAAGTAGAAAAATAAGCTGTGTTTGTTCTCCATAAAAGCAATTCTTCAAAATGAGATGCAGAGCACTCGTACACCTCACAGTGACATGAGGTTACTCTCAGAGTGACACTGATGATGTTCATGGTTTAGTTTGAATTTATATAGGTGCACCTGAGCTCTGAATGTGGCTCCAAATAACTAAAGCATCTACTCTTACAGCAGCCTCCTGAGCATATTGAAAAAGGCTGAAGTGGAAAGAAGATACAACAGAAAATTATGTTTGCTTCAAAGCAAGATCATCAGTTGTGTACAGCACTCTGGAGGCAAATAGACACACTGGAAATTTTGATCTAATTCTGAGGCATTTACAGAATACTTACTAAAAGAACAAGTCTTCATTCACAGTTGACTTAGTCACATTTTAGGGGGCAATTGTTCAATGTATGCTATCACAGTGGCAGATTTCTTAGACTTTTCTAAGCTGTATCTAAACATCTCAGTGCTCCACAGGACAAAGTAAACGAAGTGACTTATATGAATCTGGTTTTGGTTTCTCTGAAAGAAGCAGAGAAGTGCAGACAGTCAGCCGCAGGCAAGGCCTGGTTTAATGACCCTGTCCCTCTCTTCCCACTTTTGGGACAGGATTCACTTCATCTCACTTCAGTCACTTATAATTCAATATCTAAAATAATCTACCAGACTTAACTCTACAGATGTCAGAGAAAGATGAGATTATGCATGGAGAGACCATCTTCTAATGGAAGTGGTTTTCAAACCTTTCAGAGAAGACTGGACCAGGCATCTAATCTTTGGAGTGCAAAAATTAAGTTAAAGTGTTTCTACTCTCCATTCCCCATTCTTAGTTGTGATCCAATAGCTCTGATGTTTGTAAGAGCAACATTTCAAGAGGTGAACCACAGATTAATAGATGCTCACTTCACGTATTCTAGGCCTGGGGGCTACTATCCCTTGTCTTTCTATAATATGTGAACTAGACTTCTATTATACTCCATACTGGTGTTATGAAGATACAGATGCTTGAAAAGTCTGTGAAGGTTAAGGATAGGTAGGATCTGTGCAAATGTAGGATCCAGGTGACATGCTCTCCATTTTCCCCTATGATTTTACTATGTCCCTGAAATAGCACTTTGTTGCTGTGCCTCTGAATTTGTTTCAGAAACAAAACAAAACAAAACAAAACCAAAACAAATTCCAAGTGATAATCATTTACTTCTTTTCTTATGTTGATAATTTACATACAGACTTGGAGATCAAAACCTTCTCATTTTTATAGTAACTTATATAACTGGATGGTTTTCAAGCCACTAACACAAGTCTACCTGTGCCTTTAGTGGTATGAATCCAAACAGAAATGTGATATATTACATGTAAAAAAATCCCAAATATGCAGTAATACTGTAATATGGCAATGCACATGATATGTGCCAAAAATTAAACAGATCTTTAACTTGTGTAAATTAGCACTGATCCATTCAAGTATTCAGTATAAAGGCACTTAAAACCATTTTCAAAAGGTGCTTCTATAAGCTTTTGTTATACTACACAAAAAAGGACAAGATATCACAAATTCACTGTACTGAAGAACTACCCACTAGGCAAAGAAAAGAAACCCTTGAACAAATTCAAATTAACATAGTATGGTGGCAGCCAAGACCACCCCCTTAAACCTTTTACTGCCATAGTACAGGCAAGGGAAGGAGCAAGTTGATAGTGTTTAGATTTAAAGACACTCACTGTAATGTTTAAGAATACAGAACAATAAATATCATGTGGCATGTGAGGTTCTGCACAAAAATAGTTTGCAAGAACCAAGAGAAAGCAGAATAAAAAGATGTGTTGTGGATCAGTTTCTGTATTAACTGGTGTTCATTGTTTGAGTTCTTGATGAGTATTCAAAGTGTCAAAGAACTCATTGACTCATGCTTTTTTTCAACAGCTGACAGTATTCTTTATAGAAAAAGAAAAGTATAATTTAACTGTATCTTTGATAGCAATTGCTTTTCCTAACATCACTTAAAATCTTTCTTTAATGGCATTATTTTCAGATATATATCTGGTGTGCTGATAATATGCATTTCCTTCAAAAAGTTGTATTTCAATATTAAAATGTAAGTTCTACGAAAAGACCAGTACGTATTTAAAAAATGCAGTTTAAAAGAATGCATCAAATATCAAGTCTGGTTCACACAATCATTGGTAATTTTGTGCAGGGAATGCCAAGAATCTCTATCCAGATATTAAAACCTTTTCTCTTATGTGTTACAACTCTTTATGTAGCAGTCCTGGGGATCTCACCTGGGATGGTGGCCATTGCACTCATGGGATGCCATTGTATCTTCTGAAAGAAAAACTTCACTTTTAGTAGCCGAATTTTCTTTACTGTCTTTGGGGGAAAGTAGTCCAAGGGTACGTTAACTCTACACAAGGTGAGGCTTGAGGGCTGAAGATAAAAGCATCTACCAAGCTGACCTTAGCAACACTATTCATGATACAGAAGCTTTTTGAATTTTTAGCCATCTTTAAATCAGCATTTTCCATGGCCTATGAATCCAACAAAATACAAGTTTAGAACAGCAGAACTTGACACAGAAGCCTTGTGGGGTTTTTTTCTTCCATTTTATATATTTAACTGAACATTTTATCACATTAAGTTTATAGCTATTGTGTGGCTATTTAAACTGTTGGGACTACGTGTAATAAAGGAGAATTTCTTACAGACATTGCTTCTCTTCTTCATAGGTTAAAAAGAAATGATAAAAAATGTACCTAAGTCTATTATATAAGGCAGTAAAATAAACTGTGCTAACTGAAAAATAACACATTTCCTTAAAAAAATAGAATTCTTTGTTAAACAAGATATTTTTAAATTGTTAAATAGATGATTAATATGGTGATCTTTTTTTAAAGGTAGACATTTTGTAATGATATAAATAAAGTGCAATTAATAGCATTATAGTTGAAGTACTAAGTTTTTATGTGTTTAATATTGCAAATAGAATTTGGTGGGTTTGAGGGGGGGGTTCACAGTTTGAATTTTTTAACCATGTTATTCAGAAATTTTTAAAGCAAGACAGTCCTCAGGAGAGCTGTCATTTTAATGATATTTTCAGTTTGTTCATTTAGGATGTATTTGCATTTCAATTCTAAGCAAATGCACAGAGATCTCAAACCAAAGGTATGAAATTTTTTCTTTTTTTTTTTTTTTTTTGATTTTTTCAGCAATAGCTTGTGGAGGAATGTTGTTCTTATGGTATCAGATCAGGTTTTTACTTACAAAGTTAGAGAAAATATGCAGTACAGGACAGGAATTGATCCTCCCTATGATTATGCCACTTTGATCTCCATTGCATATAGAACATTTATAAAAAAATAAATGTTATTATCGTATTTCTCTACAGGATTGGGATTGTTATTCTGGAAATAGATTGGACACAGACTGTTTTCCTTCCTAACCCATGTTACCCCAAATCTTCCACCTAAATAAAGTCTTTTTCTATTGTCTCTGTTTATATCTGTTAAGATCACATCCAATATTTCTTTGTTCTTTACAGCTGGCTGACTTACTGTGGAAATTCAGGCAGACCACATGTTGTCCAAAAGGCAGTGGAGAGTGCTATAAGCCATAAAATCATCCAGTTCCTCAAAGTTCACAGAGGTAGACTTGCCAAGACAGGATCTGGGCTCTTTCTCATGAGCAATATCCAAAATATTTAAGAAAGAGAGCCAGGCTTCTTGTAATCAACAACAAAACCTCTTCTATTTTCAAAAATTGCTCCTTGCTTTTTTTTTTTTTTTAATCATCTGTTTCCTTTGAAAGGATTGCTTTTCTTTATCAGACTTACTTGGCATGCAAAATAATCTGCCAGCTGCATCATATCTTCTCTGGGCACACATCAAAAACTGGTTTGGATGCCACCTGTTTGATTACTCATCTAGTGATGCCAGTTCTGTTTTTGCTTGAACATGCTCTGTACAGAACAAAGAGCAACTGAATATATTTTGTTTTTCTGAAGAATGAAATGAGGTTGAAGAAGTGGTGAAAGTTAAAGAATCTCTGATCAAAACTGGATCTGTCACCATACAAACAGCTATACTGTGTTTGAAATGCTGGACAATATATCCTGATTGATTATACCAGAACTACTCAAACCTCAATTATTATTTTCTATAGCAACCCTTCTTCTTCATTAGAAGAATTTTTTAACACCATATGAAAAATATTTGTGCATGTATTTGTAAATTACTGTACATAGTTCCAAACATATTTTCATATATTTATATATGTGTGGATACAAAGATATAGGAACATTCATAAATATGATTGTATTTTTAATCTCCTATTGAATACTTTTTCAGCTGAGTTACTTATACTGTTATCAGAATAATTGAGTCATATAGAAATTTAAAACTAAAGCCTACTGATTCTTAAGTACATCCTTAAAATAAGAGGTTGACTTTAACTTTGAAAATGCCTCTTAACTGTGAAGGGAAGCTGTATTCACCAGTTCAGATGTAGATCCCTAGATTTCAGACATTTGAAGTTAGGCAAAATAAACACACTATTTCTGATAAACATCCTGATACGATGTTTTCCAATTGGACATGTAGCTGAATTAGAAAATTCAGATAATTTTATGAAACAAGGTGTAGGAAGAGAGTAAGTGAACATGAATGAATAGTTCCTTCCATTATGTTTTTTATGCATTTTCAAGATACCTTAAGTAGATGTAGAATTGATGTCTACACTTAAATAGCAAGTTTCCTAGAAATGTTTAGTTTGGAATATGACCACCATTGATATCTATGAAATCTTGGACTTTAAATTCAGTGAAAAATACATTAAAGTGGAAAGGCAAAGAAATATAAATGACAAAATGTGAGCAAATGTAAGTAGTACCAGAAAGTAGGATGTTCAATGTTTTGAATTTCATAACTGGTTTTGTTTAGGTTTCGTTGCCAGTTGATGCTCAGGGGGGAGGTTTTCATTTAAATTAGAGTTATCCTTTTGCTAGGAGAGAAATGAACTTTAAAGCTTTTTAATGAGAATTGTATATCATTTGGTATGCGTCTAGGTTCTGACAACATACCCACTAGTTATACAGAGAATGGAAATCAATTAATTATTTGAGTAGCTTTTTAAAGAATTAATCAGCCACTGCCAATGGCTTTCTACTCAAATGAATTTAATGTCTGTTATAGTCACAGCTTATACATGTCCTGATAATTGAATATTATGACTGTTGCCCTCTTTTGCATGATACATTTTAAGTGAGTCTACATGGAATGTAGTGGAGTATCTTACAAGGGCTTTCTTGAAATAAACCAGGATAAAAAAATGAAGTAATTAAGTGACTTGCCTTTAATTTCTCTTCCGGGGAGCTGGTCATTCAAAGTTATCTCAAGTGTCTATGGGAGAAGCACATGAGAAGAAAATTCTGTTCTCCAGGTCAAAATGTGCTAATATTATCGGTTCCTTTGGATGTGAAAGATCTGTAATATGCATTTACAAAGAAGATCAAACATGTAACTCATACCACAGAATATTATCTGTGACTTGTTAATTAAACAAAGCCCAAATATAAAGTTCATAGTCAGTCTGTGATGTAAATATCAATATAATCAGAAGTTAAATTAATATAAGGCTTCAGTGTGGTCTCAGATATTTTGAAGGAAAACAATATTCTTTGGGTTCCAATAAAACTGGAAACTATTTTGAGACATTACCGTCATAACAGAGCTACAAATGTATAAACCCACTGAGTTCAAAGTATGGTTAAATCCTTTATTTCAAAAAGCATGCTCCTGGTTACTTTGTTTTCATTTTATTTTTAAATATGCCTTACATAAGGCAGAGATAAATTATTCTTTTATGTTCCCCAGTACTGATACACTTGGCTTCATTTAGATAGCTGACACACTACAATCACAGTTTATTTTAGCAAATTTAATAGTTTTATATTTATGTTGGGTTACTCTAATCTATTCCCTGAAATTCTCTATTTTGTCCTCTTACAGTATTAAACTGTAAAATCACGTCTGGGAATACAGGCCAGGTTGGATGGGACTTTGAGCAACCTGGTCTAGTGGAAGGTGTCCCTGCCCATGTCAGGGGAATTGGAAATAAATGATCTTTAAGGTCCCATTCAACCAAAATCATTCTGTGATTCTATGATTTTATTAATACCATTTTATTAAGGGTACAAACCATCCCTAGCACAAGAAATTGTTGATCCTGCCCATTAGGCAGTTTGACATAGATGCAAAAATCACTATTAAAGTACTAAATATAATTGAAAGACTATGTGGAAGAAGTGTCCAGAGCAGAAACCCGTGTGGGTGGTGGTGCTGGGGTGGAGCAAGTCTCTGTATTATCCCCAGTCCTGGTGTGCAGGGGGAATATTTGTGTATCCACCAGTAAAATTTGAGCTGGAGCAGTTATGGGGGGGGATCCAGCCTGGGACAGGGTACCATTAGGTGTAGGGTCCATGGTGGACCTGTGTGTAGTAGTACATGAGGAACAATTGTGTCTGTCTGCACATCTGCAGTGAGCATCAAAATGAACCAGTGGGCAGGTGAGGGACCTGGATTGGATAAGGAGGGTTGGATAAGGGTTGGATAAGGAGGGTTGGATAAGGAGGCCTGGGGGTGCTGGGCAAACAGAGGGGCTGTGCTGATGCTCAGAGTGATCTGAAAATATGTGTGTGCTTGTAAATTTAGACATCTGTGTGTATGTGCCACCACTAATGATCCTCTGCCTGTGCCAGTCAAAGAGGAGAGGACCTGGATGTTCATGACATGTTTTTAGTTCTCTATGGAGATATTGCTGGAGGCTCTCTGAGGCAATCTGTGTGACCAGATGTATCAGTGTCTTACAGTGTCTGTTTGCTTGTGTCTGGGACACGTGGTTTCTACTTCTTTACTGGTTGAAGCTGCAGCTGGGAAAGGGGCAGCCACATCTCCCAGCCTGGGCAGAGGTCTCAGTTCTGGGGCAAGGGGCTGAGCTCCAGCTGCTGGCAGCAAAGGACTTGGGCTGAGCAGCTGGAGGAGGTGATCACATTTCTTACATCACTTAACATAATTGTGACAACAGCTGTTACTGTGTTTTCCTACATTAAATGATTAACTGCTGTGGGAAGACAGACTTGTAAGTCCAGTGACAGAAGAGTCTTTTTGCTAAAGCAGGACAGCTCTGTTGTGCAAGTACACAGAGTGGGGCTGTATGGCAGATTGATGTCACAGGCCAGCCTCAGAACAGCCACTTTCTTACAGCTGCTAGCAATACATTTATTATGCGGGTGTTTAAAAAAAACAAAACATCAATAACTCCCTTAACTAGCATAATAGTAACCCAGCCTCATGACATGAGGTGATCTGAAAAGTCCTGTGGGTCTCAGACACAACCAAAAAGAGAGAAGTTCAAGAAAAACAAAAGAATGTACAGTTCCAGTTGAAAACCTATCTTGAAGCTCTAAGAGAAAATCAAAATAACTGAGGCTATTCATGGTGAAGGGCTTCTGGTGAGAGCTGATTCAAATATCAGTTGTAACTACTGTTTTCAGGTTTAATTTGATTATTTGCATTTTGAAACCCCCATTTCATCCCCTGTGTCCCTTGTTGGGAGACGAGTCAGAAGGGAAGGGGTGAAAGAGAAAAAGGAAAAGGAGGAGGGAGAGAGCTGGTTTAATTTTTATTTTGTTTCTCACTAGCCAAATCCTATTTGATGTTCCTGAGTAGTTTTGGGGTTTTTTTTGCCTGTGGTGATTACTTGTAAGTGATGTCCTTGTCTTTACCTGAACCCACAAGCCATTTCGTCCTCTTTTATCTCCCTGTCATGTTGGCAAAACAAACATAAAAATTTATAATAAAGATTGATCAAAAAAAAGCAGTCAAAGAAGATCAGCAAAGTAGGTAGGCAAATAGAAGATATTTTATAATATTACAAAATTGCAATTTCAAAAGTATTTAAAAAAAAAAAAAAAAAAAAGAAAAAGCACTAAGTTTTTCACAGGAAGCAAGTTCAGAATACTTTGACATGAGTTTTACAGGACCTTATTAATTCATATTCTTATTGTGAAAAATGGCACAGATTTCCTTTTGGAAAAGATGGAACTAATCATACCTGAAGATAAATTCACAGAAACATGATGGTTCTTCTGATTGATCTGTTACAACAGTGGTTCTCTTGATGGAGACACCAAATTAGAGATCAATTACTCCTATTAGTCTCTATGTCTCAATTCAGAATTTTACAGCTAAACTTTCTTTTGTGCTGTCACAAAAATAATGCCTTTAACTTTCTTGTTTTAAAGCATAAAAAGTGATGGAAAATCTCTGAAGAGGGGTGGCTGTATTTCACACTGTCAGAGACTTGGTAAGGCATCATCTTTCTACTGTAGCATACATTTGTTTTGCACTTCTTTTTTAATCTTCTATCTGGACTCTTTAATTTCAATGATAAATTGACCAAATGAGTGTTATCAAACAGATCTAAGATATAATTTAAAGTTCCTAATCTATCAATAGGAATCTTTTATGACCACAGAAACAAAACTGTCTATGAGCTTTCCTTACCTATATTCTCAGTCACTGAAAAGCTAGGGAAGAACTGCCCTTCACAATTGTTGAAACAAGGTTAAGAAGCATTACACAGTACTCTATATTTTCCGTACTTTCTGGGTATTAATTTATGGGATGTTGTAAATACATATTGCACCGTTTCAATCTGTTTTATATCATTGGTGTTTGTGCTTTATTGCAGTCAGAAAGTGACTACTAATATATTCATATTGCACTAATACCTGGAAACAATCAACCATATAATTCAGTCATTACACACTGTAATAAACATCAATGCAATTCTAAAAGTGAAGAAATAAATCTGTCTGAATAACATTTCTCTAGGATGTGTAAAGATTTCTGGTGTCAGTATCTGTATCTCCAACCTGACTGAAACCTATCTTTATTGGATGAATGGGCAATCTGAACTGTTATGCAAATATGACCTTCAAGAAAATAGACAAAAAAAAAAAAAAAAAAAAAAAAAAAAGACAAGAAAAGATAACATTGTCTGTCCAGAGCTATCTTGTAAATGCCTCTTATTTCTAAGTGAAGGATTTACTATGCTTCAAGAACTTAAGTTTAATCAAGGCAATCTATTTGTATTATAATATAAAAAGTGAACTGTAAGTTGGCTTTCTGAGCCTGTTCTCAACTTGGGAATTGCTTAGGAACAAACAATATACTTTAATATCCAAAGATCAATGTTTTAGAAGTGATATGATCCAAAGATAGACATTTCAGTAGAAAAATCCTATCTATTAGAGGATTTTTTTTCTTTTTCTAATATCTGCATACATTGTACATTGCTTTCTAAGATTCTGCAAGCAAAATCCATGATATAATAGCTGGAGACAGAATGTTCCAACTCAAGCAAATATATAGGATGTATGAGATGAGTGCTGAATGCAGTACATTTCTACAGTTCTAGCAATTTGCAAGAATGTGACTCATCTACAAGTTATAAGGCACCTGTAGTAACTGCTGCTGTAGGCAAAACACATTAAAGCTCTGTAGTGGGTTTTATGTTCATGGTACAGATATGAGAGTTACTGAGCTCCATTCATCTATCTCTTTAGGAAAAGCCAAACACTTTTACCTCATATGTATCAACTCAGAATTCAAAGGCTATAAAGGAACCATGCTGAAGATGGGCAGTGCCTGTAGTCTTAGATTTGATTATTTCTTTGTCCAGGATGCAGGCAAATGAATAGACTGCTGACAAGGTCCAGACCTGACATTAAGCTCACCCAACAGGACATGAGAAAGTGCTGGATGTGACACGAGGAACTGTTGGATATAATAACAGTATCAGAAGCTAACAAAAGTTACAGGTAATACCACTTCAGGACATGCCCTAATGGGCATGGTGTTTTTTCTGGATTGACGGTGACCTTAGAGGTCTTTTCCAACCATGACAATTCTGTGATTCTGTGATTAATGTCTCAGGTGATTAAGGGGCATTTTGATGTGAAACTACACTAGCCCGACACCCCTTCCCCCCCCCTTTTTAATTTTTTTTTAATATAACAATGACTTGACATTTCTAGATCTATTTATTGACATGTACATAACACATGCCTCAAAAAGTGTCTTTGAAGTTTTGGACCTTCTCCTTTGGTCATTTTTCTTAAGGTCTATGAGAGAAGAGCCCATTGTAGCTGTCCTCTTTGTCTTCAGTACATAAGACCAATGAGGCTCTTTGCATATGCATATATGTGTATTTATTAAATATATACACAAGTAATATACACAATTAATATAAATATATACATAAGTTCTTTTCTTTCAGGTTTTATGCAAAAGCAGGTGCAATTGTATATATACTACCACTAGGCTTGGGTTTTACATCCCATTTCAGGTCATGCTGTCACAGTTTAACACTGGCCCGGCAATTAAACCGAGTAACAGACGCTCTCTATTAATCTCTCTCTCTTCCCTGTTAAGAAAGGAGAGAGAATAAGGGAGAGAGACTTATGGGTTGGAAACTAAACTACACAACTTTAATGAAACAGTAATGATAAATAGGAAAAATTACTAAATATATACAAATATACAAGAAAATGGATACCACATTCCTCCCCCCTTTCCCCCAATAGCTCTCACGTCACCACCGAGGCTGCAGGGCAGCTCTGGGGAAGTCCAGGCTGGACGCCTGGAGTCGGCAGCAGTTGGGAACTGGAGGCAGGAACACACAGATAAGGGCTGGCACGGATCAGGAGCACAGGCAGGCAAACGGACGGGATCCTTCCAGGATGCCGGGGTGAAGGAAAGGGAAGCAGGAAAGGCAGGAAGGGCAGGCAGCTGGAAGCTGGAAATCTGGCTTGGCCCTCGTGATCCCTCAAATTTAAACTGAGGATGACGTATATGGGATGGAATACTCTGTTTGGTCAGTTCTGGCATCTATCTTGTCTGTTCCTCCCCAAAGGAGGGATGCAGGTGGGACCTCTTTATGTTTTCTTCAGAGCTGAGCAGTGTCCTTGGCTCTGCACACCAGTCTCTAGCAGTAACTATAAACATCAAGTGTTATCAGTCCTAGAAACACACACTGTCTGAGAAACTTGCTGTTAATTTCAGCAAGTGCAACTACTTACAAGAGACTTAGCTGAAAGCAAAAGTACAAGACAGAAAATCACCTTTATCCTGGCCCAAACCAGGACACATACCCATTGACCAGCTATGCTGCAATGCAGTAGGCTCAACCTGCAACAGCAGCTCAGAGCTGAGAGGTTCTGCTAAAGACTGGTATAAACTTACTTCCCTTATGACTGCCACCAGTCTTTTTGCAACATGTTTGGAAATCATTGTCATATTCTTTGTCATGACACTGGAAATTCTGCCAGCTACTGTGCAACATGTCTACTAATGCCAAAAACTCTTCTGCAACCCCAAATTTGTTCTCATATGAAGGATGAACTGGAGACAGAAATAGTCTAGAGTCACATTTTTATGGTGGCTCCACTTCCTGGATGCACAAGAACATTTTACTAATCTGGTATGTTCTGTACATAAATAAACTAGCAACATAAAGAACCGTTTAGAGATAACATACAAATGACAGGCGAATCAGTTATCTTGGTGTAGTTGAAAGCAGCTTCCAGATTGTTTCTAAATATAATTGCATACATCCACTTTACTTACTTTACTTTTAACATATTGAGAAGGAAGTAGAGATCTGACAATTTCTGATCTCCACTTGGTCTTGGAACAATGTAGTTCTGCTTTTCTTCACTGTAGGAAAGAAAAAAAAATCACAATATGCTAAGAGATGTGAAACTGGAGTGTTTTCAGGGACTGAGTTGTATCAAGATATTTGTGTTCTAACTGTTTTCTACCTCTCAATGAAAAAAAATCTTGTCCTTCATCAGGGAATTCTTTCATGTGTTGTCAGTGATTTCTGGCCCATCAATATTATAGCCGTGAACAAAAATAATTTTAAAATCTCATACCTTTCCTACTGTAATTATAGCAGTAATCAAATTTTCTGCTCAACTTTTATTTAAAGAAGGTGATAGAAGCACAACTTTGACCACAGCAGCATTTAAAATGAACCCTATTGTAAATATAAGAGCATTCTTTAGAATAAAACTTCAGAGTTTTGCTGTTCAAAGCCAGAGTACATCCTGACCAGTCAGAGCATGTCCTCTTGCAAGCCTGATAACATAGGTGAAGGATTATGAAATGGAAATGTTACAATATGACTGTGACTTTTTCTTTTTTTGAGCTTTCTATGGCTCTGAATATCACGTCAATGCTGCTGAAGAGAGCTGTGTTACCTGTCACAGCACAGTCCAGCTTTTGCATACTACTCATGAAATATTGAAAAATAAACAGCAGTGTTTATTGGCTTGGCTGTTCCATTTGCTGAAAGCATAAATATTTATGATCAGTTCATGGCTAGCACTGTGACAAGGTAAGTCTCCAAAACAATAGATTTGTGCACCTTGAAGAGATGGGGCTGTCTTCCTAACAGAGACTACACATAAACCTGGACATTGAAATGTGGGCAGGCACATGTATTGAATTCTGACCCAGGAAGATACTTCCTGAAAGAAAATGGCCTCAGGTTTACAAATTTGTTGGCACAACCTGAACAACACTTTTAAAACTAATGTATAAGGTTTTGGCATTGCAACCATGTGGATAATATATATACAAGTTAATTACTAGGCAGTAAGTTAAGTTCTCCAGCAGTTTGTACATTAGTTATTGTTATTGGCTTTTTTTCTATTATGAGAAAACATAGAATTTGCATCTGAAAGCAACACCATGCTAGGTAATATCCAGGCATAATAACAGCCTGCTTCAGAGAAATTGCAATTAAAGAATTAGATAGCCCAGTAAAAAAATTATGATCCTTAAAACTGTTATTTTCTTAAAATTGTACAGTGCTTAAAATTGTTATAATCGTCATGTAATGCTGGAGTTATTTCATCGTTTGTTTGTTTGTTCCTTTATACTTTGATTTTAAGGCTTTCACAGAACATTCTGTTTCTAAGAGAAAGTTAGGCTTTTTTTGTTCTTAGCCCACTTGATCTGCTGTAAGAAAAGGTGACTCAGTTTCAGTGTAGATTCCCAGCTCAGTTGCCTAAACGTAGGACTTATGTTTTGCTAAAGGTACCTTTGTGTATTTAAGACATTTACATTGATCTGAAAGATAGTGTTCTATACCTGGATAAGAATAATGTTCTGCAACAGCAGCTGGAGGCCAGCCAAGAAATGTAGAGTCTTAGAAGGTACTGGATGTGTTTCTTTAAGCAGCTGAGTGGCTGATCTACCTGTCTGTGTCTGCATGGGCTGACGTTGGACCACTTACTACCATCAATAGAGCTTAGTGAACTGCTCAGATCACCCTAAGGTAGACATGCAGGACATGATTCATACACTAAACATGTGTCTAAGACCATCTGAGATGCCCTGTGCATCTTATCTATTCTCCCATGTCTGATCTGGAAGGCTGTGGGTCTCTTGAAATTACTGCGTCAGATCTATGAGTCCTGTGAAGATGCTGCAGATTTCCAAAGGCATATTCAATGCCACCAAATGCCTGCATTCAGATAACAAGAGTTGAGCCCATCTTAGATCAATATTTGAATTGATTTCCAACCTGCACTGTAGTGACATGATATCCACTGACTGAAATGGAGTTTCTTTAGACCTAGTGCCTTTATGGATAGACGAATTTAAGAAGTGAGACTGAGTCTCTCCCTTCCAAAAGCCTTCACAACAAAAATACTGGATTATAGTCCCTCAAAAATATAGCAAAGACCTCCAGTTTATCTCCATTTTCATTTAACTCACAGTAAAAAACAATGGTCTTTTCATGCAACAGACAGGTACTTAGAACATTATTGTAAGTTGAAGCAGATCAATATTTTATGTCTCTTCATTTCAGGGATTCAGAATAGTATCACTTTCTTCCTGAAGCTCATTCTTGCTAGCAGTCTGTAGAGTAGTCTGCTGTGAGATCTAAGAAGGAAGAACAGAGTTTTATTACCCTCCTATTTAATTTATGCCATTGTAAAGAAAAAAATAATAATGAGCTACTGAGAAAATGAATTTGCCTCCAAGTGTCTCAGTTTTTAAGTAGAGGAAGAACTACTCTGACTTCTCTCCTACAAAAAAATAATTATTTGGTAGATCACCTAAACACATCGAGTCTGTTTTTCTAAGAGATTCTGCCTTCTGTTTTTAGATTAGCATTTTAACACCATCACTTCCCAGGATATTCTCTTACTCTTGCTTCCCTCCCACATCCTCTCTTCTGTAAGGCATGAAAAAGCACTTGCTGCAGTGCTGCTCCTAAGCTTTGTGGCTGTCCATTAATTCTTTAGCCAACAGGTGTATACTGACTAAAAAAGAGGCCAAAATAAAGAAATCCAGTATAATTATGGGGTTTTTTCTTTTATCAATTGGGCACCTGATTTTTGGTTTCTTCCCTTTACTCAGATGGTATTTTTCATTAAAAAGTATGGTTGGGCTGTTAGAAACAGAGACTGAAATTTAACAAACTGATATATAGTCCTAATCTTTGTGACTTTAAAAATTAATGAAGACTTTAAATACCTTTTTTTTTTTTTTGAAAAAAAAAAAGAGCAGAGTAAATTGGGTTCTGAGTGTATGGTTTAAACCCTCAGACTTCTCATATTCAAGGGACTATTTTAATCACTTAGAGACAGAGAACTTTTCTTCATTCCTGTCTTCTAGCAACCTTGTCCAAATTATTTTCTTCAGAATCCCATGTCAGTAATAGAAGGTCTGAGGTATGCTCTGTCTTCAGAAAACTCCCAAGCCAGAGGTTAGGATAAATTCCAGACAATGATGAACTTCAAACCTGAATCCCTTTTATATGAGTTTGGAATTAAATCAGTGTTGTAACCACTGAGGTGTTACAAAAATATGTGGGTGGATTTGCTGCCTTCATAGAGAACAAAAACTGAAAAAAAAGAACAGATGACATTCTTTTTATGCAGTCTGTCCTTTTGGAGGCAATTGCAGGCATTATCAAAATACTTCTAAATTACTGAAGCCCTCAAGGATTTTAAAAGTGAGAGTCTACTTTCTGGATTGTTATCAGTTTAGAGGCATACAGCTCTGCCAAAACTGAAGTCATCATCACCACCTGTCTGAACTCAAATTTTAACATTTGGGGGAAACTCAGGTTGAGGAGGTGAATTAAAGTTTCAATCATTTTAGAACTGCAATTGGAAGCTGACATATAGAATTTAAATACAACTTTATTTCCTTATAAGTTAATTGTATTTTTGTTTCTTTCCTCATTTGGTCTTTGTCTTTGACCCAAACAATACAATAATAAGGATTAGAAAAATTAAAGTGATATTATCTACATTTTTAGTCATATCAGTGGTTCCTGGAATAGTTTAGTCTTGAAAATGCCTGTCAACAAATGGGTTTGTCCAAGGGAGAAAGAACTTGATGATCCATCCTTGTGAGTTTGCTATGTTATCTTCTTTGTGTCATGGATTCACCACTGTGGTAGTGATTTAGACATCCTGATTGCTTGGACCCTTCAGCTATAGATCTGAGCTAGAGGCTTAAGTATATTGATTTAACTCATGTAGAAATCTGTCCTTTTTTGATGCAGTTCAGCAGCAGGAAGTTCTTGCTTAGGACCCACACAGTTGTCTGAGTTCACCACTTCCACTTGCCAAGTACAACCTGGGGGATGTTCATTGCCTCAGGAACTGACTGATGTGTCAGATGAAGAGTGGAAGAGTGACAGCCTGTCAGCTAGAAAAAGAAAAAAAAAAGTACGATACTTGGAAAACAGTAATAAATGTAGAAAATAGTAATTTCCATTCAAGTGTGTAGGAGAATTTGGCATAGAATGAACAAATAGACATGTTGTAAGGCAAGAGAGAACAAGGGAAATTAGGTTTGATATTCCCATGTGAGTAATATTTTTCTGGAATATTTTACTTCTATTATTTTGAATTCAGATACAAATGTATTACAAAAAACCTAAGATAAAAAATTATGACAGAGCTGGAATCTGCATACTATACATCAAAGAAAAATGTTCAAGGGTTTTTGTTGTCAAACCCCTCCTGCCCCCCACATCATTTCATCAGTGACCTATGTTCTTGCTGATGCCAGGAAACTCATTGTTGCTGTGGCTAAGTTTTTTCTGATGTCTAAGAGATTATGCATGTCAAGGTACAGTGATCATTTACTTAGAAAAGCTGTACTTCTGCTTTAGAAGCCTCGTGTTTTATCAGGAGGAGGTTCTCCAAAGAACTCAAGTGTTTAAAACCTGATCTTTCACACAGAATAGGGAAGCAAGACTGTTTATTCCAATGTTTGCAGGATGTTATCAATGTTCTTTATCTTGCAATGCAGTAAACTGTATACCAACAGATTATCCAAAGAGTGAACAAGGAGTGAATTAGTTTCTCTGAGCAGAAAATGCCTGGAGAGATGTGCATACTGAATCAGAAAATTCTCAGCTCTGGCAATCCAATGTCTTTTGCATTTATATTCATTAGGTAGGGTTTTTTTTGTTGTTGTTTCTGTTTTTATGGGTTTTTTTCTTTTTTGAACAGGATGCTTATGGTTTTGTAGAATATAAAAGTTCTTTGTAAGATGAGAAAGAGAATTGTGTTCTAGGAAGAAAAGAACTAAACTCTGATCCAACAATCTTGATTCAGTCTAAAACAAACACCTCAATTCAAGTTATACTTGCTTCTTGAAAAGTCAAAAAAAAACCCCAAACTTTCTCAAGTTATGTTCAAAATGACTTAAAAAGAGTAGACTAAAAAAGGGAAGGGAATCACAGTAACTTCCTGGGTTTTGTAGCTATATAGTTTAACATAATTATAAAGGGAGATATTCACTCATTTCCTCAATTCCCTTTCAATGGAGTCTCCAGAAAACAAAGTTGGATGTGGAGCTGCAAAATGGGCTTGTTAACAACTGTTTGTTGGGGGAACCTGGGCAAGCCACCAGATGCCCACCAAGCTGGTCTATCAAGCATATACGTGTACAAAAGGTTGGACTAGAGTCAGAGACTCTGTTGGTTTTTTATCCACTCAGGAGCTACCTCTTGGTGTTCATCTTTTGCTCTAACTTTGCATGCATTTTTTGAAGTGGATCTGGTCTCAGACTTCCATGCATTACTGACCTAGTGACCATGTGCTGCACAAATTTCAAGGTTAAAAGCAAGTGATGCTTTGGTTCGTTCTGTTATGTGTTTATGCAGCATGGAGAGATATCTAGTCCATAGATATTTTCCCAAAATAAATGTCCCATGGCAGGCAAGAGGACAAACAGATGAGGATCAAGGCATGATATGGAGATTAATTGCTTCTAAACTATTGTTTTGTGTATAACGTTTACATATTTCAAACTGAGAGGGCAAAGAAGGAAGAAATGACAGATGATTTCACAACAGAAAGAAACTAGGAGACATGGAAATAAGAGGTGGAAGACTGGAGGGTTATCACTCCATTTCATTGCAATCCTCAGAGAAAGGTTTGGCTGAATTTTGGGACAGATGTTCAGATTTTTAAAAAATGAGCCAGTATGTGGAAAGACACTTGGCATTAGCCATAGAACACAAGATGCAATACAAACTTCCCTTCAATCCCAAATAAGCAGCTGCCTCTCTATTTATTCAACTGTTTACTGAAATAAAAATATTTTACCTAGCATGTTCATATATCATATTCTAAGAAAAAAAAATCTAATATGAACATTTTGATGTTTTGAATCTTGATAAAGATCACTACACAGTGCCAATAAAACAGCTCTTGAATTTGTCTGCCAAAGGGCAGTGTAGCCAGTTCCTAAACAAAATACCTCTTTTGTGGAGTCTTCTCACCCCTAAACATGAGGGCATAAAGGATATTCAAAGGTACACTGTGAGCTGACAAGTTAATGTCCATTTCAGCTTTCTTCTAATTCAGGTTAATTATTCAGGACTGATACAGATCAATTTCATGGAATTCATCTCACCTCTTTTTAGCCATCTCCAAATTAGGTGGCAAAGCTATTAATCTAATTTCTATACATAACCAGCAGAGAGTGTGAGAGCTTCCTTCAGAAGGTGATTCATGACATCTGTCTGAAATGTCTTTTTCAGGAAGTACCCCTTGTTCTCCTCTGTCTGTAGAAGAAGAAGAACTTAGGCAGCAAGTTTAGGGCCAGATGCCAATTTCTGGTTGCTTAATTTAGGTGAAGTGAGCCTGCTAAGTTTGTACACCATTTTGAAGGTAAGTTTGTACCACTGTGCTAACCTAACAGGGGTGTGAACTGTAACAGTGAACACAACGCAATGCTGTAGAAAACTTCGTAATACAAAGTCTGAGTTTAATAACAATTTGATTCATAGCTGGGTGTTCATTTACACTACTTTGTCTCTGCCCCTGTCAGTACAAATATTTGTTTGAGTTATCCCAGATTTGCGACTCTCACATCCTGAACTCCCTGAGAAACTGAATCCCCTCTGGTATCCATCCCTTCACTTTCCTGCAGTAATCGAGTCTCACCATAATATCATTGTGTAGAACAGTCAGCCCAAGAGAATGGCACATTGCCTTTCTTCTAAACTAAATATTAAACAGAATATTTGTATTAGTTGCATTTGACACTTATTGATATCAGGTACTTGCATATTTGGAAGTGAAAGCAATGCTTCTCTTGAGGCCAAGCAAGAAAGAAACATGAGAAAAGTCAGAGAAAAAATGAGTCAGCTAAGGTATTCTGAGCTGTTTCTTCCTTAAAAGAGAAATAGAAGATGGGCAAACAGAACACTATCTGAACAAAAACCTACAAGGTACACAAAAATATGGTCAAAATATTCATAATTAATGCATCCATTAAGTTCTGCTTCTCAGAAGATAAAAAAATATTTTCTGGTTAGTTGATTCACATGAAAACTACAAGAATAATTTCAATTTTATGTTAACCTGGGTAAGTTGGATCAAAAAATTCAAATTTACTCTCCGTGAAGATACAGAAAAAAACAATCTTTTTTTGGGTTTTTTTGGTTTTTTTCATTACTTATTTTTAATTCCTCAATTATATAAGATGGAACAAGAGAGCAAAGGTGCAGTCTTTGAACAGCTAATCAACTCCTAGGCCAAAATACAACACTTCAGTCACAGAAGGGTCTATCCAAACACCCTCCCACCCAGTTAAATTATTAGAACAAGGTGATTAATGAAATCTCAACATTCAACTATGTCATGGCTAAAAAAAAACAACCAACAGTTAAAGCTTCAAGTGTAGAAATAAAATGTAGCAAAACCACCAGATCAAATATTGTATAGCTACAATCATGACACTAGTTTTGTCTATAAATAAAGATGAGTGAAAACAACTTATTAATTTCACATGAAATTTTGATATGTAAGTGTTTCATTTATTTATTTTTATACTGAAGCAGGGCAAGAAGTGAAAAAATTGAGTTTGTTGTGGAAATAAAATTTGTAACTATTATTTTCTTTTCTGTTCTGCTGCCCTTCCCCCCTTGAAGTGTTCAAGGCCAAGTTGGACAGGACTTTGAGCAACCTGGCCTAGTACCTGCCTATGACAGGAGGGTTGGAACTAGATAATCTTTAAGGTCCCTTCCAACCCAACCCATTGTGTGATTCTATGTTTCTATGATACAAATATTTTTAAAATGAATTTACCTAAATTTTATATACATGTGCATGTCTCTCTCTCTCTCTTCTTATGGTAACTTATGTCATAGTTATATTTATGTATATTTCTAGTGAGTTTAGTTGTAAATGGACCATTTTTTAAACCTAGAAGTTCATTTAAGTTCATTGAAAGAAATACGCTGGCAAAAAAAAATAGAATTCTTTAGTATTCTGTGCACTATATTTTTAAAGGTAAAATGAACATGATGTAAAAGTTTAACACAAGAAAGCTATTTATATTTTTCAATTACAGTTAGGAAGTCAGTTTATGCAATTGCTATAATCTGCAGCTAGTTAAGTGTTCAGTGCATATTTTAATGGAAAAATTATCTTAATAATAAAATCCTCACTGCTTGCACAGCAACCTACACAATAATTAAAGAGTGAAAAATGAAATATTTCTTAGATTGTCAGGACTAGTTAGGACTAGTTGTGAAAATACTATTTTTGGAGTCTCATAAAAATAAAGAAACAAACAAATAAATTAAATGGAAAGAGAATACTTGACAAACAAATATCCAACATAGAATATGAATAACCTAAATATATTTCAACAGAACCTCTAAATGATGAATTTGGATTTTTCTGGTGCCACTGAACTTCATGTCATTGAAGGACATGTCATCTGATCCCATGTAAGACCAGCTTTAGTTAGATGTCACTGTAGACATTTTAATGGCAGCAGTGCTATAGTACATAAAACTTTCCAAGTGTGGGTATCGAGAATACTCATGAAACAAATGGTTAGGCTTTTGTTCTATATCTATTGCACTACTGTTTTATATATATTTTTCTGGAGGCAAATCAGCAAGATGTACTGATGTTATTTTGTGGTGTACAATCTGGAGATCTGATTCATCACATGTACTGTCCTGCTATACTTTTATGTATCTAAATAACCTGTAGTTCTATTTCCTGAGTTTAGATTTATATCCTTTTTCCATATTCTTATTTAAGCTCATCAGTTACATTAACTCAGAAATGTTAGTTAAAAAGTCCTTTGCATATTTTATACCATTCAGTGAGTATCTATATTGTGCACAAGAGATCTGTGATAGTAAGAAAGTGCTGTAATTACAGCATTAATATCAGTTAACAACGTTATAGTTAAATGGCAGCTAAATTATTGAGAGACTCTGCCTAGTACTGTGGGGAAAATCTAAATGGAAACACTAGAAAATGTTATTCCTACCTGTTCCTAACTGACAGATTTTTTTTCTTTTTTTTTAAGGAGATCCATCGTGATCCTGATTCAAACTGACTGACATTTCCTCATAGGATGTTTGGATATTTTAAAGCAAAAACAAATATGTAGACCTAGGTGAATACATCCAGATGAAATTGGAAGCACTCTGAGTCAAACCTACTAGCAAATGCAAAGAGACCCAAGAGGGTTTTAGGCTTTTGAATACAGACAAAAGACTCTTGAGAAAGTGTATGCTCTTTTTAATATTATGGTTGAGCTGGTCACACAAATAATAGCCCAAATGATTTGAACAGAGATTTACATCAATAGCAAATGAGCTCTAAAACTAACAATTATTATTTAACAGTTTACTGAGTGCACAGTTGAACTCAGCTGTAACATGATACCACAACTTTCAGTTTCCTCACTCTTTCCTTGCCCTCGATCCCTAAATATCTCATAAATTTTCTAGAAGCCCAAAATGCTCTTCCTTTGCACCCCAGAATGTTCCACATATGCATCAAACCCCCTCAGTCCAAAGGGTGGTCTTGCATTAACTCATGTTTATGTACTTCACAGCCCAACAGTGGGGCTGAGCATCACTTGGGACAGCTGTAGGAGCATCCCTGACAAGCTGCCCCTTCCTCTGACTCCTTAATTTGGATTCCCCCTTGCCATTGTGTTCCAGTGTTCATCTGGGCTTCTGCAGGTGGGCCTTTGATGCACTGATGGCTCCCATCAAAAATTATTCTGATGGTAGATAAGAATTTTAAGAAAAAGTCTCAGTCAGAAGTTTTCATGCAAATCTATTGTGCATTAGTCCCAAATAATTTGTTTAGATTTGCTTCTGGGCAGGTCCTGGGAGTATCTGCAGGTAGGTGTTATTTCATCATCCCCTTCTGCTCTCTCTGAACTTCTTTGTGCATGTCAGCTTTTATCACGTAACCTTCCACATTCTTTGCTTCTATCACTTTTCAGTCATACTTTACCCAGCTTGACTGATGCAAACTTGGTACCATATATGATCTTTAAATAAAGAAGAACTATTACAGCTGATATGTTTATTTATTAAATACTTCTATTGCAAGGTGATGGAGAGAAAGAAAACTTGACATTGAGTTAAAAATAATAGCTTAAATTCAATCCAGCTCTATCACAAAGTAGAACAGCATTTTATAGCCTTTCACTGCTTTAGTCCAGCTGGTATAAATTGAGATAGCTCCTTTGAAGCCAATTTATAGCAGATAATGAGCAATTTCAGTCTTTCAAGCAAAGAAGAAAGAGAAACAAGATGTTAGAAATGAAGGGAAGACAACTTTCAGAATGTAATACAGGAAAGAAATGAAAGGCAGCGTCTGGAAACTTGATTCAGATGACAGTCACATCTGTTAGTAAGAGTTTCTTTTACTATTTCAAGATTCCAGTTGTCAAACTCAGGTGCTGTGGTGAGCAGCAACAGAAGAACCTCCAATGTTAGCCACCTTTCATACTAAATAAAGAGAATATGTAATTGTATCAATGAAGGACTTCTCTCTGTGTTTGTGTTGTTCCTGTTTAACAGCAGAGATTTTGCTAACCACTGGCCTAACAGAGAGCAGAATTTGATAAGTAGTCTTCACTGAAGATCATCAGAGAACTGAATGGCCTTGGCCAAACTGAGAACTCAACCTGAATAGAAATTTGCCATGAAACACTCAACTGATACTAAATGTTTTCATGGTAATGTAAATACTCTAACTTAAACCACTTCAGGACTTGATATACTGTCTCTAGGACTAGCAGTCCCTTTCCAGACTGTTAACATTTTAAAGTATGTGCATGAAAAGGATGAATCACAGAGCTCTAAGATTAATTTGAATCTCCAACACTTCCTTTTGATATAGTGGTTGGAACAAAAGGCCACTGAAATATGAAAACAAATAAAAATCTGTTACTTTTGCCTTAATTGTTTTTGTTGTTTTTTGAAGCAAATTTCAAAATAATTCCAATCACTAGGTGAAAATAATTTCTAACTAAAAACCAAAACCCATAACTTGTGTTCACCACTGTGCTATAATTGCCCCACCAGTGTGTTCTCATTGTATATGATAGAAATTATCAGTGAAGGAAAACTACTAAGTACTTCAAGCAGTTATTAAAAATCCAAAGAAAAATTGTCTTTGATTATTACAGGGAATTGTAAGTCACCTATGGCCATAGATTCATGGTGATGAAACCTTCCCTGAGCAACCCTTATTATCCCTCACATTAAGTTTTAAAAATAATCTGTGAATACTAAGTTATAAGATTTATTTGATTTGGGTGGACTTCCTAATTCACTTAGACTTCTGTACTCATTGGTCATTACAATTTTTCATAGTGTGTTAGGCTCAGTCTGGCACTTAGTAATTTTAGAATATATTACTGGTGTAATGGATACTATTTCTATTTCAGCCTTGTCATTTCTCACATTCATTATGATTGCATCTGTCATAATCTGTCTGGCATTGCATCTTCCACAGGGTCCTCCACCATGGTACTTGGAGTATTTTGTAATTCATCCTTTGGATTGTATTACAAAAAATTAAAACCTCCCAAATTGCTTAAGTGACTGTTATCATGACATGGAAAACAAGTTAATTTTTAATGTTAACTTCACTGGAGCCTTTTAGAGTTTTATGATGTGATTTGCAGAGAGATGGATTATCTGCTTTGTGATACAACTGGCTTCAAATTATCCCAAACCAACCAACAGAACTTGTTTCCAAGCAGTCACTGAGTACTCATGTGAAGTTTCAGAATGTCCAGAAATATTGCAGAGTTTTAGAAAAAATGATTGTTTATCTAAAATATCACAACAGAAGGCTAATTTTTCATCATTTATCACTTATTTTCTTACTAATACTTTATTATTCATCCCATCAGGAAAAAAACTGAAAAAACCTAAAAAACCAAATTAGTATGTTTCCTCAATTGGTCTTCCTTCTTAAAAAGTGCATCCTAAATGGGTAAAACTGTGAAAATAATCTGGAGTTTAAAAAATATGAACTGTATATACATGTAAGGAGAAAAAAAAATCTCAGAAGAGTGAATTCTCAAACAAGACTGTATTTAAAGCAGCATATAGAAAAGACATGTAATACAAGCAAACTGATGTTTGCACTTTGATGAACATTAGTTGAAAATAAATCAATGAAAAACTCCACTAAAACTAGAAAAAGAGGATCAGATTGCAAATAATTAATTAAAAACATGAAAGAGAACCCAGATTAAATCCCAAAGCAAGCTATTCCTAGTTAATTCAATCAGGCATGTTCATGATGAAGGAAACATTGATTTCATTACTCTAGGGCAGTAAAAGCTTAATTTCATACCCCTTGAAGTCAGTGAAACCTTTGTTATTTGTGTAACAAATTTATAAGTAAAGAACTAAGAATTTAGAATTTACATTGCTAAACTGAACATCCCTTTTTCTTTAGAAGGCTCAAAACCTAGTCTCTTAAACAGTGTATAGGAAAATCAAGTTCTGGCAAACAAGATTGAAAACAATATAGCATGTTCAGTGAGAAAACTCACAATATGCCCACAGGTTAACAGCAGGATATGTTACCTCAAAGGGGCAAAAAGTCTGCCTTTCTATATTGAGTATGTCATTAATTGAATTAAAATGTTACTCCATCTGTTTGCAACTTGTGACAGCTGAAAGGTATATATATATTCATTTTAGAGGCTTAGGGTAATGCAAACTTCTCATCCTCCCACCCCCAACTTTTTTGTTTTTAAAGCAAGGCAGTAAAATCAAGTTTTCTATTAAACTGGTCAAAAGGTATAAAAATTTCAGGAAAGTATGAGCATCCAGCTGGAAGGTGAAAAAGCAATGTTACTCTTGTCATGGTCCTTCATTCCCAAATAATGTATACCTACTTTTTGCACAGTGGCCAACTTTTTCAGGACCCTTCATTCACCCTTAAGTCATCTTAAAATCTAAGGAATGATCCTGTTGGTAATTTGCTCACACTGATTTTGAAACTGCATTTCCTTCTCTTTGTATGTGTGTTCATCAAAGAAACCCAAAAAGACAATCAAGAGAATAAATTCGTGGAGCATCACTCTCATCTAAGGCTGTTCTTTTTTATTAAGTAACTACAAATAAAAATTGAAGAAAAAATAAAGAAAGAAGAAAAAACAAAAGGGAGAACTGTATGGTATAAGGTTATGGTACTGTGAGCAGAAATATAGTTTGGTGAGATTCCAGTTGTGTCTCAGTACCTTTTTCTCAGATGAAAAAGAACTCAAGAACTCAACTTGCTGAAACTCTTACCAAGAAGCCAAATATTTCCTCTTGACAACTTAGACTGATGGAGAGTCAGAGTGTCTGTGCTGCCATTGGTACTAGAGAGAGGCTCTGTGGGACATAAAATCAGAGATGGGTTTTAACCCTTCAGATTGTTGTTGGTCATGGTGAGGTCAGTGCACCTGGATATAGTTGACCAATTGGACTTACACATAAGCATGAGTAATTCTGCTGACCATTACATTTAAACAGATGTATTCAATTGCTACATTAAATCCCAGACATCTGTGGTGAAAAAAAAGTGAAAGAGAAATAAGAATTTCTTTCCTGAAAAGCCTCTTTTAGTGTACAGCTTTTTTATTTCAGTGAATTCCTGCAGGCTTTACACACATACATATATAAATATTGTAGAATAATAGAATTTTCAGGCTTGGAAAGGACCTTTAAGATCAACTAGTTCCAACAGCCCTGCCATAGGCAAGGACACCTCCCACTAGATCAGATTGCTCAGAGCCCTGTCCAGCCTGGCCTTAAAAACTTCCAGGAACAGGGCTTCCACCCAAATAAACAAGAAAGAAAACTTTTCTATCACCAAGAACAAGCAAGTCACTGTTACAAATTTTCCATAACAAGGTATTACTAAGAATAAACTAAAGATGCCTAGAAGAGATGTGTAGCTCTTCCTTCAGAACACCAGGTTGATGGGATGAACTCTTCAGATTTAATAAGCTTTGTTTCTGTGGTATAATGACAACCAATATTGTTTCTCATATTTCTCCAATGCCCAAATACCATTTCCTGAATCATAATACTCTGTTCTCCATTGCTTTTCCTGATCCTAGCATATGGTTCAATGTGTGGTTAAGGTGTCAAAACAGTGGAATAGTACATAATTTTATTACTATGACTTCTGCATAATTGAATAAAAGTTCAATTCATAGTGGCAACTTTGACTACTTTCTCCTTGCTTTTTAATGACTATTTATTTTTCACATTCCTTTACCAAAGATATAGCAAGTGACTACTTCAGATTGCTTTCCTAGAAGAAAAAAATAAAAACTATGCAATATTTAGTTCTTCTGTGAGGAAGAAATTCCACCAGATGGCCTCTAAGTACAACGGTAAGGATTAGTGAATTCAAAAATTTACCATGTGAAAAAGAAAAATGTTACTACTCAGTCCTTTTAATAAGAAGGGTAAACCAGGTAACTGGAAAATAAACTTCCATATTTTTGAGCCCAACTATTCCATTTTGGCTTGAGTGATACCATATAGCAGGCTGCATTCAGTACCAAAAGAGTGTGGTAGCAAATGAAAACTCTTATAAATCGTTCTTCTCAGAAGTCTACAAATCTCAGTCTTAAAATGAGAAGCATCAGGTGAAACAATACTTTTAAAAGGTGATAGTTCCTGCAACTGTTTGGGAACAGAAAAGACTTGTTGTGTTCTGATCAGCTGGCTAGACCACTGCAGAGGTATACTGAGCTTCCAAACTGGAACTGCTAGTATGGAAGGCACTAACTGCTATTATGGAAGGCAGAGAATCTGTTTTTTAGGTCTAACACATACATAAACTTTGCTTACATTTAAACAAAAGTGTAATACGTTAAATTTACATACAATTTCATTTTTTTGAAATTTTTTAAGGACACATTTCTAAAAGAGTGAAGAGTTTTTTCATTTACACACACTGGAATTTTGAGAGACCTGTGTATATTGTAAATCAGAACCTGAAAAAAGACCAGTGTTAAATCAAGATCAGTGTTACCAAGATCAGTGTTAAATCTCTTCACATAAAGGAAGTGGCTAAGATGGAACTGAAATATATTCAAACAAAGATAAGCAATTCACAAACCTTATAAATGATGACAGTCAAGTTAGCTCAAAAATATATTTTAAAAGGATAACGCAAACAAACAAATTCCTCCTATCCTACCTTTCTGCAAATGCCCTTTTATAGTCTCTGGGCTTTGAATATCCACAAATCTCCATGTCAGTTTAAATAGCACATAAAAAAATATAAGTAGTTTAATATTCTCAAGAGATATGTAGAGTGGAATATGTATGGGAATATATTTTATTAGAAATGTGTACCACATCCTTGTTCTTATTTCATTTAGCTTCTTTGTCTGAAAAATAAAATTATAAAAAAAATACTGAAGAAAAATCTGGTTGATGTGGCTGACATTGTATTTCTATGAATGTTTAAATAAAACTGCATTTACTCTAACAGTGAGACAGCATGCTAAATTTTCTTTTATTTTTTTTTATTATTTTTTCCCATCTTAAAATAAATGTACACAATTGAGTTATTTGTTCTCTGGATGTGTACCTCAACTGCAGAGGGCACTAATCTGTTCAATTCACTTAGACACCTTTTTTGTTCCCAAAGACTATTTTAAATAATTCCTACTTTAAGGATTTAAGAACCAGTAAATTCCACTTTTAACAATGACAATTAACCGCCCAAATAGCATGGAATTCTTAATCATAGGCAAAATTAAATTATTTTTAGACTCTGAAACAGAAAATTATGTCTTCTCCTCTCTTCCTCATTTCAGACAGCTCTGAATATTATGAGTAAAAAGCAATAAAGTGCCCAAAACATCCCGAAGAGAACACAGAGAGAATCATCAGTGTTTCTCTAAATAAAAAAAAATAGAAGCTCTGATGGTGGCAGCACACATTGAAGCCAATGGTTCAATACCCTATAGAACCAGATGGAAACCAGAACACTTCAGAGACTCCCCTGATTGTTTTTGACATTTTGCCATTGCTCCATCCTAATGAATTTGCAAGGTGAGTTTAATGTGTAGCCGAAGGGGTCTAAAAAAAGAGCATGAAGAAACCAGAGTGCAATCTTGAAAAGGAGCAGACTGCAGCTGTGATAATTCATCTCATTTATTTATTTATTTATTTTTAGGTGCTGGTTTCTAACTTCAAGTGTAGTCTGTGTGGGGATCATGTGCAATGTGTGCAGCATGGTTCCTGGTACCTGAAAACCCTGACAGATATTCACTTCAGGATCTGTTAGACCAAAAGGGATTACTGCCTTTACCCCTTCTTCACCACCTTTCCCATGTGTATTACACTTCCACTTACCATTCAAAATTTTCGTGAGCAGTAGCTGATTAAATTAAAGCAACATGACCTAGGTTAGCTGCAATAATTTGTTAGTCTAAGCAAAGCTAGTAATTTCACCAGAAGTTAATTAGAGCACTTAAATACAATAGTCCGTAGATTCCTGAGGAATGTACTCTCCAATATGCTAACCTGTGGGTTAGAATCAGTGGGAAGGTCAACAAGGCCGATATCGTGATGGGAGTCTGCTACAGACCGCCCAATCAGGACGATGAGGTCGACGAAATATTCTACAAGCAACTGGAGGATGTTTCAAAATCATCATCCCTTATCCTCGTAGGTGACTTTAACTTGCCAGACATCTGCTGGGAACTCCACACTGCAGAGAGGAGGCAGTCTAGGAGATTCCTAGAGTGTATTGAAGATAACTTCCTGCTCCAACTAGTAAATGAGCCCACCAGGGACGGAGCCCCACTTGACCTTCTTTTCACAAACAGAGAGGGGCTGGTGGGAGATGTGGTGGTTGATGGACGACTGGGACTTAGTGACCATGAAATAATAGAGTTTTCAATACTCAGGGAAACAAGGAGGGTCGTCAGTAAAACGTCTGTGTTGGATTTCCGGAGAGCAGATTTTGGACTATTCAAAAGACTGGTTCAGAGTATACCCTGGGAAACAACCCTTGAAAACAAAGGGGTCCAGGAGGGATGGACATACTTCAAAGAGCATATTCTGAAAGCACAGGAACAGGCTGTCCCAGAGTCCCGGAAGGCGAGCCGGCGGGGAAGGCAACCAGTCTGGCTGAACCGGGAGACTCTGAAAGAAATTAGGGTTAAGAAGAGGGCCTATCAATTATGGAAAAAAGGGCTAACTTCTCAGGAGGAATTTAGGAATATAGTCAGGTCATGTAGAAAGAGAATCAGAGAAGCAAAAGCACTACATGAACTGAATCTTGCTACCTCTGTGAAGGACAATAAGAAATCCTTCTACAGATACATCAATAGCAAAAGAAGGGGCAAGGAAAACATTCATTCTGTACTGGACATGGGTGGGAATATAGTTATCAAAGATGAGGAAAAGGCTGAGGTATTTAACACCTTCTTTACCTCAGTTTTCAACAGAAAGACAGGTTATCCTGTTGACAGCAGGCTTCTGGAGCCTATAGAGGATGATAAAAATCTAAACAGCCCCCCTGTAATATTGAAGGACACAGTCAGTGACCTCTTGAGCTGCTTGGACCCCCACAAGTCTATGGGACCGGATGGGATCCACCCAAGAGTGATGAGGGAGCTGGCAGAAGAGCTTGCCAAGCCTCTCTCTATCATCTACCAACAGTCCTGGCTCACTGGGGACATCCCAGATGATTGGAAGTTGGCGAATGTCACGCCAATCCACAAAAAGGGCCGGAAGGAGGACCCGGGAAACTACAGGCCCGTCAGCCTGACCTCAGTGCCTGGCAGGGTTATGGAGCAGATCATCCTCAGTGCAATCACACAGCACCTGCAGGATGGGCCAGGGATCAGACCCAGCCAGCACGGGTTTAGGAAGGGCAGGTCCTGCCTGACCAACCTGATCTCCTTTTATGATCAGGTGACCCGTCTGATGGATGAGGGGAAGGCGGTGGATGTGGTCTACCTGGACTTCAGCAAAGCCTTTGACACCGTCCCCCACAGCATTCTCCTGAAAAAGCTGTCAGCCCACAGCTTGGACAGGAGCACCCTGTGCTGGGTTAGGAACTGGCTGGAGGGCCGGGCCCAGAGGGTGGTGGTGAACGGGGCTGCATCGAGTTGGCGGCCGGTCACCAGTGGTGTCCCCCAAGGATCAGTGTTGGGCCCAGTTCTTTTTAATATCTTTATCGATGACTTGGACGAAGGGATTGAGTCCATCATCAGCAAGTTCGCAGATGACACCAAGCTGGGGGGAAGTGTAGACCAACTCGAAGGCAGGAGGGCTCTGCAGAGGGACCTGGACAGACTGGAGAGCTGGGCCGATTCCAACGGGATGAGGTTCAACAAGGCCAAGTGCCGGGTCCTGCACTTTGGCCACAACAACCCCATGCAGCGCTACAGGCTGGGGACAGAGTGGCTGGAGAGCAGCCAGGCAGAAAGGGACCTGGGAGTCTGCATTAACAAGAAACTGAACATGAGCCAGCAGTGTGCCCAGGTGGCCAAGAAGGCCAATGGCATCCTGGCCTGTATCAGAAACAGCGTCACCAGCAGGTCCAGGGAGGTGATTCTTCCCCTGTACTCAGCGCTGGTGAGGCCACACCTCGAGTACTGTGTCCAGTTCTGGGCCCCTCAGTTTAAGAAGGATGTAGAGGCCCTGGAACAAGTCCAAAGGAGGGCAACCAGGCTGGTGAAGGGACTCGAGCACAGGCCCTATGGGGAGAGGCTGAGAGAGCTGGGGCTGTTCAGCCTGAAGAAGAGGAGGCTCAGGGGAGACCTCATTGCTGTCTACAACTACCTGAAAGGAGGATGTAGCGAGGTGGGAGCTGGACTCTTTTCACAGATGACCTCCAACAAGACAAGAGGACACAATCTTAAGTTGCGCCAGGGGAGGTTTAGATTAGATATTAGAAAGAATTTCTTCACGGAGAGGGTGATTAGGCTATGGAATGGACTGCCCGGTGAGGTGGTAGATTCTCCGTCCCTGGAGACATTTAAAAAAAGACTGGATGTGGCACTCAGTGCCATGGTCTAGCAACTGCTCCAGTGGGTCAAGGGTTGGACTAGATGATCTCTGAGGTCCCTTCCAACCCGGCTAATTCTATGATTCTATGATTCTATGATTCAGACAGAGAGAAGAAACAACAGGAGGCCATGGGCTCCTCCTGCCCTCCTCCTCCTCCTCTCACCTGTGTGTTTGCAGGATTTTCCCTCACATGCTTTCTCCTCTCACATGTGCTTGTGTGCTCTTCCCCAAGTGTGTTTTCAGAGGCTCCACCAGGCTTGGAAGAGCAACAAAACCTCTCTCCTATTTGTAAGGTGGGCCTGCTGGGGATTTCCAAAGAAGATCCTCCACAATAAGCTGGTGAGGAAGGTTGCAGTGATATTGAAATAAAAGGCTGACTTATGGTACTGGACACAGGAACAATAAAACTGGCTTAATATCTGACGTTCTGTTGCTTTTTTGTTTTTCATTCTGTAAAAGAGTGGGGGACTGGTTAAGCTTAGAACAGTATCTATAAGTCTGGAGCTCAGGTTTTCAAAACAATACAGATGAAAAAACCCAAAAATTAATAAGCTCTGAAAAAAAAATATTGGAAGTTAACTGGCTTATAGTGTAGAGGAATATTCACGAAGAGAAAATCACAAGTAGTAAAGGCCACCTCCTTGTAGTAGAAGAAGTCATTATAAGAATTAAAACACAAAGCCAGAGGAAAAAAATGAGTACAAAGTTAACTTCTTAACAATAAACTTAACTTTGTTAACTATTGGGACAGGCTACTAAAGCAAATGAGATTATTTCTGTGAATAACATTCTGAAATATTTCCTTTACTAAGCTCAAGTTATTGGGCCACCATATGAAATATATGCAATCGAGGAGTGCCTTTTTGCCTTAAAGACTTTGAATTGTCTTTCAGTTAAAAAAAAAAAAAAAAACCAACAAAAAACCCAACACAGTATTCCAGCAAAATTCTATTTTTCATGGAAAACATTTACTTTCCTAAAATATGAGTGATTTATTCACATCCAATCAAATTATAACCGAATAAATGGAATGACTGGTATTTGAATAAGCCCTACAAGGAAGTCAGGATCTTCATCTTCCACCATAAACAGCCTCAGTTAATCTGATTTGCTCTTAGTGCTTCAAGAGAAGTTTTCAACTGAAACTGTCTATTTTTTTTCTGTTCTTGAACTTCTCTGCTTTTGATCATGTCTGAGACCCACAAACCTTTTCAGATCACCTTATGTGCTGGAGCTGTGTTACTATTATGCTAGTTAAGGGAGTTATCAATATTTTTTTACAGTACCTTAGACTGATGTCACAAGCCAGCCACAGAACAGCCACTTTTTCCTGTCTTGCAGTCCCTGCCATGTACATGCACAACATTAGAATACACAGACATTTAGAATACACAGACTCTTCTGTCACTGGACTTTTATGAGTCCTCCTTCCCACAGCAGTTAATTATTTAATGTAAGAAAACGTGGTAACAGCTGTTGTCATAATACTCTTAAGTGATGCAAGAAATTTGTCAAAAAACCACCTGCCCCCACCATACCCTTGTATTCTCAGGCCCAGCTTTACCCCTTCACTTGAAATGAATTCATTGCTGGAAGCTGGAGGCACACAAATTGGAAACAGAAATGCAGATTTAAACTGTTGACACAGAAAGGTGATTAAGTGCCAGAACAAACTGCCTGGTGTTGAGTCTCTATCTGCTGATGCCTTCAAAGCAAGTGTGGATAACTGCTGAAGTTACTGTTTAGCCACACATAAATTTTCCATTAGGCTAATAATAGCTGTGAGACTCTGTTCATGGGTGAGTGGAACTTAGTGTCCTGTGTGGAGAGAGATTAAATTAAGAAAAATCACGTGGTATTTTCTGTTTTTCTAATGCTTGAAGCTACAAGTAATGAAATTTAATCTTTTTTGTTTTAGTATTTTAACTTTAAAATAACAGGGGAGAGGATTAAAATATCCACCAGGAAATTATAAATGTTCTTAAAGAGTGGAAAAAAAAAAAACCTAACCTGTTATAAGAGGGCAGGCCAGGCTGTCTGTCTGCATTCTCCCATTCTCCCTTCTCCATGTCTGTGTCCCCATACTTGTGTCTTGTTTTGATAGATGAAAGTTCAAGCAGTGAAACACACTGTCAGACTAAAACCATTTGTCACTGAAAGGTGGCACTGGCCTGCTTATAGATATTGGGTCTGAGTCATGTCTTTCCTTTTGACAAGGATGTCAGTGCTATTTGTCACAGACTTGTTTATCTGCCAGATCAGTGCCATTTGGCTACCCAGGGTCAGTGCTCAGGAGAAGCAGTGCTCCTCCAGTAACACTGTCAAATTACCCTCAGGATAAAGATGCCAAAGCTGGTGCCTCTGTATTTGTTGCCTTCAACAAGACAGGGATAGGAAGAGGAGTTTGGCAAGCCCCTCAGGGACATATGGAATTGCTGAGGAAGCTCACCTGTTGAAAATCCATGGAATAAACATATGGTTGCATTTAAAAATGGTTTTAATCCTTGTTTCAGAGAAAAGATACGATCATTTTGATCTTTTCTGTAGTTTTCTTTTTGGCACATCCAGTGATCAAAGCATACTTTGGGTACTGATAGTTCATGTAGCTAAACAGTGGCTCTTTGGGATGAAAATTAATCCCTTCTTTAATCTTCATGTTAGCAGAGAAATGATTTGCAAATGCAGCCATAAGTAATTGGACCTCGTCCCATTATTTGGCTTACAAAACATTAATGTGGGGATTTTTTAAAATCTAAAGATTGAAGGATTTAAGGGAGGATTTATGTAGTTTCCTTGTTCTCCAGAAGCTTTTGTTGCATTTCAAACATGAATTACACAGACAAGGCAGAAGACATCAGAAACATATTGCAAAGTAGTACTACAAAGGCTGCATTTGAACTGGAAAGGCAGATTACTGTGCTAATACAAGAAGATAGGGTTGAAGAGTAGATAGATATTTCAAATCCATTAGATTGTTCCTGATAAGTGCTGCTATTTCTAAGGATTAGTTTAATTTGCAAATATATTGTAGCAGCTACTCAAATATTCCTAAATTTCCTAAATAGATGACAGTTTGGATGACAATGTGGTATGAAGAGGAGAATTGATGAGTTCTGAATAGCAAAGTGGATAAAATGTAAATGTCATTTCCTCCTTTCTCACACAAGTGTACGTCAATTTTGGTAACAGTTTTAAACGAGTAAGAATTCAAAATTGTAAACACTCAGTATCTTCCTTCTAATATCTTTTGTTTTCATACTCCCATAGACTTTTAGACCCATCCTGCTCTTCTCTTTCTCCTGAATTACTGAATTAAGTGGGGGAGGCAGGAGCTGTTTGAAAGCTGATGTGTATAGATCAGTATTCCTTTTTCACCAGCCCAGAGTCCTCTTTCTGTGCATCGATGGAAAATATAGAACAGAACATCAAAATATTGTTATTTCACTGCTCTGTGTCATGATTTTATCATTCCAAACAAGACTGAAGGAAGAGTGCAGTCTGTGGGGAACAAAGACTTTGTGAGCATCCTGTAACTCTGAAAAGTCTGACAGTACCATCGTTCACACTCTGTGAAGTCAGTCAACTGTATAACTCAAGGAAGAATTTTCCATAGCTCTTAGATTTGTCTCAGTAACTGAGCCTTTTGAGGTTTCACTACTCGTTCTTGCCAGACACACCATAAAGATGCAGGGATTTCTTTAATTTTCTTGAAGTCAGTTGAATTTCTTTTGAGTCCATCTGAAATACACATATTGCCCACCCTTACTCTCCCAACCATTAGCAATTCAGCAAAAAAAAGTGAGATTAGGAACCTGCAATTTCATATGACTAAGTGACAACATATTGCTTCCCTCACCCAGTGTATTTACTGATTAAGCTTAAACTCTTGTTTTGATGTGATTCAGAATGAAGCCCAGCTCCTTACTGTAAACATAGAACAAAAAACTGCTCGTGAGAGTCATAATAGAGTGGGGAAAAAATGACAAAAAAAAATAATTTTCTAAGTATTCATATAATTTCTGATGATGAAATTTATGTTTCACCTTGAATGGGTCTTAAATGATGTAAGGGAGAACCAAACAACTTGGGCTCTTGTTCCAAATTTCAAAGTAAATTGGGACACTCAGCAATGGAGAGGATTTCTTCTGAGCCAGATTTCCACCTTTAGCCCTAGGAAATTGTCAAATGCAAACAAGACAATGCATTCCCAATCATGTTTTTCTCAGGGTGAATCAGCATTTTCTGGTAAGTGGGGGAAAAAAAACCACAAAAACCAAAAAGCAGCAGCAAGAAAACAATTTGCTGAAAAGCCTTTCTTAGTGAATATTTATGCACAGGGCTCTAATAGGCTAAAAATCCTGCTGAGTTTTCTTGTAGAGCAAGAGAATATGGAAGTACCAAAAGGGCCTTTAGGAGGTCCAAGTCTGATTCTGGAAAGCTTTAGACAAAGTTACCTTAAAATTCTGTGATGACCTTAGTGTAGTTTGAAAGCAAAAAACACTGTTATGCGGTGCCTTTTTCATTCACACTGTGAAATCATGTGGTAGTCCTGATTCAAAATATTTTTTTTCATACCTCATAAGGCAGCACTGAGTACCCCTACAGTGAGTCAAAGAAGAAGGACCAAGAAAAGAAAAAAATAATAAATAATTTTATACTTAAATGTGTTGATAACATACAGAGAACACAATTTAAAGTGATTTTGCTGAGGGCGGGGCGACGCCACATATAATTCACTGTATTTTAAGAAAATCTTTTTTCATCAACAATATAGATACTCCATTAGAGGACAAAAAGTCCCAGTGGTCATCCATCTTTGAATGTGTAATACATGTACTAAAAGGAATGTTTGGCAAGTATTGGTATAGACAATTAAAAGAGACAGCAATGATACAGATAATGTACTTTTTTTTTTCCCCTCAAAGGATTCAGGTTGGCAAACTTTCTTCATTTTTGTGTTCTAGAAGTATCTCTTGCTCAGGAGGCCATTTCATTCACCATAATTAAACTCTGAGACGTGTGGCACAGGTGACATTGACACTCAGAGTGTGATATGTAAAAACTTTTGAAGGTGGGCACCTGAGATCTTTGTGAAAATTTAATCATCTGGAGTTATAATGCAGGAAACTCAAACTTTGCAAATCTGCTTTTTATTCTATTTTGAATTTGCTGCTGGAAACAGATTGGAACGACCTGACAAATTAAAGCAGGAATTAGGAGGCAGGCAAATGGACAGCAAAGTTAGAAAAGGCCTCAATTGCTGAAGAGAATGAAATCACTTCAAAAGCTTGCTTAATACAGGCCCTTCCTTTTACCTCAGCCAACTACAATTAAAACACTTCTAACTTGATAAATCGAATTGATTTCAAAGACTGCTGAACATGAAGCTTCTCCTTTTCCCGAGAAACATTAAAAACTAAAACCCCAAATGTCTTCAGTCAAATCTGCTTGGTTTTGTTAATTGGTTTTTTTTATTTCTTTTTTTTTTTCTTGTTTTTTTGTTTGTTTGTTTTCTTGTTGGTTGGTTGACTGGTTGGATTTTCTTGTTTGGTTTTTTTTTTTTTTGTTTGGTTTTTTTGGGGGGGGGGTTTATTGCAGTGGAGACTATAGACCCATGTTTGTATTTTACTCATCCTTCTTCTGTTGGAGGACCATCTCCCTCTCCATTTTTTCTGTCAAAGCTGAAAAAAAAAAATAAACCTATTATCCCAAGTCCTTTCTGCTTCTCTTAGAGTAAGTCCCCAAGACCAAAACAGAGATGAATGACTGTTCCCTGTGTCTTCCATACAGCATTCCCATTTTTACATTTCAGTTTGAAGTGCTATGTCATTGCTGACTAGTAATTCCATTTTGAACCATTATTAAACTCATGAAAAATTGCCTGAAATCCTGGCAATACAGCAGTAAGAGAAATTGCTGCCAAGAGCATGTGATGTGACAGAACCTTAATTGTTGGATTAGACATCAGATGACACCTGTGGGAAAATGCTGATTGTTGAAGTGAGCACCTTGGGCTAACAAGGAGTGTGTGTGATGTAAATGGTCAGTACATTTTTTTTTTTTTTTTTTTAATGCGAGTGACCTCTAATGTAACAAAAATTCTTAAATGTGAGACTGAGTAGCTGAAACCATCACCAGCTACATGGTATTGTCCAGTGTTTCAGGGAAGACAGTAGACTGATAGACTTACGATCTAGCTGACTGAATAGTCAAGGTGCAAAAGTGGGATGTTCCATAAAGTATCTGAGTCTACTTTCCATCTTATTATGAGGGTAACTGTCAGGTGAAATCCATTTCCTATGTTCTTGTGTAATAATTAAAGAAGCCAATGATTTTTACTGGCACTTTTCTAATTTGACTAGAGTTATTCCCAAATGGTCAAGTTAAGTGAAGTATTTGTTTCCTGATAAATCATGATATTTTCAGGTACACACTTGCCCATAATTATTTGTCAGCTAATGATTACAAAACTTCCTTGGTGAAAATCTTCATGAATTCAGCCCCACTTTATATGTGAACAATTATTTCCTTTGAAGCATAAAGAACTGATCATGTATAGCTAAATAGTAGCAAGGAAGGAAGAAGACAGATTACCATAGACAGGAACACTTTCTTATGAAGGCTCCATTAATTAATTAATTAATTCTTTTTTGATTCATTCAGGTCAGTAAGACTTGCAAGAAATTCAACACATTAAAGTAAGTTGTTGCACATCTGTACACAGGGTCCAGTACAGGAGACTTTCACCTTGGATATTATCTGGATAAAATTGTATTTATACTGCTTATATTTGTAGTCTCTGAGCATTTTTCCATGTAACTGAAGTTAGTTTTATAGAATGACACAGGCAAACCACTCTGATAGTGTAAAATTCAGGGCCTTTCCCTTTGTTTTCTAGGCCAGCCTCAAATGCTAATTCTAACATGTATTAGTAGCATTGGACACTACATGTAGTAATACATTCCTGGCATGAACAGTCTCAGGAATTTCAGATATTGAAACTGACCAGTAAGGACCTATAATAGGTATCACAGTATATCATGAGGGAACTATGATGATTCATGTTGTAAGAACTGGTACACAATTGTTCTTAAAATCCATATTGATTAAATGTGGTTCTGCTTCATCATTGGGCAGCAAGGCATGACCACCAAGAGAGGAAAGTAGTTGAAGGGCCTGAGGAAGTGTGAAGCTTGACAAGGATCAGGATGGGTCACGTGCAGCTCATTTTCACGCCAAGAATATTGTTTTCATAAGTTTCTAATGAGAGTAAGGCCAAGTGAAATAGCAGTAGTTTTTAAATAATTAATCTCTGACAACAGATTACAAAAGCAAGAAAAGGGGAATTATGTTCATGAAGAAATGCTGTGCTAAGCACTGTAGCCTTCTGATGCTCTGCCTTGTAAAGTATTGTTGGGTTCATACAAGAAGCAGGTAATTCTGCATTCCTATTTGAGCGAGAAGGTGGGGAAATGAAAAGCAGCACAAATACATTCTTTGCTCTATTTTTGTGGTATTTCTGCCAACACATAAGATTTATAAGCTAGGGCACCACTCCCAGCAAACACAGCTAGGCTGCTTCTAAATCCATCTGGGTAAAAACCAGGAACACTGTGCAGAATCATATGGTCTCTCCCAGGTTTCTACTGAGTCAAAGATCTCTGCATTATGCTCCTTTACTCCCCATGAATGTGTTCATATGCAGAAACAAACTTTTTTTAATAGCACCATCCTGTGATTCAGTGACCGACTAAGATTACTCAGGTCCTCTGAGAGGTGAGCATCAAGGAGATGCTCCAAATTTGCAATATCTGCTGCCTCAGATGGTCTTCCAGCTCTTGTGTTCTTTCTAGACTGTCCAGAGCTCTTAGCTGTCTTCTTTAGCCAACCATTGTAAATCCCATGCAATCTTCCATCCACATCATTGATAAAACTAATAAATTCTGTAATGAGGAGTCAAAAAATGTCAGAGAGGTCACAAAAGACAGGCAACACATTAACTGGTGTTGCACAACACTTACACTGTAATGTAACAAAGTTAATAAGGTGTAAAACCTGACTACTCATTTTATAAGCAAACTCTTCTTGGTAATTAAACCAATAGAGCAGAGAGAGTCAATTATGATGATCTGTGGCCATGGATATACAGGTACTGGGAGTGCCAGTCAGCTGAAAGCATTGGTGAATGTGGGATCTGATGGTTTTTTAACAACATGCTTCTGCTCACCAGAGCCAAACCATCTAGCAAGTCCCAGCTAGCAGGAAAATCCTTTATATCCATTCAGGTTCTCTTCAGTAAAAGGCAGTTGCTCACATACCTGAAAAGTAAGAAAGCCCAGAAAAGAAGGAACCTCAATTATTCTAAAAGTCCTGATATTACTTGTTACACCCCTTTGTTACAAACATAAGCACTCAGAGATTAAGTCTGCCCTCACTGAGCATAGAGAGAAGGGCTGCCAAAATAATTAATGTCAAGTTTTCTTCAGTATGAATGACAGCCTAAAGTTGCCTCAGCACTAATGGAAATGGGGTAATTCTCTTGCAAAAAAGACTCAATTACGCTTATGTCTCCATATTAGGTCATGGAAATTAACTTGGAAATACCAAGACCTGTTTCTTATGCCTGTTATAAATTCCTGAGTATCAATGAAGTTTATCTATAATCAAAGTCAGTTATAAAAACAAAGCTATTAGGGACATCTCTGTCATACTGCCAAAGCAAGGTTGTTCAGACTCAAAACATGGCCACAATAAAAAATCATTAATTTTCAATATTTAATATTTTGATAAAAGGACCTGCTCAGAAAACTGTTCTAAATGTGAATTCAAGGGATTTGTAGCTTTCATTTTATTTCTTGATAATGAAAAGAGATGAGTTTCCGTAGAATTTTGAGTGTAAATTGTGTAAGGAGATTAAGTTTCAACTTAGGAACCATCTTATATTTAATAAGGTCTAATGGGTCACAAAGTATCGCATGCTATCATAGACTCACAGAATGGTTTGAGTTAGAAGGGATGTTAAAGATCATTTAGTTCCAACCTCCCTGCATGGGAAGGGACACCTCCCACTAGAACAGGTTGCTCAAAGCACCTATTTCCAGAACATCTTTCACCTGACTCACAGTTGTTTTTTGTTTTTTTTAATATATCTTCTGTCACCAGTATTTGGCCACCATGATTTGTGTGTAGAGTCTTACAATTTGTAGTGTCATCTTCTGCCTGCCCTCACCCAAACTTTACATTTTTATTCTGGAGTAGTAAGACAATTCAACACACAGCATACCATACCATTCCACAAAGCTAAACTGAAGATTAAACAAATTTAGATAACACTCACTTGGTGGCCAGCTGATTGCTGTCATAACCAAAAGAAGCCAAAACCAGCATAGGCTAAGAAAATTCAGGCAAGCTTTGAAATCTTGCAAGATCGAGTCAATGCAAAGTCTATGCAAGTGATACTAAAACAGTATATAGTAATCATAAAAAAAAACCAAAAAAACAAAAAAACAAACAACTTTTTATACTTTGCCAAGATGTTACAGGGAATAAAAAGATATCAGAAATGGTAAAATCTCCATTACCTTAGCCAAGAAACAAACTAGCTGTTTTTCTCTGTTTCTGCTTTCTCCCCACTAAAGTCACTAAAGTGACTTTGTTTGGATCAATACAGATATCTTGCTTGTGCAGCTGAATTGCTTATGCTGTTCAAAAATGCATGCATTTAGAATTGTTTTTGTTTTTTCTAATGAAGTATATTTCAACGCCAGCATAGATTCCTGTATTATTTACACGACATAAATCAGAAGCTGTTCTCCTACGTCAAGGAAAAACTGCTGAAGAATGTGGCCACATTATTCAGGATTAGTATGTTCAGTGTGTGCTTTATTTGTATTCCCTGCTTGCTGTTCACCAAACATTTCTTTATTCTTTAGGATATGAGCCATATCTCTCAAGGGTAATGCTTTATTATCTAACACAGTAAACATATTGACCACTACTAAGAATCTTGTAAGACAATTTGCACTACAGTAGCAGGCCATGAATCTCCCTTTCTAAGAATCCATTTTACAAAACAGATGTTTAAGCAAAAACATGGCTTTGTATTGATTTCTTGGGAAGTAATATACACAAATATGTGTTAACACACAAAGATACATGTGCACATGCAAATGCATACACAGACTTGCATAAACACCATATATTTCACAAAAAAAGATCAATGGTTACTTGGCTGAACTACTTTTCTCTTAGATTCTGCAGCAATTCTATCTGTATGAAATATTGATTCTTAATAAATTGAAAAATAATATGAGCCTCAGATTACTGTTACAGTCTACAACTACTTCTTTTTTACTTTGCTCAGATGATAATAAGTCAGGCTTGCTATCTCAAGCTGCCACTATATATTTATATATACATATATATATATAGGCACACCACTATACAGTGGCAGAGTAGTTTCCTGAGAAGAGATAAAGAAATTTTCCTAACTACTTTAGGCACTGGCAACCACCTAGATATGTGTGTGCTGTATCATACAAGTAACATTCATGTCTCCTTTGGCTTCTGGCACCCAGTGGGAAGATTCTGAGTCTTATTGCACTTAATTGTAATGGCTCTCCAAAAGAAGAAGTATTTTTTGTTACAGAAGAAGAGATTCTGCCTTTACAACAAAGTCTGTTGTTTTTTTTCCCCCCAATGATCTGGTTTGGTATTATGTAAATTATCATCATTATGACAAGGAGGCACCAGTAAATCTGTACATATTCTACCTTGCGTGACTTGGGCTGGTTAAGATTTGTACTTTGAGAAGGACGATGTGACTCTGTAAGCTAAAATATTTTTTTTTCTCCTCAGATTGTCAGCTTTGGTTCTTCCACATTTACTCCTGCTTGTGATACTTTCATGACATGTTTTTTTTTGCTTCAGAGGATGCTACGTAGCCAGTTATCAACTGTCTCCAGCAATCTTACCAAATTTTCATGGGATTCATATGCTCCTGCAACAAGCTTAGTGGCCACACAGAAAAAGCAGATAATGGCTTTCATCAATAATACGCTGGGGTTAAAGGAATAAAGATTTAGCAGGATTAGTTCTTATTTGTATGAAATATTAACTGCATTTTGGATGAGCACTGAGAGGTCTCATTAGGACCTTAGTGCCCATCATCAGCTTTGAGCCACAGGATCAACATCAAGAAACAATAGATTTAAGAACTCTACATTTTTATTTTTTTTTTTTCAAACAGAAAAAAATCTTTATTAGTTATAGAGAGATTGCCCAGGTTACCAGGAAGCAAATATCAAGGTTGTGTTCTCAAGATCATCCACACACAGACGAGGACATGAGTCAGTACAAACTGAAATTGTAGGATTTTCTCCAGTCTTGTTTCAACCTAAACTACATGAGTGGAGCAGCTGACATGTCAGCTTTGTGGATGATCAACAAAATGAGTCTGAAAACCATATATAGTTGTCTTGACTGTAAGTAGCTGGGCTTAAGCAAGGGAAAAATATTCCTTCAGGCCTACATAAAATCAGTGTCAGCTGCTTCTACACCATTTGCAGCACAGCAGAAGTAGGCAACCACAGTTTCAATTTTAAATCAAATTAAGTAGCTCCATCTTAGTCACAATAGAATTCTTTCCAAGAATTTCAGGTATCTCAGTAACACTCACAATTATACCAACACAAAGCAATAATGAGAATGAGTTAGGCTTGTATCTTTTGCAATAATCTTCAGAATGGCTTCCACTTAATGCCATTTTCTGTTCTCATTACAATCTTTGCCAGGCAGAGGCACCAGAATTTTAATGGCCAGGACAGTCTGTTTAAAAACTGTAAACTCTTAATGGACTTACAGAGGCCTCAGCCTTTTGAATATTCTGGACCCACCTCACGTCCCTCTGCTTATAGAGTTCAGGGCATACAAGCAGGAGACAATAGAGATGGCAAAAGTAGAACACCAGCCATTTGGAAAGGAAAACCAGGGTAACTGGAATGAAGAACATGTAGTGAGCATCTGGAGGCCACAGTCCTTAAGATTCTTGTGACCTTGAAAAAAATTACATTGGTAAAAAATCAGTGAAATCCCTAATTCCAAAGTAGATAGTTGGAAAAGTGACCTCGCATTCTGAGGTGATAAATTTTTGTCACCTCTTTGTTGTACGTGTGGTTTGCTTATCCAAAGAAAGCAATACCACCTCCTACCTTATGCAGAATTTATGTACACCAGAAACCAATGCATCAGCAAAGGAAGGCCAAGGAACTGGGAACCTGGATCTTGTACAAAAACAGCAACTGATACAAGGTGAACCAGAACACTCTGTGCCTTTAGGCTACCTTTTTCTCATTCAAAATGTCTTCTCAGTGAACCTCGGTATGTTTACTTAAAACTGAAACATACACACACACACAAAAAAAAAAAAAAAAAAAATCTATGTGCAACTGATTAAGGAGGTTATCTCTGAGAAAAGAGACCATGAGTGAGAGCATCTTAAACTAGTATGACTATAAACTTCAATGGCAGCCCCGTGTGGAGATCAGCCTGTGGCAGCATCGTAACGGTAGCTGAGCAGTCCTGCATCCAAGATAAACCACTTTCTTGTTGAGTAAAATTAATTCTCTAGAGATAGGACTCATTTAAACAAGTGTGTCTTCACCTGATATAGTAGTGGAGATAAATATGTATTTCTCAGTGAAATTATTCAGAGATGTGCATCTGAAACCAGTTAGATAAATTGTTTACTAATAGTACTTATTTTTCTGTTGATGGGTTCTTTGTATTGACTGGAGGGTGCAGAGCTAAAGATCTAAATGGTGCACATTCAAAAGCTTCTGTTGAAGTCTGGTAGTTTGACCTTCTGTCAATGCTCTGCCTAATGAATACCAAGAGGTTGATGAGTGTTTTTTCCACAAGGGCACACAGTTGGCTCGTGCAATTTGGTGTCCACAAGGGCCATCAGCTCCTTCTCTTTGAACCTGGTCCCCAGCCAGTACTGGTGTATGGGTCTATTCCTCCTTTGGTGTAGGACTTCACCTTTGTCGAACTCGACAAGTTCTGTCAGCCCATTTCTCCAAGCTGGAAAGCTCTTTTTCTGAATGGCAGCACAGCCATCTGGCGAACAAACTTTTTCCTGGTTTTGTGTTGACTGCAATCCAGTCCTGGTTTGAGCCAAAACAGCACCAATTTTCCTTCTATTAATTTTACTTTCAGCTAAGTCTCTTCACAGTAGCTGCATCTCTGAAATTAGGTACATACTTTTCAGTCAGTGTCTGCTGCCAGGACTGCTAACAATTGATGTTTTTGTTACACCTAGAGAATGGTGTACAGAACTAAGGCCACTGCTTGGCACTAAAACATATCTTATGCTCTTGAAAGAAAAACGGAGTAAAAGCATCACACTTGCAACTCTCATATGGGGAGAAGAGGACCAGACTTGACCAAAATTGACCAAATGAAGCATTCCATCCCATACATGTCATACTTGGTATAAATGTGAGGGAACACAAAGGTCAAGCTCTCCTCATTCATGGCCAGCATCCTGAGAGGACTCCATCCATTCAGAGCCTTTGATCCTGATTCATGTATTCGTGAACCTGTGTGTTCCTGCATCCAGCTGCTGCCTGCCCCTGACTCCAGGAGAACAGCCTGGGACTTTTCCATGGCTCCCCTGCAGCCTCAGTGGTGACATGAGTGTTATTGGGGGAAACACATGATGTTACAGAATTAATTAAAATTAGTGATTCTAGAAAATATCAGTTTTCCAGCCAAAAGCCAGTAAGTGTTAGGTTCTTGAAAAAAACACCTTCAGGATGGCGTAGTATGGCTACAGCTGAAAAGCTTGGGGTCTTTAGTAATTTTTGACAATTTCCAGCAAGACTATAGAGGACAAATCCTTTATTGTTCTGATATTTCACCAAATAAGTCAGACATATTTTGAGCAAAACCTGTTGATCATAGCATTCGGTTGTTTTTGGAAAAGGGCTATCATCTGGAAAAAAAAAACTGCATTAGTCTTTTTTACTCTTTCATTTATAAATGTCAGAGGTATATAAAAAATAACAAGGGCACTAAAAGTCTTCTCTTATTCTAGGCAAATAGTTTATTTATTCTTCTTGAATCTGAATCCCAAAGCAAAAACAAAAGTAAGTTTATCTGAGACTATATCCTCAGAGTATTCAAAGAAGTTATTTGTAATTAAATACATTTATTCACTCATGCAGTTATTCAGGTATTGGTCTTTTATTAGAAGTTAGCAGATCACCTTTATTCAGTAACGTATTTAAGAATGTATTCATTTGAAGAAAAAAAAAATCAAATCACCCAAGCAAGTATTTCAAAAGAAACATGATGTAGTGGGTTTGAATGTTAAGGTTTTGGTAATGGGGAGGGCTACAGGGGGTGGCTTCTGTGAGAAGATGCCAGAAGCTTTCCCCATGTCCTGTAAAGCCAATGCCAGGTGACGCCAAGATGAATCCACCACTGGCCAAGGCAGAGTCCATCAGAAAGGGTGGTAGCTACCCTGTGGTAACATAGTTAAGGTGGTGGGGGGTGTGTGTGTAATATTTGCAAAACAGCATTCAGAGGAAATTAATGAGTATGTGAGAGAAACAACTCTGCAGACACTGAGGTCAGTGAAGAAGAAGGTGCAGGATGTGCTCCAGGCACAGGAGCAGAGATTCCCCTGCAGCATGTGGTGAAGACTGTAGTGAGGCAGGCTGTCCCCCTCTGGACCATGGATGTTCAAGGTGGAATAGATATCCACCTGCAGACCTGGGAAGGACTCCACCATGGAGCAGGTGGACACATCTGGATGAGGCTGTGGCCCTGTGCCAGAGCATGCTCCTGGCAGGATCTCTGATTCCATGGAGACAGGAGCCCCACGCTGATGCATGTGTGCTGGTAGGACTTGTGACCCAGTAGGTGATCCATGCTGAGCATTCTGCTCCTGAAGGATTGCATTCTGTAAGAGGAACCCACCCTGGAGCAGTTTAAGACCTGTAGCCCCTAGGAAGGATGCACGTGTGAGAAATCTGAGAAGGGCTGTTTCCTGTGGAAGGGATCCATGCTGGAGCATAGGAAGAGTGTGAGGAAGGAATGGTAGATACAATGTCTGAGCACCTGACTGCAACAGCTTTTGCCTGTCCCCCAGTGTCTCTCAGTGGAAGCAAGTAGAGAAATAGTGAGCGAAACGGAGCCCAGGAAGATGGGAGGGGTGGGGGGAAGGTGTTTTTAAGATTTGCTTTTTCTTTCTCATTACCCTACTCTGATTTGATTGGTAATAAATTAGCATCCCCGAGTCGAGTCTGCTTTGCCTGTGATGATTACTGGTGAGTGATCTCTCCCTGAGCATACAAGTTCCACATTTTTTCATTTGCTACCTATTTAGCTCTGGTGACATCAACAAAATAAGTTCTATTGACATTGCATATAATTGCCAAATTCCGATCATTAATTATTGTGCCTCCTCAATATATTCATGCTTAGCTAACGAAAATAGCTTTTTTAGTTTGGTCTTAAACACTATACTTGAAAGCTGATAATGCACCTTAGTATTTTTTAATCACTGGTAATATACTAAACAAGTTCCAGCTGAAGACAATGAGTATGAACTCTCCTTATTTGTATTCAATTGGGCACTAAAAACATATTGTATGGTATCTGAAAAGATCATTTGTTAACAAGTTTCCAGAAATTTAATTAAAAGAGAGAGAAATGAGTCCGTATTTTACGTTTTTTCATTAATTAATTAAGACTGGGGGTCACCTTCCCAACTAATAGGTTTGCAGTAAAGTTTTAACTCATTTCGGCAAGTCTTTCATATACGCTTGAACAGCAAAACAAACAAAAAAGTTTTCTAACTCTGAACAAGAAATTTTGTCAGAATAGAGACTATGGACAACCAGTAATATAAATAGCTTTTCACAGCCCCCTTCTTCTGCCCTGAATATAAACCACAAAAATACCACTGTGACAGAAGTAATAGAGTTTCAATTAAAAGTATGAATCCTAACTTTCCTTTAGAGTTATGGGGTATTTTGTGTGCACACTTGATGCACTTAGGTCATTAATCTCTAGGATGGCCCAGGAATTACTCAGCATGCATTTCTTGTCAGGTCCTTATTGTCTTTTCAGCATGGATGAGACATTGTAGTGGTTTATGACAATAAAATGGCCTGGCACAAGGTGGTTGACTGACCTCCTAAACCTCTTCACACCAAGGTACTTTTTTCATGAGGTCTTGAGGTGGGAATTTCAGAAAATCCCACCCAGGGGGCTCAGGCTCTGCCTAGACCAGTTTTTGTGCTTAAATGTGCTGATCAACACTCCAAGTAGATAAGATGGCTGTTACATGCATTTGATTATTCTGCTTAATTATTGTTGCATATTTATCAATAATCTTAACTTCTAGCAATTTAGTTTTTCAACTAAAATAATTTCAATGACTTATTTACAAAGAGATGTGTCACCAATGGACATAGCTCATCTTAATTGGTTCTAACCTTAATGCAATGTGGTGGAAAAAAGGATGAAACAAAAGGTTATGGTAGATAGCAATTTGCTAGGAGGTGTACATGGCTCAAATCAATACATAAAATAGATTGCTTTTGTTGCTTTATTTTTATTTATTTTTTTAACTGTTGGTTTGGCTTGCGAGTTTTTAGATATGCAGAACCCTTTCTCTTATTATAGCACCTAACAGCTGTATCTTAGCTCATGTCTCAGGCTAAGTACATTATTTTTTCTCATTGTTCAACTGTTGGATTAGGATAAAAGGTAATGTCCCAATCCTTAAAAGTATTCAAATATATTAGTAACACAGTATTTAAGATGCCCATGAGGAAAGTCCAGACCTCATATGTTTAACCAGTGCAGATTTCCATCAGTTTCATTAGAATTTGCATTACAAGTGTAATATTTCCTTTGGTTGACTCATCTTATTTTCATTAACTAGATTACATGTGTTTAAAACCAGAAAGCTGCATACAAATACGATCTGTTGATTAAATATAGATAAACTCAAGGCATAAGGGCTGGGATTTATACTACCTAACCTGAGCCGTCTAAAAGTCAAATCTAGGTTAATCATCTGGGCTCTCTCTATAGTCCACAGAGTCTGAAAGATGGTCCTCTTTTAAAATTAGCATTCGTCATACATTAACTGGCTCCCTTGGAGTGTGATTTCAATCAGTTATAGAACAAATCAAGCTTTCACTGTACAACTAACTTGAATACACATTTCTTTAGGACTGACTTCCAGAGTAACTGTTGATTTCAAAAGAATTGCAGATGCTAATGTCAACATCAGCAAAACTCTGCAGTTTAACTGATGAACAGCTGGTACTAGACTGATGAGCAGCATGATTGCAATTCATCAAAGGACTAATGTAGAGCTACATAAGACACCTCTGGTACTTTCTGGAGGAGAATATAAACCCCAGGAAATAGCTAAATATAGCATTTCAAATAACATGAAAAACAAAGCATGCTGCAAATATTGACAGTTGCGCAAAAGCTCAGTGTGTAGGTCAAAACTCACTGTTAAAAGAAACATGACTGAGGTATGACATAAAAAAAAATATAAAAAATAAAGGGACATACAGAAGGAGGTATCAGAAAGTCATTAAGTGTTTGTAAAGGTGAATCATAAACCAGACGTTTTAAACTAAAGCTGCAAGATAGCTGGGCCTTAGCAAGCACTTTCTGGCTCCCCTTACAAGCCATGATACTTGCTCTTGCGTGATATTATAATGACATAAGAAACCATTTGTCCATTCATGAATCCGACTCTGGCATATGAGAAGAAATGAGGAACAGAACCAGGCTATGAACCATATGGTTCATAACAGAACCACAGCTGAAGTAGCTGAACTCACTACCCAGTGAGTTAGTGGATGCTCTCTCAAGCTCCAGAAATTTATCTTGGTCTGCTAGACAGAAAAACAGAGCTCCTTGATCCCCTTAATAGTGAAACACAGGCAGACTGGAAGGAACAGCCAGAAGTAGTTATTTTCTTCTGAAGATAAATCACCAGAAAAAGCTGAAAGCATGCTTAGATATAAATAAGTAAACTATCTTGTGATAAACTCTTCTAAGCAGATCAATAACCATTCAGTCTCTTCTTAAATGAAAGATTATGAAGTACTACTACAGGAAAAAGCTAGGAGTAAGTACATATGTCAGGAAAAATATTTCCATTGGCTGTGTTCTCCTTGGATAAAAGCTACAAGTCTCTCCTTTTGAAATGAAATTATTTTCATTTATTGCCAATTAATCCGTCACAGTAAAACATTAAAAAAACACTTAACCCCTCTCTCTTTTCCCCATCCCCACCCTGACCTCTTCCCTCCCGGCTCCTCTCCCCCAGGGCCGCAGGGCTGGGCTGGGGGTTGCGCTCAGTCCATCCCAGCCCCTCCCAGCTCCTCCCTCCTCACACCTCTCCCTGCCCCAGCGCCGGCCCTTCCCCGGGCTGCAGTCCTTCAGGGACAACCTGCTCCCGCCTGGGCTCTCCACGGCCGCAGCTCCTGCAGGAAATATCCCCCTGCTGCGGCCTGGGGCCCTCCCCGGGCTGCAGGGTGGGTCTCTGCTCCAGCGGGGGCTCTCCAGGGCTGCAGGGGATCCCTGCTCCGGGACTGCAGCACCTCCTCCTCTCCTCCTCCTCTTCTTCCTCTTCCTCCCTCTCTCGGGCTCCCTCTGCTGCTGCTGCTCCCTCCTTGGCTTCCTCCTCCTCTGCTTCTGCCGCGTTTGGCCCTTTCGGAAACCTCTTTCCCCCCTTCCTTCCCCCGGCGCCCCCAGCTTGGCTGAGGGGCTCAGCTGTGTCCTGCGGTGGGGCCATTGGAGCCGGATGGGACCGGCGGTGTCGGGCATGGGGCAGCCCCGGCCTCTCCTCACACAGGCCCTGCAGTGCCTCCCCCCTTACATCAAAGCCTAGGCAGGGACGTCTGGTAGATCTTAATATACTTTCTAGTTTGGCCTTTGTTGCTTTTTGGTGTTTAGTTTTGTTTTGGTTTTTTAAATAATTTCAAAGAGCATTCCTATCTGAATCCACACCTCTTGGTGTTGGTGTCCCTGCCCGCATCTTATTTCTGATCCTAAACTATAACATTAATAGTTACAGTTATAGTTATAGTTATGACCTATAGTAATAGGTCATGCTAATTTATGAGGGGGAAAAGCATAGCCTGGAAAAAAATTCATAAGGAATTTGCTCCTCTTTTTTGTTCACTAAGCAACTAGTCATATTTGTTATCTTGGTAAACCTGTTAAAAATCTTTCTTGCCAGATATGCAGCAGGTTGCTGGTTTGTGCCAGGACTCTGCTGGCCAGGGAAAAAAAAAAAAAACACCAGAAAAAAATGTTTTACAATGCTGCTACACTGGCCTAAATGGAAATCTGACTATTTACTTTCATCTGTAATTTCCATTTCAGGAAAAAAATTGATTTTTCATCCTTGCTGCTGATACCTAAATAGTTAATGTGTCATCTACATTGACACACTAAAGAAGTCACAGTGATACTAAAGGTGGGAGGGGAAATCAATAAAATACCTTCACTTCAAGCTGCTGATTCCTTGCAACTCACAATTTCACTCTGATGTCTTTTTTTCTTTCCTCTCTTTTTTTCCTAAGAATTTATCATTGCTTTTATGTTGTTTTTTTCCTTCAGTTTTGTTAAATACTATATTCTCTTTATAAAATGTCATTCAAAGTCTCACTGAAAAGAACTGAGTAGGATACAAATAATTGTATTTGTCCAAGATCAGTCGCAAGCTTGCGAAATTACATCTAACCTCCTAGACTTGTCCAGTTTTAGATCAGAACATGAAAAGTCTTTGTGGTATAATGGATGGTACACTACTGTAAATGATGATTAACAGAGAGATGTTCTTATCTTACACCTCCCTGAGTCATTTGACACATCTGTCATGTTTCTAAGGGAACATTTTCATACTGAGGAACATCCAAAGAACATGAGTGAAAATGGTACCAAAGATCACTCATCTCTCTGGTCCCATATGACATTTAAATACAGCCATAAAGTGATACAGACTCAAATCAGCAACATTTTTTCATATACATCTTCACCACTTCAAACACACAGGGCACAGCAGTTGGAAAGCCGGCCTAGGTCTGAGATAAAAAAGAAGTTTGTTCAAATTCAAGCCAAAATGGTCAGTGCTGATGCTGATGAGCAAAGAAAATAATTTTTTAAAGTTGCTATTAAGAAACAGAGAAACAGATGTTAGCAAAAAATGTGTATCTATCTTTAGGCATTGTGATTTAGAGCTTATTACTCTTTTTGTATTTCTGACTGATTTTAGACTCTTACTGCCCCACACTTCTGAGTGATGCCTTCTGTTTGTCACCAGCTGCTCAGAGAGTTAAGACTACTCTAAAAATGACTGTGATATTAATGTATTGCTCACTTCTTTTCTGGTTTAAACAAAGCCATGAAATATAGGTTGAAATTAAATTATTAATTGCAGACACTTTCTGCATTGGATCTGGTGTGTCCAGGAGACATAACAAACACAGTTGTCTGGTTTTATCAGTCCTTGTCATTAAACACCAAGTCAAATTCAGAATCTTGAGCCTTATTTATGGTCCCCAAGGGAGGGAGGGTATATATATCTTGTCTAACTTTAAAATTTGCATGATATGTAACTGTGTCTGCTTCAAGGGTCTTTATAGTCATTGGTGAGGAGCAGGCACTTTTAAAAAAACAGCAGCATTCAGACTGTGATCAACAGCTCAGGTCCATTGGCACCACTGAACTTTCTATATAACTGAAAAGTTCATAGAATTTTGTGGGATTATTTTTCAGTAGTACAATAAGCAGGCAACTAATGAACCTTTCCATCTCCTATTGCATTTCTTCGACTACCATCTCTTTCGTGAACCCACAGAGAAGAAAGATTAAAAATTTAAAAAAACCTTCCTATCAAAACACTTCACTGCATACACAATTCTGTCCCCTGGGAGAGGATGAGCTAGAAAATGAGGTACAGTTGATACACGTTAGTCACTTTACTTAATGTGCTAATGGAAGATACTCCAATGTTGTGGGTGATGAAGGCTGCATAAAAATTAATTACAGTAGAATAGAAGCTGCTTGCTTACAATGGGGAGAGAGGAGGGATTCTGAATAGGACTAGATTTATTTTATCAACTACAGAGCTGTCAAAGCTGTGTCAATGAAGATAAATGAAGAGCTCTATCATCTTACTTTGTAGACTTATTTAACCAACAGACTGTCTTCTCCATGATTTGTGATGGCTTTACACATTAGAAACTAACTCAGATATATCATGACTGTCAAATCCTGGTATTCCTGTGGGTTTCTCATACAGTACAATAGAACCACTTTCATTATCTTTGTGTTACAGATAATGGATAATAAACCATCTTACAGTACCCAAAGGAAAGCCTGTTGGAGCATAGAAACAATACATGGAATACATTTTAAACCTTTTTTGTCCTGAAAGAGTCTTTGAATCAAAATGAAGATGACTTTATCTTTTAAAAGCCACATTTTTTTCTTTTTTTTTTATTTTTTTAATGGAAAGACTACTTAAACTACCCCGTAAGAGTAACTGTGCAGTTATATTTACTTAATAAAGCATACACTTTTCGGTAGCTGGAAATAAAGGCTTGAGATTCCAAATAAATCACTTAACTATTTCAATTGTCAACAGCATCAATTTATTTTCTACTCCTCCCATTTGAGCTCTACATCAATGGTTTCTTTTTGCACGTAACATCCTTCTGTCTTTTTTCTTCCTTGTGCTGAACTGTTTCTGCTCTTTCTTCCTTTTATCCACAGTCATTCCCATCTTTTTCCCAGTCTCATGCATCTCTCTATACCTCATAAACAATCCTCCAGCTGAGTCTCATAATTCTAAAAGAAAAGTACTCACAACAAACCTTTTATCTCTTCAAAACAGGCAACCTCCAGAGTATGCAAACAACCACCATGGAGTGGTGCAATGCTACTCAGTCATTAACAACATCTCTGTTTGCTGAAAATTGAAAACCAAAGTTGTCTCAGATCTCACCACAGCCTCCAGATGATTGTTCAGACAGATCCTGACCTCCCATAAGCTCTGTTTCATTTTGCCAGTCATGTGTGGAAACCTTAGCTACTTTGAGGCAACCCAAGTGGCACTAGATGCCAAGAGTTCTTCCTTGCCCTCATTTTTAAATATATTCCTTCTGTTAAGAAGCTACTCCTTCACTCTCAAGCTAAGAAAGATTTTTTTGCTGAAATTTGAATGTGCCTGAGATGCAGTACTGGTCTGAGGTTTTCTAGCTGGCATTGCACATATGCTGGCAGCTCTTTCAAAGACAAATTTAGCTTATTTTATTAGAATTACATAATGCCTTTTCTCCCTATTGCATTCATGGGTTCTAAAATTAACAGGAGTTGTACTGGTGGTACAGAAGATCCAACAGAGGAGAAGTTTGTAGGAGGAAGTGCTATTTAATGATGTCAGTCCACAGAGTGAAGGAGAGTAGAGCTTGAAGGGGTTTCAGAAATCTTTGGGTCACAAAAAGAAACAGTCCAAGAATAGATGCAGGATAAAAAACAGGCTGAGATAATTATGTAAACTGATAGAAAACTTGAGGGAAGACCATATCCATTGCTTGTACAACACATAAAGCTGTACCTAGACTATTGCTTAGTCCCTCTGGGGAAGCTGGAGGCAGTAGCTGTAATCTCAGGGAAAGGCTTAACAGAAATTAAAGAATTGGGAGAAAATTCTTCAGTGCCACTCCTTTCACACCAATGACCTCTAGAATTTTTTAGTAAGCTGTATGTTTTTGGTTTTTGGACTAAAAATATCTAAAAAGCATTTTCAAGGTTTTGGGCTGAAGAAGTAGATGCCAGAGATATTATTTTGATAAAAATTTTTCAGCTGTTGAGAAAGAAGTTGGTTGTGCTCATCATTAGCTGCATGTCTAAAGTCACTGTAAGGAATTTTGTTTTTTGGCCTTACACTTATTGGAAATAAATGCTGTGATTTTTTTATTCTGGTATCAGCTTGAAGAGCTGAAATGTGTTCAGTGCAGGAAGTAGTCCTTTCTGCAAAGACTGTTTAGGCTACATTTGAGTGGATTTACCTGTGCCTTAATATCTTACATAAAGCTTCAAACTCTTGGGAACAGGCATCTTAAATATTTGCAAGTTGTCTAACTCAATTTAAGCATGCAATTATTGCCATAATGATAATAAACTCCATTCATGTGCACATTAGTTGGCTCACTACAGTATACAACCCCTGTATTTAATTAATATTTAACTGTCTACTGTGTAATAATTAATCACTTCAGTTTTCTTTCTAAATGTCCTTCTATTGGAGTTGCAAGGCAATTTCATATCTATAATAAATCTGCCTTTCCAAAAAGCAAGCTATGGCAGACAGTCTCTCTATATTCACTGTAATCCAGACCTACAGTTTGTGTTTGTTCAGAGTTCTCAATTAATTGCTCTCAATAAATTAAAACGAAAGAATTTGAGGCACTGAGGAAGAAAAAAAAAAAAAGAACAGACAAAAAGCAAAGGCAGACAGTTGAAAGAGGATCAGAGGTGCAGTTTAAAAGCATATCTTGAGGGCATAATGAACTTGTAACTAGACCTTTACCAATAACATGAAGACCTCAGCTCTATTCTCAGGAATAGAGCTACTTAGCCTGCTGCATGGCATTTCCTTTCAGCCCTTTATGACTGTGTCACTGGATCTACCAGGAAGATAAGGTTGCTTTTATAGTCAAAGAATATAAAATAGCTACTGAAAAACACCCACATTCTGGAGCTGCGTGGTGGAATTTGATAGTGTTCTGTAGTTTGGAAACTACAGAAGATCTACACAGGAAATTCCAGATATTATATAAAAGCTTAGAAGTATCTCTGTTTATGTGTGGTCCTTAACAAAATACAGTTAGTTCATAAGAAAAAAGAAATATGTGTTTAAACCAGTCATCTGTCATTATAGGAATTGCAAAGAACAAACACACATTTTCTTACATATTCTCTCTGTGGAGTTGAGATGCATTTTTCTGCTTTTGGTCTTCTACCTTAAAATGATAACTGGAGTCAAGTATCTGATACATCACTTCCAAAAACTCTTTTCATTTTTTTCAGAACATGGCAAAAGATGACTTCAGCAGTCAAATGCCTTTTAACTCTATCATGGGACATTTATGTTCAGTTCCATAGATAGCTTCTCTCAATTTTTATTTCATTTTGCATCAAAGACTTTTTTGAAACAGATCTCTAAGTGGAGGGAATAGGATTCCCCAGTTTCCAGTCTCTTACAATATTCTATACTCAGGCTGTTTGAATACTTTTTCTGGGATATCTGGGTGGAGATGTCTCCATGCTTCAAAGTTCTCTCCTTTGCCCCTTTCCTCCCCCCTCTTCCACAAGGAGACAGTTCTCTCAGAGGTACTTAAAAAAGGTGCTTACTATCCCCATGCTTTTCAGAGTCTAAACTCCTAGGAATACTCTCAAAGTGACTATGAAATTGAGGTCTACCTGCAAGACATAGGGGTGTGTTAGCTGTAAATGCCTTCAAAGTTTGGAGCCAAGATGCTTAAAACTGTCAGGGTATGTAAGATAAAGCCTCAGTGTCTGAAACAAGGTGGTGTAGGGACCCACACTGTACATGTGTATATCTATATTATAGTTATATTCTTTAACTATAAGGTTATATAACTATATAGTTATATAGTTATATGTATAACTATATATATGTATATCAATATATATATATGTGTGTGGGGTGTGTTCTGTGTGTGAGTTCCTGTTGGGAAGATGTGTTCAATCCTGCTATTGTTTGAATCTAAGGGCATGGAGCTGAGGCAGTCTTGCTTCTGTTGGGCTACTGGATTTAGCAACTTGTGGCAAACTGGGAAAGAAGCAGAAATATAAATGTGCAGGGTGGGATTCAATTTGATGCTAAGGTAAAAAAGCATCAGTGTCTTCATGTGAGCTGAATATCGAAGAACTCACATCAGGACAAAAGAGATGAAGGGCAGGATTCTGTTGCTCAGTGTTTTTTAGAAACAGGTATTTTGCCTACTCTCCAGGTGCTGTTCCAGCAGGACATGTCTCCCAGTCATACACCTTCTTCTGTTGCACCTCCATATCTACAAACCTTCGTTGTTTTAAGTAAACATTTCATCTGTATTGAGGTATCAGCATACCATACCTATTAGGTACCAGCACAAAAAAAATGTGGGCAACATTCAGGTGCCAGGAAAATTCAAGGGCCGTGTGACAATGGCAGGTTTTAATGTCAAATGTCATTGTGTACCTTTGGATATTCCAGCTGGCCTCCACTGTTTGTTCCAGCAAACCACACATCTCTGCAAGTCTCTGGTATCTCAGATATTCTAGGTACTGAAACTATCAGTTACAGAGCTTTACAGTAGAAAACCTGATGTTCTGAATGTGGATTTCACCTCAACAATATTGAGCACTTCCCTCTGGCTATTAAGTCATGAATCTATTCACACTTCAGTCATAGGCTGCAATCAGTAAGTGCATGGAGTAATTGAGTCAAAAAAGGGTCTACAATGATTCTGAAGGAATCTCTCCCCACCAACTGGGGAAAGGCTTAGGATATCTAACTTGATGTGTTTCTGGTATGTATAGTTTCAAGCTTAATGTCATGAAAGGATAATCCTAAGGATGGACTTTAATGATTAACTGCTGATACAAACTTTGGCTGTTAATTCAATTACAGACTTGGGTGACTGACTTGAAAGTTTAAGTTCCATTGAAGTCTTTTTACTAATGAAGCCCTTAGGTGTTTACTTAAGCTCTGTATCTCTTTTTAAATAAACTATGTGTATGTGGGAAAGGCAAAGGGATACCTGTCAGAAATCTATACCAAGATGCATGAGGAAAACAAATTTTACTGCCACACTTCCACTTTACCTACCCAGCCTGCATATGGGTAGATAAATAAGAACAGCTCATCTAAGCACAGAATCATAGAAAGTTAGGGGTTGGAAGGGACCTAAAAAATCATCAAGTCCAACCCCTACAGAGCAGGGTCACCTATAGCAGGTCACATAGGAACATATCCAGGCTGGTCTTGAATGTCTGCAGAGAAGGAGACTCCACAACCTTCCTGGGCAGCCTGTGCCTGTGCTCTGTCACCCTCACAGAGGAAAAGTCTTTCCTAATATTTATGTGGAACCTCCTATGCTCCAGCTCATACCTCTTGCCCCTTGTCCTGTCATTGTATATAGCTGAGAAGAGCCTGGCTCTGTTCTGCCACTTGCTCTTGACATGTTTATAAACATTAATGAGGTTACCCCTTGTTCTCCTCCAGACTGAAGAGACCCAGCTTCCTCAGCCTAAGGGAGATGTTGCACTCCCTTCATCATCTTGGTGGCTGTGCTCTGGACTCTTTCAAGCAGTTCCCAGTCCTTCTTGAACTGGGGGTCCCAGAACTGGACACAATATTCCAGATGTGGCCTCACCAGGGCAGAGAAGAGGGGGATGAGAACCACCCCCCTTCTAATGCACCCCAGGATGCCATTGGCCTTCTTGGCCACAAGGGCTCATTGCTGGCTCATGGTCATCCTTCCATCCACCACCACTCCCAGGTCCCTTTCCCTGCTCTCCAACAGCTCAGTCCCCAACATATACTGGTACTTAGAGTTGTTCTTTCCCAGATGAAAGGCTCTACACTTGACCATGTTGTAAATCATTAAATTTCTCCCTGCCCAACTCTCCAGCCTGTCCAGGTCCCTCTGAATGGCAGCACAGACTTCTGGGCTGTCAGCCACTCCTCCACCCCAGCTTTGTGTCATCAGCAAACTCACCACCAGATGTTTAACTTTTGCATTCATTCTGTGTTTAAAGTTCCTATTTTCACCAACAGCTCTGGGGTTTACCAAATAATTTAGAAGCAATTACTTAAGAACATAGATCTTGAACTGCAGGCATTTTATTTAATAAAATTGTCCACTTTCCCACATAAGTGTAATGCTCTGGGTATCGAAGGAAAATATGAACAACATAATAATAACAACAACATTCATTGTCTTAATGCATGGAAAGAGAGGAGAGGAAAAAAACTGCTGGGAGCTTAAAGTATTTAGATTTTTTCTTGACTTTAACTGATGACATCGAGAACAGTTCTCCAGATGTCTTAACAAATCAGGAGGTTTGGGTTTTTTTTGCTTGTTTGTTTTGGATGGTTTTTTAATCCTATTGTTGGTTAACTACCTAGGAGGTTCTACCGTATAGAGACATTTTAAGTATAAATCTTCTGCCAATGTAACTCATGATCTCATTACAAAAGCCCAGAGGAGGGAATCAGAAATTAAACTAAAATGAGATGTTAATTAGAAATGTGTGCAAACTGGTGTGCTTTGTGGGGGATAGGAAGCCACAACACGCTGTGGGTTAGAATAGCACTTTATACCCTTTCCTGAGCAGAGTTAGACAGAAGCTGAATGCTCAGTAGAATTGTGGATCTCTCTGTAAATACAGAGCAAGAAACAATCTTTGTCCCAGAGTACTTACAATCAGATTAGGGAAAGAAAGAAGAAAAAATAAAAAACCAAGAAAGAATAAAAGAGAAAAAAAGAAGCTTTTCTTGTTTTTCCTTTATTTATTTTTATGATTACGGGTTCCCAAAAAATAGTCTTTGGCAGCACAGACTGGAGTCAAAAGACCAGATTAATTTGCAATTTAATCTGTTTTTTACTTCAGGTCCATATGTGGATGTAGAGCTGAACAAGATGGGAATAACAGAGATATGTCATTGTGGGTTTAGGCAGGGTGTCAAATGGGATATCTCATGAGAGTGGTCTTGGAGAATGGATACCTGCAGGGAAGCAAGACTGGTCAGCCAGAAAGACAAATTAATGGGTAGTTAATTGGTCAAGGCAAATGTTCCTTCATTAAGTCATCTACTATGACCAGTTCTTTGCTGGCCAAATTACAGCTTGTGGGTAGGATTTAGGCTGTAGCCAGGGCACCCTGAGCTTGTAGAGTCTCACCAGACAGGGATTTACAGGAAGCACTAACTGCATGAATAAACAATGCCTGTGAGTACCCTTTCTTTACTATTTTTAGTGTTATGATGTTACACAGCAGTCTTTTACAAAATCACACTCAGAATTGTCACGATTGGAAAACACCTCTAAGATCACCACGTGCAACCTTCAACATCTCTTCCTCCATTATATTTATCAATATCTGCATCATCATGCCCATTAGAGCATGTCTTGAATTGCCTCATCTACACAGTTTTTAAATATGTCCAGGGATGGTGAATCCACCACCTCCATGGACAATCTGTTCCAACACCTAACCACTCTCTTAGTAAAGAAATTCTTCCAAATATGTAATCTAAACCTCCCCTGGTGCAACTTCAGGCCATTTCCTCTGGTTCTATCGTGGTTCACTTGAGAGAAGAAGCCAGCACCACCTCCCTAAAGCCTCATTTCTGGTAGTTGTGGTGAGCAATAAAGTCTCCTCTCAGCCTCCTCCAGACTAAACATTTCCAGTTCTCTCAGCCTGTCCTCATAGGACTTGTTTTCCAGACTCTTTACCAGCTTCATTGCTTATTTTCAAATATGAAAAAATTGATTTTTGAACCTCTGCTTTTGTTAATATACTATTCACTCACTTCTGCTGACTTATTTCCCATTAATCACCTTCACCACTGAAATGAACACTGTTTTATTCCAAAACTACAGCAAATGCAAACAGAAATTCCAGAAAAAAATTACTAATGCTAATAAATCAGTAATTTTATATATAGATACATAGTACTCTGCTAACAATCTGGCCTACTGCTATTACTGCTAACAGTAGTCAAGTATAGCAGATCTGCTAGAAATGTTTCCTAGCATTACAGCTTTTAGTTTTCACTCACACAAGGATATTGACTGATGAAGGAAACAGAGAAAACTCCTTCTGAGGTAAAAAAAAATGTCTCTCAACATCTTTGTTAGAAATTTATAAGAATTCATGGATTTAGTGTGGAGTTCTGAGAAAGACAGACAAATGAATAAAGTTGGGCTTTACTAGTAATTTTATGGCTTTGAAATTAATGGCCAGTGGCCATTTTGCCTTGTAACAGAGGATTCTTTGCCCAGAGGTAAAATACATTCTTGAAAGGAAAATCCTTTCCTGTCTTTTATTTGCCTACCTTCTATCTTTGTTCAGAGCACATGACTTCTTAGATCAAAGTTTCCATTTTAGTTCCATATGCATATTGCATGAGTTCCAAGTCCTGACTTTGCATCAAAAGTTAATGGGAAAAATAATTCCTAAAGTGTCTTGGGCACATACAAGTTATGGTCCCAGGAGGAAATATCCGGATATGGATGCCTGTTGGACTTTAAGAAAATGAGCTATTTGGCTTTCCAAAGGGATTTAGATACCAAATCACCTATAAAATTAATGAGAATTGGGCATACTCAGCCCCTAAGTGGCTTTGAAAAGCTTGTCCTCAAATACATACTGGTAAATAATAATGGTTTATTCTAGCTATTTACAGCACGTACAGCATAATGGCATCTGTTGCTGGGGACTTTATTAGAAGAATTAATTTCTATTGTAGAATACTACTAAAATCTAAATATTTCTAAAGTAGGTAATTGCGATACTAAGGCTGTTTGATATATAGATGTCTGTTTATATTAGATTTAAATACCTGATTAACACTTAGCTCCCTAAATGCAGCATTTCAAACGTTGCTTTCTAAACAGAATTTTTGAAAAACATAATTGAAGTTGACAAAGGGCCAAAAAAATGCTAATCACTTACCACTTACTGGGGGAAACACTCTCATCTTGATAATCCGTGGTTTTTGCAGCAGCCCAAGTTATTATCACTGATGGCCCATGCTTTCTCTGTGTTACAGGCTAAATGGCAAAAAAACCTTTTACCCGAGTTGCTTGCCTCTCAAGATAATACTATTTTGTGTGATTAATTGTTCCTAGTATTAAATATGGCCTAAAGTATTTTTTGACTATCAGTGTTCTCTGTGTACAGGAAAGATGAAAACAGGCTCTATTTAAAATAAACAAATGAATAAATATACAGCTACTCTTTTTTATATGTTTAAGCAGCACAAAAACTTAAAGATGCCTACAAACCAAATCATTGAAATAAAGATATAATTTTGCTCTCAATAAATCTAAAGTAAATCTAGGGTAATTCTGTCCTTTGTGTACCTCTGTGAAGAAAGTGATAATGAATAATAATTATATGTAGTTATATAACAGTTGCCATTAGCAATACCAATAGAAAACTCCTATTATTTTCTTCACATTTCTTTCCCTCGAAAGTCTTTAAATCAGGAGTCTAATCCAAACTGAATTGCTGTTGGCAGTGATTTGGGATTATAAGAAGATGAGAGTATCTATATTCTGTTGCTGACAAAAACTGTTGCCCAAAACAAAAACTCGAATAAAAAAGGTGATATCACACAAAAAACAAAGTGACTCATTTTGAAGGATAACTCAGCTTCCAGCAATTTGTAGGTTAGTTGTTCCTGCAACTGTGAAAAAAACAAGAGAAAGTATGTGGCAGAAAGGGATAACAAGGTGCTCCCATCTCCAATGACAGACTGGAAACTGAGATCATAAAGAAATTGAATAATTTTCCTAGTCCCCCACAGTGGTAGCAATAGGGACTATTAAGGGGTGTGCAGGACTTAACTTGTATGAGCCATGAATTTTCATAGTAAGATTACATTGGCTGGTGGGTTGCTTGAAAGTCACAAAGATACCAATTTAAATAATGCTTGCAGACATGAAAAAGCTGTAAAATTTAGGTGAAAATTTATATTTTAAGCAATAGGAATGGATATAACATTTCAAGTGCTTATTTGTAGTTACACCTCTAATGATGAGAATTTGGAAACTGTTTTGTTGATTTAATTATTATAAACCAACTCTAAACATGGATTCCTCCTCTCCCCCATGCCTTTTCTTTCAGAAATACAGAGCAGACTGTTGAATATTTCCTTTGGCAGCTTTGTCTAAACAGTACTTCATTGTAACTTGTTTGATGATAAATAATATCAGAGTAGTCCAAAGAAAAGTCATCATGACCCTAATTAGATGACTTTATTTCTTGTACCACAGATTTTTGAAATTAAGTTTTTAAAAATGTTACTAATATTTTTGTCACAAATGTTATCACGTTTCTGCAATTGTGAACCCTTTTTCTTTTACCAAAGGAGATGAAAATTATAATAAATGCCATGTAATAGTTTACACATGCATTTTCCTTTTGAAATTAATTTGGTCATGTCACTTTTTTAGGAAGTGATGGAAGAGTCAAATCCCCTTATTCTTTGGCAAAAAAAAAAATTGTTGATGCTTATGTTAGAAAATGTGTATACCAGGAGGCCTAATGAATGTTCTACCTCAAGCATGAAGCTATAAGCAAAAATGAAAACTTGCTTTACTCCTTATCAAAATTTGGATCTAAGGTAATATAAATGCATTGTGAATGAACCTCAGAATAGAAAATAAATCTGAGTGACATAAGGGGAGGATGTCGAGAGAAAGCAATTACTTTGTCATTGGAAAAAGAAAGCTAAGAACTTGTGTTTTGTCTTCATCTACTTTTTGTTCAGGATGCAGAGAAACTAAAATCAGAAAAAGACACAGATGAAAGTGCTAAAAATGTGTAAAGAAGACACAGGCTTCTGTCAATAACTGCTGAAACAAAACCCAGGGGACTTACCTGAATCATGTCACCTTACCAATACTTCACATTTATCTAAAGAGGTTTGTTTGGGTCTTTTGTTTTGTTTTGTTTGTTTCTTTATGAAGAAAATAATAAGGAAAAATCTGTCTGAAGGGGCTGAATGCTAGAATGTAGATATAACAGTTCTTATGGAAAATAGACTTCAAACTGATACTGACTTCTCTTGCTGTGTTTTGGTTGATTTTGGTTGTGTTTTTTTGTTGTTTGTTGTTGTTTGGTATGTTTGCTTTTTGTTTTCTTTTTGGAATAGAGGAAGGTTAGTATTGCACTATTTTAATAAAACAGATGATGTTCTGTTTCTCCTAGACTTTCCAACCTCCTCTGTGGACCAATATCAGCCTAGCTATTAAGCTGCCATTTCAGTTTTCTACAGCTATGATCCAATGTTGAGACCAATCAGCAAAGAAAAACTGGATCCCAGTTTTCCTTCTTCATAATAATAATTCTATAACCTATACTGCTGTGGTGATTCTCTAAGGGGAAATGAGCTGAAATGCCCTTCTACCACCACAGAGGTAATTTTTTTCAGACGTGGAAAGTATATGGAATTTATGGAAACATCCATTACAGTATTTCATGGAATCATGGCATAGTTTGGGTTGGAAGGGACCTTAAAGATCATCCAGTTCCAACCCCCCTGCATGGGCAGGGACACCTTCCACTAGACCAGGTTGCTTAAGGCCCCATCCAGCCTGGTCTTAAACACTTCCAGAGAGAAGTGAGCCACAGCTTCCTTGGGCAACCTGTTCTGGTGTCATATCACCCTCAAATTTAAAAGTTCCCTACTAATATATAACTAAATCTCCCCTTTTCAAGTTTTAAACCATTTCCCCTTGCCCTCTCGCTACACACCCATGTGAAAAGCCCTACCACAGATTTCTTGTAGGCCCCTTCAGATATTGGAAGGTTGCTATAAGGTCACCTTGGAGCCTCCTCTTCTCCAGGCTGAACAACCCCAACTTCTTTAGCCTGGCTTCACTGGGGAGGTGCTCCATCTGATCATTTTAGTGGCTCTCCTCTGGACAAGTTCCAGGACCTCTGTGTCCTATGTGTAATATTTGATATAAACCATCTTTGGGACAAAATGCTGGTGTCACCAGTATTTATTTTATTCAACCTCTGCATTATTCAGCTCATTTGGAAAATAACTGTAATGCATCTGCCTTTCTGAAAAGTGCCCAGGAATCTTTAGTTGCTCATGTCCTAGGTATGAACAGAAGACAAGGTACAAATGTGGGGATATTTTCTTTTGGTTTTTTTTTTTGGTTTTTTTTTAGTTTATTTGGAGTGTAAGACCCCAACCATATGAAATACTGCCTGCCTGAAGTTCTGTTGATCATAGAAGGAGGTGATGTCACACAACACTTTATCACCTCAGAGATTTGGGGGAGAACATTGTGAGAGTTTCAGAAATCTTGGTAGGAAATCAGCAGCATCTCATAATTTTTAACATCTCTTCTGCTCTTACAATTAACATACCAAAAATTGTTCCATATCAAAGTTGTTTCTGTATTAATGACCAATTAGGAATAAAAAGAACAGGGATAAGATGATGATTGCACTCTGGCATATGATAATTTATTCATGATAGAAGCTGAAGAAACCACATTAGGGGGAAATATATTTTTTAAATGAACAAGAGAGTGATTATTTTACCACCAGCTGATTCACATATATCTTTGCAGTCTGCCTGGTTAACTGTAAGGAACTGTGGAATTTCAATATTCAGTATTAAAACACTTCATTGAAGTGTGAATCTGTCTTAGAAGAACTGGAACCCCTCTAGGAATGTCAATGTTATATCTACTTACAATGTGTTCATACAACATACACGAAAGTTAGGTGAAATAGTGCTTACTAGTGGAGACAGACATCTTTTCATGGATATAGTTTAGACCCCAGATGTATCCAAGAATATCCTATCAAATCAACCCATATTCTTGGGATATCTACTCATCAATAAAAAGAAAAATACCCCCAAAACCACAACAATTGCATAAATGTGTATTGAAAAGAAGAAAAGTTACTTGTCCCAGTTCATGTTGAGGTCTTGGTTTTTACTTTTTCAGTAGTTAGGAAATAGTTAGGGAAAAAGTCCCAACCCAGGCATAACAATTTATGAGATTTTATATTCTGGCAGACAGTCTCTTATTCTGTGATTATTTGAATAGGCCAAGGAAGACAATTTTTCTTAAAATGTATAATGGAAAAGGGGTTTATTTTTTTTCCCTTTGGATTAAATTCTCACTTTGAAGAAAAAGACATAAATGTATTTATGGAATGGAAAATATCCAGCTCAGTGTAAAGCTTGGGAAAATTCTCATGTAAAACAGTGGCATAATTCCTCATGGATGAAGTGCTGTCCTCACTAACAGTGATTGGAACTTGGGCACTGAAATAATGCTGCAGTTTCACATTTAAACATCAATGATGCAAACCAAGGACTTGGAAAGTAATTCTTGGTTTTATTCTTTTTCCACAGAACACTCACACTATGAACTACCCACTGATCTGCAATACAAAACAGCATTACAGTCCACAGGCAAAAATAAATATCCTATGGTTTTTAAAAGATATTAAGCAGAGAACTCTAAAGAAAAAGGTCTTCTAGCTTTCCACAGGATCAGTGGCCTTATAGAAAATCACCTATTTATCCACAATAGCATAGAAATCAGGTCACTGAATAGTTTTGTGAGGATCATTCCCTCAGGAGGAAAATCCCATGCTAGAGTTACTTCAGTTCGGGATATCAGTTTTGGACTGAATGAGTTACATGACTTTGGGAGAGGAAAATAACAATTTAAAATAATCCATGTCATCAGTGTTTCCCATAGTCTTGCTCATTTTTCTGTTTTATAAGGGTCAGACTGCGGGCTGTCATTTTGAGGGCCTTAAAATCTCCCCACAGGCTGACACTCTAGGCAGGTCCAGATACCAGAAGCCACCTAGGATGTGCAGGTCCTGTATTCTGTAACCTTTATTTCTTTACTGCATCTAGACTTAATAATTAGTTTGTTAGGGTGTGCTGATCTAGTTAATCTGAGACATCTGATGTAGTAAGGATAAGAAGTAATGGTAGAATGTCATACACAGGGTATCTTCATTTAAACAACCAGTTTAAACGACAACGCAAACCTTATTTTTTTTCCCTTTTAAGACATTTTTGCCATGTAGTTTGCCTCCATTCTTAAATGTAAATAGTAGTCTCTCCCTGTTGCAACAAGTTTGACTGCTTCTCGCTTTTGCATTGCACCCTTGTGAAATCTGCACAGCCTGCATTCGCCAGCACTCCTTCCTGATTTTTGTAGCTGGTTTTAACATAAAGGCTATTGTGTTAAAGACTAGGGATGATGTGACATTTGAAAAGCCTCTTGAGAAAGAAAAAAAAAAAAAAAACCAAAAAAACTGCAAAGTGGATAGCACAGAAAAATCAACTTGAAGTGAGATAATTTGAGCAGCTCTGCACCAGCATTGTTCCTCTGCTATCAGTGACAAGCGCTTCAGACAGCACGTTTGCTAACTATCCAAATATATCAGTGGTTGTCTCTCTGGAGAGACAGTTTTATATGTGCCAAGGCTGACCCGTGGAAAGGTTTCTGAGAGAAAATCATGAAGAATTATATCCTGCTGGCCACCATCACACCTCTGGTGAGAGAGAATGCCAGAGAGGATTAAGAGATCTGGATGAGCTAAAAAAGCATCAGCCAGATCCCATCACTGCAGTCTGTGCCCCAGCACTGGCACCTGTATTATCCCATTGTTTTCCTCATCTTAATGAAAAAGGTGACAGACTTGTGGGCTGCAGGCAGTTTGAATCATCATTGGCTCCTGTCCTTAACAGAGATGAGGCTAAACATGCTTGGGCTGCAACAGAACCTTTCTGTGAGAGTCTGTGCAAGGGCCACTTCCCTGACTCATTTACTCCTCTCTGTCTTCCCTGAGAGATGGTGTTTCTTGTACTGTCTTCCCCTGGAGGTCTAATAAACAGCATACATATTCCCTAGAGTACAGGAACCAGAGGGATTCTTCTCTCCCAAACAAGTGCCACTTTTTGTATTTAAAGAGTACATAGCACTGCTGGAACACTCAGGTAAGAGCAGGAGAGAGGCAGAGGGATTTTTTAACAAGACCACCTATTACAAACTTTGCTAGAAGGAACACAAAATAACATCATCTTAAGTTTAAAGCTTTGTGTGTCCAATAGGTGTTTTTTTCTGCAGCTGTGAAGGCAGGAGTTTAGCAGTCAGGTGGAGAAATGGTATTTATCAGCCAGGTTTTCTGAGATGCTTTTACTTAGAATATATAAACCATTCCATGAAAGGAAGTAGCTAATGCAGATATCCGTGTCATAACATGCCAGCTCTGCTACTCCTATAATAATGCATAGCATGGAGACAATAAAAAGCAGCTAAGGAGTAGTAACTTCTTAATCCACCTTCACTGCCTGATCAGAAAATGTGTGATTATAGGTACTTAAATAGTATTTAACTTGTCAGCCCCCTTGAGTAATAGTTTTAAAACATTGAAGCAGAAGTTTTATTTGTTTCTGAGTTCATTAACTCCAGAAAAGAAAATCCACTGAACTTGCCACCAGTGTTGTCTGTGTGAATGGCAGTGCCCCTAAATAAAGAATAATTTAAGCAATTGGAGTGAATTTTCTGACTACTTTTCTGTTAACGAGTCACTCAAGAAGCATTATTTTTGGCAATTGTGATACTAAACTGTCACTAGACCAACTCTTTAACACTCATTCTTCACTCTGCTCTGCCTCCGCTTTGTACTGGTCTATATTTTGATCAGGATCTAAAACATACATAACCTCCAACATTACCAAATGTCAGAGGATAGTTGATAATTGTGTAGATAATTTTCTAACATTTTTGTATTAAATTACTTATTTCAGTAGTCCAAATTCCTGCCCTATTAAAACAATTTGATTTCTGAGGCATTAATTCAGTCTTTGTCTGGTTTATATGCTCTCATTTCTCTAAAACTCCACCTTTTTAATGGACTGTGATAATGATAGTATGTGTGAGGGGAAAGGCAGGGACGGTGACAGGAAAGGAAGGAAGAGGCAACAAATATTTACATCATCTTTCCAGCATTTTTCAGTTTCTTATGCCAATAGCCAGTTTCACAAGTTGGTCCACTAAGATAAAATATGTTGTCCCTTGCTGACTAAAATGTCACCATAACTTCTATTTATACAGTGGTTCAAGTGTAAGCAAAAACTTCATAGCTGTTTACATTAGTGTTTTCAAGATGTGACAAACTCACAAATTCCAGCCTGCAGAGGAACTGACTGTGGCTAGAAGTATATAATAAGAAGGAAGAGTTGTTCCCTGGTGCACTGATTTTAGTTTCAGAGAGACTTAATGAGACATACACCTGCCAAACTGCTGTACAATTTAAAGGAAGTGGTGGCTGTGGTTAAATTTCCTCCATGAAAATACTCAGACTTCCTTGCTCATTGCTCATGTGTAAATGTGTGTGGAAAAAAAAGAAGGCGGGGGAATGATATTTACAGAATTATTTGATCCAGATCTGTTGCAGTGTGGAGGAACAGGACGTTTTTTTCCTTTGCAAATTGGCATCTCAGAGTCTCCTTCAAATAAAACAACTTTACATTCATCATTCTAGCATTCACTGGAACCTTGTTTTACACTCAGCCGGATGAATTTCCATTAGAGATCTTCATTACTATTTATTTCTTCTGATCATCTATCAGACTCAGTTATTAAATAAGGTAATATATTTTATCACTGGGGTTCTAGGTTTTAATATCAGCAGGGTTGTAGTAATAATTAAGGGCAACGATACCATTGATGATAGTTCTTTATCTCAAACCCCACAACCCCTATGTATATCCCCGCTTGTAGCTTACCATTTTATTATTTTTCAGTATGAGACATTGAGTCCAGGGCCTATGAAAAAGTGCTCTTTTAATAGCATATGCACAATTTGAAATTAGGGTTTAATTCTGCCAGACAAGCTAATGGGTCATATAAGTGTCAGAGACATTACCATTTACAATTATTCCTAACAGCTTTCTTAACACAGCACATTTTCAAAAGACATTCCCATCCACTTCACAGGGAGCCTTATGCATGCCAATCTGCTGACATATCCTCATGCAGGCAAAAGTTATCACCTAATTAAACAAAAGTAAAATAGTCCTGATGATCCTGATAAACTGCTCGATTCAGCTGCCTAAACATAAGTCTCTTGCTTTACTTTAAATATCTTACTGCACCATGCTTGGCCTCCTGCTGCAGGATTTCTGCAAGCCCTCTTGTCATATCTGCCAGTCCCTGCAGGTGTCTCAACCCCCAATGGCTATGTTAAGATATAACTTGACTTAGAGCCTTTTTTTAATGCTGTAAAGAAAGTTCATGGTCTAATAAATTGAAGGTAGTGTTAACACTGGTTTTCAGAGGTGGAACCCTGAATGTCAGTGGACCAGTGGGCTCTGACTGCTCTGCCCAGACTGAAAACATCTTCATTTGTAATGTCCTCCACAAACTCTTTCTCCTTCCTTCCAACTTAGGGATTTAGCTACTTGTGTTCAGGGTCAGCCTTCAAATGATATTATTGTTTAAACTTAGAGAAAACTTTGGTGAAAACAGCCAAGCTGTGAGAAAGCCCTGTGGAAAGCGTTATTGATGAGGGCTTTCACCCCTGCTTGCCCCCTCTGCCCTGTTCAGAAGCTGCATTTGAGCTTCAGTCCTTGCCCTTTGTCTTTGCCTGACCTTACACTGCAGGTATGTCTATGCCTGGCCTCACATCCTGCAGATTCTGACTTGCTGGCTTGAACTCAGACCTGACTCATCATTAGGATTTATGTAGTGATCATCTCTCTGTGCTGTCCCTGATCACTGTCACCAGACCTGCTCTGTTCTTCTGCTTTGAATCCTGTGGGGCTTTACCCCTTGGCTGCAAGGATGCTGCCCTGCCTGGCTGGCTGTCACCTCCCACCAGTGTCTCCCAGCAGCTCACTTTACTGCTCTTTGGTACTAAGGATAAAGAACTTGTCCATTAAAGGTCCTGGAAACCTTCTGAAGTGTGTCACTACCTCCTATGCAGATTACAACAATGTGTTTGCAGAACGGATACATGAAAGTGCTTATATGTAGTAAGAAAAAATTATTTGGGATATTGTAGTGTCTGTGCACTCTTTCTCATTTTCCTATTGCTATGTGGCAAGCGTAAATATGCTGGTAGGGTTCAGATTAAACAATGTTAAAATATCAAGCAGTGATCTTCCAATGGTTTTTTCTGAAGCTGAACTTGTGACTTGTGACATCTTGTGCTTTGCCATTCCTCCGCATGTACTCACAGAGGGAAGGAAATACCACAAAGTCAAAACCTAATCCTGAAGAAAAAGGTGGGTCACTGCCAGTGTTTGACAGGTGTCATGAAAAGAGACCTGGTGAAGTTCAGAAAGGAGAATGGCAGACCTTGGCCTCTGAAAATGTAGGTGTCTTCTGACTGAACTAGTCTCATCTCTTCTAGTCTTCATAGAATTGACTGTTTGACAAAGTAACAACATTTGACAGGACAACTTTAACATAGAATTTACATATATAAAGGCAACTGGATGTCTGCAGCAGACAGTATTACTTCTCCTGTCTGAGGATGTTAGACAATTCCACCTGCCTCCTGACAACTCTTCAGGCAAAGAAAACAGTAATTTCACTTTCAGCAGTGACAAGAGAAACAGCCAGGATTGAGGCAGGTCTTTCCCCTGACAATTTTGCAGTAAAATGGCAGCTATTTGTACAATTACAAATCAAATTGAATGCCCATTACACAAGTTGCAAGTGCTTGTGCCACATCTTAGTCAGGCGAACACCCCCCGCCTGCGCAGAAATTCACTTGTAATTCCTGTGTCTTCCATTCCTTCTATTCCTGTGCTCTGTGAGTGACTGGGCTGCTCACTTGGGAGGGAAAATGGAAGGAAGGAGAAGGATTGGATGGAAGGATTGGATGTTTATTTTATTGGTGGATGATTATCATCCCTCACTGGCACACGATTTCTGCTTAGGTCACTGAGGTGTTTACTCAGAAAATCCCTATCTTCCAAGCAAGCACAAACAGAAGTACAGGGATCTGGGAATAATATGGGATCAGCAAATTATCAAAGCAACTTGATAGACTTCTCAGATGAGACACAGCAGATCTCTGAAGGTGCCCAAGCAGCTGTCTCTCATGTGAGAGAGGCAAACAGAAGAGCATTTCTCTGGTCTCTCTAACAAAACAAAGTCTCTTATTTCAAACACAAGACTCACTGGAGTGACACTCACCTAGAACACCCAAATTCTGACTTCATGGGTATGTACCATAGCTTTTGCTGGATTTGCTAGATTAAATGTTCCAAAAACACACTGTGTAATAAGCTTGCTTTTATACTAAAAACATCTTCTCCTTTTGTTATTTTTTTTTTCTCTTTATGAACTTCTCTATGGCCATAACAAGACTTTTATGAACTGCAGATGGTAGCAGACCTTCTGTTATTTGGTGGTCTGTGGAAGAAAATGATCTGTGCTCAGCATCATTTACTTGACTAGAGAAATGCCATGACTTCATAACCTATAAACTTGGATCCATATTCAGTGTCTTTTAAAGGCACATTTCCCTTCCACAGTTATCCATGGTCGACACAAAGAATAGCTTCTATCAGCACAGGGTTTTCTGTTTAAGTTTGAATCAAGACTCCAAGCCTTATGCTAGAAGGTGCCTTCCTGGGGCCTAGGGTTACATTACACAGTGTTTGATCCAGGGTGTAGTTGAAGTGTTTGTACCTGACACAGTCATGCTAGATAAGACTGGGACATACAGATCTGTTGTTCAAAGTCTTTGTCAGTTGTCTGGAGGGGGTTTTTTCCAGAAGATTGTTTACAATTATTTACAACATATGCTAAATGGCTGGAAGCAGTAAAAGGTCAGCAGGCCTGTCCTAAAAATATTGACAGTTGAACTACTCAGAGAAAAAGTGAGGAATCTTCAGTGAATTCCTGGTATTTTTAAGGCCAAGCCCATGTGTATCAGGAAACTATGCTGTATGCAAGAGCTGACTGGCTCCAGGAGAAGAGAGCAGCACTAACAACCTGACATTCTTTTCTGAAATGTCAGTGGACACTGCCACAGGAATGAACATAGTGGTAAGAGGGTAATTTCTCAGTAAATAGGTTCAGTACAATACCATCCCTCCAGCCAGGAGCAAAAAGAGGAGATGTTAAATGCACTGGTGTTCATCTGAAGTCAGTACTGCTTAGCATCAGGATTAAAGCTGATATCCAGGGATGCTCTTAGGAAAGAGATGCTGTGAGGAACAAGTGAAAATTCCTCTGAGTTTGGACAGTTTAACCCAATGATCTTATTGTTAGTCTTTCTTCCAGAGAACACTATGCTGTCACAAGGCCAGTGCTTTACATTCTCGTGATGGCTTTCATCAGGGAATCTTGGGGCATGTTACAAGCAATTGTGGATTAAGTTTAACCCAAAGCAAGGATAGTGAAGCCCTCCCTCTTTCTGAAGTGACTGCTTGCCACAGAACAAGTGTATTTCCTGTGCAGTCTGAGAACCCTTCTGCCAATTAGTCAAATAAAGAACAAACAAAAGAGAACAAGAACAAAAGAACAAATAAAGAACAAACAAAACAAAACAAATGAACAAAAAAAAAAAAAAAAAAAAAAAACGCAAAAAACCCCAAAACAAACAAACAAACAAATAAAAGCCAAAAAAACCCAACCAACCAGAAAAACATGCAGAAATCAAAACAAACAACAACAAAAAACCACCAAACCACAAATACTTGGGCGCATGATTCAGATCTGCTTGGCACGTCAGGAGCTGGGGCTCAAAGCTAAGTCTGATTTCTGGTTCTGAACTGCACAGTTTTTCTGGTCCATAGTGTTCCCTCTCCAAAATACTGAGACCACCTTTTGACTGGAGCCTTTGTGGTTGAAGTGTAAACAACTTCAGCCTTACAAAGCAGTTCATGATCACACTCCAAAAATAAATACAGCATCATATCTTTTTATGAGCAAATGGATTTCATGAGAGCTTGAATCTCTCTGGAATATCTTTTCCTAATCCTGTTTCAAGGTCTTCTCCATATTTTGACTTTAAAATCTACTTTCTCTGAAACTACTTATGTCTGTTATTTTACCATATTGTGAAACACAACAGCTTTCATTACTTTTCCTTTTGAATTCCCGTTCTCTAGCCTGAGAAGACAGTAGAATTGTTGATTTCATCTCTCAGGGAATATGGGTATTGCTGAATTGTGTTTTGGATTTCTTTCCTTGGGTAACTAGAACATGATTAAACAAGATTAAAATCAATGGATGCCTGTTTAGAGACCAGTGATTATTAGACTAGGTGTCATTTATCTTTCAGCTGGAAGTTTTGTGAGTACGTGTGCCTCTGCAAATACCCTTAAGATCCTAACATCTGCACAGAATGCATTTGTGAAAGCTTTATATTTCTTTCCTTATCTATTTTTCCTCTAAGTTTTCTGCTTGTTGCTGAAATCTGGTTCTCAGCTGAGAGAAGGGGGAAGCAAGTGAGAATGAATGTCAGTCTGACAAGAATTATATCACACTGTGCTAACAGAAACCTTCCTGGTCTGGCTGGTGTCTCTACAGCCTTGAGCAATATATCAGAAGCTCTACATCTGGAAAGAACTGAATCCTCCAGGAGTCATGGAGACCTCTGTAACCTTTCTAACAGCATCAAAGTTTATCTCCTTACTTTCAGTACTCCTCAGCCCTCTTCTCTTTTTCCTCCCCCCTGCATTCCCAAATCCTGCTTTCAAGAAGTCAGCCCTAGGCTATGTCTGTTGGTGTCAAGGGACAATCCTGACTGTCCTCCAGTCACTTTGTTCATACACAGATGTGCTCATGTGTTCAGCTCATATTCAGAGCCCAGCCCAGTGGCTCAGTACAAGCCCAGACTCCTCTTACTGACTTCTGGGAGGTGTAGACATAGTCAGGTGTGATGAGCTGATCCTGGCTGGACACCAGGGGCCCACCAAAGCCTCTCTACCACTCTCCTCCTCATCTGGATAGGGGAGACAGAATAAAATGAAAGGCTTGTGGGTCAAGATAATGACAGGGAGGCCACTAAGCATTTACTATCAGGGGCAAAACAGGCCTCGGGAAATTAATTTTATTTATTATCAATAAAAATCATAATAGGATAAGGTAAAACAAACCAAAACCTTTAAAACACTTTCCCCCCACCCATGCCTTCTTCCCAGGCTCAACTCTACTCCCGAATTCTCTACCTACCCCCCCTCTGTGGTTTAGGGTTGCAGTTCATCACATCGTACCTTTGCTGCCTCTTCTTCCTTAGGGGGATCCCTAACATGGGAGACTGTTCCAGAATGGGTCTACCACTAGGTGAAAAATCCTTCCAGAAAATTTGCTCCAATGTAGGCTCCTCTCTTCATGGGTCCACAGGTGTTGCCAGGAGCCTGGTTTACTGACCTTGGTGTCTGCGGAGTTGTTTCTTTCACATACTCTCACTACAATCTTTCAGCTTCTGGTGGCATTACAAAGGTTTTTTTCCCCCTTCTTAAATACATTATAAGAGGTTTCAGCACTGTTGCTGGTGGGCTCAGCCTTGGCCAGCAGCAGGTCCATGTTGGAGCTGCCTGGCACTGGCTTTATCAGAGATGGGGGAAGCTTCTGGCATCTTCTCACAGAAGAATGGCCAGATGCCACCCTTGTAGTTTCTCTGGTATCAAAGTTTCACCACACAAACCCAGTACAGCAGGGAAGACCCTCAGGTTCTGATATGACTTCCTCTGCAATATGCCTTTTATTAATAGGTTTCTGAATAAAATTTTATCATCACAGCATATCTCCTGTGGGTTTCCTGATTTCAGATTTAATTCCTGAAATTTACTTCTGTAGTAATTATATAAATTTCTTACCTAAATACTTTCTGGATTTCATTATTCTCTTTTGACTGATTATTCAAAGAATTTGGCAAAGCTGTGATGTCAATGGAGGAAAGTGTTTATGTCTGTGTGTGCATTCACTTCCTTGTATAAAGGAGTTATTGAAGCTTCTTCACACAATCACAGACCACCTGAGGTGAGAAGGCACCTCTGAAGATCACCTAGTCCAACCCCTTGTGTTCTGATCCACCCTGTGGTCAATGTAACTTAATATTCAGATCCTGCAAGAACAAAGTCATTATTCAAGTCATTCAGTTCATTTAGTCATTATTTAATCATTATAGACACTCTGACACCATGCAGAGTGGACCTTTTTGATAAGGATCAGCATACACAGATAACAAAAGTCTGAATTGTTCTGCATCTCCCCCCCCCCCTTTTTTTTTTCCAGAATAAAAAAAAGAGAAACATACACAAAACAGCTACAAAACAACCACAGAGAGTGACAAAGTGGAACAAACTAGAAAAAGGACATTTCCAAGTGGCAAAAGGACAGTGTCAGATTACCAATTATAGGAACAATCTTCTTTCTGCAGAAGAAACAAGCAAATGAAGTTAGCATAAAGACAAACAATGATTAGGGGAAATGACACACAGCTGGGAGCATCTGCACCCCGGTGTTATCAAGAATTCCAACATAGTTTAATGACCAGCTGGCCAGTGTCTCCCCCAGCCTCAGGAATCCTGAGGGGTTAACACAGCACCATTAACAGGGAATGTGAAAGCCACAAGAACATACCTTAAAAATGGAGGGTTAGTTCTTTATGACAATAGACTGAAAACCTCTTTCAAAAGATTCCTGGTGCTAAACCCAAATAAACAAACAAGAATGGCACCGATAAGGTGCATCAGAAAGCTAGACATTATATTTTGCAGGCTGTTTCTGAGCTTGTTAGCACCTACCAATGCTTCCACATGGATCTGGGGTTTTCTGGAGAGGGTTTTGCCTCAACTCTCTCCAGTGAAGACGTGTAAGATAATTAAGGCAATGAGATTTTTGTGGGGTTTTTTTGTTTGTTTGTTTTGGGGGGGGGAGGGTATTTTTTTTTTTTTTTTTGAGGGGATGGGACAATCAATTCAACATCTGCATAGCTCACTTTTCCATGACTTGGTTACTGTATTAAAATCCTTTGTTTTTTACCCAATATTTGCACCCCATTGTGATTCTGTGGGGCTGCAAATGATGGGTTCCATGCTTTTATCTATGTGTTTTGTCTGTGTGTTTAACACTGGCTGTACCCCTACCAGGTTTACACTTTGACAGATCATAAAACAGGATCATTCTTTACACAAGGGCAGAGGAACCAGACCAGTTCTCTGGGCCCATTGTTTTTCCCAAGGAGAAGGTTTAGATTCAAACCTCTCAAAATCTTCATCTAGTGAAGGGGAGGAGAGATATCCACGATGTCCATTATTACTTCAGGGAGCTTACATTGCAGAAGATGCCAGATTAAAAATCCTGCCTTCCTTTGGGCTTCTCCACAAGTGCAGGGACACTCACAGTAATCGACCCAGAGGGATTAAAGTGCTGCATGACTTTTAGGACTCTGCTCCCCCCCAACAACAACAAGAGCTACAGAACCTCCATGGTTTTTATCATTATATTTTACCCTAGAACGATCACCGAGTTTGGTGTATGGCTTATGGAAGATTGTGCAAAAAACCCCTTGCCTTCCAAACCCCTTCACTTCCATGAGGTTTCTTGGTGTGGTGGGTTCTGCCTTCCCTCCCCTGTTGCAAGTCCCACAGAAGCTGCACCCCTTTGTCCACAGGATCCTGCTGACTATGCCAAATATTATGATCCACCCTGTGGTTGATGTAACAATATTTGGATCCTACAGGAACCTCACATAGGAGGACAACTTCCATCTGGAGGGGTAATTGAATGTGAAGGATCTGGCATGTGAGCTTCTAGGTGTTTCTTTGGCTCTATGAAAGGCCTTTTGATGATAAATGAAATCCCTGACTGGTGTTCCAAAATTCATTTCAGGGTTGAAACATAGCTTTTCTGCATGTTTAAAAAAAAGTCCTTTGGGCAGCCCCTGCACTACCATGGCAGACTGGTGCCTCTGAATCTTCTCATATGGCACAGGTACCACTTCTGACTTGCTTGAGACTCTAGCATAGCAAAAGCAGAAGTTCTCCATAGATTTTTTGAGATCTTCTAGTTTCACAGTATCCACTGTCAGTCAGTTTGCACCAATAAGGTGCATCAGAAAGCTAGATATTATATTCTGCAAGCTGTTTCTGAGCTTGTTAGCACCCACCAATACTTCCACAGGGATCTGGGGTTTTCTGGAGAGGGTTTTGCCTCAACTCTCTCCAGTGAAGGAGGGGCTAGATGACCTTTAAAGGTCCCTTCCATCCTAAACTATTCTATAAGGCTGTGATTATATGATCTGAAACTTTTCTTTCTTTCTAGGACCTGACTCAGTCAGGTCTGTACTATATTTAAAGGACATACTAATATTATAGAGTGTAAGTACTCTCAAAACCAATAAAATTCATCCCAAAGTATTAATCCACAATATGCTACTCATTATGAAGTGCAGTTTATTGCAGGTATTTCTGTCTGTGTTTCTGAAGAAAAGCCTAAACAAGGCTATGCTTGGTTTTATTCTCTGATTAGGAGGTTTAGTCAAAATTTGAACTGAAATTGCATCTGTGCACAAGGTTTGACAAACATATCTTTTTCCCATGGTAAAAAATAAAAACAATTTGCTTTTCTTTTAATTAAGAAAAATCACAAATAACCTGGGTGCTTAGCCATATTTAATCACTGTGTTCCTTACAAGAACAGCAAATGAAAGACTGTTTGTCGCCAGATGGAGAAATTACAGTGTTACTCCTTCAAGTTCTCCCCACACTGCCTCAATGCCTCATTTGAGAAGCTAATGCTTTTCTTGACTTATGATCTTGAATCTAGAAATTTCTCTAGAGACCGAAGCAATGATGTATGTTCTTGCTGTTAGCTGGCTTGCTATAACGAGGAGCACAGATGTCTTCCATTGTGCACCCAGGCAGTAAGTAGGGATGTAAAAGAATGTGGAAAAAGAAAAGAATGTGGAATCTGTTGAAACCATAAAATGAGCTGTTAACTATCAGAAAACACAGCTTGTCAAATTGACACCTTTCATGAGAACATTTTCGTTTCAGTGTCTGAATATGAAATTACCGGGTGAAAGAAAAATTCCAGAGGTGAAATGCATGTGGGAATCACATGCTCATATGGGCTGTGGGCTGAAATCCCTCCTCTTCTGGTTCTGACCAATGAATTCACACACAGTGGTTGTGCTGCCATTTTGGAGGTACTTCTACAGAGTGGAGAACTGGGCTGATTGTAAAGAACAGGGATTTTTTTTCTCCTCTATTCGTTATTTATCTAACTGTCATTTTCACATAACAAGAAAGTATTTTTCTTATAACTGGTTGGTATGGAAACAGATTACCTCCTGGGTAGCATTATGTACATTCAGCTCATATTTCAATTCACAGAGAAATCTTTTAGCACCCCATGCTTTTCCTGAAGAGCAGAGTCCTGGCTGTTCCTGCAGAAAAGACTTTCTGTTCCCTCTGACTCTGTGGCAGTCTCCTATACTTCACTGAAACCTAATTGTGCACTTACTACATTCTGCAGAGACATCTGCCATACCATTAGCAAGGCCTTCTTCATTTCCAGAGATATGGCCCTTCTCAAAAGAGGGAATCTTGTTACAAGAGGTTTTGCAGAACAGATAAAATGCCTCATTCAAAAAAGCAGGAGGTTTCAAGCAAACAGTTGCAGGTCTCAGCAGCAAATCATTGAGGCCATTTTGGAAAACCAATGATAACCACTGGGAATAAAGACAAATTGGAGACTTTGCTCTGAAATAAAAAGAGTAAACAGACAGAGTCCAATTGCTGGAGCAGACTGGTGGGATCAGTCCCCCGTATCAGTTCTGGCTACACCAGGGAGGAAGAAAAGGTGTCTGCATCTAAATAAATCATCTGGAGTTTTGGACATCCTTGATCTTACAGAACTCTAAGGATTTACTTTTCAATTATAGTCACTTCAACAGGGACTGGCAAGTCTTTCTCTGGATTCAGATTATGTTAATATTAACACACTAATACTATTTTTTTTTAAATATTAAGTGATATATTTATCCTCTCATTAGAGGTGTTTTATGCAAAGTAAATTTAAAGAAGGAAGTGTTAAATGACATTGTAAATTCTTCGAGGACATTTTACAGAATTCACAAGTAGCCATAGTTTCAAAAACACAGAGAATTTTTCGTTACAGGAAAAAAGTCTTGATTAAAAGAAGATGTGAACATTACTGTTCCAGTTTATTATGCAATATGACATGGAAAAAGAGCCACTTGAACATAATGAATTCAGATAGAAAATGTAATGCAGGTGGCTAAGAATAACACATGCATCTACTGTTACATTTGAATGGAAATATAATAGATAAGGAGGCACAACAAGGAGAATGTTTGGTATGTGTTTTTGCTTTGTGTGATGCTATAAATAAAACAGAAAGCATAACATTTTTATAAAAGAAATTATAATTAGTGTTTACTAAAATTCAGTGTTTTCAAATCAAGAAACTTATGAGATTTATTTTCAGGAGTTTCCTGAAGAAACAGTTTTAATATAAATACACAAATAAGTACATTAATATTAAGCTGGAGTCATAAGACTTCTTGTCTGAAAAGACTATTAGTCTAGTTTATATTTTTAAGTAGGACAGACAGATCTTGCAGAAACTGAAAAATTCTTAGTCTGACTGTAATCCCAAAGAAAGTGATCTAATGTTAAAATTGTTATCTACTACACAAAGGAACAAACCCCATGATTAATGGCTGTTCATGTGGCTCATCAAATAAACCTGTCATTTTCCTGATGATAGTATAACTGCTGAAAATAATTTATCTGAAAATTCAAGAAAAATGAGACTGGTTTACTAGTCAAGAGTAAAAGAATGGAGTTTTTTTAACCTGTTGAAAGAAGGAAAAAAATCATTCTGCTTAGAAATTATGTCTGGAACTGAATACCAACATATCTGGGTCTGAATTATCAAAATTACAAAAGAGCTATTTAAGAAAAAGGGCAACTGTGGGACAAGAAAGCATTATTATAATTAATAAACTCTGGTTAGAACTTATTAGAAGGATTTAATCATAACATTAATGAAGTTGTGATAGGCAAACATACTTGTTTTACCAGAAAGCAGTCTCTAAAATATATTGCATAGCATCACTGTGATAAGATAAAATTGTATACAGTGACTTGGAATGTCTCGTCCCATTCTATGCTTCTATTTTTCATCCATCTGATCAAGATGAACGTATTGATGTAGCACACTTGACATTCTGCAGGGCATTTGAAATGTACTACATAATGTTTTACTTTCTATGGAATAAATGAAACATCAAGTGGATTAAAATCACTTACTGTAGAAGCTGTTGCAGGGGAGTCATCCACGAACTCACCAATTTACAATGCTCACAGTAAAGATGTCAATAATTATATTAAATATTTACATATAGATCTTGAAGATAAGTAAAAAGAAGTGAGATAAGCAATAGACCTATTTCTTCAGCAGGGTATTCTAAAATGTCCTAGCATTGTTTCCCTATAGTCAACTGCTCAGTAACGTGTGACAGCAGGAATTTCATGCTGAATTTACCTGATAAAGGGACCTTACAGTGCAAAGTAGTAAGTCAGAAAAAAAAAAACCAAAACTTTTATTCTACAGTAGAATATCATCTCAACATGCTAGTGGTGAAGTGCTGTAACAGAAATGACTGAAATAATCTTTAGAAGTGTAAAAAGGACTGTCAAACACAAATAAGGATATTACCTTGTCTCTGTACATAGTGCTGTCAAGATCCCCAATAGTTCTGTGCTTCTTTCTTTTTCTAAGCAGAAAAATAGTTGTGCAAGAATGAAGGGAAGAAGAATAGCAAAAAGGCTCTATGATTATATTTTATATTGAAATGCTTTGGGAGCTCAATCTACTCAGCTAAAGTTACATCTGATAATGAGGCGAGAAAAGAGAAAAAGTCCTAAGAGGATTCAGTGAGGTCAGTTTATATTTGGTCATTCTTGAGCTGAAAAAAAAATATTAAAGCTCCAATCAATTATAGTGATATATCACTACAACAGTTTACAAAGTAAGACAACACAGTCAGAGCAACCAGTGCCAGGGCAGATCTGAGTACACTGATGTATCTTGCACAGCTGTTTACACTGATACAGGGTACCCCCAGGTCATCCTCACTTAAGTACTGTGCACTAAAATGATCCATGTTGTATGATTTGCTTATGAATCATATCTTTCTACAGTATACAGCTAATATTGATGCATTCAAGGCAAATATTTGATATAAACCTACTTTTCTACATTCCCTTTATTTTAATGGCCATAAACAAACAGTTTGTGATTCATTACTAAAAGAAACCTCTAATATTAATCAAATTCCCTGCAAGCCTACAGTTTCTGGGTTTCTTCTTTTGGAGCCCAGACAGCTAACTCAAATGTGGGTATCTGCACTGTCTGTATCTGAAGATGATTAAGATGAATCCTAGTCCAGGGAATTAATCTTTCTGTCCAGGTCTACATTTATGTACAGAGGACAAAAACACAGCTGCAAATGGAGAACTTTCTGGATTTAAATCATGCAAAAATAAATCTTAAGATTTATGCAGGAATTAGGATTATATGAGATCAAACTCATGTGCTGCAGATAAAAGCAGCTTCTAGAGTTAGGCTGAATTCCTGTTGGGAGCAGAGTGGAGCATTGCAGTGGATGTTGTAAGTAGATAGAAGTTTGAGATTAGTTCTCAATATTTTAATTTACAGTCTTTTGAATAAAGTTAGAGATTTTCCTGTACATTTGATAACATAACCTCACTTCTGGAAAATTACAGAGCTATTACTTTTGTATTCAGAAGTAAAAGACTATGGTCCTGTTGCATATTTGGTCTCTGAATCTTCTTCTTCCTTTATTAATTCTTACAGAGGTTTTAAATTTCATGAATATGCTCATATCTCTTATAATCTTGGTTTAAAACCTTGACCATAAACAAGTTTAGGGTAACTGATGGAACTCAAGGAGAAATTAATTTTATACAGAATACATTGTACAAAATTAGTTTGTGATTTTAGTTGTTTAGTTCTGGTGTTCCCTAACATCAGTGACCACTTACCCTGTAATAAGTCAGAAAATTTTCTTCCATTGCTTGACTTGTTCATTTCTCTCTTGCTAAATATAAGAACACATAATTAAATGATCGTGATGATGGTGATGTTAATGACACTATCAATAACAACAAAGCAACAACAATAACAATACTAATGATAAATAAATTAATAAATATTTGGACAAATAAATAAATATTGGAAACTAGGGAGGTATTTTCCACATATTAAAGTAACAGGGACTCAGATTTTCTTGTCTTGAGTAAAGAGCTATATATTTTTATATCTGTCCTGCAAATCCTTCAGCATATATGAGGGCCCAGTTTCTTCTGTCCTCTCTCTGTATCATGTCACAGACAGGCAAGTGTCAGTGACAACCAGTAGTATATCTGGATACTGGGATTTATTTAAGGGGAAAGGAGGTACGAGTCTTTCTCTAGTTAATTACCTAACTCTCCTCTGCAGCTCTATGCTTACCAGGTCTTAAGTCCCCTCCCCTGCAAGGAGGTCACTGCTAGTCCATAATGATTGGGCAAAAAAGTCATGTTAGTTCAAGCTGCACCTCTGTTCACACACATTCATCATGGACAGTGCTGGCCAAGGTCCCTTGGCATCTGCAGGGCCTTTTCTCCATGCATCTCCTCCATCCTCTAGTCCTCCTCCCACTTCCAGGATACATCCTCCAACCAGGACCTTCTTCTTTCTGGACCCCATCTTTCTTTTCCCCTACTTCCTTCAAGAACGTCTCTTTCTGGAACAATCTCTTCTTTCCAGATGCTAAGCCCCTTGTTTTCTGAGCCTAAAGAGTCTCAGAGCAAAAACATATGGGGGTTATAAATTATTCTCTGATATTATTATTTAATTTTTCATCTATAATCAATTCCAGGTCTTTAAACAATAATAAACTGTTTTCCTTACATTTTAAAATATTATTTTTCTTAAGTTTATAAACTTGCATTTTCCCAGATAAATGCAAATTTATTTTCTTTGCTTCCTTGCTTCTTATTGGTGAGATTTTATATTAATTTTTTTGCCTTACTGATGTTTCCAAGATCTCTTTGTGTTGCATTTTTCATAAGTTCCTGTAATATCATCTTTGCATAATCACTGGTATCTACAAAAACTCTACCATATCAGCAGTCTTCTAATGCTGCTCTTGTTATGTTGAAATTATGCAGTTTTCATGGCTTCTTTAGATATTTTTCCACACAAAATGATGTTTATATAAGCTGATTTTCAGTAAAAGGTGCCTTTAAAGAATCATGGATTTACAGAAAGTTAAAGTTGGAAGGAACCTTTAGGTACTGTCTGGTCCAGCCACCAGCACAGGACTCAACTTGCTAGGTCTGTCTTGCAGGAGGACAATGTCATCTTCCTTGATCTTCTCCAAGGGCAAACTGTACCTGCTGATCTATAAATTTTACAATGTTGTGACAGTGTTGGTAGAAAAAGGAGGAGGTACCCATGTCATCTGCCTAGACTCCTGTAAGGTCTTTGGTACAGTCTCACAAAATATTCTTGATGTTAAATTGGATATATAAGGGTTTGATGGATGGGCACTTAGGTGTATAAGAAATTAGGCAGGTGCCTGGATTCAAAATGTTACAGTCAATGGCTCAATGCCTCAGTGGAAACCACTAATGACTTGTGTCCCTCAGTGGTCTTGTCTGGAACCAAAACAATTTAATACCTTCATCCATGACCTAATGGGATTGAATGTAACTGCAACTGTAAATTGGAAGAGAGTAGATTTAGGTCAGATATAAGGAAGACATTTTTTACAATGAGGGTGGTGAAAGAAACACTGGAACAGCTTACCCAGAGGTGTCATGGATGCACAATCACTGGAAGTGTTCAAGGTCAGGTTGGACAGGGCTTTGAGCAACTTCTTTTAGTGAAAGAAGATCCTGTCCATGACAGGAGGGGTTGGGCTACATAATCTTTAAAGGTCCCTTCCAAGCCAAGCCATTCTCTGATATGACTTGCTGATAATTCTCTTCCTAATACAGACTTAGGGTACCTCAGTGGTAACTGGCCTCCAGTTAACCTTTGTGCACCTGATCACAACTCTTTGTGCCCAGCAGTTCTTCCATCTTTCAGTCCATCTCACTGCCATTTATCTTGCTGTATTTCATAGTTTATCTAAGGTGCTATAAGTGACTGTGTCAAAAACCTTGTTGAATTCAAGATAAACATCTACTTACTCTCCTCTTGCCTACTGAGACAGATACCTTGTTATAGAAATCTGTCTGGTTGATCAGTTATGACTGTACCTTCATAAATCCAGGCTGATTAGTCCCAGTCAGCTACTTCACATTCATAAATTTGGAAATGGTTTCCAGCAAGATTTTCTGCATCCCCTTGCTAGATGTTGAGATAAGGCTGACCACTCTGTATTTCTCCCGATCTTCCCTCTTGCTATTTTTCAAGACAGAAGTGATAGTTGTTTTCTTTTAATTCTCAGGAACGTTCCCTGATCATGACATTCAGAGATAATCAAGATTGGCTGTGACATGATGGGCCCCCAGTCACGGAGATTTCCCTGAAAATGAGAGCTTAGCCCACACTGATGTCCTGCAGTCACTTTATTATTGGTGTACACATTCTTGGGGTGGGGGGCTCTTCAGCACCATTTTTTTTTTTTTTCAAGGTCTCTCTATTCCACATCACACTTTGCTTTCCAGCCCAGTCCACTCCTACCTCACTTCTCTGTGGGTCATCATCTCCCTTATCCCACTATAAAATATTTTTGGATCAACACATTCTATTCTGTAGCAATCTACTCTGCTTACTGGCAGTCTTTACTGGTTTACTTAATGCAGTTTATGAAGAATCCTACAAACATAACAGAGGAGCTCTTGATGGTCTCCAGCATATGTGGTATTACGTGTATAACTTGGAGGAAAAATGTTTTTCTTATAGTGTTGCTCCCTTAGAGAATACAGTCACTGGAGAGGGCAAAGTGAATTAGCTGTTATGTGCTTATATTTTAATTCCTTAGAATTATGCTATTCTAGATCATAGAATCACAGAATTGTTCTGATTGGAAAAGATTCTCAAGATCATTGAGTCCAACAATCAACCTAACCCTAGATAAAGCACTCTGCTGACACAGCCAGTAAGTATTCACCTGAAATTTCAGTCATTGCAATGGAGGAACATCAAAACAATGCTGTAGCAATGTAACATTTTTCTCAGGCTCCTTTCAACAACCATTGTAAAGTTTACCCACAGGAGTCTTATAAAAGCCATAAACATTTTCTCAAATAAACCAGTACTTGCAGCCCTGTTGATGCTGGGGATGAGGGGACACATATCTAGTTAGTTAGCTAGTTACTTATTTTTACTACCACCAATGATTTTTACTACCACAACTGATGAATTGTGCATCCAAAAGCTAGATGTTCAAAAACTGGAAGAAAAATGGTAAGAATCTTACAGACAATTTTTTGTGGTCTTGTTGGGGAAAGAAGAAATAAACATGTCAGGATTCATCAGAAAGACTGTGTTTAATCTTAGAAAATGCACAATAGAACACTCAGAAGATCAAATCCACTGGAATTTTATTTCATAATCTTCAACCTTTGCAGAATGTTCTTTTCTGTCTGATATGAATTGACATAGCTGTCTGAAAAGAGTCATGCATTTAATGGATGCCCAACACATCTGATGGAAGCAAACTTTAATAATGCCATTTACATGAAATCCCTGCAGCTTTATTACTCTCTCAAATTTCTTTATGTACTGTTAGGTTTATTGCTTGTTATTCAACTTTTCCATGTGTTCAGTGGAATTTTGCACAGTGGTGGACAGTCATAGGAGCTGGGAACTTACAAGAAGAAATTTTAAGGTAAACACTTTAAGGAACACAATATGGGGCAGACTGCTGTTGACCACACTGTAGCCATCCCAAACAAATTTTCTTCCCATTTCAAAGACAGTTTTTTATTATCAGTTCATCATTAGTCCCTTGGTGACAAGTGCCAAGCCTTACCATGCAGTCAGTGCCTTTGATAGCAGTAGAACTCCTTGTGTCCCTGAAGTTGGGTATGGGATTAGGTACTTTATTTACCTTTATTATTCTTTTCTTCCTGATTTCATTAGTGATAAGCAGAATGAAGTTGTGCACAGGAAAAAGATTCAGCTCCAGCTTATCCCTAGGTCTTCTTGCTACCATTAACCCCAGCAAGGCTTAATTACTGCTTTTAATTCACATTTCTTCAAAATCACACTTTGTTCTTAAGAATCTTAATTTTTTGTCAGAGGAGGCCTATATAATTATTTCTGCTTTGCATTTGTCAAAGCTAAGATATAGGAAAGGAAAGCAGTTTGTAAAATCACAATGCAAACCTGTCTGTCTAGGTCAAATCATGTGTTCTAATATCAGGCCAGTCTACCCATCACACAGGATGTCTTCCATTTTGGGAGCTTTTCCTTTAGTCTCCAGTGATCCCCATTCAAGAATGTTATTATGGGGAATAATATATGAAGCATTATAATCATAACTAGAATACCAGTAAGTTCTACAGAGAAACCTGATTAAAGTGCTTACATGCCAGAAATGTATGTTTAAGTACATTTTAATAAAAAATATATCCTAGTTCTTTTGCTGCTTACTATAAGGAAAGAGCAGAACTGTGCCTAAGTGAAGTCTGCTCTAATTCTATGGTTTTCCAGCCATCTGAATCAATCTGTAATAGGATTACTCTAGCTCCAAAAAGGCTGTTCCATCTGTAACTCTTCCTTACACAAGCATGCCAGCTCTTTTTTGTAGCTCCAGTGATAATACTCCTATGAAATCACTAACTGATCCAAAAGAAAGCTATTTTCTTGTGTGTGTTGGGTCTTTTTCTAGGCTAGCTTTCAATCAGAGGAGAAAATTTGACCACTTCAGAAACTAATCATGCAAAAACTAATCAGGCAGAAACTAATCATGGAACTTTCCTCTGAATTTCCTGCCTGCTTATTCTTGCATTCTCCATCACCAACATCAGCTCATGGTCTAGTGAGGAATTTTATGGACATAGAAGAGAGGCTGTCGAGAATCCAACCCATTTGTAGAACAACAACCCATCAGTTTGTAGGAGATGTTCACTTTGCTTTCACTAAATGACACAGCACATAGGCAAACATACACAAAGGCTAGTCAAGAAATATGTATTAAGCTGCCACTTAAGCAGCAAAACAACAAATCACAGAGCAAAACCAACAATTGAATAAAAAACTGCAGTGTGTGGAAGAGGTGCTTTCTGCTGGGCACTTAGCACACATGAAAAGGAGGCAATAATAATGATTATGACAGACTTAGACAGATGACTCTTTCTATGTCAAAGAGCATTACTTTCAAGTTCAGATGCTCTGTTACATTATAGTCCCACAAAACAGCCTTTTCACTAAACCTCCTACATGTTTCTCAGTTCTGCTCATTAAAAGATAACAAAGATAATGATTACAAAGGCACATTACACTTGCACAAGTAGCATTAGAACCAATTAGGCAAAGAAACCATATTTGTTATCATATCTTGAATATGGGTTTTACTGTCACAAGGAATTGCCATCTATAGTAGAAGAAAATATTGATCTGTCACTTCAAAATGCTGCCAGCCAAAGGAAAGAGCTAGAGATAGAAACATCTGATTGGGAAAATAGCTTTCTGTAGCAACAGATTGTTGTATATGTATTTGGTTGTTTTGTTCTTAGACCTGTGTTACTTGATGCCACTACCAATTCTTGATGTAATTTCAACTCTAGTTTGCTGTTGCACACCCATGACTTTATAGTGTGCCATTTCTTATGTATTAATACATCAGCATTTGAAAAGTCTTGCCATAAACAGTGTTTTTAAAGTATCAGGAGAGTTCCTTTTAGAAAGTTATACTATTTGATAAATTTGTGGAATCCCCATCCCTGGAAGTGTTCAAGGCCAGGTTGGATGGGGCTTTGAGAAACCTGGTTGAGTAGGGGGTGTTGGACCTGATCTATGATCAGGTGGGATCAGGATCCCACTCCTATGGGTGGGACTTCTCTCTCCCTATTGCTGTCTTGTGGTCCATCTACTTGAAAGCTGTGGGAACAACAACTGACAGTGAAAAATGAGGCCAAAAAACTGTTGATTGCCTCAGCCTTCTCTATGTCATTCATCATCAGTTACCCTGTCTTATTTATCCCAAAGGTCTAATTTCTTTTGTCTTCCTTTTCTGATGAAGTTACCCATAGAAACTCTTTCTATTATTCTTCACATTTGTTACCAAATAGCTCCATCTGTTCCTTATCTATCCTGACCTTATTCTTACACTCCCAGGCTGTACATTCTTCTCAGGATGCAAGTCTGGGCTTCCATTGCCCATGGATGTCCCTCTTGTCTTTCGGTTTGACCAGGTGGTTCTTGGCCACGCTACTCTGCTGCCTTCCTTGCTTTCCTTCAATATGGAAATTAAGAATTCTTTTTCTTCAAGGGAAATGTCTTTAAACAGCTGCCAGCTGTCTTCTGCTCCTTTATCCTTGAGAACAGTTTCCCAGAGCAACCCCATCCATTAGATTTTCATACAACTACAAATTTACTCTCCTAAGGTTCAGGGTTATTGCAGGAAAATTGGCCAGAGTTGTCCAAAAGTAGTGTGCTTATCCTGTACCATCTTTGGGATAGGAAATCAGGCTAACTTAGTGCACTTGGCTCTTCCTGACCATGAGCAGGGGTGAAGATAAAACTACTCCTTTATCTAAGCTAAGACCCACTCCAGAAGTTCGAAGTTCTTTGCAACCTGGAAATTTAGATGTATTTACAACCCCTGAAATTAATGCAACTGCTGGGATAGTACAGAGGGCTGTAGTCAGATGGTTGTGCCAGTAGTAGCTGGAGGTGAAGATTGACAGCCAGAGTTGTGCCAAAATGGCTGAGAGGGAGTCTACATCTGTAGCAAGTGTTGGTTCTACTCCCCCCCTTTCCCCCCCCGTAATTAATAGCACCATTAGCCTGCTAGAAACCAATCAGCACAGAAGATATGACCCAGTCCTACCTTGTCAAGGTGTGTAAAATAGACTTTATAATTCTGTGGTTTTGAGGAAGATAATTTCAATGGGTTTTGGATGGGTTGATAAGCCTGGACCTCTCTCCTTCCCAGAAAGAGGCCCCTCTTCGGTAAGACTTTCACCTCTGACTTTTTGGGATGTTACCTGTAAATTACTAACTCAAGCTCCATTTTGTGCAGGAGGCATATTTATGAATGGCAATCCTTAAGTTGATAAATCCTTTGCAGCTTTGAGAAGCTGTCTCAGGGCAAGTCCTTGGAGGAGCTCTGAGGCTGGCAAACGTTGACTCTGATAGGTGGCTAAGGACATATCGCTTGGATATGGAAACACAGATAAACCATTGACCAAGTCTGCAACTAGGACTAGATCCACCTGCACCAGGACTCCTCTCTGAGAAGGAGTTCAGAAAGCAAGGGGATCCTTTCTCATCCTTCTGAATCAATGAGAGGTTCTTCCTCAGCCACCCTGCAGACTCACACCCTTTTACATGACAGTCATATCTATACTTTTCCTGTCTTATGACCCTCAAAATCATGAATTCCACCAAAGCATGATCTCTCACTCCACTGCCATAATGAAGTACAGTGGGTTTAGGAAAGCAAGGCTTCTTTGTGACTGTTCTAGAGAGGTTTCTGATAAATATGAACCCATCTATTATTATTATGCCAAACAGCCAGAAAGATTCATCTGATGAAGAGCAATACATGAATTAATTGCAGTGTGCTAAGGAAGTATTGGGTGCAATTTCTGTCATGAGGACAAAATGTTCATAAAACCTCCTGCAATCTGACACAGCAAAAGTTCCCTTAAAAAATAAGTGTCACATTATAGAAGACAGTTCTTCTGGGAAAAAGCTGGGCACAATTCTTTCTGATTCCGTCGCTGACTTAGAACTTCTCAGGAATCCTTTTTCACACATATTTCATCTCTCTGACAAGAAGTGGTAATCTCACCACTGAATTCAAGCTCCTCTCAGGATCAACATGGAATACCATTCCCTTTATTTTAAACACCGTTTAGCATTACTGCCCCGTGGGGACAGGCACTGCAGCACGACGTGGAAACAAACATTAGTTATACTGATGGCTAGCAAAAAGACAAATGACAAAACTTTTGCCATTCCCATGTTCAAATAGCTTAAATAGTGAGGTAAGATTAAGTCTGATTTTACTTTCACATCCACTGCCCTCTGAAGACTTTTACACATTTCATTTCAGTCTCTGTTTTCCAGGCTTCTGGTAGATTCTTTTAAGTGTTGCCAATGTGATTATAATTTGCAGTTGTCATTCCTTCTAAAAAGCCTGTATACTGTTTGGTATACTTTTTTAATCTTAAGCAAGTCAATGACTTTTTTTTTTTCCTAGGTGCATGACAGCTGGTAAAAGACTTCACTAATAAATTTCATAAACGTCTCACAAAACAGCAAAATTCTATCTGTCTTGAGCTCTGCAGCTCTTCATTAATGGATACAAAGCAGGGAATGACCTTTCTGGTCCAAATGATGTCAAACTTTCTGACACATTCTATTAATTGAAATATGAAAATTCAAGTGACCACTGAGCTCTATTTACTGAAGAATGTCCTACACATAAAGTAAAGCAGAATGGAAAACCAGGCACGCAAAAAAAAATGCACTAAATTCACCTAGGGAAGCACAAAACACAATGCTATGCAGGTCAGTATTCCTTCATGTCCTTAGTGCAGACAAGAAAAGGTTTTGAAGGGAAGAAAAAGAAACACATACAAAACCTAAAGGTTAGCAGGAATACATTTTAATAGATGGTTTCACCATTTGAGGTCTTCTTCTTGAGATTAAAATATACATTTAATTTTTTCTTTAGGTTTTATTTTCTCATTTTTACTTCATAAGTACCTTGGGTACTGTATAAGAATTCTCTTACAGTGGAGATTACAATTTCTTATTCTTCCTGGGCAACGTATATCCCTAGTGATAAAGAGATTTTTTTTTTTTTTTCCATTTATATGCTTATTTTTCATTTGCAGTTTCTTCTTGAGGGAGGGAAAGAACAATTACTGAATTTCAGGTCAATGTGTTGTCATTCTGCTTTGTAATTGCTCTTCAGCTTATTGTGTCTTGCAACAGATGTGTGGGTGACTTGGAGAAAAAACCAAAAAAGACAATATATGCCCCAAGTATGGAGATACAACTGAAAAAGGGAGATGTTCTAGGGACTCTGAAGCCTGATAGGCACCTTGCATCAGCAAAGTGCAGTGAGTGCAGTGAAGCCTTGTATATTAGTATGGAACTCATGTTTAGAATGTCCTAAGAAGGATTTATTAGTTCAGTCATCATCTCTTGTTTATGTACCTATAGCAGTTCAAGAGAACAAGTTAACACCTCCTCCCTGTATTGCACAGTGTTCTGTGGGCATGGTGACCCACTCAAAGTCAGCATAGAGTTCTTCACCCATGAAATGTACTGTCTGGGGACAGGCAGGAGGTTTTCCTTAAGGTTCCCACGAAAATTCTGATGTTACAGAGGATTGCTTTTAGTCAGCTGAGATGAACAGTTGCACATCCAAAAAAAAATTTTTTTCCTCCTTCACCACTAAGCTCACAAATGTCCCCAAGGATGAGAACATGCTGAAACATGCACAGAGATGGAGATTTCAAATGCACCAAAATACCTGAATACCAAATTTTGTCTCAGTCTGTGTGATCATGAGAAACATTAGCCAAACATCTTCAAACCCCACTCCAATTACAACCTCTGACTTAGAGTCTTCATGCAAGCAAAGATAAAGTAAAATGTAAAAAAGCAATGTACAGGCCCAGTAATTTAAAAAAAAAAAAAAAAAAAAAAAAAAAAATCAACACATGAAACAAAAAAAACAACAAACAACCGGATTATCAGAATGAAAACAATGTATTTTGAAAACTGCTTATTATATAAAAAACTCCTGGCAGCATCCAGTGCACAATCTTTCTTACTATGTAGTAAAACTAACTTAACTATATATTAAATGAGAAATGCACGCAGGTGTGCCTCTCTCCTTCTCTGAATCTATATTTATTAAAAAATATTCTCAAGTGTTCTCTTTGGCTTAAAGTACTAAAATGTTCTTACAGGATGTAGTTTAAATGAAATCAGACAATCATTACATAAATACCAAGGAGGCTGCAAGCAAAACAGTACTTGGGACAGCTGTCACCACTGTTGCTTGCATGGTGTGATGACAATAGCTTCTATAACTGAAAAAAAAACAAAAACCACAAAATACAAAACAAAAAACAAACCTAGAGGCAAGACTGGACCTTCCAAACAAAACAGTTTAAGTACTGATGTACTGAGCACCAGCTTGTTACTAATTGGGTATCTGTTCCACACACACAAACAACCATAGAAATATATTTTGCATGCCAATCTGACACTTTTAAGGGGAAAAAAAAAAAAATCCTGAACCAATTTAAAAACTGAGTGTTCTGCAGTACAACCTATACATTGAGATGTTTCCAACACCTCCCATAAAAAACAGCACCTTCTCTTGACAAATGTTCAGTGAAATTCAGTGATGGTCTCTGTCTATTTAGAGCAGGAAGAAGAAGATGTGCAGTTGACATGGAGAGAGATCTAACAGATACTAAACAAGCAGAAAAATTCTGTTTGCCTGGTAAGAGGCTTAGACTGCACAGTGAAGTGTTTGTGCTTTTCAACCTGTAAACCTATGTATTTATTTCTATATTCCTTTTAAAATGTAACCAATGTGGTCCCTTAAAAAAAAGGGACCAAAGAAGGAAATGGACAATATGAAAATAAACTAATGTTACCTTTATTCTACCCTTGGGAACCTGATCTGGAGTGACAAAGAATAATAATCAGCTGCTTATCCATTTTAGACCATCTATGAAGCAAATCAACAATTAGCTTTTAGTAACAGCTGAGTTGCTTTGGGAGCCACAGAAGATGATATGTTCATTCTGGAACTGCTCCACCCTTCTCATCCCTTCAGCCTTGGCTGTGTCCGGGCCTCAGTAGGTGGTAGGATGTAGATAAACCAAGCTGTTCTCCAGTACTCTTGATTTTTCCTTGCCCCAAAGAAAATAGTGAAGTTAGACCTTGTACTGAGTCTGGCAGGGATGAAGTTAATTTTCTTTATATCATCCCATTTGGTGCTGTTTTGGATTTGTGGCTAAACCAGTGTCAATGACACACCAGTATTTTGGTGATGGCTGAGTAGGGCTGGCACAACAACTGGGCTTTCTTTTTTTCCCACTCTGCCTTCCTCATTGTGCAGGCTGGGGGTGGGCGAGAGATTTGGAAGGAAACACAGGCTGGACAGCTGACCTGAGGTGGCTAAAGGTCTGTTCCATAGCAAATACATCCTGATCAGCAATGAAAACTGGGCTAGAAGAAGGAAGTGCTAGGTGAAGTACTTGATTCCCAGGGTGGTTTCTGTCCAGAGAGGGGCTGGGAATGAATGGGTCTGCTGGTGGGAGGTGGTGAATGATAGCTTTGCATCACTTTTTCTTTGCTGTTGCTTTGCTTCTCTTTATTTATTTATTTTTAACGTATACCCTTCACTTATTAATCTGTCATTATCTCAACCCACAAGTTTTCTCACTTTCATCCTTAATCTCTTCCCCATCTTATGGGGAGGTGGGAAGGAGAGGGGAGTGAGTAAGTGGCTGTGTGGGTGCATGGCTGCTGGCCAAGGCCAACTCACAGCAGACCTTGCCTTCAGAGAAGTGTAGATTCACAGCTCAAATGAAAATCAAAACAGAATTAAATTCTCCATATCCATGGGATAGTGTGAAGAGATTGCATCATACTGAGAAACATGAAGGTGTTCAGGGTCATGAGAACAGCGTGAAAACACTGATTGCCTTCTATGATGTATTTCAACAAGTCACCTCCTCAATGAAGGTGTTTGTTGAGACTTTGTGTTTATGATTTCAGTCTAAAGTTCATTAAAGAAAGTGAAAAGCTTAGAGTTACCATCTTGCTGTCTTAAATTAATGTCTTTTGGTATTGATACCCCTCTCTTTTTCTCAAAGACAGAAAGCTGTGAACTAATGTAACCACAAGGACCTTCTGTCTTGAACTGGGTCAAGACATCTCATTCCAGTGTAGACATCTGAAAGAAGTCACATGCACTGTACCTATTCCTGTCTGTAAAGGTCCAACAGTGAGAATAACTCAGATGTAGAAACACACATTGTGTAAGACAAGTAGGGAAAATTAATTCAGCTTTGGGCACTCGACTCAGTTGCCCACACAAAAGCACTTAGTGTCATCTCCTGTGCCAGGGGATATTCTACAGGTCTAGATTCAGCTATCACTCCTAAAAGTCATGGGTTCATATTGACCAATACCATTTGGATGTCTCAGATACCCAAGCACATTTTATATGACAGTAGCTGTCTTTGTCTAAGCAACCGAATTAAGACGTGAGAGTCTTTAAGTCCATCAGCATCCATTGAAGGACTACTTCAGGAAAACCCTTACAATGGGATAGAGCTCTAAAATGATCTGTTTGATGCTTTCACCACCCAAATTCCTGCCCACATCATCCAGCACATGCACACAGCAGAGAGCCTTTAAATGGAGACAGTGCCCAAGAGAGTACAGGTGACTAAAACTCTCTTCCAGTTCAGTTTCTTTGGAAATCTCTTAAATTGGGAAACAGCCAGTGATACCAAGCCCCCATTGTTCCTGTTGGTTTCCTAGTTTTACAATCACTCTTCAAGATTAAAATCAGTATCTCAGTTTTTTCACCTAGTTTTTTATTTGTAACATAGTGTCTCGTGTATGGCATTAGTAAATGAGAATTGGCTAACTTCATCTGAAACATAAGGTGAAGAATTCCAATTATCTTACTTCCATGCTTGCAGAAATATTTAAAAATCTGTTATATATTGCACTTACACATAGAATGTATAATTGGAATAAATCTGTTCCCATAATTAACATACTTTAATTAGAGCACGATGTCATATCAGTTGCTTTTTTTGCACTATGGCATAAAAATCTATATTTAGTCTTCCTATTGTTAACTATAGCTGTTCTCTGTAATCATTTATTTCTATAAAAATCTAGTGTTATCATGAGTAAACTAAAGACAAACAAGTTAGAGAATATAGGGACTTGGTTTACATGAAAGGAAGAAAATCATAAAACTAAAATACACAAAATCAGATCACTGCAGCTCTATTCATTTTAATGGTGTTTTTCTGGTGTACAGGAGTGGATCTGAACCTTCATGTTTTGTATTTAGATTATCACAGTGACATACAATACACACCTCTAATTATATATTGACACTCCACAAAAGGAATGTTATTACAGAACAATGAATTACCATGTGAAGAAATGTTAAAATCTCAAATCTGCAGATACAGCCAGAGACATTAGGGTCACAGAGAGGTTTCTTTACATAGTGACTTTATCCACTGATGTAGAGTGCTTTGTTCTGTGCTCAAAATCAGTATTAATTCTGGATAGGTGTGACTGGCAGGTAATTACAACTCTAAAATCAAAAACTATGCTATATTTCATACTTCAGTGCAAACATATTGATACTCTGTTGGGCTAAGATGATTCTTTAAAGGAAGACTTTGCCTGTCTTAACACCTTCTTTTCTGGCACGTGATGGAACGTGGACAGTCCAGGGTCCATAACTCCTATGTATCCAATCATGGCACCTGTTCATTTAGCTAAGGTGTGGGAATGATTACTCCAGTCTGTACAGGGTCTTAACAGCACTGGGACAAAGGTAGAAGCACCAAAGCTTAAAGGGACCTTCTCATCCTTGCCTAGATTTAGCCCTTGAGAACCAGCAGGACTTTTCACTCCGGGCCTTGTGAACTGAATCCAGCATTACAAAGTGGCTGTTGTACAACTCAGGCCCATGGAGAGGTTTGATCCATCACTGCTTGTGAAGAGGAGAGGGCACTACTACTCCTATGTGCAGGGGAGGGTGCCCTGCTCTCCAGAAAATGCAATATAGCCTGCTCACACTCTGCTTTTATAATATCAATACCTTCTCTTGTAAAATAAACAAGAAAACCTCTGAAGTGCCCTGTATAAATATGATCCTAATGTGATAATATTTAAAAGGTATGCTACTCAACTGCATACTCCATATGTATTAAAGCAAAACTTATAACACAAAATTACACAAAAACCCCACACACAAACTATGAATATTTAGAGTAAAATCTCAAATGCAACAGTATTTCTTCTAGTAAAGCCACACAAATAATTCCATGGAAAAGCTTTTCAAAAAGAAAGCTTATGATTTTGTGCATAAAGGAACTGAGACATGTAATTGCTTCCTTAGACTTATTTTGCACTGTGAAAGTGATTGCACAGCAGACTCTAGGAAAAGACAGGTCTTGATCTCTCTCTGATTGCTAACCCCCTCAAGAATCCAGTGCAGCTGTCTAAGAAAGCACTATTTAATTCTAGCAGAAGGGTATTTTCCCTCCCTTTGGTCAAAGATGTCAATGTACCGCAATGAAAAACATATGAACTATTAATCTTTCATTTATGCTCCATGTGGCTGCCCAGATAATACATTGCCTTTTCTTCTGATTTTTTTATACCGTTTCCAATTGATAAGCTATTACCTTCCTTTCTGATAAACTATTACTTTCCTTCTAACATTTCAGATGAACTGGAATTCATGTGGCTGGGCCTGTACGATTTTGTTTATTTCTCTTTGAGACATAGTGGAGCTAAAACAGATCTGTGGAAGACCACATAAAATATTCTTTTGCTGTCAAGAGTGACCAGTTTCTCAGAATTATCATTGCTGAGGTATGATTTCAAGCCTTCTAAATAAACAAAAAAAAAAACCCTATTATATGACCCTTTGTTTCTTTCTTATAGTGTGTTGGCAATATAGGATATTTCTGTGTACAGCTACATTCTTTGAACACATTTGGATGCAAATATCAAAGATTCAAGCAATATATGGGAGAATCTATATTCAATTTCTTTGAAACAACAGTAAAATGCCACATTTGATAGGAATGTAGTCACAGGTAGCAGATGGGGAAAACTTTGAAGGTATTTAGCCAGATATATATGGACATGAAGATTAAAGTTCACAGTGAAGCTGCAAAGAAATATGAACCTTTTCTGCTGCTTAGCAAAAGCAGGCACATTTCCTTTAGTATTTGAACAGATACTGCCATAGATATAGTCACAGAAAATTGATGTTTCAAGCTGTGAGTGGGAACACCAGTTAACAAAAGTAGTATAGCTAAATTTGTCTACACATTCCTCTGTTTTTTTCATGCAGGCTGTTGTCACGTAGAGTTGTTTCATCACCTGGAAAAAAAAAAAAGTCTTTAGAGTTTAGGTCTTTAATAAGAGAATTACATTAACTCTTCCACTTCAGAGTGCTGAAGCCAACAGCTTTGCCCCATTGTCTTATCTCACATGTTCATAGAAACCTGAGATAGAAAACATAGAGTAGGAAACATATTAATTCTCCTGACAAGAATTGTTCTTCAAAGGATATTTTCTTCTCTGGTCATTAAAAAAAAAAAGAAAAAAAAAAATTAAAAAAAAAAATTAAAAAAAAAATATATATATATATAATGGATATTTTGGTATTTCCACCCTTTCTCTCAGGCATTCACTTTAGCTCTCTTTTTAAAGTGCTTCCTTTTCTGTTTTTCTTCATATGCAGTCTAACTTTTTCCATTTTCCTTTTAAAAAAATAAATTTGATCACTCTGACTTCCTTTGTAGCATCTAAACACTGGCAAATTGGATCAATGTGTTTTCTGTAGGAGCAATTTCTCTGAAAGTGTCAATTAAAAAAAAAATCTCCCTATGTCTTTTTTCACTCCCCTCCTCTCCTCATTTATCATGAGCTGTACAAAAACACATGCCTTAGCAGTTTTGATTCTCCTCTTTCTGTCTCTGGATGACAATGATATCATGCATGATTGTAGCACATTTGGTATTAGCAGTAATCTTGTCTTTATTTTCCTTTCTTCTTGAGGAGTTATTTGAGGTGTTATGAAATGTTGACCAAGAGCTCCAAGGACATCATTAAGCTGGCAGCAGCATCCATGTGTATCTCTTCTGGCCCACATACCTTTGGGAAAGGGATTGTCACAAATTAATGGGAGGACAGGGGTTAACTGGTCTCTGCTCAGTGACTGTATCTCATGGTCTGTTTCTAAAATGGATGAGAGATTCCTTAGTGAAACTTCTCTCCGAATACTGTAAGGTCTCTCAAAACAAAGGTGGCAAATGTAATTTCATCTCTTTAAGCAAACAGCACAAGAGACTCAAGTGAAGTCAAAGCACATCCTGTTCACCAGTTAGAGAAGATGAACTGGTAAATGATCAACACGATAACTTTTGCTCATTTGGTAAATGATCAACATGATAAAAATACTTTCCCTGCAAACTCCCAAATGCAGGGAGAGGGAAAATGTTTCCCTTTTGCAATGACTTGCTCTGGGGATGTGGAATAGGATGTTTCCCTTGCTCCTTCTATGTCACTGCACTTTTCCCTCATGTCCATCTAAACTCTTCACTTCATGCTACCTCTTCTGTGGAGCTCTGGCCACCTCTCACAATGCTCATGTCAGCATCAGGTTGCCAACCCCTCAATCCCTTTTGGAAGTAGACAGATACATATTCTTGAGGTATATAAGAAATATGAGATATGGAAATGTTCTGTTTCTTACCCATTATCACAAATCTTAGCTGCACCACTGTACCTATCAGCTAGTAAAAATACAGATGGACTGCTCTGAAGTTAGCTGGCTTGTGACCCAGGCACACTGGATGAAACAGCACAGAAAACTGTGTGACATTTGAGAATGGGTGGGCTAAATGGATTCATCTGCCTTAGCAAAGTAGTTTCTTGTTAACTGGAGTGTGTCTGCAGTGCACAGAAATCACAGCAGCAGCAGAGTGGTGGAGACTGAGGATTTCTAATAACACTGCATGTTGATTCTCTTCTCCTAAAAAGCAAAGGCAGTTTTCAGGTTCTGAGATGCTGCTCTTTGGCATGATGCTGACTGCATGTAGATAACAGACTGTAGCTCAAAAGCTTTAAAAGGCAACCCAGTGTGAAGTTCTTCAAAGTTAGGGGGAGGAAGGGGGGACATTCTGTCGTTTTAACCTACAGAAGGTGACAGCAAAACCCTCTGAGGATATTTTAATGTGAATTCAGCAGGGAGAAGACTGTTTTCTAAAAGAAAGAACATTTTCTTGGCATTCTTGGAACAAAATAAAATACGTGGGGGAAACAGTGACTGCCAACAGTGATCAAAACACCCTGGTTTCAGAGACAAGCAAACTGTTTCTGACAAACCTTCAGGAAGAGTGCACTGGAACTCAGAAGCACCCCAAGCCTGATGGCTAAATTTCCTACCACATCTCTGCCAAGCAGACCTTTGCAGTCAAACGAATAATAGAGGAGGCTAAGAATTTAGTGATGTCATGTATCAAAACAGCCTGAATTTCTGAGATACTTAAACCCCCATACTCGCATTATGAGCTGCTTTTCTTCCTGCTTGAGTGCTACTGAAAACCAATCCCCACATGGTCACCACAGAGAGTTTAATCCATGGCCATTCATAACATTGTGGTGAGAAAAACTTACTGAGATAGGCACAGAACAGTTGTGTGATTCTGGTTGAATTTCTTTTGTATGTGGGTTAGACATGGTTGTCATAGCAGAGATACTAACAAAAAAGTCAAACATCTGCAGATTCAGGTTTTCAAAATCATGAACATATTAGAAAGCTAATTTGCCCATCACATTAGGATAAGAAGACTTCATGTCACTAAAAATGAGTAAGGTTTTGGAAACAAATGGTCCTCCAGAAGGTTCTGCAGCTTTGCTCTGGCTTTTTTTTTTTTTCTTTTTTTTCTTCAGAACTTACTATAACTCATTTCTTTCCTGCTACAGAATAAAAAGGAACATTTTTCACTTATGTGGTATTTGTGGTTGTGCAAAGCAGAGAACTTATAATGACTCTTGAATCATTTGTTACATCCAGGTCAGGTTCCCCACAATAACTTCACTGGACTGAGAATATTTAAGCTTGTTCTCTGTGCTCCAGTAAGATGAACTAGCATTCAAGATGAAAAACCTAGAGAAGTTGCACAAACCAGTTATCTAACTTCAAAATGGAGGATTTCAGGTGAAAAGTAGTCTTTCTAAAGGATGTAAAGTCTACGTGGTGTAGAGCTGGTGCTGGATGAGCAATATCTTGCAAGAAATAGGAGCTTGGACACATTACTGAGCTGGTAAATCAGTGCTGGCTTTGCAACCTGAGACAATGCATTTATATGTCAGCACAGCAGATATGCCAGTTTAGTGATGGAAAGCTTGGGGACCTTTAACACATCAAATCACTATGAGTAGTAGATATGTGTTAAGACATCAGATCTGTTATATCTAAAAGATTAACTTTATGTAAATATTTACATAGAAATTAATAGCTCTCCAGCACTGCAGGCTCAGACCCCATCAAACTCAATAGAATTTGCTTAAGATTATAAGACAAAATTTATTACATTAAACAAGGAAGGGATACAATCTGAATCTCTCTATATGGAAATGCTATACCTGAGAGCAGATAAGAATGACAGCATCTCTCCCTTCCCCCTATTACTCCCCACAAATGATGGTTTTGTATCAAGAATTCACCTAAAACTGCATGGTGAAAGCAGCAAAGCTTCCTCTGCACTGTCTTCATGTATGGGAGGGATGAGGTATTTCATTTCATACATCATTTGCTGTTTGCTGCAGTTATTTCACAAAGACCTGTTTTGACTTTGCTAGAAATGTGAGAAAGAGTTTCCAAGTTTGGAAATTTTTGCAAACAACGAGCTGAACGGCAGCTCCAGCTGACGTGAGTCATAGGAGACCCATTGGCTTCCATAATGCTGAATATTTATGTTATTTGTCTCCTGGGTGTAGTTCTGAAGTCGATGAAGCTATGTTAATATGGTAGGAGTGAGACTGGGAATAAGACTGGATTTTCTACCTGGAACTGAATTTCATAGGAAGTTATTTTTCATTCTTTATTTTAACCAGTAGATGTTATCCATGGACTTTTTCACACCTTTCAGCTGCTTTTGTGTATGTCTGTGAAATCTTATCTCAGCAACTCCATAATATGGTCCTTCAGAAACTCAGTGTAAATTGGCTGCTATCTTGTCCAAGAGAGGACAGTTATATGGAGGAGATTAAATTTGCTCCAGTTTCTGATCAGCAACTTTCAGAAAATATTTAAGATCACAGTATCATTACTAAACCATTTTTTTTGTGTCCATTTTTGTACCCTTATGTTTGTGACAAAAATCAAATTCAATATCCTCTTCCTTTTCCTTTTTTATGCTTTTAATTTGGATTATTAGAAAAAAAAAGCCTGTGTCTCATACTGTATATGGGAGATACACTCACTTTGTATCCTTTGGAAGGGCTGAGGGAAGAAAGTAGTACCTGCTAGTCCAGTCTATTCACACATTGCCATACAAATAATTTCCTGGGAAAGTGTTTGTACCTCTTATTTCCCCAGCAGACAGCCATATATAAATATTGTAGGAGATATTTAGATTGCAAATGGTTGAAAATGAAAGCAAACTGGGATATTTTTCATATTAACATTAAAAATTCATTTACAACAATGGTCTGAAAGAGCTGCACCATGTGACTTGCTGTATGCTAGCAAGTCACTGGTCTTGATATCTGATACAGCATTACCCCTTTTTGGCTCCTAAATATGAAACTTCTAGATTTCCTTTAACATCAGAAAGTAATAATGTTTTTAAAAAGAGCCTGATAGTTTCCCTTTCACCTGCTCTCTTCTGGCTAAGACTGTTAGAGAGAAAGCAAAAAAAAGTTTTGTAGTTTGGTTTTTTTTTCCTGCAGGTCAAAATCCTAAACCGGCTTAATTCTCATGATTAACCTTGTTACATTCTTCCTGCACTCAATACTTTGAAGAAGAAGCTGCAGAAATAAAAGGCTGGATAGTCAAGGTCCAAATCTTTTCAAGCCTCATTGTGACTGTATTTACAGGCAAGCAGTGCTGCATGAACCAGAAAAAAGTCAGCACGCTGCAAATCCTCCATCTGCCTGGGCTCGAAATAAGGACATTGCAGAGCTCATCTGCAGACGGATGTTGCTATTTAATGTGATTTCCAACAAACCATTCATTAAATTCATAGCTGCACCTGATACCCATTAATGTGTTCCTGCTTACAAGTTCTCTCAAAATAGGCTGTTTCACAACTTTTGGAAGCTTTGCACACCAGATTACATTGAACTGCAAGAAATGGACGATGGATGGTGCAGGGGAGACGTTTACTGTGGATTTTTGAAACCATGTTTTTTTGAAACCATGGTGAATACTTTATGGTATTTTGAAAACTAAAATAGAGTGGGTGTCCAGTCTTTTGAGGAGCTTTGAACTTCCCCTTTCAAACAGACTTTGGTGTTGATTCAGGAACTTGCAGCTAACAAGAAAAGTGGAAAAAAATGCTTTGTAAATAGACAGCACTCTGATTTCAGGAATCTGAAAAAGGCTACAGTCTGACCTGTCATATGCAAGGAATTAGAGTATTGATCAAAAACAAGTCCTTCCAGGACTCTGTACATATCTCCATACTTTCAGAATAATGATTTCAACAGGTATTTTCTCATTACAGATGCTTTAATTGCCTTAATACTACTTTGAGATTAGATGTTGAATAAAATTAAAACTGGAAACTTCACTTTTTGGTTTTTACCAAATATCTTGTTAAATCCACAGTAAGACAATTACTGAAATGCTAATATATACAATAATAAAGTGAAGGTTCATTTAAAAAAAAAGAAATTTAATTTCATCTTATCTTTGTGAGTCTTTGGACACAACAAAACAGAGCATCGAAGTTCATTATATGTTTAAGGTTTGAAGTGTTGGAATCAAAGTAAGTAATAATAAAAAAAAACCCTTGTGAATAAAGAATCAAGGTATATAAATTCTGTCTTCCCTGTTGTGTTTAAAGATTTCATCTCACTCTTCATTTGTATACAGCCTTCCTGCAAAATGACAAGAGCATGAGTATAGACAGTCATATATGAGAAATCCCTGCCTTTGAGATATGTCATCCCAGGTGTATAAAGATCAGCTATTTCAGGTCATTGAGCTGATAAAATATTTCAATATATATTGCTTATGAATCATCACTTTGCAGAAACTCATATTGCACCTTGTGTAATATGATAGAAATGCACAGGCACACTTTCTTAGACTTCTTTCTTTGACATTTTCACCTGTGTATTCTCTTCCCTTTCTCCACTGAAATTTCTCTGTGTTTCAACAACTGCAGTGATGTGTTTGTCTCTGAAATATTAGTGAATTCTCCCAAGTGTGTAAGGGCTTTGGGTTTCACCAAAATCATATAGTGAAGTCTGTGTCATGGCTGTGCCATGTTTGAGTGCAGATGTTCCAGTAATAATAATCTGACAATTCTTTCTTTTAATTTCTGTTCCTCTGCTTTTCCTATTCCTGGCTTTACCACCCACAGTCAGTGAAAAGTTCAGAAGAGTGTAGGACAGACATTCCTAGAAGAAAACTGGAGTCACAGTATGGACATTTGTAGAGCCTGGGTGCTGTAGTCTGATGTCCCTCAAAGGGAATGCCAAATATCACAAAAAAGAAGTGACTTTGCAACTGAAGCACTACTGAAAATTAATCTTCCTGTGGTCTTAATGATACTGACACCCAAATCATACACAACCTCTTTAGCCCTAATGTGGCCTCAAAATTAGCAGCTGAGTACCAAAATTATGATCACCTTCTCAGAAATACATGTTAAAAATTGTGATTTATTAGTTGTGATCAGTTTTGCACATGCTTAGTCTGGATAGTTAAATCAGTCTAAACCTACTGGTGCAGGAAGAGGGGACCTACAAAGGGTCATGCTTACAAGCCAAGGAGATCTGGCTGAACATCTAATGTGAGAGATACCAATGTGTGAGCACACAGATTGATCTCTACTGACATTGCTGAGCAAATGACAGCAATAAAAATTGCTGATTCTTGTGTCTCAAGTCTCTGTGTAGAGTTAATAATCTGTTGTTTTATGACTGTTCTTATAGTGCCTTATCAGTATGGTATGATGGCTTATCACTATTCTTTTGACATCTATTCTTTGCAACAGAATACTGGAACAGAGAATACTGGAGGCCACAGTCTATGAGGGTGGAGAGTACAGAGCTGCTCACAAAGCTTTAGAACAGCAGATTTAAGCTTAAGGTTTTCATTCAGCACACCAAAAGAGCATCTACCTGAGATACCTAATGTAGTGAAATGAGGCAACCAGGTGGCACTAATTGACAGGTAGTGGGCATGACCTTGTGTTAAGCCCACCTGTGCCTGATTAGGGTGGGCCCCTACTGCGCATGAGCAGGATTAGGGGGCCAATAAAGCTCACACCTGAGGAAGCCAGAGGGGAGGCCACTTTTGGAGCAGTAGCACCGATTCAGGCTGCTCAGCCCTGAGAGCATTAGACTCAGGGCACTATTTGTGAGTTTCTCCTGGAACACCTGGTTGGACCTTGGAGCGCTGTGCCCTAAAAGAGGTTGGTCTTACTGCAACCTAATTTACAAGCCTGTCTGCTGTAGGCTCCTTATTAAAGTTATCACCCTCAGCAGCAGCTGTTTGGCTTTCTCCACAGACTAGGGGAGAGCTCTGGGTATCTGCTCTCACATTAGGCAGCATAGTTAGATCCTTAAGAAATACCCAAAGGTGCCAGTGATACTTCTTATCTCAGATTCTTACATAATCCCCCCTAGGCTTCAGGGCTCCCTTGCCTGTTGCTGATTCATATCTCACCAGGAGTGTGTCCTCGTGGGTGGCTGTGGGGACATTTTGTTCTTTGTGCCTTCCTTCCTTCCTTCCTACTCCCCCTCCCCATCACACTTGAATTCTCTGACAATTCATCTGTGATATCTCTTCATAGTGGCATCTTCCCAGGAACAGAACATGCTGTACATGTTTGCAATGTATTTAATAGAAATCAGCATTCACCCATATCATTACAGCAGTTCTGGGAGCAGCTTTAAACGAAATGCTGAATCCCAAATACACCAACCTGTTTCACCCTGTGGTTTTTGCATTACAAATTTCTCCAGCATCTGCAAGAAAAAGAGAGAAGATCAGATTTTGTCACTCATACCAAATTTCTCTTGCCCTTCACACTGACAGTTCAAGTCATAAATAGGTGTGGATTCACATGTGCATATGAATATCTGTACAAATGCAGCTAAAACAACTTCCCCTTTCTCCATCAAAATGCTAAAACCACAAGTAAGATGAGGCATCACATTTCTAGGAATAGTTTCTTTCTAAAAGATATTGCTTAGGTGAGGTGATAGATGATGCTCAGAAAGCTTTATTATCTTGTGCTATCCTGTGGCTGTTGTAAATATGATTTCCCTCTTGCTAGTGTTGCAATATGAGGCACAAAAAAATGAAAAAGTGCTCAAGGTCCTTGCAAAAATCATTAGTTAGACTAAAACCAACACTTGTATAGTCTTCATCACTGTTGCTGGAATGATTATATCTTATTAAAGCAGTGCTTAGAGACCTCAAGCTGAAAGTGAGTCTCTATTATGGTAAATGCTGGACACACTTATTACATGAATTACTCTATAAAAGAGCTTATAATCTAATTGACAGGAGATTGTCAGAAAAATGAGTGGAAAGTCATGCAATGATCCAGAAGGTAGATAAAAATAAAAACCACAATATGAAATAAAATAAAGGTGTTCTCACTACAACAGAGAAAAAATGTGTGCCAGTGCTCTGAAGATTGTTGAGACTGGATTGCTCCAGCTCCTCTGTTTCTAGGGCTTATTTTCTTTAGATACCTAACACTCTGCTGCTATCTGACATTAAGTCACCACCTTTTGGATGGAGCTGAGCATCTAGGCATCTACCTATACCCATGTGAAAATTTGAATGTCTAAATCACCTAGGGGCTTGCACAGGATACAGCAATGGATCCAGCTTGGATCACGAAACAGCTGTCAGGGAGCAGCAGGGTCCAGGTTATTCCTTAAAGTACATGGAGTTGGGAGGCAAAGGCAACTCCAGAAGACTCAATGCCCTCATGCATGGGGAGTGACAGACACAGCAAGTGATGGACCAGGTCTGGAATACATCCAGGGATCCCAGGAAAGAGCTAAAGGAGATGGAGCCAGAAACAGGAATGAACACAAGGCTACAACATAGGGCAGAGGGATCTGTCCAGGATACAGGCTGTCACAGATTGAATGCTGCACTTCACACTCAAGAGAGAAGTTAGCAAGATGTTTATTGATATGAAACAGTGATTTTTCAGAGTCAAGGCCTCTCCAAACATTGTTTTGGCTATTGTGGGGTTTTGCCCCAAAGGTACAAACTGAATCTCCTTTCTGTTGCCCTGTACCTCCCATTTTGTGTCTATATGTGAAACAGAGCTACAGCTCAGGGCATGGAAATCCCATTCAAACTCTCCTGTAGCCTCCTTTCTACTTGTACCCAGTCTGGGTTTCCTGTGCCCCACAACAGGAGTTAGATATCTAAACACCTCCATGGATCTCAGCACAGACCTCTTAAAATCCCCATACATAGCAGGGGCTGATGTTTCCTTTGCACAAAAGCATATTCTTTTCTGTGAACATAAGGTAATTTTTCCTTCATTTTCTACTGTCATTATAGCCAACTGAAGGAAACACGTTTGAAAAAGCTAACACTCCCTGTCATTTGTTTCGGAAATATTGTATTTCAGCCACCTATTAATCTGAAGAAAAATGTCAGCATTAGTGGCTTGTTTTTTTTTTAAATTGGTTATTTAACATACAGCTGCACTGTAGCATGTTTATCAGGATTTGGTGCCAACTCTGAAATTACTTCAGCTTACACAGAAGGACTCTGCTCTGGTTTACACCAGTTTTACTCCAATGTGACCATGCTCATTAGAGCAGAGCTGCTCTGGACTTCCACTTGGACAACATGGGAGGAGAATCAGGCTGGGATGTTTATCTCTGTGCTTTACTATGGTTGATTTTCAATCCTTGCACTAATTCTGCATCCAGTACTTTGGTTAAAATTAAATCATGGATTCAAATTAAGCATTAGCCATCAGAGCCAGCTGAGAACCATGCTAAGGAATTTATAAAACTTTTCTGCGTGGAAAACTAAGGGCAAGAATTTTGTTTTATATCTACTACTGTTTTTCTACTCACATCTACTACTCTAATGTGTGAGTTCTCTGCTATTTTTTTTCCTGGATCTAACCACAGTTGTTACAATTCTTTGTTGGAGTAGAAATGGTAAAGGGCAGGAGGAAAGAGCAGAGAAAGGAAAACATTTAAATTAAAAAGCATCCTTCTTGCTCTTCTCTATTAGAAGCTTGTAAACTTCCTGTCTCTTAGGGAATTGGGCGTAGAGGTGCTGCCTGTCCCTGTAATTCAGACTTGCAGAGGACCTGCAAATGCACAGCCTGTGCCCTTTTACTAAGTAAAACAAGTTGGCCTTTGGCAAACAGCCTAATGGGAACGAAATGGTCACAATTGCATGTCCTAGCATGGACATAGCTTAAAACTGCTGACAGTACTAAATTCCCTTCTATATCTCAGGGGTGTGAGATGAAGTTTTTGCCTCTAGCAACAAAATTTCCCATGAAACTACACTAGTAAAAGAAGGGAATGTAGATAGTGGAATTTAGAGATAGCCCTGAAATTTGCATCCCACAAGTTATTCTTATTTGTGTCTTTTTCAAGCATCCTGACCTTTTCATATCATGCCAAATATTGCACCTTGAGGATGATGCAGCTGTTACTCTCACATCTTTTGGCACAGCTGATACCCCAAAGCCTGCATCAGGTAATTCTGTGTGGAAAATGATACAAATGCCATGTAATCAAAATGTCCATCTATTCTTTTTACAAAACGGAGAAAAATGGTTTTCAAATTTAGGCTCATGGGGGTTCTTTTTGATAATAACCACACTTGCTTAATAGAGAGCAAAAAATAGAAGCTTGCTTGTTTGATTTTTTAAAATATGACCATTTGAAATACAGATATGTATGTTTTATGAGATTTTCAAATTAAAAACTTTAGGAGGTACATCTAGCCTGCTTTAGAAAAACTTTCTATGTGATTTTCCTGGTTATTTCCAATAAAGTTCAAGTTCCCAAAGCTGTGATATTTTAAGTAAACAGTGGAGAAAATAATCTGTTACAGAAGATATTGTCTTCAGTTAACATTTAGGAACAAGTTTTCAAATGTTAATCCCAAATATGTGGAAAGGAATATGAAAAGAAGATTTGGGAACAGCAGGACCAAAGATCTGGAAGGAAATATAAAGTAAGTGATACTGAAAGTATTTTACTTATCCATATGGCATCAGTGACATGAGGCATAGAACTCCAGCCTGCTAAATTACAGAGCAGTTTGTGGGTTTCGTTCAGGTTTGGTTTTTGGATTTTTCTTTTGGTTTGGCTTTTTTTTTTTTTTTTTTTTTTTTGGGTGAAAATACAGTCTGTAAATTCCAAAAGTGTCTTCTAATCCCTTTTGTCAAGTGTTTTAAAATCAGAGAGTCAGAGACACTTTAAGCCCCCTCAAAGATGGTCTAGAAAAAATTATAACTGGTCACAAGGACTGAAAGAGCTAAAACATGTCTTTTCAGCTTTGTTTCAAATTGGTTACAAGTGGGGGCCTGATAACCCTCATTAATGCTGCAAATTTGACTGCTGCCTCCTATATTTTGTGTTTCAGCTATGACTGGGTCTGCCCTCCTCTTTAATGCACATAATGAAATCCCACCTCATCATACTTGCACCAAAGGCTCCACAGGGTCTTTAGGAAACAGATGCAAGCTCATTGCAGTCACATTTTGGGTGTGCTATGTCAAATTGGGCAAATGTCTTTCAATACAGATATACAGCTGCCTCGGAGCATAGCACATGCTCACATCTGCTGGCAAAAGTCTGTGAGAGATGATCTCAAAGCTCTGTGATCAAACCCTGTCTTGTTACTGCCATTCAGACTTAGCAGGAAAGCTTGAAAAGACAGGGAACTTGCTATTCCTCTCAATACTTTGTTTTTAGGGCTAATCATCTTTACTGTGATTTTCTGACTGATTTCTCATTTGCATTTGTTTGAGTTTCACTTCCAACAACTGCTCCTTGTTATGCCTTCCTTTGCTACATGGAGGACTACTTAAACACCTTCTATTTCCTCCCTCTGGAAGTAATCATGAACCATAATCAAGTTGTTTCTCAGGGATGTTTTTTTGTTTGGTTTTGGTTTTGTTTGTTTGGTTGCTTTTTTTTGTTTGTTGGTTTTGGTTTTGTTTTAATAAATGAACCAGATTGCACTCACTAGATTTGTTTAATTTATCCAACTGCTGTTTTTATCATAAATTAGACATAAAGTTTCTAAGGTACTGATCATCTTTTGGAAATATTTGTATCTATCTATCTATATATATACATTTGTGTCTGTAGATACAAATATATCTGTATCTATTAGGTAGATAGATAGATTTGTATAGATACAAATTTCTGCATCTAATAGATAGCTAATATCTAGCACAGCAAAGCCTGGATTCCAAATGGAGACTCAGTGTTTTATGAGAAGTTATTAATATTGATTCAGTAAAGCTGCTGTTGAAACCTTTTTTTGTTGTTGTTGTTTTTGTTCTCTTGGAATCTATGCCAGTGTGTATTTCAGATTTTCTCCTTCGACTTATTTCTCCTAATCCTACAACTTCACTGTGTTATATCTTGTGATAAAAGTGCTTTCTTCACAGCCAAGCCATGAATATTTTTGGCGAATAGGCTGCAAATTAACTCAAGATCAGTTCAATTCCATAAAGTGAAGTCTTTTAACTGAGGATGGTTCCATTTTCTCACAGATTCAATTCTTATCTCATTTAAATAATTCATAATTTTCCAGGTGTATGGTGCATTTCTTATAATCTAATCACTCTTCATCTTACTTTTAGGAAATTAATTTTATAAAGATATTTTTCACATGTTATAGGGTGTATTTTTAGAATTATCTTTCTATAAATTTTCATTAAATACATGTATATATTATATAAACTGTTGACTGCATGAACAGGAAGTGCTCTATGTTTCTGAGTGGTGCTGCAGAGATGGCATTTTCTGACCTTTAGTTGGTCATTCCATAACTAGAGATAGACCTGTGAATTGTGCACCTGGGAAAACTTTCATACAGTAAGGAACAGAGAGAAAATTACACTGGATGTAAATTTAGTCCTTCACACCAATGGCACCATCACAATTTAGACCAGCTGAAAATTTGGAGAAATTACTAAAAGTGTGCTAGGCAGCTTTTAAAAATCTGCTCATTGGCTTTTAAAATTACATTAGACTGAGACTTCTGCCAAAGATTGACCCTAAATCACACAGAGCTATGATTAGAGTCTCAGAAGAGATCTGTGAAGTGTAATGAATCTGTGAATTAGCCTCTGTGCAATTTAAAGTCAAATATATTACCTGATCCAGAATTATATCAGTAAAATTCCTTTTGTTAAGAAAAACCACTGTGATCCTCTCCCTCACAGTGTAACTTCAACATCTGCTGAAGCAGGAGGAGACAACTGGCTGTGAGGTAAAACTTCAGAGTTTCTTTATTGGATTCTTCTGTATTTTTGGCTGTGCAACAAAGGACACCAAAGCAATTAAGATGAGGTGAGGGCATCTTTCTAAAAATTCAGTGTTTTTTAAGAGAATTACTTTGTCTACATTTAGGGGATCAAAAATATTTGTCACCCTATCTCTTCTGCTCCAGTCACCCAGTTATTTTGCAAGCAGCAAGCAGAGAGCTCAGCTGTACACATGGATGTATAGTCCTTTTCAGGAGGAGTTACATTATTTGCATTTTCAGCAGGGTCAGGCTTCTGGCAAACTGCAGACTGAAAGCCAAAACAAAATATGGAGTTGCTGTTTGTAGGCTGATCTTTAATGTTATTTTCTCAGGTTAGTCATACCAACCATGATTAAAGGTTAGAAAGAGGGTAAGGGAAAATCAGCAGTATGAGGCTGCAGGGAAGCATAGCTGTGCTGCTGAGAAAAAAAAAAATCAAAATAACTTTGAGTGAATCACTGAACTGCAGAAGCAATTGAAATCTTTGGTTCAGCTAGTATACCATATACTGGCTGGTGCTTATAGTTTCATACTAATAAAATAAATCTCACTGTGTTACTCCTTCATTTTTTCCTAGTAGAAGTTTTGTCTGGAAGGGTAATTTATACCTTTTCTTCGTTTTTTAAAGTGAGTTACACGTTGCTTTGGAGTGGAAGGACATAAAATAAAATTCTATAAATGTTCTTTTCTAAAATAGAGCACGGAAAAGTAATATTGAAGATAACACTCGGGGGTGGGGAATGATAGAGTTGTTGGCTTGTGTGCCTTACTCTTCAGCCTTCTGCAATTAAGTAGGCATATCTTTCTAAACCATTTTAATAAAATTTTATAGTGAATTTAATGATAGTGACAGGAATGTAATGAATTCTGAAAGCTTAATCTGAATAAACATGCAGGTTTAATGAACTTGTATACTCATCCAGACTCTAAGCACTGAGAGAAACCATATATCTCTAATGGAAACACACGTTTGCTAGCAAACCTATTTTTAAAAGCAGAGTTGTGTATTTGGAGGGTAGTTCTGTAGAGATTTCTTCTTCAGTTTTTGACAGTCTCTCTGTGATTCAGTTCCACTCTCGTTAATTAACTGTAAAGGTTATATTTAAGTTACTCTTTTTCTTTACTACAAAACAAACATCATTAAGTTAAGCACTAAATGCAGCCTTGCTCCTCTCCATCTCTTCCCCTTTCCCCACTATTTAATATTGCCATTTCTCTCAATTTTATTCGTTTTTCAAGCACTTTGGAGCAAAGAATATCTTGGACTACATAGTTGTACAGTGCCTAATGAAATGGCCACTGAGCTCCTCTAAAGTTTCTGTAATAAAAGCATTATTAAAATGCATGATTGTTTCCTCTCAGATTCATACAGAACTCACTTTCTTCTGCTTCCAAAGCAGATGGACCAGGAGGAATAAACTTATTTTCTTCATCCTATTTGTCTCTTCTTTATTCCACCCAAACCTTCCCACGAGCACAGGAACAAAGAGAGTTCTGGTTTTCTGTGGCTTTGTGTATTCCGGTTGCACTCCCTGACATTTGGAATGGTGTCTGATTCTTTGGGACATGCAAACTGTCTCTCTTGTTGCTCACAAATAAAATCTGAGCTCCCAGTGATGCACTCCAAACACCTTCTCCATAATGTTCCCAGGAGCTAAAGTCTTTACAGTCTGTTTTTAACAAAGCTCATCTTATTTGGATTGTGGATTCCAAGAGTATCTGGGGGGGAGATCAGAGAGCGCCATAGAGAAGGTGCATGAGGTGATCATAGGTATTATTTTCAGAGCACCTTCCCAATAACCACACAGCTACTGACCCAATAGTTCTGACAGTTCAGTGAAGGGACCTTGCACTTTTACCCAAACAAGAGCCCCAAATATTTTTTGTTATGAATTTTATCTCATTGCTTATATATTAATATGACACATGTATTAATTTTGGCCTTTTGCTTTCAAACTGAGGTTGTGAAACCATGCTTCTATTTTGGTCCATAGTTACATACAAGTGCCCAAACTTGCTAAGTTCCAATTTCTCTTTTCCTTTTGTAGTTTCTTAAAACAAATATTTATCTTCTTAACCCCTGCAAGGAAATAAAATATAATAAAGTGTTAGAATCTGTCTGCTGCCTTCGTGCTGTGCCTGCAGGCCGTCCCTTTGATTTGGTTGCCTTGCAGAAGGGACTGTTGGCTGTCTGTTAGCTGTGGGATCATGGTAATTTATCATTTTTAATACTCCATTCAGATTGTACCCTGTGATTTTCAGTTAGCTCAGAATCTGCCTCAATGCTTTTATTATTCCCGCAGCAGAGCATTCCTACAAGTTTAAGGGCCCTGGTAAGAGCTCAGTAGTTCATAGTGACAAATTGCAGTTGAAATAGGCAGAGGCAATAGCTACCCAGTCTAAGCCATGCTGTGCCAAATGCTTCACACCCTAGAAACTGAGTAATCGTTGGCCAGTCGTGAAATTGAATACGAAACAAATATAGGAGGGAAAAGCATAAACTTAAGTTATAAAACCGGCATGATTTACAGGACTCTGTTTGACCCCGAGTTAACCCCCAAGCTGACAGAAGGAGAAAAATGTCCTCTAAAATACATGTACAGGTTAACAAATGGGAAACAATAAAGGAGGAGGTGGAGAGGGAAGATAATACTTGCTGCTTCTTCACATCGAGGATGAATTCTACTGTGCTACAGAATTTCTTAGCTCATGTGTAGTTTCTTCCTGCTTGTCTAAAAGACCACTCAGTTAATGATTCAAAATGCTAAGGACACAGTAATGAGCATCTCTGATTCTTTGATTAATGATACAGTAGAAATGATAAATCAGTTCTGAGTCCATGACTCGTTATTCCCCATTTTGCTTTTCTGATAAAATGCCATAGAAATGTTACCACTTTCTCATGGCTTTTTGTTAACTTCTCTGTATCAAGACTTAGTGGTGCAAAATTGCATCATCTTGAAATAGCTTTCTGGAGCTAAGGGTTATCCTTTAGAACTGTTCCTAAGAAATCACTTCAGTAGACGTCTGCAGATCTGGCTATAAAAATAGGCACTAAATTAAAAAAACTGGAATTTGTCAGCTATATGAGATAGGGTTTAACTCTAGATGGTGTGGCCATTAAATCACTCATATGAACAGAGGGCCTCCAGGCTAATAGTAGATGCTGAAATGTGGTCTAAATCCTTCAAGTGAATAGAAAGGAAAAAAAAATGCTCTAAGGACATGTAAGTAGAAATTATGGCAAAAATAAAAAGACAATAGCACATACATTTTATTGCATATACATTCTGTGAAATAGTTCCCGGCTAATTTTATCTGTACTCTTAATTAGACCCCATTAAAATGGCTTTTGAACCTCTAAGAAAGTAAAGAAATCAATTACTTTGAAAATTTAGGTTAGTTTTTATTCATAGAATCTATGATTCTATGATTCTACTGTGGAGGCTAAGCAGAGATGATGCCTTCAGAGATATATTCAGGATCCTGCCAGAACTCTGAGTTTGCAGTAACTTGCACTATGAAATGGAGATACTCTTTCTTGTTCTAAGCACACAAGTTGAACATTAGAGTAGTTCAGAATTTTTCTGCAGACGAAACTAGTGCATTCAGAGGAGGTAAAAGGATGGTTTTATTCATGGTGGTGTTTTCTGTATTCTTGCAATACCTTGTTCCACATTCACAAATGCATGCATATTTTGTACTCATCTGCTCCCCATTAAGTATTTTTCTGGCCCTCAAAGTTGTCTGTGTGAATCAATAGTACAATCCACAGTGGTTTGTGCTGACAGCTAAAAAAATCACACAGTTTTCAGTATCCCTGCTTTCAAAAGCAAAGCCACATCCTCCTTTGTGTGGAGAGGGTAATCACTGTAAAGTGTATGCAATTTCCAAATGCCAAATTCTATAGAAAGAAAAATACTACTTTGCTTTGTGCTTTTCAGCTAGCTGGGGCCCTCTCATATGACAAGCCATAATCAATAAATCATGTGCCAGTTGTGCTGATTCTCTATGTCAGGCTGTATCTCTCCATTTCAGTTTCCAGTTTCTTACAGAGTATTCACTTGTGTTCTATTGTCATATCTTTCCACCTCCTCGGTGTCAATTTAAAAGCTGTTATTTTTAGGCCATAGAAATTGCAGCCCGCCTGCTCCCCGTGCCTCAGAAGTTATTCCATTGGCCAGCTTCAAAGCAGAGACACTGAAAGAGGGAAATCCTCTGCCTAAACCTCAGCCACTGTGATACACCAGGAAGGACAAACCCTCCATGTGCACACCTTGTCCATAGTGGGCCAGGAGGTACCATGATGACAACTTGTCAAGACAGATCAACAAGAAATTTTGTAAAATTTCATGAAAAGGTGCTTGTGGTACAAAGAACTTTATTTCTCTCTTGCACAAGTAATTTTTTTCTTGATCAAGAAGCTTGACATCTCTGGCCTTGTTAGGGAAATTCCTGATTTGGGATGCTGCTTGACACAGGCTGGTTAGACATCCCGAGTGGGAGGTCTCAGAGTTATGTTATGTATCAGAAATCTGGCTCTCTGGGCTGTGAGAGTCACTCCAGCCTGACCCTGCCCTCAGCAGGTTGCTCCAAAAGGGTAAAACCAGACCATTTAAATCCTTCCAAGGGCCTGTATTAATCCTGACTCTGTGTCCTAACCTTTGTTTTCATTCTTCCCTCCCTTGACTCCAGGGTTCTCCATGTAACTTCAGGATAATCTATCTGTCTTATTTCTAGTCCTCATTTCCCATGGTAAAGGAGGGATGCTAGTAATTGCTTACAGCTCAATAGTTTTTTGAGTGTTGATTAAAATTTCTGTGTTTGCAAAGTCATAAGGACATGGACATGTCATCACATGCTGGAGTTCCAGACTACTGTAACTAGGAACTTTGAAATTAGTGGCTTTTTTTTTTTTATTTATTTTGGCGTCAACTTTTTCTCTGTATATCAAGCTTCAGACAGGGAAATGACTTGCAGCTCACAAACTTGGGAGATTTGTGGCCATTTGACAATTTCCTCCATTTTTCTTTATCTTTGTTTGGGTTTTGGTGGTAGTAATTTTCTTTTTTTTTTTTTTTCTTAACTGTCTTGAGCTCACTTTATATACAGCCTGTCTACCTGCATCTCTTCAGTCTCCTCTTCTATACTGCATAAAATTCTTCTTCATGCTCAGTTTTCCTGCCCTGGGTTTAACTACAGGCTTCTATCAGTTAAGATATTAAATTTTGCAGCTCCAGCAACTACCGAGGTTGGCACAACTCTACATGTTTGGCTTTTTTGATGTTAAGCAGAAAGAAACGGTACATTTATTTTTGAATGGTTATAAACAAGAGATTATTTGGTCTTTTTTATTGAAATCTGTTCCTTTGGGGCAAAAAAAGATTCTTTTTGAATGTCATAAAACACTGTTAGAGAATGTGTGCTCACAGTAAAGGTATTTTGCTCTTATTTTGCCACAAGTGTTTGTTTTTTAAAATAAAATAGAATACAATGGCCACTGTAGACTGGGAAAAGAGGGTTACTGTAATGTGAAAAATCCTGAAAAAACTGTTCCCCTGTCTTCCAAACCCATTATTTTACATGCCAACACAACATAGAGAGTTTGCAGACGTGTGAATGTGTTCACATAAGAGAAGATGCCATGGCATAAGATGTCATGGAGTCATAGAATAACAGAATGGTTTGGGTTGGAAGATACCTTAAAAATTATCTTGTCCCAACCTCTGTGCTATGGGCAGGAACACCTTCCATTCGACCAGGTTGCTCAATGGCCCATCCACTTTGGCCTTGCACACTTCCAGGGAGGGGGAATCCACATCTCTACTGGGCAACCTATGCCTGTATTTCATCACCCTCACGATCAAAATTTCTTCCTAATATCTAACCTAAATGTCCCCTCTTCCAATTTGAAACCATTCCCCCTTATCCCATCACTCCATGCCCTTGTTCAGAATCTCTTCCAGGCTTTCTTGTAGCCCTTTTAGGTACTGGAAGATCACAATACAGTCTCTCTGCATCCTTCTCTTCTTCAGGCTGAACAACCCCAACTGTTTCAGCCATTCATAGGAGAGGTGCTTCAGCCCTCTGATCACAAACATGGCCCTCCTCTGGACTTGCTCCAAGAGATCCATGTTCTTTCTTTATTGAGTGTTCCACAATACTCCAGGTGGGATCTCATGAGAGCAGAGTACAGGGGGATAATCACCTCCCTTGACCTGCTGACCACACTTCTTTTGATGCTTCCCAGGATACAGTTGGGTTTCTGGGCTGTGAGAGCACATTGCAGGCTCATGTTGAGCTTCTCTTCAATCAAAACCCCCCAGTCCTTCTTCTCAGGGCTTTTCTCAATCCATTCTCTACCCAGCCTGTATGTGTGCTTGGGATCTTCCCAATCCAGGTGCAGGGCCTTGCACTTGGACTCACTGAACTTCCAGGTGTTGACCATACCCCACCTCTCAGGCCTGTGTAGGTCCCTCTAGATGGCCTCCCTTCCCTTCAGATTGTTGACCATACCCCACACAGCTTGGTGTCCTCAACATGACTATTCAAATATGCTGGAAAGTGGTTTTGCAACTTCATCCACCAGAAACTCAGCTCAAGCTCAACTTCTCTAACTAATGGAATATATCTAAATATGGGAATATAGTGCCTTTTGAGTTAACTTAGGAAGTCCAAGATCTCTGCAATGTGACGTTGGATTTAGAGCAGAGTCCCATTTTTCTGGAGCAGCAGCTGGTCTCTGAAGCACAAAAATAGCACTAGATGCCACTGTGGGGACATAAATTTCTCCCCATCACGTTCTTCTGCATGTGTCTATGCAAGCTTTCCATCCTGACTCCCATTATATTTGAGGGAGATCTAGAAGTTCAGTCAACACAGTAACTGCATTCTAGGATGAGATCCCCTGGAAAAAGAAGATATATTTCAGAAGGATTCTGAAAAGTCACTACTGTGACTTTTTTGTACACTTTGAACTTTGAAATTTAATTATATGACTTCCCCTAGACTGAGGCTACAGTTGGTGAGAGCTTTCCAAATGTGAAGTGTGACAGCTGATAGGCAGAGTTCAGGGAAAAGAAAGTATCAAGGAGCGACTGGGAAAGGCATCGAAGGAAATGGGTTTCTAAATGAAATTTCTTACCACTTCTTCTGGTCTTTTTTTTTTTTTTTTTTTTTTTTCCCTTTTTTCTTTTGAGTCTTATCCTGCTTTCTTGCTCAGATGATGATGAAAACAGATACAGAATAGGACCTTTTTACACTGCCTTGCAGCACGTACTCCTTCGATCCTTCACAGATGATCAATGATCCTTTACATGTGCAGGAGTTCCCCACCTACTTGAGACCACTGCCGTGGTTTATGGGGTAAGAGACCTCAGCTGGAAGAAAGTTCCCTGTAGGGGTGGAAAGAATGGGCTTTATTCAGCTAAAGATAATTTCCTGTGCCTACCTCTGTCAGGTCTCTTTTTCTCCCTCTTTTCATTTCAATATAAAAAAAAATAAAATAAAAATAAAAAGAAATTAGTAAGATCTTCATACCACATGAAAACATGATTGCATAAATCACTTTGCTGTTGATAAAGCCATTACTTACCCTTTTCAGCACAAAGGCTAACAAAAAATTGCTTTTTGTTTAGGTGTTAACAGTAAAAAAACCCAATAGCTTATGTGTTGAATCCTCTTCCTCATAAAAAAATCTTTTCATATGATGAGCATCCTGGAGCTGTAAAGATTGAAAACTCAGACTGAGTGATGTGAAAATCTCTTATTTTCAGCTTAACAGCTGCAGTCAGGTAGAAACATCCTCAGTCCAAAAAGAGCAATTTATAACATTAAGTTTACATGTATGAAATACAAACTTTTTTTTCTTTCTTTTTTATTTTTTCTTTCCCTAGCAGAATTCCTACTATCATTTTTAATGATACTTCACATGCATGAAAGAAAAATAGTTTGAGTTTCATTTAATACTTTTAATTTAAAATGATAGGAATACATCTTGCTGTTCTGGTCTCAATGTGAAGTAATTGTCACTAAAGTCTAACATAATGTTATCTGTGATACAGGCAGTAAGATCATTCCTATGAAGGCAGATTTCATTTACCTGGGTAGCAGGCAGATAAACCCTAATTTTTAGAGCTCTATCAGTTCACATGATAGGAAAGTGATGATTTTGCTAGCAGTGTTCATTGGGTGGCTTATGCTGTATGGCACAGAATCCTCTGAAGTTGATGACATTTATAACAAGAAAAAACCACCTAGTTTTCAGAATTGGTGAAAAAAATTGGCACTGTTTTCTTCCAGGAGATTTGAGCTCTTCTATTAAGATAATATTTTAAACTGTAGTAATTTATTGAAAAATATTGCTGCAAGTTAAAAGCATAAAGGCAATATGCTGTTACAACATGAAAAGTAAAAACTATGACTGACATCTAGAATTTGAAACAAGCCAAAAGGCATTTATTGTGCAGTGTTTGAGATGAACCAGTCAGAATTATAAAACAAAAATAAAATATAGCAGCACAAATTTCTCACTGAAAATGTTCAAGGCCAGCCTGGATAGGATTTAAGCAACCTTGTCTAGCAGGAGGTATCCCTGTCCATGCAGGGGGTTTGGAACTGGGTTATCTTTAAGGTCCCTCCCAAACCAACCCAGTCTAGGAAATATTTCAAATATTATTATCTCACTCTTTAATGAGAATTTTGTTCTTAACTAAATGAAAGGGGCTTAAAGGCCATGATTCATCAGAAACAAAAGAAGGCAAATGTTAAAAAATCCATTAGATCATTCTTTAAAGTGAGTTTTAGAAAACTTAAGTTTAGCAATTCCTGAACTTATGTCATATTCTCTACTTATTATTATTTTTTTTAATTCTTCCCTTTGTCCAAATTACTAGATGTCTTTAAAGTGTAGATACTCACATTTCAGGAAATATTTGTACTAATGTATGCTTAGAGTAATTTGGGACAGTGCAATGTCTTACAGTAATTAATGTGCATTAGGTTTGGTGTTTATTGGTGATGAATTTTAGATGATGTTTTTTTTCTTTCTTCTGTGAGCTTCCATTACATAAAAATGAACCAATAACCTGCCTTATATTCTAGTTATCCTGTAAACATAAGATGTTTACAGTTTACATGTCTCTTTTCACAGAACAAATAAGAGGATTTTGTTGCTGATGAGCATTAAATTGTAAATCATTTTTGCCATTCACATAGCCTGAAAAGAACATAATCTAAGGTTACTATAATGTTTCAGAGTTGCAAAATAGTCTTTCTGAAATGTCCTCTCCATATTGTCTTTTTCACAAGCACAAATCAAAGCTTTACAAAACAAGGCATTTTATGGTTCTGTATTAAAAACTATTATAAGAAACAGAGGGTTCATTTTCCCATGCAAATGACCAAACCATGGACTGATCTATGGCACATTAATGTTTTGGCAATTACAAAAAAACAAAGCGTCATTCAATATAACTGGCACTAGAACTAAGAATTAAGGAAAAATTATTTCATTAACAAGAATGCAACAGCTCAAAAATACTAAAGATGAAATAAAAGAAAATTGAACAACGCAGTATCTAGGTATTAGGCATCAGGCTCCTAGACAGTAATTCAAAGCACTATGAAGAACTTCTAGCATCTGTGTTGGGAAAAGCAAAAAACCCCTAAGTGTCTATTCCGAAATTTCTCTGTTATGAGAGAGGAGATGCAACAAACCAGCCAAGGGGAAGCACAGCCAAATGACTGGGTCTGAAAATCACAAAATTTCTGGAACAAACACCTACTCTGATATATGCAGCACAGACTTCCTGCGTATAGATCAGCAACAACTCTTCCAAAGGACTGAGAAAGTTTCACTCTTCTCCTTAAAACACATCAGCAAACAGCAGTACCATCAGTCAGCTTTATGTGGTTCTCTGTCCCATCTTTTCCTCTCAAGCTCTCTCTTCCCTGTTTCCCTAGGTCTAAGTAAGTAGGCCTTATGGTATGAATAGGACACCAATATATTTATTTATTTATTTACTTACTTATTTTACTCGCTGAATAGCCCACGGAAAAATGCTAACATAAAGCAACCTGAAGAGTAAACAGGACAGTGCAATCTCCCAGCATCCAAAGACAACAAAATTTGATTCTCATACTGTAAAATTGCAATACACCATATTTCACATGTGCAAGTTAGGTTACCTAAAGACATCTAAAACCATTTTTCTTTTTCCAAGCTGAGCACTAGAAATGTATTCTCAGGATTCTTCCTACCAGGGAAAGCTACACAGCTACACAGGACATCTGTTTACAGACAACGATTTTTGGTTTTTTTTTATATAAGTTCCCACATCTTATTTATTCCCTGTTGGAATAATCTAATCATTGCTATAATTTAAATGTTCAATTTGAATTTTTAGCTCAATATATTCTCAAAACAAGTTCCCTGATTTAAGCATTGCCAGCAAAAGTCCAATATGTGTATTTACACCATCTGCAAAGCTGAGCCTGCAACCTAGATGCTGCTCTATTTCTCCCATATGTAGAAGACCAATCTGATCTCATTGCTTAGTCCAATACCTCTTATTTTCTATCCTATTCCTAATTGTGCTGGGTGCCTGTAGTGCACTTTGTGTATAATGTAGCCTGGCAACATACACTGACTAGCAATAACCCCTGATTCTGCCTAGTGAGATAGGCTGCTGTGAGAAAAAGTTGTGGGATCACCAGAAGAATGTATAAAAAAGAACCTGATTTTGATGTTTAGCAGTTAGCTGGAAAATCTGGGGCAGGGCAGGGCAGGTTTCCAGTCAGGCATGTGTCTCAGTCCCATTAGAACTTAAGTGCCTTGTTGAATCAAAACCTTAATTAGGAACTGTCCTTACCAAATGTCAAAATGTTCCTTTTCCCTTCATAAAACATTAACAACCACTAGAGATGGAGAAAATGGGCATCATAATTCCTCTCTGTCAAAGTATCAGAACTCAGAACTCCAGTCCACATGTTTTCCTAACTAACATGCAGAGGGACTTGCATACAAAGCTCAGACAAGATAAATATAATCTCTGCTTTTTTTTTTTTTTTTTTTCTTTTAATAATGCTTAACATCACTTCTGAGTCACAGTGAGAAGGCTAAAATACTAGAAAAGGAAATGGTACTACATGCACCAAATACAATAAAAATAACCAGTTCCTATGAGAGTCTCTTTGAATGTTATGAATTGCTTCTGGAAATGATATTAAGCACCTCTACCTCAATAAACAGGGCCTTATGTGAGAAGCAATTTTCCTGTAATAGCATCGTCAAGAAAAAACATTGTGATTTCATAAAATAGCTGTGCTTCTCTTAATGTGCTATCCTTTCTCTCTCTCTGTCTTTTTTTTTTTATTATTTTTAGTTTTTTAACATAATAGCCTAGCAGATATGGGGAGAAGTAACTTATTCAAAAGGGTAAAAGGAGTTGCTCAAGGACTTCACTCAGGTGAAAATGCTTTGTGTGTTAGACCCACAACTAGCCTAAATTAAAAGAGATTATTCAAAATGGATAATTATCTTGTTCATATGGTTGATTTTTTTAAGGCCACTCAATTGTGTGGGTTACTTCATCACTCTTCTCACTGAATTTAGCAGGAGCTGTGTTTGGTTGCCGATCCAAACAGTAAAGCTTTTTAAACAGCTTCTTACCAAACACCTGAGTGCAGGAACAATGAAAATTAGTGAATACTTATGAAAAGTTGGCCCATTTGATTCAGTGACAACCTCCAGAAATTATTAGTCTGTAATACACAAGATAGTGATCAGTTCACCCATAGAATGAATAGCATATTCTGTCTTAAATGTCTTAAATGTAACAGAATAAGCAAGACAAAGCTGCCTTTTACAGTGAGGTAGCACCATTTCCTCTGTCTCTTTTGAATTAGGGTAAAGAAAGAGGAAACTTTTAGAACAGCTGTAAACTAAGGTCTCTTAAAGATAGTTATGAACACTTTTTTTTTTCAGAGCACAAATTTTCCACCAACAGCAGTGTTCAAGACATCTTAAAACTGTTTTGAGAACTTTGACCCCAGTTCACTGAATAATTTCAACCAGGGGTAAGCAAAGTACGAAAACACAGGTCCCAGCTGGATTCACAAAAGAAATGGAACAGAGATTATTTATCTTTTTTTCCAGTGATGTAATGTGTGCTGACCAGCCTGTGAGGGACCAGCCCTGGTTCTCTCTAAATGGTTTTGAGCTCTTCTCCCATTACCCCAAAGCAGAGTGCTTCAACCACTCTGCTTTTGCTTATGTTTCCTGTGCTCTTCTGTGTAATCTGTGTTCTTTTGCATGAAATACTAACTGAAAAATGGGCTGGGATCTAGACAGTTTGTCCCTTGGGATGGCGTTTTAACAACCAACAAACAACAGTAAAATGGAGATAAAAATCAGAACAGCTCTAACAGGAAAGACTCAGAGGCACCTTCCTTAAACATATCCAGTTTATGGGGATGGGACATATACAGTTTATGGGGGTCTTCTGTGGACATCACTATCCAAGTTGTTTTGTTTTTTGGTTTTTTTTTTTTTTTTTGAACCTCCAGAAGTGTTTGAAATGAGCTTTCCTGTATCCTCAGAAAACCTTTTAAAGTGTCTGAGTGTTCCTCAATGTCTTCTGTCCCATTTGTTATAAAAAATTTAAATCCTAATTGAGTCAGAAACTTATGCAAGAGCTTCTTTGTCACTTGAGATCATGAAGTTGAATTCCATCCCAGAACAAGTGAGTGGAGAACTGGATTTCTCACTTTCTTTAAAAAGTGTGTTAAGAACATCATGGGCCACCACCAGTACATTATAGAGTCAAATTTTCTTCTTCTGATTTTTAGTAAAAATATGCATCTCTGAACTACTGCACTTTCAGCTGTACAAAATCTTTTTCCTCAAGTATTACAGATTTGGCAAGAGAACACACATTCATGCATGCACACAGGCACATTAGTTTTGGATAGCATGAACTTTTTTGTTTATTTGGGTTTGGTGCAGTACTGAAATGATAGAGCTATGTATTCATTATCCCACTGAAATTAGCCTTTTCAAATTAAGGAGACATAGTTAATTAAACCAAAAAGTTTTACTTAATGCAGTTTAGTTTATTAGGCCTTTTTTGACCTTTGATTATTCCAGATGTTCTCAACAGCTGAACGTCTGGCTCCTTTGAGAGACACTTAAAACTTGAGATTAAAAACCGTAGCTGGCTCTGCCTCTCCTCAGGCAAAAGGATGCTCTCAGTCATTAGTACAGGAAACAGTCATTTGCTTGGCTGGTCCTCAGGCTATGAAATGAACTCCAGCAGGATCCCAGGCCTGTCACAAGCATCACTACTTTCATTCCAAGCTAAAAGAGCACAATTTGCTGTCTCTGACAAGCCCTTAGACTGGAGGGCACCTTAAAAAAATAATTAGGGGGGGAAAATATAGGAAAAGGAGGGGAAAGAAGAAAAAAGAAAAGAAAAGAAAAAAAGGAAAAAAAATTTAAAAATTTAAAAAATAATCCTTACTGAAAGAGACACTACAAAAACAGCTTTTCCCTTGGGATAAGTTTCAAGTGGAATGAACTCCTTGTAGCAGATGTTTGTTGTGGCACTTAATGTATGACAGAAAGGTGCTCAGATGTCTGTGCCTTTGCAGAGCAGTTGAAAATGTTTCTTGGTGTGCTCGGAGACCAAATATTATTAAAAAGTCAAAGCTATCAGATGCAACAAACCAGCTTGGTCTCATTTTTGGCTATTTTTTATTTCATATGGTGCAAATAATCATAAAATCAAATGGCATCTACTTATAATTTTATAGTAATTGCTTCTATAACACTTGCCAGTTTTTCTATAATAACTTCATGTATAATTAGTACGTAATCTTCAGGCATAAATAACTCCCTAATTAGTCTGCAATCTGTAATTATAATATACTTACAGTCTAGTTATTTGCTTATTTGGACTCTGTAAAATAAAACACCTTCCCCATAAAACACTGAAGGAGCGCTCTGTAGGTTTTGTATTTGTACATCATTCTTAGAGCTGTCAGGAGAAAGAAAACAAGATATAACTGTTACTGAAATTAGAAAGTGTGCATTAGTTACTACATGTTTATGACAATGGATGTGTTCTATGATTCTGTTCTGAACCCTGGAAGTGTTCTGTGATTCTATTTTATGATAAAAGAGGTGGTACAGATCAAGAAAAGAAATCAACAGATTTACTGAAATCATACAAAAGCAAACAGGCACTTTTCAGTTCCCTGTGAATCCATATTATAAGGAGCTCTATGATTAGAAAGAGCAAGAACATCAAGACAATCATAGAACCATAGTATGGCTTGGGTTGGAAGGGACCTTAAAGATCATCCAGATCCAACTCCCCTGAATGGGCAAGGAAAACTCCCACTAGACCTGGCCTTGAACACTTCTGGAGGGGGAATCAGAACTTATATGGACAACCACTGTCAGTGTCTCACCACCCTCATAGTAAAGAATTTCCTTCTAATATCTAACCTAAATCTCCCCTCTTCAAGTTTTAAGCCATTGCCCCTTGTCTACTAGCTACACACCCATACAAAAAGTAATGTTTTGATTCAGCTGTTTCTTTTAGGACCTGGCCTTGTCTTGCCTTTTCTTTTCCCTTCCACTTACCCTTCTCTTCCATTCCTTTCCATTCTCTTCCTATCTTCTCATTTTTCTTTTTCCTCTTTCTCTTTCTTCCCATTTCCCTTTTCCCTTTTCCAATGAATCACAGAAATAAAAATATAATGCTATTTTGCAATCAGAATAACATTCTTTTGGCAAGAAATGCATGTACTATTGGATCTCAGCAGAAAAAAGCCTCAGATGAAAGGATTCCCTCAAAAACAACATACATCAGGTGGTGGTAAATCTTGGATAAATATGCTGGTACATGACATTCCAGAAGGACAGTTTTGTGACAACTTTAAAATTCGGATCTTAAGGAAGCTATAGGACATGCTCAGTTCCCTAAGATTTTTTTTATTATTATTATTAAATATGAACTTTTCAGAAAAACAAATCTTTTGAAAAGAAAATGCCCACTCATATTCAGTAACAATTATGCAGAAATTTTAATTACTGGTGACCAGCACTGTATTTCTTCACAGTGGTCAGGTAATTATGTCCCATTGACTGAAAAATGCAGTTAAGATAAGGAAGAGGAAGCAGAAGACAAGCAATTTTATGTTCTTGTGCAGTACTCACAGACTGCATGAATGGATGTGGTGTGAATGTCAAACAGAGGATGATTGTAGTCTCTTATGAAGCTGCACACAGGCATTTATTCCATATTGTTATACAGCACTGCCTGCCCTAGAATTTTCTGACTTGTGAAGAAGATACAGTCAAATCAGTTATTCTTTGTGTGTGCCCTCAAATTCTTTTTTCAAAAACACTCCTGCATGTAACACTGAAATCTGTTTGTGTTTCCAGTCTTTCAAAGAACTAATGGCTAGAGCAAGCAAATGCTAAGAGTCCAAAAATACTATAACACTATTTGGCGTGAATTCTTCTCTGGGGAAAAAAAAAATTAAAAAGATTTTTTTAAAAAAAAAATCATCCTAACAGTTATCTGAGACTTCACATAGGATCCAATAAAACTCTTTGCTGTCCACCTCTGCTGAGATAACACAAAGGCACCTTATCTATAGATTTCAGAATCTCCAAAACAGGCAGCACTGAAACAAGGAGTCTTGACAAGTCCAGCTTCTTTGCAGCATGCATCACTTGTATAGGTGAATGCAGTTAAATAAGCAACTACACCTTTTTCTTTTCCAGAGAACAAGAAATTTAGATTCCAGGACAGTGTCACACTGATTTTCACACTTATGTTCCTTAATGAACAAAATGAACAAACCCCCTTAATAAAGAAAATACTTTCCTGGTTTACCAGATTTGGACTACTGAACAGCTAGAAATAAAAAAAATGTTAAGGATGTGTATGATGAGGAGGAAAGCAAAATCTTCTCCAAGATGTTGGTGTTCAGATAACCCCCTATTTATGTGTAGATTGCTATTCATGTTTAAGGTTTATAATTACTTTATCAATGTATTCAACATTGTGTGGACAAGGACGAGAGACCAGATTTACTCACTCTTAAATACTGGTTTCAGTCTGTCTTAAAATACCACTCTGAAAATCAATGAAGGACATCCATGAACCTGGAGATGCAGATGTCTTGGTTGTTACTGCAACCCATGAGACACAATCCTCAGTATGGGTCCCACAAAGAAAAACCATAACAAGCCCAAGTGATCTGAAATCCTTGCTTTAATTATGAATTCTGGACTGTTTTTCTGTGCTTTCTCTTGGATATCCTTCTGTGGAAGGGCAAATAGATAAGACTGTTGAAATGTACAGTATTGCTCTATAGGGATTGGATATAAATCCAAAGCTGCAAGAGTATTTAATTTTCCAGTCTCCTTAGGTTAACATTCATCATGCAATCAGTCTTTTATTACATGACTCACTCTTCATCCACAGAGGGGTTGCTTTTCTAGAGCTGTATCTTTCATTCCTAGAAGTTAGGATCTTGTTTGTTATAAAAGCCCCTGTAGCTGTCATCCTTTGCAAATGAAAAAAGAAAATCCAGTTTATAATGACACACGTGATACTATGAAATGGAAGGGAGGAGAAAAAATCCAAAAAGAAAAAGAAAAAAAAAGAATCAAGGATAAGAATTCATACATCATTTATATGAAGAAAAAAAAATCATTTCAAAATTCACTCCACTGAGTTAAAAGGCTGCCAGCTCATTTAAACCTCCAACATCTTAGATCAGTTCTGCAAGCACATCACAGTAGACCAGCCAGCTGCTATTTGCTCCATCCTTAAATGTTATTTAAAGCTGCCTACAACCAGAGCTCCAACTCTGAGAGGTTCAGAAGAAGGAGCATGAAACAGCTGTTCATTCTGCCATTTCCAAGACACATATTTCAGATGATCCATGCTTTCATTTAAAGTTGAAAGGCCCAGAATAAATACGCCTTGTAACCTAACCACAAGTTAATTTGCTATCAGTTGCCAAGGCAGCCACTTGCCAATTCTCTCAGTTTTAGCAAAATGCTGGGCAGAAACTGTAGCAAAACCAAGGGGGAAGTAAGCCTGGGATTCATAAATAGCATTACCTCAGAGAAAAGCACCATTTCTAAACAGACTCTGGTACTAAACCATCAATAAGGAATGGAGGAGTTCTAAAAACACCTCAGAATTACACTTATATGCAATTGTGTGGAACAAATCTAATTATATTCACAATTATAACACTTATTTTTAGCAGAAGCAAACTGTTAAAATGCATAATGTAAGCCACAGTTCAAGGAGTGATAAATTAATTCAAAGACTATAGGAAAAAAAATGTTTATCTGAAGTTAAAAAAAGCAGAGAAGAAAGAAAAGACTGAAATTCAAAACACTGTTCCAAGGGAGGTTCATTTTCTTTGTTTTGAGTGGCTTTTTTGAACTTTTTTTTTTTTTTATTCACAAGGATTGTCAATGATTTTGCTCAGTAAAAGTAAAATTTCCCTACATGTGAAGGGATTATAACACTGAAAGAAATATGCTACACAGTTGGATGATAAAATGAGACTACAAGAAAAAGAGCAGGATCTGTGGAGTCACTGGTCAGCAGCACACATCCAGGAGGCATTGTGAAAACGAGTTAACACAGGCTTTGTGATGCTTAAAGTTAAGCTGCTTTGTCTCAAAAGGTGGGATTTATCTCACTCAGAAGTTGCTCTAAACTTGTTCTGTTGACTTGGTACTTAAGAGATGGAAATAGGTAGATCTAAAGGCATCTTGCCTACGTGAGGCACCTGTTGAAGGAGGCAATTATTATTTTCAAATTATTTCTGTATCTTCATTAACTCTAGAGGGAGCCTGCGGAATTTCCTTACACAAAAGTCTAAATTTTAAGCAGTTTTGATTAACTGAGTAAAACCTCTTTTCTGCACTGAGGAACCAATCTAATGAGATCTGAAGCTTCAGAGCAGCAGGAAGCAAAGTAGTTGGCTGCACTGTTTCAGAAATAGGTCACCTGGTGCTGTCCTTCCACTGCCATGGTTAAGCAGTCACAGTGTGCTAAGAGTACTCACTACTCAGCAAGTACTTACTGCTACAGCAAACAGTGAAATCTGTTGTACTTTGGAAGGCTTTTAGCAAGGTCAAAGGGGAGAAAGAATGGATTTATTCTATATTGTCCATATCATGAAAAGTCCTGTTTTATGGAGGGGTTTTATGCCTTGTTCAACCATTCTGAGTGCTTGTGCACTGAGTGGAATGGGGGAGATTCTTGCTTGTCACAGAAAACAGCCTTTTCATACCCTGACAGCCAATATATACCTCAATGCAAATCCAAAAAACACAGGGTTTTACATCTGCCAAAAAACTTGGAATCCAGGTGTTTTTGCATCTATTGTGGAAAGATGTTTAATCTTGACAGGACATCTGCAGCCCATCAACCAAACATGGTTTCCAATTAGTTGTTGATTTCCATGGTGGTTTCTCAGGCTCCAAGACTCTAAGCTGATCATGGCAGTGCTACCTAAGAAAATCCAAAGTAACCCACATGCTGTGGCTGTTAAACATGAGAGGACAATCTGTATGTGTGGTGATCTCTAGGCCACTTCCAAAGTACCACTGAGCAACTAATGTTCTGTTGGCAGCATTATGGAATCCACAGCATTATGGAATGCCACAGTGAGTGGCACCTTTGCCTGATCTTGCTGAGGTAACAAGCCCACCCTGAGAAGGCAAAGTCCCTCACTACAGTTACCATAACGCCTGGTATGATGCCAACCTTACAAAAATGAGTTTATCCAACTGTACAGAGCAGGAGCAGAGACATCTGCACTATTGCAGTACTTAAAGTATCTTTGAAAGAAGAGTTATTTAAACTTTTGCCTACAATGTCTGTTCAGCCCTTGCAAAATTTTTTTCCCCCTTCATGTTTGATTCACATAGAAAATGGCATTTCTGTCAGACAAGACAACACTGGTTGAAAAGGACATCAAGATTCTGCTCCACCATGGTTCTTTGGATACGTGGCTTTGCAATAGTAAAAATTAACTTTGCAACAATGCTGGGGCAATACTTGAACTACTGAGAAAAATATCATCTTAAAGGTCTTTTCCAACCAAAAGGATTCTATGTTTCTATGATTTTAACTCATGAATTATCTGCTCTCATTGTCTCTGGTAACTCATATTGGTCTCTCTGAGACTAGGACCTTTGGGAAGTGGTAATCTTGGCATCTGACTTTGTATTGCCTTTTTTGGTGGTCTTCGTCTCAAAGTCTTCAATGTTGAATACAATTTTGGCTCATATGAAATCAGTTTCTTGGAAACAGAAAGATGGACAGATGTTTAGGCCTCTTATTTGCATATGAGACTTTCTGTGCATATGTATGGAAATTAGTATGTTTATGTGAATGTATCTGATAGTGTGACTCTGTTACAAATTCTAGCATTGTCTGGGTTTAAATTTTCTTTGTTCTTTATAGTTACTTGCTATTTTGAATAACCATATAAAAATGCCACTTGCAGTTTAATTTTATCTGCTGACATTAGGAACTGCAAATCTGGTGAGCCTCAGTTGAGAAGCTCTTAGGGACTGGTCCAAGAAGCTGAACCATTTTACAGAACAATATCCAAAATATGATTGTTGATAAATATCTGATCACACAGAGAATAAATACTTAGTATCATGGATAGGATGTGACTGAGAAACTAGCAAGTGTATTAACCTGAGGAACTAGCTGAGGAATTAATTTCTACTCATCACACTGTTTGCTTTTTAAGTGGAGGTTGCATACACACCTGAGAAAGCCTTGCAAGTTAAAAGTTAAAAACAAAAGGGGGCTGGTATCAAGAATACTTTGCTGTGCCATGGTCCTGGGATAAACCCTACTATGGCCTATCATGGTGCAGGGAAAAACATGCTGTGGTGTTTACCTGTACAGCCCTTTTAAGACAACAGTGAGATAAGGATACATCATAATTTGCTTTGATTGAGGGATCTGTAAATGAAAAGACACACAACCCTCCCACACCTCACCACCTCACCCTAATTGACAAATGTGTTTTACAAAATAAGAGGCAAGTGTTGAACTTCTCAGTGCTCACCTAACCACATAATTTAGCAACAACAGACGCAAGAAAAGGCTGGTTTTGCAAGTATGTATCATTTTCCTTGAACCTAATTTACTGGTAATGTTAGCCAGGCTGAGACAGTTGTACAGACTAGCAAAATTAGGAAGAAAATAGAAGTGGAAAATAAGGTCCTGAACTAATAAGGTCAAGGAGCAGACACTCCCAATAAACATAAGACCCAATAAGCATCACTGAAACCTGGATTTCTCCTCAACAGCACGGAAATCAAATTCAAAGCATAGTTTTGCTTATTTTTAGTAGTCACAGTGTTACTCTATCACATCCTATAGCTGTTCATCACCAAATCAAACCTTGCATGTCTAACACGACACTTTGTTTATATTTGGTGGTCTAGAGGAGACATTATTGTAGCCTTCCAGTATCTGAAGGGGGCTATAAGAATGCAGGTGAGGGATGTTTTAGGATGTCAGGTAGTGATAGGAGGAGGGGAAATGTCTTCAAACTAGAGAAGGGTAGATTTAGATTGCAAGTTAGGAAGAAGTTCTTCACCATAAGGGTGGTGAGACACTGGCACAGGTTGCCCAGAGAGGTGGATTGGATGGGGTTCTGAGCAACCTGATCTGGTGGGAGATGTCCCTGCCCATGGCAGGGGGCTTGGAACTTAAAGGTCCATTCCAACCCTAAAAATTCTATGATTCTGTGATTTGGACTAAGGTGATTGCAGAAAGTCAGAACACCCATTTACATTCATCCTGCCCACCTTCCTTGTAAAATTGCTGGAGAGGGGACCTAAAAATATCCAAGTGGCAGGTCTGGTTGGTGAGTGACAGCTATCTTGCTTTTTTTTTTTTTTTTTTTTATACCTCCTTTCTCTTTTATTCCTTGGGGCTATTAGTTTTGTTTGTTGTTTTTTTTTTTATTGGAATGCTTGCGGAATTTGGATCTAGAGCACTAAGCATGTTTAAGCATGGTAATGTTTACTTCTAGGCATCCTAATCTCTAGTGATGTGCTGAGTTGCATCGGTGTCATGGTAAGCAGATTTAGAGGGTTTCACTCTGGACTCAGGAGACATCTTAGAACCAAGGCAAGCCCATCTTTCATGGAAAAAATGTCTGAGAAAGACATCTGAAATTAAAGTGATTTAGGAAATGACAAAAGTTAAGTGGTGATCTATTAAACCTGTAAAAAAAGAAAGGTACTTTTGTGAGAAATCAGTTTTAAAAGAGAATCATAGAATTGGCTGGGTTGGAAGGGACCTCAGAGATCATCAGGTCCAATCCTTGATCCACTACCACTGCGGTTACCAGACCATGGCACTGAGTGCCACATCCAGTCTCTTTTTAAATATCTCCAGGGATGGAGAATCCACCCCTTCCCTGGGCAGCCCATTCCAATGTCTTGATCACCCTCTCAGTAAAGAAATTCTTTCTAATATCCAACCTAAACCTCCCCCGGCACAACTTAAGACCGTGCCCTCTTGTCTTCCTGAGGGTTGCCTGGGAAAAGAGACCAACCCCCCCCTGGCTCCAACCTCCTTTCAGGGAGTTGTAGAGAGTGATGAGGTCTCTCCTGAGCCTCCTCTTCTCCAGGCTGAACAGCCCCAGCTCCCTCAGCCTCTACTCATAGGATAAAAAAAAATAAAAAAAGGGATGAAGTTGCAGGCATATTTGAGGTAAATATTTTGTTCACAGAGAAAGAAGAGGATTTGTTGGCTTCCTTACAGAGTTATGCTGTGGATAATCTGATAATTCACAGTTTGGCACTGCCTGAATTGCAGATTTGAACTATAAAAAGAACTCGGAACAGGTGAGTTCAGAACTCACAGAACTGTGATGAGAGCTCCCAAAACTAAGGTTGTTTTCTCAAACTGATATTTCCCATTACTGATTGTTTTGGGTTTTTTTGTTTGTTTGTTTTTGTTTGTTTGTTTTTCTTGATTGTTCGTTTGTTTCGTTTGGTTTTGGTTTTGCTTGTTTGTTTGTTTTTTAATCACCAGGACACTTTGGTAATGGAAATTTTTCTGTAGTTATGATGTAGGATCTCACCTCTTGGACAGAGAACACAATCTAAATCTAGAAAGAAAATTATCAAACAGATCCTTGTGTACTTAATGGTTTCTTAATGCAGGAGCATTTTATCTTTGAAAAGTCAGTTTTCAATTGGAGGATGTTTCAAATGATCAAGCAGGCCCAAGAGGTGTTTTAACTGTAAAGGCTGGTTGTCCTTGTGTGCCTCTTGACTGCATAATGCTGCCTGTCCCAATGAGTTCATCATTTATTAATCTGTCCATGAACACAGAAAACCAGTAAGCTTTGTATAAACATGAAAGAGCTCTCAAAAGACCCCAGGAGCATCTGAGCTGCAAACCAGTTAATACAGGTTGATTTCTGCATCTGCCTATGGTTCCAAGTAGGCAAGATGCCTTTCACATTCATTCAGACTGCAGAAGAAAGAATTCCTTTCCCTGCACTCTCTGGTCAATCAAAAAGAAGTCTTGACAGTTCCCATGAAGACCAACAAACCAACTCCTGTTGAATTAAAAACCCTTTACACTTTAGTGTTAAATGGTCTTCTGACATCATGAGCCTCATAAACACAAAAAGCCCAGGAAGAGTAGTGTATGCATGTGGTTAAATTCTGGATTTTTGAATCTCATCTTCACTCTCAACAAGAAAACATCTTAATGGCCACTGGCTCTGATGAGCTGGTGATCACGCAGCAGGAGGTGAGAGAAAGGGAGAGAAAAAAAGCACAATGAATCAAGCACCTCATCAGTAACAGGAGGCAGAGTGAGCCAGAGTGTGACATCTATCACAGTTCTGCTTTTGCAGATTGCCTTGCTAATAAGTAGCCAAACTAAAATAACAGATTCTCTGAGTTTTGCTGTACTTCTCCCTGCATTCTCATCTCATAGTAGAGTTGTCTTGTGTCTCTCCAGTCTCCTACTGACACAAGAGGGAAAAGCTGATCCCACCGTACTAATTCAATACATAGAGCAATGCTAGAGAGAAGGATTACAGCCAACAAATCTGTACTGTGTTAGGGTCAATATGAGAGGGAGTTATGTGAGACTGGGAGAGAAAAAGATACAAGACAAAGACAGAAAAAAAGGATCATAGATTCAAAAACTAAAAAATCCTATTATTATCATCCTCCTTGAGGAGAAGGACTTGGAGGTGTTGGCTGATCAGAAGCTCAACATGAGCTGGCAATGTGCACTTGCAGCCCAGAAAGCCAACCACATCCTGGGCTGTATCAAAAGGAAGCATGGCCAGCAGGTCAGACGAAATTATTCTCTTCTACTCCATTCTTGTGAGACCCCACATCAAGTACTGTGTCCAGTTCTGGAATACCCAACACAGGAAAGACACGGAGCACTTGGAGTGAGTCCAGAGGAGGTCCATGAAGATGGTCAGAGGGCTGCAGCACCTTTCCTACAAGGACAGGCTGAGAAAGTTGAGGTTGTTTAACCTGGAGAAGAGAAGGCTAAGATGTAAAGGCCCAGTAGTGGCCTACCAGTACCTCAATGGGACCTAGGAAAGCTGGGAATTTTTATGAGGTAAAGGGGAAATGGCTTTAAATTGGTAGAGGGAAGAATTAGTTTAGATATTAGGAAAGGATTCTTTAGCATGAGGGTTTTGAGACACTGTCACAGCTTGTCCAGGGAAGATGTGGAATTCTCCTTCCTGAAAGTGTTCAAGGCCAGGTTAGATGGGGATTTTTAGGAACCTGGTCTAGTGGGAGATAACCCGGCCCATGTCAGGGAACTAGAACAAGGTCTTCAAGGTCCCTTCCAACCCAAGCCATTCTATGATTTGATGACTTAGCTTCTGTCACAGCAGTGGAAAGAGAACAGTTTTATTGTTGCATATTTCTTCTGTACTCATTTTTTCCTCTCTTAAAGGGCAATTGTTTATGTAGCTTTTGTTTTTGGAAGGCATCTTACTTGTTCTTCTGCTTCAGGAAGATCCTATTTTTTTTTTTTTTGTATGATTCTTTTGAATAATAATTTACTCATCAAAAGAACAAACTAGTCTTCTACTAACGTCCAAACCATAAAAATCTTTCTTTGTGTGCTTTAGATTGAGGCTTCTTTTTTCTTTTTATTTGTATCAGTGTGAAACTGTTTCCTGCACTGAGAGAAGGTTGATTCAAGACTGTGCCATTTCTTAGCCTGGTGTCCAGAGTGGGACCCAGGCTAAGAGTGGTTAATAACTCAATTCTCCTACTTTCAAAATAAGTGGTTCAATCACTGTGCTCTAAACGCATGCACCCAGGGGATTGTTTCCTTCTTTTTATTAGCTGGACCTAGCACAGTGGTTTTCAAAATCTGATTTGTGGAACTTTGTCTGAAAGACTTGTAACCTCCAAGAGGTTGCAAAGAAAAGTGGCCAATCAGATTTGTGTTCTCTCTAGAGAAGCTGACATTTCTGTTTATAAAAGGTATAACATGCTACACATCAGGAACAATTAAAAACAACCTCTGTGAAACAGCTCCTTCATTAGCATGTAGACCCAATGAGCTTTCCAGCAGAAATAACTGAGCTTTCTATACAGTCAGAAGCAAGGGTAAATGCATAGCCTGCCAGAAGCATTTTGCTGGGCAACATATCCACTCTCTAGACTTTGTCATGTTCTTTAATGTGAGCTCCAGTAAGGGTATTTTGAATAATACTTTGGAGAAAGGAAATCTTAGTGCTTAGAAAGTATGTGATTAAAAGCTTCGGTGCCTCACAGAATGAGTTGTAGCTTTAGAAAACTGCAGTTCAGGCCATACAGCAAACACATCCATTTGTGAGTCTTGTTCTCCCTCCTCTCCAAGATGATCTCAGGACTGAACTGGGTTGGTTGCCTTCATCACTCATACCTTGAGGGGAGGTTCCAAGAAGAAAGCGATTCCAGAAAACCAGAACATTGCAAATTCTATGAGCTCTCTACATTTTGATAACTTTACAAGGATAATTTTTAAGAAGAAAAAAAAAAAAAAAAAGAAAAGCTTATAAGATATCATAAATCACAGGCCAAGAAAATGGCTTTTTTTCCCACACAGAAGAGCTCTTAATAATGAGCTTATCTCATTGAAATAGGACAGACATAGAAAGGAGGATTGGCTTTTACATGATGTCATGTTGGATATGTTCCTCATTGTGGCCTCTTCAGGGACATGTTTCACTTGATAATGAGGATTACATAGCATGAGGGATGTTTGTGAAAAGCATTTCTTTCACTCTTCTAGGCATATATAGACATGAAAAAGTTACCATCCTCCTCTGTAATGGTTTACCTGCTAGTCTCACACAGTGATAAAACTGAAGTCTTTATTGGTCCTTGCTAGCACAATGTTTGAGCACTTAATAAATTTAAGAGTTTCTGTCTCTAAAGCGGGAATGAAACAGAACAGAGCTGGTAACTGGAGACTGGGAACAGATCCCAAGGGCTTCCCCAGCACTGCCCTGGGAGTCTTCACAAGAGCAGTGCCTGGAGTCAACCCCTCAGCCAGATGCTTGGAAGGCAATTAAGCAGCATTTTTGAAGGACGGGGTTGAAAAAATCTGTTCCAAATCACTCTCCTCAAAATCTGCAACTACAGTTACAAACTCTATATCTGAGCTTCTGGTACCTTTCAGAAATGCCTGGTCGGCTCGGTGCTGCTGCAAAAAAGTAGTCATCTGTTGAAATAAGTCATTAAAAGTAATGACAGTATAAGAAATTAGGTTAAGTTTGGGTACTCTGTGTGCCTTTTGTACTTGGACTGTGTCTCAGGTATTCAAAGCACTAAAAAAAGATATCTTCTGGATTTTAATGACCATCATTCAAGTTACCAAGTGTACAGAAAGTGTTTGATGTAGGATTTTTATATGACTGTAATCACTAAATGCATTAGGCTATAATGGTATCACAGTCCTTTCAATAAAGGAGGGGAGAGGGCATCCTACTTTAAAAGCCACGGAAGGAAATTAAAGGTTGCTTATTCAGGAATAACAGCACCTAGAGAGAAAATCATGAGAACTGGATCCATTTTAATAAAGTATCTCTGAAATGTTCATTAAGCCAATTATGATTTCACTCTTTTCTTTACTTTATTCCATTTCTAAATTGATCTCTTTTCCATGGGCAGGCAGGAGTCTTTTTAAAGAATCAATTAACCAAAGAAGTTTAGCAACTTTTTGATTCCAGCTCCCCAAACATGTTTAAATTCAACAATATTGCTCAGAATGAATGCCTAAAAGTACTTGTGAATATTTGATATTATATTATCGTTGATATTGGATGCATTTTAAAAAAGTTTAATTTGCTGGACTGAATCATGACTGTCCCTTGTGTGTTCTTTCTTTTTGTGTGCTTTTCAAAGCTAAGAAAGTTGGGTGGGTTTTGTTGTTTTTGCCCTATTTTGTATAAGGTGGGTTTTGGAGCTGCCTAGTTGCTGATCAGATTTACTTCAATTTAAAGAATTTACACAAACTTTTTCTGCTGCCTTCCTGATATAAAGCACAAGTTGATAAGTCTAGCTCTAGCTTTACATGCTGCCTTTCTTTCTACCCAAACTGATTCAAATTTCTACTTTGAATTAATATATTATCCTGCAGACCCTAAATATTTTGCCATCTTTGATACAGTTTCTCATAGCCAAGGAGTCAGAAAGAGTTCACACCAATAAATAATATTTTTTCTTATCCTGGAATTAAATCTGAACTATTATTGTAAGGATTAGTTGTACTCAAATGGGAATTGCATTAGGGTTATTCTAATTGCAGTTGAATCAGAATTTTTATTGAATTGGAAACCTTACTTATTGAACTAATTGTCCTTGACACTTTTAAAAGTGGAAAATACTGGAAATGCTATTTTAATCAGAAATGGAAAAAGTAATAACTAAACTGCTCAAGAGAAAAAAAATCCACAAAGTAAAACCTTTTTTGTTGCAGGTAAGAGTTTTCTTTTTCTCTCTGGAAAGATCTGAAACTTGTTCTCAGCTAAACCTTTTGTGTGACTAAACAGATTTTGGCCCAGTATTTGTAGTCTCAGTTGGATGTTTCACGCTTTCCATCCATTTAATTCAATATAAATAATGATGCACAGTTAAACATTCAAATTAATGACGCTAGAAATGGTAAAACAGCATGGCTTATGTTTCCACTGGAAATTTAAACAAATTTGTGGTTTTCTTTTCACTTTTAATTTATTTATTTATTTATTCTATTTAGATTAGGGTTTCGAAGGAAATTCTACAATCCGACCAAGGTCATCTTTATTTCCCCCTTCCTACTTCTCTTGTTCTGAAGGTAATTTTACTGTAACTGAAGATGGTTCTCATTGATTTCAGGGAACAGTGGATGAGATTTTTTTATCTTCAAACATTACTGAAAGCTGTGGAAATGCGACCACAGTAAAGATAAACGAGTTTAAATGGTGAAATGTTTTTTTCCAGACACAATGTATTCTTTACTTAACCAATTAGCACTCTTTCTATCTATCTGTATTGGTAATACACACATTTTTATGGAGGTAAATTCTGGAAACTTGTGCCGGCAAAATGTGTCATTTGCAAAAATATAATATGAAATGTTCTTGTCAACTAAGATCATCAGATTTCTTTGCTGTAGTACAACTGGAAAGATAGTTTCAACCAGATATCAGTTATTTTATACACCCGCCCCATCTTTATTGTGGGTTTGCATCTGTCTTTTCATTAAAAAATCCAAACAGACAACTTTGCTGCTCAGGGTAGTGTTTCTGATGAACATAGCTTCTCATTTTTCCCTCTTGTGTTAGTTTGTTGATGCTATATTTTAATTTGCTTTATTTTTTTCCCCAAACTAAATTCCCCAGGCATCTCACTTTTCACATAAGGTACAAATTATTACAATTAACTGCAATTAAAATCACGAGAATGCCAGATATTAAGCAGCAGACAATTCATCATAGTTTGTGCTCCACAAACAATCAAACAGATGGTCCCTGCTCCAACAAATTTAACTTCCTTAGAATAACTTTTGCTAAATCTTGACAATATTACTTATAATGATATTGCATTCCCTCTTCTTTTCAGATCTACATAAGTATAGAGGTATCTTTTGGTCCTAATAAAGAAAATAAAATTCATACAATAGCTTACGCTGGAAGGGACCTTAGAGATCATCTACTCCACCTTTCCTGTCATGGACAGGGACACCTCTCATCTAGACAAAGTTGCTCAAGGCCTCATTCAACCTGGTCTTGAACACTCCAGGGAGGGGGCATTCACAATTTCTCTGGGCAGTCTGTTCCAGAGTCTCACCACCCTCATACTGAAGAAATTCTTCCTAATATCCAGTCTAAACCTATTCTCCTTCATTTTAAATCTATTTCTCCTTGTCCTGTCACTGGACACTCTCATGAAAAGTCTCTCCAGCCTTCGTAAGTTCCCTTCAGGTACTGGAAGGCATCTATAAGGTCTCTCCAGAGTCTTCTCTTCTTCAGGCTGAAGAATCCCAGCTCCTTCAGTCTCTCCTCATAGCAAAAGTTCTACAGACCCTGGATCATTTTTGTGGCCCTCCACTGGACTCACTCCAACAGATCCATGTCCTTGTTATGGTGGGGAGACCAGAACTAGACACAGTGTTTGAGGTGAAGTATCACAAGAGCAGAGTAGAAAGGGAGAATCAACCCTCTTGATCTGTTGGCCACACTCCTCTTGGAGCATCCGAGGATACAGTTGACCTTCTGTGCTGCATGACCACACTGCCAGCTCCTGTTGAACTTCTCAAATCTCCTCAATCCTCTATAATTTATTCTGTCCCATTTCATGAGATTCAATCTGTCAGGTGATAAGAATATGATGGGCTTTGTGAAAGACAACTTTCTAGGCAGGACCTGAAGAGTGCACTTTATAGTATGTTTCTTCGAAGAAGTGTCTTGCAACTACCTGATATTTCAACTGTGATATTAAACCACAATTTTTTTCCACAAAAAGGGTTTATTTCTCTCATAACCAGATGAGAGAATTCTTTAAGGTTAGAGGATCTGGGTGTTCCCTAATGAAAACCTGATTTAGTGGGAGGTGTTCCTGCCCATGGCAGAGGACATTGGAACTAGATGATCTGTAAGGCTCCTTCCAACCCTGACAATTCTGTGATTCTATGAAAAGTTGGAAATTTTGAAAGAAAATCACACTTCTGGTCAACAAAAAACACAATTACTGATAAACATAATTTTCTTGAAAGAGAAAAAACCCCATCCAGTCTCCACTGAAAAATTTCAAATAGACCTGATATGGGAAATATGATTATATCTTCATGTCTTGTATGCCCATAGCAACTGATTTAGTCATCTACAAGTTCGCAGTGGCCATGTCATTTCTTTAGCTGAAATGCATGATTCTTTATGCAAAATTGTCTGCTTCCTATAGTTTCTATATTTTTATTCTTGAATACACTGTTTACACCTAGGGGGGTAAAAAAGGTCCCTTCTCTCAGCCCCTGATTGTCCTACCACATTTAGCCTAATTAAAATGTCAGACAGAAAACAAATCTGGGGAAACAGAGAACACACAAATAAGGAAAGCAATGAAAATCTTTGTTATCAATGCTGCGAAGGCTGAGTTTTGCACAGCTTTAATCTTTGTTTATAACACACATAGAACCAGATTCTAATAACATCTAGATGTCAATTTGCACTCACTAAAGCAATGAAAACCTGGTTTAAGTCTCCCACAGCACCATCAGGTCAATCCTGTTACACAAAACAGCTATGAAGGCATTTTGTTAGATGATTAGATAAAATCTATGACAGCCTTCTTGAGGGGAAAATACTAAAATTAAGCATTTGGTTTTGTGGTTTGGGGGGTGGGAACTGTTTGGGTTTTTTGTTGTTTTTGTTTTGTTTTGTTTTAAATTATTTTGTGTTCTACTCTTCCTCCTAGTGGGACTCCTCTAAAGCTCCCAACATCTTACTTTGTAACAACGCAGTTAAAGGGAATACAGAGATCCATTCCAAGAAAGCCAGTGTTAATGTGTTCAAGGAAACCAACAAAAAAATCACCCAGACCAAATGAAGTTGTTTTATTTTTTTTTTTCAAGATGTAAGAAACTTTGTATCACTCATACGCATGCACACCTCTTGGACAGGATAAAGATAAATAAAGATATTTGAAAAACATCAGGCAAAAAATGAGTAAGAGGTTAATATAAATCTGACTTAGAGGTAAAGATCAGAGTGCACTTAACTTCAAAGGCCCAGACAAAAATCTAATCTGAGGGTTCCTCTTACTTATCATCTGCCTGTATTTCTTCTTTCACTTTTCAAATAAAATTTATTGTGTAGCTGTGCATCTTCCCATAAAGTTCATGAGGGCCTTGTATTTAAAACCCACAAGTTGGCTGCTCTGAGAATTTTAGCTTGCATGTCTCATTTTTGAGTAGAGCAGGTGTCCATAGAAACAACCCCCAACTTTGCAGCTCAGCTGCCTTAAATAAGGCTGATAAACCCATAAAGACAGCAGACTGCTAAGTACTTTATTTACCACCTTCTCTGCTGAATGAATTAACAGCACGCCCATGATATCATACATAAAGGTAAGTCACTCAACATAGTGTCACAATTTTTCAATATGCAGAGAAGCAGTGAGATAAAAAGAAAATTAAACATAGTATTCTACTTACTTGGAATGAAGAGCAGTCTCTTCCATATTTCTATTTATAAAAAATAAAATTTAGGAAAGAAAAACCCAAACAAGCCTTAAAATGTTTCAGGGATGTTCAGAGATATCAAAAAGCAAATATATTCTCCTGATTATATGGCCTTGTAGAGATAATTTTCTACAAGTTCAATATTGTGTCCCAAATGAAGCAAGAAAGCAGACAAGATGCATATGCATAAAACAGAATTTATTGCAAATAACAAAGGATCTTAAAAGCAAGACTAAAAAGGTATAAATTGGATTATATGAATGTTAGGATATTAGGGTAGCAGAACAAGGTGTTAGGATAACAGACAAGAAGGTATCTAACAACAAAATGCACAAGCAAATATCTGGATAACTTACACAAGACTAATTGTTTGAGTGCTAGATAATTACTTAGCAGTAGGATTTATACTGGTTCTAGAACAATTATTAAAATAATACCTATAGGCAATATGATGAAATTGAATACACTGAATGCAATGACTTCAATTTTGTAAGGATACTAAAGACTTATAGTTAAGAATTCACATATAGGGATTTAATATTTCCTACCCTTCAGTGGGTATGTATGGGTATCCCTTTTCCTTGTGTTGGGAACAATCATTGGAACAGGCATCCCCACTGGAGACAGAAGGTGAGAAGCACACCTCTTAGGGCAAGTGTGCATCATTTTCATTGGTCAGAAGAAGGGACTGACCTTTTATAGAATAATGTGATTGGATGCTCTCATTTAAATATGTAGCTATACCTCCAACATCTATTGGAGAACAAAAGGGAAAAAAAGGAAAATCTAAGGAAGCCTTTCCTCTCATTATACAAATTCTTAAATTTTTTCCTGTTTGGTCATTTTTTGGCCTAGCTGGAGCCAAGCTGAGCTCTGTGTTTTTGAACACAGGAGAGCATCTGGCACCACAGATAGCAACTTGGTCTTCTGCTAGTACTTCCAATACTGTTAGCAGATCAGTGCCCTTTTCTTTCTGTGCAAAGTCTCCAACTCCAGGTGAAGGGCAGTGAAGCTGAGACACAGTGTGAATCTGAGGATCAAAGAGCAATGGAATCAAAAGGAAACTGAGGCAGGCCCACTGAAGCCATGGAGAGCAATCACCAGTCACTATAAAACACATAATTTTTTGTTTCTGCATTTAGCTTTTTCTACAACTTTCTCATTCAGTTCCATGGCTGAGATAGTACAGCTTCTGAAAAAGCCAGCAGTTATTTCTGGAGTCAGATTACTTTCTATGTCTTTCTATTAAGCTGATGGTCAAGAATATCTTCTTGAAATCATATTAATCTTTGTGCTAATGATATAACTTTATTACAACCTTTATTACTACCTACCCTACAGGAGACTGCTATTCTTTAAAGACAGCTTCAGTTCCCTGAATTGGAAAAGTCTGAATTGCTTTTTGGTTATTAATGTAACCATCCCTAAAATTCATATTTATTTAGCAAATGAATATTTTTTTCTGGAGCTGTTCTGGGAAAGGCATCAAATGGGGATACAGTAATAAATTTCCCTAAATATTATCCTGTGCATAAGCACAAAAAGGTCCGTACAGATAAATAATAACTTTTTAAATTAAATGCAGCATCATTTATGTATTTTGCCTACCATTAGCAATGAAATGGCTATCTTTGTCCTCAGTAGCTTCACCAGTAGCTTAGGATAGGTAATGAATATTTTTTTTTTCCCTGAAAATGTACTAGAGAAATTTAATAAATTGAAAAAATATTGCATAAGGACTTTTCCTTAATTTACTTCTATTGTGAAACTGCTGGTGCTGAAACCCACTTCATGTTTTGGGGGATTAAAATCAAACCAATTGGCAATCATATATAGAACTTGAATTAATCTTCTACAGCCAAAAATAGTAAAAACATCAAGATAACTGGCAGTCATCTTACACTCCCCAAATTATTTTTTTTCTTTTTAATTGAGTTATCTGGTTTATACCCACATAAAACTTTATTTAGAAAAAAATAATAATTTCTTTTTCTTAAAATTAAACCCTTGCAACTTTTTTTTGAAACTTCTTGCTTTTAGAAATGCTCTTCAAAAGTTCTCCTCATTTAAGTTACCTTTTGTGGTATTTCTTTGCATCACAGTCTATTCAATGGTTATACTTTAAGGTTATCCTCACATCTAAAGAACTTAACCTGTTTATGTGTTTTGATATGTGCTTCTTTTCATAAGGGTGCTTAGTGATAGGACAAGGGATAAGAGCTTTAAACTGGACAAGGAGAAATTTAAGTTAGACACTTGGAAGAAATTATGCACTAAGAGGGTAATGAGACACTGGTGCAAGTTGCCCATGGAGGTTGTCGATGCCTCATCCCTGGAAGTGTTCAAGACCAGGTTGGATGGGGCTTGGAGCAACCTGGTCTAGTGGGAGAGGTTGGAACTAGATGATCTTTAAGGTCCTTTCCGTCCCAAACTATTCTGTGATATGTTGATGCTGTGTCTTCCTGGTCAGCTTGGAAGGTGCTTATTCTCTGCTAGCTTGATCAGTGAGATTTTTGCCAGGTTGATAGCTCAGACCTTTTGTTAATTAGGTCATACTAAATTACCATCTACTCCCTCAACATTATTCAACAAAACTGTAATACTAACAAAAAATACTTTTTTAGACAAAGATTGGTTTGAAATCAGTAGGCAAACAAGAAAACAAATGAAAAAAAAAGCTATATATCCATGAAATTATTCACAAAGAATAATTGAGTCAGTTGCTGTCAAATGGGTTTAACCAAAAGCCAGGAGAAAAGGCTAATCTAATGGTTAAGAAAGTGATCTGTGATTGTATTTCTACTGCTGCCAAAGGTGTTCTCTGTGCCCTCATGTCACCACAAAAAATTTAATTTCTCTGTCTTCAGACTGCAAAATGGGGATGATGTTCTGCCTCTTCTGATTTTCAGTTCCTTGGTGTTATTTCATGCTTTAATCTGTTTTTGCTTGAGGCTTTTAGGTGTAATTTAAGCAAGAGATATTGCCCACGTGGTCTATACTTGTGAGACATATCTACTGTGTTTGTACCACAATATGTTTTCTCTGCCCTGCCCACATTGGACATTGGAATTACAGCAAAATACTGAAGATGGTCTCCAGGCTCCATAGTTATTACACAAGAAGGAGAGAGAATCTCATCCTCAAAGCTGATGACACATTACTGAGAAATTTGGTTAATTAAAAAAGCGATCTCTCAACACCAGGTTTTCAAGGTCTGCAGGGTGTCTCTTTATTGCATAATTTCTGAATTACTTGCTTTCCAGGTAATATTTTAAGAGCTAGTAAAAAAAATCCAGATTTTTGTTTATTTTGTTAATATAGTACTACATTTTAAAAAAATAAGTAAGTTACACGCCTTTGCAAGTTCTGCCACAATAAGGACAATGCTCATCCGCTGCTGTCTTTGCAGTTTTAAGTTGTTTAATTATATTAACCAATTTGTGTTCTTCATATTTATTCCCTTCCAAGTGTACTGGGTTTGTGCAGCAAGGTTTTGGCAGCAGGGGGCCTACAGAGCTGCCTTTTGTGAGAAGGTGGTAGAAGCTTCTCCCACATCCAATGAAGCCAGTGCCATCCAGCTCCAAGACAAGCCTATCACTGGCTAAAGCTGAGCCCATCAGCAACAGTGGTAGCACCCCTGTGATAACATATTTAAGAAGGGAAAATACACCCAAAAAGCTGTGTAATAACAGCGTCAGACAGAAGAGAGGAGTGAGAATACATGAGACAAACAATCCTGCAGACACCAAGGTCTGAAGAAAGAGAATGAGAAGGTGCTCCAATCAGAGGAAAAATTCCTCTCTAGCCTATGAAGACCATGGTGAGCAAAGCTATTCTTATTTTCAGGGAAGGAAGGGGAAGGAAAGAGAAAGAAAGAAAAAGAGGAAAAAGGAAGGGGAAAGGGGAGGAGTATATCCCTATAGGCCGGAATTAATTCAGGCACTTGGCAATTTCACCCAGCATAAAAGACACTTAGTACTTCTATTCAACAAATGTCTGGCCAAAACCCTTTCTCACTCAGCAGGAAGAAGATTAAGTAATGAATGTTGCTTTCTGGGCTACCAAAAAACTCCAGAGAACAGTGGAGATCAGAGGTGTCTAAGGACAGAATTAATTCTTTTTTAGACCAGTAATCTTGTCTTCAAACTAAAAAGAAAATTCACTCTATGTTCACAGAATTGTTGAATTGTTTGGGTTGGAAGGGACCTTGAAGATCATTGAGTTCCAACCCCACTGCCATGGTCAGGGACACCTCCCACCAGATCAGGCTGCTTCAAGACTCATCCAACAGGGCCTTGAACACTTCCAGGGATGAGACATCCACAACCACCCTGAGTAACCTGCACCAGTGTCTCATCACCTTCAGAGTGAATAATTTCTTTCTAATGTCTAACCTAAATCGAGGCTAGACATTAATCCTCCAGTCTTCCTCTAATCCCTTAATCAATCTCAACCTTGTCCACTTTAAAGCCATTACTCCTTGTCCTATCACTCCATGCCTTTGAACAAATTACACCTCTAGCTTTCCTGTAGCCCCTTCAGTTACTGGCAGACTGCTACAAGGTCTCCTCTGAGCCTTCTCTTCTCCAGGCTGATCAATCTCAACTTTCTCAGCTTGTCTTCACAGATAGGGTGCTGCAGCCTTCTGATCACCACTCCTACCATGTAAATGATGACAGGACTGGAGGAAATGTCCTGCAGTTGTACCAGGGGAAGGTTTAGACTAGATATTAGAAATTCTTTACTGGGCAGGTAGTTAGGCATCGGAATGGGCTTCCCATGGAAATAGTGTAATCACCATCCCTGGAACTATAAAAAACACTTACATGAGACACTTATGGACATGCTCTAATGGGTATGGTTATACAGATATCAATAAATATATTTCATTTATTTTATCAGTGGGGGGGGCTGGGATGAGTGGGAGGGGGGTGTTGATGTTTGGACATGGTGATCTTAGTGATCTTTTCTAAATGTGACAGTTCTGTGATTTATGGCCCTCCTCTGGACTCGCTCCAACAGCTCCATGTCCTTCCTATGTTGATGGCTGCAGAAATTAATTTAGTACTACAGGTAGTGTCTCAGGAGAGCAGAGGGGGAGAATCATCTCCCTTGACCTGCTTCTTTTGATGCAGTGCAGGATACAGTTGGCTTTCTGGGCTGGAAGTGGTCATCTCCTAATTTCACTTAATCTTTGAACTGCAAAACCTGAAGCTAGAGACTGTCACAAGAGTAATCTGTGGAAAGTTCCATGTGTCAGTGCACTGATGAAGCATCCTGAGGAAACAAACACAGGCTGGTTTCCAGAGATTGGAGGCCTTAGAAACACACAAAGCCCTTCAGATCCTTAGCCCCACAACTCATCTGTTGTACCCTACATGTGAACAAACTCATATGGGCTTCCAAGTTCAAACAACTCTCTCCCATGTTGTAACTAGTTCTTATCTTCTCCCACTCTCCACTGTTATCTGTCCTCACAAATTTACATAGAGCTGCTTGGACCTGCAGTGTGGTGCTTCCCTTTTCTGTTCAAGTGAACAAAATGTTTGTTCTAGCCTACTCTTAAGCATGCTGACACACAATCTCTAATTCATCAAGACAAATGGATCCATCATTCCTGTAATGTGGGCAATATTTTAAGGGAAGGCAAGATGACTTCAGAAAGGTCATAGGACCAATCAAATCACATTGATTTAATCCCATTTGAAAGTGCAACTTCTTAGCATCTGATCCTGTCTTGCTGATGCAGAAGAGTTCATAAGGTAAGGTTCACCCTGGCTGTCTCATAGCTTGCCTTTCAGGTTTTTTTCCCTCTTTCTATTCATCTAGTCCTCTGAACCCAAAGGTGTTTCATGGGATAGATTATTTCACATAGATTATTTTAGATTATTTCACATGTGTAAAGGCCAAAAGATTAATTTTCCACTCTATGTAATGAATATACACTGATGAATTTCATAGTCATGCTAATAAAACCTTTTTCTTACTTTTTTTTAATTAATTTTTTATTTTTACCCAAAAGATGTATACATTGCTCTCTCCCCCCTTTTGAGACCACTACTTTCTTTTTTCTTGCTTTGCCCATATTTCTTTAGGAGAAAAATCATATAATATAGATGGTAAGGGGAGAGGAATGTAACACATCCTACAGGGTTCTGGACTGCAATAAGACATCTATTTGTCTGGCAGGGGAAAGCATCCAGTTTCTTCCTCCGTAGTCTTCTTGGTCTGAGTCCAAGTTTAAGCACTGTCTCTTGCTCCTGACAGCAAGACATAGCTGTGATCCACCCATTAGGAAAACCTTGGTCACTGTGTTTTTGTCACATGTCTGTCAGGTGTTATATACTGCTCTTCTTGCTTTATGAAACCTGTGTTCCCTGCTGTTTCAAGCAAAATAATCCTCATTCTTGTCAGGATTCCCTTTTTTCAATTCTTTTTTACGTCCTGGGGTTAGGATGTTTTTTTAAGGGTAGGTTTTCCCTTAGAAAGGATTGGAAAAATTTTATATTGTTAGTGTGCTGGAGTTCTTTGCACTATTTCATTTCAAAAAGATATAGTCAAGTAGTTACAGCCCAGAAACCTGAATATTAATCCTGCTGATGTATCATGTAACTGTGCAAGTAAAGCCATAGAGTTAGAATCACAGCAGAGTTTGGGTTGGAATGGGCCTTAAAGATCACCTAGTTCCAAACCCCCTTCATGGGCAGGGACACCTCCAGGTTGCTCCAAATCCCTTCCAACCGAGCCTTGAACACTTCCAGGGAGAGGGCATCAATTGCTTCTCTGGGCAGTCTCTTCCACTGTCTCATCACTCTCACAGGCAATAATTTCTTCCTAATATCTAACTTAAATCTACCCTTTTTCTATTTAAAACTATTCTTCTATATCCTGTCACTCTATGCCTTTGCAAAAAAATCCCTCTCAAACTTTCTTCAGGTACTGGAAAGTGCTCTAAGGTCTCCTCCAAACCTTCTTCACCAGGCTGAATCCTAACTTTCTCAGCCTGTCTTCACTGGAGAGATGCTCCAGACCTCTCATCATCTTTGTGGCCCTCCAAAAGGTCCATGTCCTTCTTGAGTTGGGGGCTTCAGAACTGGACACTATAGCTCAGGGGATGTCTCATGAGAGCAGAGTAGTGGGGGAAAATCCCCTCCCTCAAGCTGCTGGTTTTTAAAGTCAGTAAACTCAAAGTGAGCCTTCACCTTTGCTTTTGGTAGCAGCTCCTGTGCAGAAACAAAATGTTCAGAACTGAACATAAATAGTTCAGAACTTCCCATAAATAGCTTCTGAGGAGAGTAAGACAAGAGAACTCTGCTAATGGGGAAAAAATATAAAATATACTCGATGTGTTGGACAAATAGGATTGAGATGAACTCAAATGTAGAGCTAGCTAAGCCCAGAGAACATTAGACCTGATCAAGTGGGATGCTATTACAATCAAAAGTGTCAAAAACAGTACTCAGATCAAGCAACATTAAAATACTTGAACATCCAGAGTCAGAGTGCATTAACAAACCACTACAGAAATGTAGGTAAGAACACTTTTCGTACTGAGAGTAATCAAAAAGCCAAGCTGGAATTTATCAGAAATGCCTTTTTTCAGTAAACAGTGAATGACTTCACCAAGTAGATGTCTTCTACTTTCGAGACTTAAGGTTACAGCCAGCTCTGTTCCTGACAGTCTCAAAACCAATGCATTCTGCCAGGAGTTATCCAAGTTTTCCACTGCCTTAGTTTCTAAGATGAAGACTTGCTGGGAAATTTAGATTAATATTTAAATGAATCCAGATGTGTTGTGATCTTGTAATGCTGCAGTTAATAATTTTTTCAATGAAAAATATTAGCATGAGCTTGACTGAGATAACCAAACACTTCTTTTAGCTTATTTATGCTCATTACAACAAGCTGGAGTTTTTATAATCTACTAAATATCACCAGATTCTGCAGAAATACATGCAGATGTACAGACACATACATGCACTGATTTTTAAAAGAGATAAAAGGCTTTCAATTTTTATCAGCTTTGAATTCTCTTTGAAAGTAATTATATGTCATAATAATTAATTTAACATTTAACAGTAGCAAAATAAGAAATTGTTGTATTAATCCATGCACCCAAAGCAGCACTAAACTTGGACAAAATGTTCAAATTATGGTTGAGGTCAATGCACCAAGGCACAAATTGCAAATTTCTGACACATCTTCAGTATGTTTTATAAGGTGGCCTTTGTGCAGTTTAATAACAACTGTGCTCATTATTATGAAAAGATAAGCAGCATTTGCCTTGCAAAGGTTGAAATGTTGAGTTTCAGAAGCTTTCTGCCGCAAGGATTATTTTGTCTTTTGCATTTCTCTGCTTACCTGGAAAGACTACGAGCAATGCATAACATTTTCAAAAGAGAAGAACAACAGCAAAGTCAGGCACTGCTTCCCCAGTAAGTAAATCTCTCTTGAAAAAGGATGCAGCTGTAGGACACTTGTAGTCCTGAGAATCTGAATAATCAACCTCTATCATTGTCAAATGGTTGTTTTGGCTCACACGGGGGTTAACAGAGGCCAACAGGCCAAAGGTTTCATTTGGCTGCTTCTGAAAAGCTGGCAACTCGAGACAGAGAAATGTAGAGAAACTTCTAATTATTCACCTTATCTCTGCAAAAGGAGAATCTATCTGAAACAAACATTTCCTTTTGCCTTTGCTTATATATTATCATAGAATCATAGAATCATAGAATAGGCTGGGTTGGAAGGGATGGAATGTCATTGTATGAAAATCATCTCAGAATCAATAACAATCCTAAGGCCATTCCTGTGAAATAAATAAGTATGGATGAGGAGAGTGAGAAATTATTTTTATTTTCTTGGTCTGCAGATGCCTGACCAAGGGAAATGAATAAATTGTAGCCTCTTCTCATCTAACCAAGAGACACCTTTTCTGACTGAAGGATCACTGGGGGCAATTTTTTCTTCATTTTTTGGGCTACCTTCAGGTAAGCTACCTCTCCTTCTTTGGCTGACTAAAAGGACTCAGACCACACAGTACACTAATGCTTAAGCCTGCTCTGGTGAGATCTCTGGCACTTGTACAAATCTGCTCACATTGTAAAGCAAAACCTGACAAGATTTTTATTTTACTGGACTGTAGTCGTGGTTACTTTAGACAAAGCATTTTTTGTTCTGTGCTATAGTTGTTACACAAATTGTGTGGCATTTGGTATTTATTCCTTTAAAAATGGGAAGACACATAAGTGTTTAAGCTTGATATGGGAACACCAGAGTGAAATTCTTTGGCCTTTGATACTCAGGAGAGCTGATAATTTTCTGCAATGGGTTTTTCCTTTTTATTCTGAGGCAAGGCCCAGTTCTCAAAGAAATGAGATGTGCATTAACAAAACTACTCAGTATTGTCCGGTTTTCCCTCCCTAATGCTAGCAGGGCTACAACAGCTTCTATTTGAAAAGTCAGACCAGTTTGTACATGGGTCCACAATTGCAGACAAAGATGTATGAGTATGTTTAAGAACCTGCTTAAATTTATACTTAAATATTTCATTAGTCTGAAAAAGATTAAGTTCTAATAGGTATTTTTATTATACTGCTGTGTTTTGTGGAATCACTTTATAAAGATCTATTTGTAAGTGCTCTTAATTAAAGATTAATTTCTGGTAACTAGTGATAGTGGAATATCACCTGTTGATAAGAGGACCTTTATAGGCACTTTTATAGGCCTAGTGTTTTCAACATCTTTTTAAGCATTTTAAGAATTAATAGTATTAGTAATAATAATAATAATGACTATTTTAACCTTACATTTGTATTTTGATGCACGATGTTTCATACAAGACACAGTGAGATTAAAAAGGAAATACTCCTAAGAGAAATAGATAGCTTGTTCCAGAAAAATCATTCCATAGCTTATGTGTCAACTTTTGCCACATTTCTTAAATCCATGGCTAATTCTGTGAGAGCACATAAATTAGATTTCCTTTTGCTATTGCAAGCTAGTCTCTGCAGGAACCTTTTGTCTAACAGAAGATTTAAAATTCCATTAATAGGAATGGCAGAACTGTAGCTAAAAGATGGTAGGTTTGTCTGATATTTTGTCTAAAATAGTCAGGGTAATTGATGATGAGACAGAGAACACCCATTATCTCAGTGATTGATATAGGCCTTTTTCTAATTACATCAGCCCTCTCCAGTGAAGACAGGTCATGGTACTTATAGATCTGCAGCTACAGGCTTAACAGTATTTGACAAATAACCAAAATTTAAAATACAATTATTAAAAAAGATAAGATGGATGTTGTACAACTTTTTCTGCACGTCTAGGACAGCAAAGGAAAAATGGAAACTTTTCCACACTTGTGAATATGACAGGATTATATTTGGAGCTCTGTTTCACCAACATTATGAAGGGGGGGCAAGTATTTTAAAATTTAAGGGATTTCTCTGGAACAATGTGAGGTGAGTGGGTATGATCCAAATACTAATATGGTAAAAATAAAATGTATATAACTCCTTAGTCTTTATTACAGATTATTGAAAGGCATGGTATGGTTCCTAAGCGCATGGGTGTACAGCTACAGCTCTACAGAATAAATGCAAAACTACAATAAGCCAGATATTTAATCGAGGTCACTATGACTGACACAATGAACAAAAGAAACCACAGAATTGTTCTGGATAGAAAATAGCTTTAATATCTTTGTGTCCAACCATTAACCACTACTCCATGTCCCTAAGCACCAAATCAAGATGTCTTTTAAACACTTCCAGGGATGGTGATTCAACCACCTCCGAGGGCAGCCTGTTGCAGTGTGTGAAAAACTTTTCAATGAAGAAATTTCTTCTATTATCTAGTCTAAACCTCCACTACACAACTTGAGGCTCTTTCTCTTCTCCTACCAGTTGTTACTAGGGAGAAGAAAATTACCTCCACCTTGTTACACCCTCCTTTCAGGTAATCATAGAGGGTAAGTTCTTCCCTCAGCCTCTTTTTCTCCACACTATAAATCCCTATTTCCCTCATCCATTCCTCATAAGACTTTTGCACTAGACACTTCACCAGCTTCATTGCCCTTCTGTGGACACATTGAGCACCTCAATGTCTTTATTGTTTCCTAGGAATGAACACTGGATTCAAGGTGTGGCCTCACCAGTGTCAAGTAATGGGGCACAATCACTTCACTAGTCCTGATGGCCACACTATTGCTGATCCGGGCCAGGATGTTTTTGGCCTTCTTGGCCACCTGGGCAAACTGCTGGCTCATATTCAACGGGCTGTCAGTCAATACCCCAAGGTTCTTTTCTACCTGGCAGCTTCATCCAACCAATTTTTTAACCAATGAAGAGTACAATGGTCTAGGCCACAAAGCATCAAGTTTCCTCAGAAGAATGCTATGGGAAACAGTGTGGGAAACTAACCACAGCTTACAGACTGATATTGTACAGCTAATTTTTAAGTCACAGCTTGGCAGTTTCTTAATTTGAAGACATGGGTGAATCCTTATACCTCAAGGCTGAAATTGTTGCCTTTCGCAATCAATCATCAGGAATAGGATGGACTTTGAATTCCACCACTAATTTTAGGTGAATGGCAAGATTAGATCAGAACAGATCAGAAAGAGTACAAGTTTAGTCCTTGGTGAGACAAGCAGTCAACAGAAGCTACAGACCTTCTGAAGAGAAATTGCTCACAGGACAACATGCCCATGTTCTGCTGTTGGCATATGTGATAATGAACTTCTCCCACTCATTGTAATATAGCAAATCCAAACTTGGTGTCTAAGTTTAGGCTCTCCAGATATTTTTTTCACCTGTTTAGACTTCTCAGTTTAGCTAGCACACTTTACTGTAGCCTGTTGAAGGCAAATATGAGCTATCTGAAGATCTAAAGCATAGTAAAGGGAAACCTTAGCACTCTCTTGTCTATCTGTTTGGACTTTACCCTTCTGAGAAAATAAAAAACCCACAAAAAAATCCCACAAAAAAGTCCCACAAAAAAAATCCTGACAAAACCCAACCCAAACCAAAAAAAGCAAAACAAACAAACAAACCAACCCTGGGAAAACTGGAGAAATTTTAGGAAAAAAAACAAGTATTTAATTCCATACCATATATGGAGATCTGTGGAATGGAACTAAAAAGAAAAATCAAATAAAAAACAGGGCCATAATAATTTGAATCTGCTTGCTTAAAATCAGAAGACTTATGACATAATCTATCGTGCTAAAGGGATAGGTTTTCAAAAGGCACAGGTTTCCCATGATGTTCATTAATTTCATGGGTTTAGGGTTTTTTGTTAGTTTGGTTTTTGTTTGTTTTTAATGTAGGATTAAATGTTCAGAAAGAGGATAAATTAGGGATCCCTGGTAAGAGGATAGCTTAAAAGTATTGTCTTACTAATGAGAAATCAGAATCATTTGATTCAGGATGAAGAGCAGGAGAAAAAGAGATCAAAAAGGCAGTTCTGTTCATTTGTTTGTTTTCCAAAGCACATAATGTAAGCATCATTATCAAAAGCTACTCAGGAAGAGAGATCCAAGCAATGTATTCTGAAAAGAAACTGAAGTAGCCTTCCCATATTTCTCTCTCATCTTGATGTACATCCTAAGAGAGTCAAATGATTCTAAATGTTATTACAACTTTGGGTAAACACATGCTAAAAGTAATGAAGCAGAAGAACTCAAAACATCATGTTATTTTTATTGGCCAAGAATGTCCATACAGTGGCCCTCAGCTTTTGAAAATCTGGATTTTCCAATTGGTTCACATAATATTGCTTATGAACTATCTCTGGCCTGTCCAGACTCAGTAGGAAGATGTCCTACACATGTATGAGAACTTCCTACACAGGATCAGGACTGGCTGCCTTCACTTACATGGAAGTAAATGTGTGTGTGTGAAATTATAATGCTTGCAAATATGAGTAAGGCTTGTGGCAGTTCCTAGCATTTTAGTGTATCATTTTAATGCCCTTAAAAAGCTTTCACCTTCTGCCTTCCTCTATTAGACATATGCCACGCTTCATCCAGCTCCAAAGAGGATTATGAATACATAAATCAATCCAAAGGATTCTATCCCAAACAGGGAGCTCTGAATTTTTTTTATTCTACCTCTATGCACTTCACCACACCAGGATTCCTGGACTGCAGTTCATTTGGAGCAAGTAATATGATTTCTCCCAGTTGAGCTTATTTGAGACTTGTTCTTGGAAAAACAACGAGCCTTGATCCAAGACTGATTCTGAAACAGCCTGGAAAAACAAAACAAAACAAAACAACCAACAAAACAAAGAAAAAAACCCCCCAAAAAGACACATTAAAAAACCCAACCAGCCAACCAACTGAGCAACCAAATACCAAAGAGTGGTGGAGTTAAGACTAAGATAATAACTACCCAAATGACACACTGCAACATACATAAAATATAGGGCTAAGCCTTTGTGTCAGCTGTGACACACATGTAAGATGAAACATTCAAAGTATCTAAATAAACCCATAACCTAGTAGATTTTTACTTGTCTCAGTGCTCTCTAGAATACATTAGACATTCGAAAACAAATGTGAAGCTTTATGCAGCAGATTTCATTGCAGTAATTCAGAGCAATACTTGTACAAGGAGAACTCAAGAGTTACCACCCACTCCATTTTTACCATTGTGCTACTTCTGGTGAGCTGAAAGTAGAAAGTGGTCCATATATAATTATGAATGCATCAGAAAGTGAACATATTTATATACATGGAAAGAAAAAATTAATAGCATTTCAGACTTCTTTCTTTTTTGATGACTAAAAAAAATGGTTTGTATAGCATTCCTGTGAATTAATACAGTGCACAAAATATATTTTTAAGTGGTTACATTCTGCTTGAGAAATAATAATCTGGTTTAGAGTATTGACATAATAGAATAAGAGGAAATTGAACTTAGATTCAGGGATCATGGATTCAGGTTGTCCCAAGAGCTACCAATACTCACTATCATTTAGGGATCATTATCATTCTTTGGTGCATGTCCACATATGTATTCCCAAAATGCTTTGTAGTTAAGGACTGAAACAAGTAATAGCATTTAAGGGAATAGGACACCCACTCAGGAGAGGGCCTTAGATGTGAATAAGAAGCCCAGCTTCTGAATGTCTATTTGACTGCCTGAATAGAGATTTTGGTGCTAACTTTATCTCTAGAAGGTGCAAATTTTACTCTCTAGTTGAAATTGGATACTTCAAAGATTAGGTGAGTGAACAAGGAAATAATTCACAATGGCAAAAAGAAAAAGTGGCTATCAAATGAGTACAGAATATTGTACTTTAATTTGTAAGTAACTTGTTGGAGTTCCCATGCTGGTAATCATGCAGCTGAGAAGATATGTATCAAGATAATATGGAGCAGGGGGCTCTATTTACTTTGGATTACCTGTTTTTAATTGGCAAACAAATTATCCTCTGAAAAGAAATCATTAGAGCCATTTTGCATCAAACTGTATTGCTTTCTCACTTGAACTTTTAAAATAAAACTGAAAATCAAAACCTAACTACACTGCACCAGATAATTTACTTTTCAAAACACCAATTTATGTAGAAATCACTGTCTGATTTTTATGTATCATTAATGTTCCAAAATTCATCTGAATACCTAAAAAGATCACTCAGTTATTTTGCTCCTTTTTATAGCAGAATAAATATGTCACTCTTTAAAATCTATTGTATAGCCAAAAAAAGAAAGTATCAAGAATGCAGCCTGGCAAGATGGTGCTATTTGTTCTCATTTCTCTTATATAAACGACTGCCTTGTGAAAGACAGGAATGACAACACAGAATAAAGAACTTTTATTTACTTAATAGAAACAAAAATGTAACTTCAAAAGCATCTTTAAAAAGGCTGAAATAGTCATTGCCAAGAGGATTTGGATATAGATTCTGATCTTATTTTTGCTGGAGTAATAGGTGTAAATCCAGAAGCTTCAATGGAGAATAAATTATATCAGAATGTGTCCCTGAATTTCACATTAGTCATCTGTCACTGACATACAGACCAGCCATGATTTCTTAATAGCCTCTCTTGAGCTTATTTTCAAGAAAAACAGTTCCAACAGAAGTTTGGTTTTATACTTGAAACAAGCTTTCATTCTGAGGTGAAGAGCATATGATAAAATATTCACAACCAAAAGTGTATGTCTGTGCACAGTTGAATAAGATGGGTAAAATATGAATATATAAATGTAAATGTGCATGCATATATATATTTTACACGGTTATGGTAACTTCTCAGGCTTCCTTAACATAGGATTGAAACCAAAATAGACAATGAGATTCACAGTATCATGTCAAATCCTTCTTCCATCTAGAAAAGCCCATCATATTTCAAACAAGTGGAACTGAAAAAGATCCAGAAGTATATAGTGTCAAAATGCATTGATCCATCCTCCTCTGAAGAAGATGGTAGCTTTTCTAGTGCACCCATGACTTCTTCAAACTGTTTACCTGTTTCAGTACTTCATTTCAGATCTATAGTTCTGGTGATGCAGAGTGGGAACATACTCAAGAGCTTTCTGCACTTCCAGATCGCCATTTTACCGTTCATCCAGCATCGTTTTAATTAAGAAAATAACCTCATAGAAGGTTACAGAAACCTCATGTCCCAGTCCCAAAAATTTAGACAAGGGAAGAAAAAATAAGTTCCTCTTCAAAATACTTTTTGCATTATTAATAAGAAGAGGCAACAGCTCTTCAGCTCTGCAAGTATATGCAACCAGCTCCCCATGATGGACACAGCCCATTCCATACTGTGGGCACCAGGAGGAGGGTGAAAATAAAACAAAGTCCATACTTGTGCATCTATCTAGATAAGTGCTTAGATAAGGGGAAATTGGTAATGCATATGTAAGAGCTATGAGTAGAACGTCATAGTAGTACTAACATATTACTGCTAATAAATCCTCTTCTATACTTAAAAACATTAAACTCTCATCAGATGGTACATAATAGTTCCATTGTTATTGACTTAAAAATAAAATGACCTGGTAGCAAGAAGACAATTCCTCTATTGCCATTATCTGCTCTTGAAAAATGTGAATTACTTGCAGGCAGTAGAGGGTTCCACTTGCAATTAAATTAGAACTAGTGGACATTTCACCCATATTACAGTCCAGTGTAACATTAAAATTTATTTTTGTTTTCTATCTGCGAAAAAAGTCCAACCGTAGAAGAATTGGGTGCAAGCAGATTTTTATTTGGCAATTGGCACAAGCAAAACTATGGAGCCAGGCAAAAGAGGAAGAGAGGAAAAGAAGATATAAGAGAGAGGAAATGGGAAGAAAGGATGAGAGAGAGAGAAAGAGGGAGAGAGAGTCAGCACCAGGGGTCCAGCTGTTTCTTCAGGATGGTGCTGATCCTGGACAGGGTCCGATGCAGAATGGCTGTGGGTCAAGAGATGACAAAAAAGCCACAGCATGGACAGCCATATATACCCCTGAATTCCTTTTTTTCTGAAGGGGCAGCTGTCTGTCAGCTGCCACAGAAGCCAGGGTCATTGTGCCATTGAGCCATTGAAAACAGGCTCGCCTGGAGGGGGCCGAGGGGGCTTCCACACACAGGTCTTATCTCTTTCCAGGTGCCACTCCCTGCTCTGTCCAAGCCACCTTAGCCAGGTACATCAGCATAAGCACAATCAATGTGACTTCCTCCACCCTGGCCAGGGTAATTGTACCTGGAGGGACATCCCAGCATTGCAGGGTGGCCCCCAGAAAAGGGGAGTAGTCTCCGCCCAGTCATTAGTTATTAGTTCTTATCTTTTTCCTGGTGTCACCCCCTGCTCAGCTCTGGCCAGGCCAGGTCCTCCACCCTAGCCAAGGATATTCACTCACATTCTTTTGAGACAACTTCAAAACAGTGAGATCAGGCTCTCACAACCCACACCCAAGTTGATCACTGGAGAGGGGAAAAAGACAGATTCTAATTTATCACAAGCTACTGGTTCTTTGAGAAAGAGATGTGTTTAAGCTATTCTTGTCTGTTTTCTAAAGCTCACAGGAGCTTGAAAATTATCTGATCATCTACCAAATGATTTATAACTCCCTTTTGGCCCTACACAAGGATTTGCCCCTAACAATTAATCTTCCTGGGTATAATTGGAGTTAAGATTAAAACTACATTACTTGTCAATTCGTTGGGATGAACTTGGCATGGACTTTTGTAAGATCTTCAGGTACCTACCCATTAACAATGGGCACATGATACCATGTTTAGCTGCCCAGAAATGAAAATGAGAGAGGGCAAATTAGCACAAATAGCAACCTTTTATCAAAACATCAATACTTTCCAGCTGCTCAGTTCTTTGATAGTGAATTGCTGCAGTAGCAATTACCTGATATTGGTAAATGAAGCTATTCTTAAGCCCCAGTGCTTTAAAACACAGTGCAATTCAAGAAAAAAGTCACTAGCAAAAATAAATTTCTGCTCCCCATTTAAACCTAAGAAAGAATCAATGTCCCTGGTAAGGCATAGAATGGATTAGTGGGAAGAGCCAGACCTGTTTACAGGCCACAGGAGACCCTTTCAGGTGCAGAAGAAAGAAGCTTTTTTTGGCCAATAGCCTGACTGCACATTTGCAAAGAATAAGCACAAAATGTAAGTCTTTTCATGAAAGCCTTTAGATCCTCCAGGTGCTTTGCAAACAAGATTTCACAGCAAAAAAAGCACAAAACAGCATGGCAGGGTTAGCACTTAAAACAGTCTCTTTGAAAGGGACACTGCTTTTCTTTCCATGGCAGTGTCCTGTGAAGAAATCCACCCCTCTCATTGATAATTTTTCACAGAATCACAGAATTGTCACAGTTGGAAAAGACCTCAGAGATCACCACATCCAACTGGCAGCATCCACCCCCCTAGTAAAATAGATATATCAATATCTTTATCACCCACTAGAGCATGTCCTGAAGTGCCTATTGTACTGATAGCTTGCTGAGTTTCCTTTGCTTCCTTTTATTCGTTTCCTCTGGTGGATTTCTCAGTCAAGATGAACAATCAATACACCACAGACAAAATCCCCTTGCCAAAATGTGGACATTCAGAGCCACTTCAGACACCACGAAACAACCTTCCTGACCTCTGGCTGCACCTCCAGAAGGACACAGGTATCTTGGAGATCTGTTGTCACAGTTATGATTTGAGTCAGATGGTTTGGATACTCTGGCACAAATATTATCCAGCAGAGGAAAATATTCAGCTGGCTTTCTGGAGGTGTATTACTTCCCAGATAGACAAGTCTGTTAACATTTACCTTGAAATCTTACTTGCCTCATTTTACTCACCAGTGAAATGGGGTTAGACTCCCCCCATATTCAGCAAGATAAATTCCTTAATATTAGTGAGCTCCTGGGTTACATGAGAACCAGAAGTGAACTGGTATATATTTGTTTTTCCTCATCCAGACTGGTCCATGGCTGGTCCATAATGGTTTGTTATAGGAAGGTTTCACTACCCCATTCAATTCCAGGCAGGATAGTTCTGAACAACTCTGGACTATACACAAGAGCATAGCACAATGCAATGTACGGCAAAAATACCATCTTCAGCTCTGGAATTTTTACTCTGTGCAGCATCCTACATTGTCAGAACAGATTTTTGTAGAAAACATGGATGTCTCTGCCCTGTGCTGTGCTGTATGTTGTAGATTTATTCTGAAAGTCCCAAGTGCCATCACTCAAAAATAGGGCAGAGCATTCCTTTGCACCACTGGAATCGTTGCTATTTGGTAGATTTTTTTTTCTGTTGCACTTCTGCCATTTCCATTGTTTGGATTTGTAATTTTTTTTATCTTTCCTTCACTGACTCTTTACCTGCAAATTTAGAAACCCCCTGAGTTTCAAAGGTGCTATAATCTCTTTTTTCTTCAGACATGCACTCTCAGAATACCACACAGGAGGAACAGAGTGCTAAATGAACCTGCTGCTGACATTAACATCTTCTGCTTCATGCCAAGACAACACAAACTCCTGCTGTGTTGTTTGAGCTACATCCCAGTCCTGAAGAATAGAAACTCCAGATGTAAGAGAACAAGGGATGAAGGACTTCAACTTTACAATAACATTTCACATAAATGTTGGTTAATCTTCATGCAGCTCAATTATTATCAGTGAGCATGGTATTTTCTAGAAGCATGAGAGCATTCATAACAAAAGGAGCAGGACCCAACCTGGAAAATATGCGCAGACGATATTAACCAGAAGCCTCTTTGAGACTGAGACTCATGTCTCTGCTGTATGAACACTAAGGGCTAATCCTTAAAAAAAGGAAGTATCCTTATGATCATTTTCTTACCAGTAACCTCTCTGTGGACGATAGTTCTGTCTCATAGGAACTATCAGCATTAAGAACAACTCTCCTTCTATTCTCTTGGTTATAAAAGACATTGAAAAAGAAATGGGAATAATGTTGTTCTTTTACACAAAAATCGACGTTGCTGCCAGAGAGCTGAAAGGCAGCAGGAGCAGAAATTTTTGCTGTTTTGCTGTCTTATAATATGTACATTGTCAATAAATAGGATAGGCTGTAGAATTGTCTGTAGAACATTCATAAAACACTTATAAATATGAATTAATTACTTTTGCATCACAGGGCTCAGACACCCAGACCAAGCTCCCTTTCCATTGATTCAATTTTTTTTCATGTCCATAATAAGGAGTCCTGTGGAGGTAATAGCTTTCCAAGCCAAGAACATAAAATAAATAAATAGATAAACAATATTATTCCCTCTTTCTTTTAAGAGCTGGGAATGATAAGAAGGCAAGTTTTAAGAGTCAACCCTGAAAAAAAATGTGCAAACCATGTCTGAAATAGTATATATGTAATTTTTTAAAGGTCACACATGAAATTTCAGGCAGACTTAGTAAGGAAGCTAAGTTCTGATGAATGTGGTATTTGGTCCCTTAAAGAACATTGGGGCATTTTGTTTCCCTTTGTCATATTTTCTAGACCAGTCTCCACCATCTTTGGGAAGTTATTGGGAACAGGAGAGGTGCCTGAGGACTGGAGGAAAGCAAATGTCACTCCAGTCTTCAAGAAAAGCAACAAAGAGGACCCAGGTAACTACAGACCAGTCAACCTCACCTCCCTCCCTGGAAAGGTGATGGAACAACTCATTCTTGATGCTGTCTCCATGCACATCAAGGACAAGAGGCTTATCAGGAGCAGTCAACATGGCTTTACTAAGGGGAAGGCATGTCTGACCAACCTGATAGCCTTCTGTGAGGATGTAACTAGGTGAATGGATGATGGCAGAGCAGTGGACGTAGTCTATCTTGATTTCAGTAAGGCATTTGACACCATCTCCCACAGCATCCTTGGAGCTAAACTGAAGAAGTGTGGTCTGGATGATCAGGTAGTAAGGTGGTTGAAGGATGGAAGCCAGAGAGTTGTAGTCAATGTGGTGGAGTCCAGTTGGAAGTCTGTTTCTAGTGGTGTCCCTCAAGCATCAGCACTGGGACCAGTACTGTTCAATATATTTATTGATGACCTGGACAAGGGAATAGAGTGCACTATCGGCAAGTTTGTTGATGACACAAAACGGGGGAGAGTGGCTGACACCCCAGAAGTCTGTGCTGCCATTCAGAAGGACCTAGATAGACTTTAGAGTTGGGCAGGGAAAAATTTAATGTATTACAACAAGGCCAAGTGTAAAGTCTTACATCTGGGAAATAACAACCCCGGGTACCAGTATAGGCTGGGGACTGAGCTGCTGGAGAGCATCCTAGGTGAAAGGGACCTGGGGGTGCTGGTGGATGGAAGGATGACCATGAGCCAACAATGTTCCCTGGTGGTCAATAGGCCAGTGGCATCCTGGGGTGCATTAGAAGGGGGTGGTTAGTAGGATGCAAGAGGTTCTCCTCCCTATCTACTCTTCCCTAGTGAGGCCACATCTGGAATATTGTGTCCAGTTTTGAGCCCCTCAGTTCAAAATGGACCAGGAACTGCTTGAGAGAGTCCAGCACAGAGTGACCAAGATGGTGAAGGGAGTGGAACATCTCCCTTATGAGGAAAGGCTGAGGGAGCTGGGGCTCTTCAGCTTGGAGAAGAGGAGAATGAGGGGTGACCTCATCAATGGTTATAAATATGTAAGGGGTGAGTGCCAGGAGGATGGAGTAAAACTTTTCTCAGGGGTGACTAATAATAGGAGAAAAGGAAATGGTTATAAACTGGAGCATAGGAGGTTCCATATAAATATTAGGAAGACTTTTTTTTACTGTGAAGGTTACAGGGCTTTGGAACAGGCTGCCCAGGGAGGCTGGGAGACATTCAAAGCCCACCTGTGTGACCTGATATAGGTGACCCTGCTTTGGCAGGGAGGGTTGGACTCAATCCTTTGAGCTGCCTTCCAACCCCTAACTTTCTATGATTCTTTAAAAAGTGGAGGAGGTTGCCTTTACTTGAAAAGCAGTTTTCTGGAGAGGACAGTACTAGAAATGTCCATTGGGGGTCAGAAGATAATCCTTGATGCTCCAATGTGTGAGAAAAACAGTGATCCTTGTCAAATTCTGAATAGATTTACTATTGGAAAAGCTCCTGAGGTAAATAAGAAATACCTTTGCTGAGAAAAGGAAATGAACTGAGGAAGAGTCGACCTAAATGTGTTGCAGTTTGGGTGTTTTCCCCCTTTTACTGCTCTAACAATGAAGGATTATAGTAAAGCTTTACCAAAAAATGAAGACATATGACATAAGGGAATGAAAATTGCTCAAATTGTCAACACATTTTGTTTTGCTTCACAGTATAAATCTTTTCTTTGCAGATAGAGATGTTATTCATTATGCTGTAGATAAATTCAGAAATGTGGTTTACTCTGATTTAGCATTGTACTTAATTGGTTTTAAATCTAATGCTCTGCATTAAGCCCTAAGTGCTACTTCACTGTGAAATTTAAAAGTGAGAGGTACTGTAATTTTGCTTTTGTGGGATTTCTCTGCAAGCTAATATGCTTTATTTCAACAGCCTCTCACTGTGAATAAACTAACAAAAAATCCTCTGAAAATGTAGTTTTCTTAAATGACCTTGGTTTCTAAAAGCTCACATTTGAGGACTATATTGTTTGTGGGGTTTAGGTCTGTGAGACAGATACAGTAACAAATCTGGAATCATGGAATTTAGCACTGAGCTCCTAATAATGCACAAAAAGCATCAGACTAGCAGCCAGTGACAGCTGGTGTGCCAGAATGATGGGTGCCTTAGAAGCACAAAAGAAAGCAACATAAAATGCTTCTGACATTTTGCAGACCTGAAACTTATGCCTGTGTCTTCTGCTGCCTAGACCTGGACCGTAAGCACAAGACTACTCTTGTCCTCAATAATAAATACACTCTAATTGAGAACCAAAGTATTTTTTCAGGTTGGATTTTTGTGCTATCATTGCTTCTGACTCCTGCCAATAGAATATTCTTCCTAGAACCTTGAATTCTCGAGGGTATATATTATATCTACTATTTCTCAGGGAATAGTTGTCTTGAAGATGTGGCATATATCTATGAAACATACTAATATGGCAGACAGCCACCTATCTGTATCTGTCTTCCAGAAATATGCTTCTCTTTTACTCTTTTCATTTAATTTCTACATGACTCAGATGTTATGGAGTTTGAAATGTTGATTTCCTAAATAAACCTCTTTGCATAATCTACCTTCTAAATAAAACATAACATTTTTCTTTCATAAAAGTGAGAGATTTTCAACAATATATGGACTCTTCTATTTTAAAATTATTTTTATTGAAATCTCAGTCTTCAGTCAAATTCAAATAAAACCCATTGTTTTTAAATAAATGTTTATATTTTTATCTTTGTAAATTGTTTGTGACATACTTAATATTTTTTTATATTTGATCATAATGTTCTAAATAACTATCAAGTGCTTTGTTTTCTTATTCTCAGTCAGGTATCTGATCTTTATAATCTTTATGTATGACTTCCTGTTCCTTTACTTCATATTTCCTTGTAAGTTATAAAACATTCTGAAATAAAACCAGGAGATGAAGGGGAGAATAAAACCTCATTTATTCATAACTTTAAAGAAAAAAGCCAGGCAAATGACATCCTTTCTTTGAAGACACTTATAAGGATTTTACTGAGGTTTAAAGATCAGAAAAACAGAGTTCAGGCTGAATTTGTCTGTAGTTCATGGCACTGGAGCTTTGGCCAACTATGTGAACGTAATTCCCACATACAGTCTCAATATGACAGGTCCCAGAAGTACCAACACCAAAAAGATTGCAGTAGCTTGAAAACATACTGGATGTCAGGAAGTCAGAGCAGATGAGGACAGTTCTATCTTCCATACTTATTTAGATGTCTACCAGATGTGCAACAACACTTTGTATCTTGTTGGTCAAAGTCAGACAACATTTTGGCAACAGTCATTGGTGGGCAGAAGCTGCTTCCTTATTCAAAGTGAATTAGGGAGTTACTGAACTGAAATAATTTCTCAAGACAGAGGACATTTTTCTTTCCTCTTCTCTCATTTCTGCTATTACCAGATAACAGTCTGAGCTGTAACATTTAATTTCTAATTTTAGCTTTCACATTTCATTGGTTGATCAGTCATTTTTTTTAAAATTTGTTATGGCTTTTTTAGGGAAATGTGATGATAAGGGCAGGAAGCAGTGCCTCAGACATCTTAGTATCCCTATTTCCATGCTATCTTATATAGGCAGTGCAAGACATCCTGTGACTTGCAAGAAAAACTTCTTGGTTTCTTCAGTGTTTTCTGGCATCTTCATGTAAAAAAAAAAAAAAAAAAATCAAGTAGAGCCTCCCAGCAGAACATTATTTACCTTGAGTAATGTCAGCTCTGCACTATGATTCATCTTTTCTCAGCTTAATTTTTCTTACTAGCAAATAAAAATATCTGGGCAGTCCCAGGTACTAGCTGTACACATCCCAATCTTTTCACCTCATCCTCAGATCTGATCTTCCTTACCAGCTTGCTCATCTCCATTTTCTCCAGTCTGTGTCACTGTATTAAACTGTTTGCCTCCCTCACTTTCCAGCATCTTTGTTTCTGCAGCTATCAAAAAACAGAGTTCTATTCAGTGACAGCACAGTTCATCACAATCATTTATTAGAAGCAGTGATTATTCAAGAACAGAAAAAATACATAGGTTAAACTTTTCAGTCCATGATTGTGACTTACTAAGTAACACCAAATTAAGAGTGATCAGCTATTGACCTCTCTTAGTATATGCTTTGAAAATATTATTGTTTATCTGTTACAAAAAGGCATATGCCAAGTAATGGCAAATATTAACTCTATGATTACTAAGAGTATTTCCTGGGAGCATTATAAGCCTTTTGTAATTTTGTATTTTTATATGTTATCCAACTAAAATAACACTTTTGAGATGTTTTCCAAAAGGGTCTCTTTTTCCTCTAGTAAGAATATCTAGTGTCCTTGGATTTGATTAGGAATTTCTAATGTTACTTTGCAAAATAATCCTAAGGGAATACTTTCATTATAAGTTCATTAATGAAAAATGAAGTACATTAAGTAAAGGCACAAACTGTGGTGTGTACCAGCTTCAGCCATGGACTTTTTCCATGACAGTATCCATGTATATGCAATGTATCTCCAAGCCTTTCCTCTCTGTAAATTATTCTGTGCCATCTCTAACTCAGCTGGGAAATATCCGAGAGAAGAAACAATTTAACTTTGATCTTGTCTCAGGACGATCTCAGAAAAATGTTTCTTTAGCAATGGTAGCCCAATTTGCTTAATCCCTAGAAAAATTACTGTGAGTAGAGCCTCTTGGGTGGCCTATAATAGAGATTTTAACATATTAAGAGTAATTAGGGTACTTCACATTTCTATGACCTACAATTCTCGTTTGTCACATCTTCCACAGATGTTGCTGTGTTGGTTATATTCAGCACAACAGAAACAACATCCTTTAATTTTTTTTTTTTTTTTTTAAATGAAAGCTTGTATTTAAGGTGACATTATTAAATTGTGTTAGGAGCTAGCATTTTCCATATGATAAAATATTTTAGCTTGATCATCACATGAAGTTATAAATGATTTGCTGGTTTACATTAAATCACTGTTCATCAGTGCTTGTTTGGTATCATGGAAGAGGATCATACCATGGTGCCTGAGTTTGATTGTTTGCCCCCTTTTTGTTGTCTGTAACATCAGTGCAACAGCAAATGGGATACACAAGACCAGTCAAGCATAGTGGTATAGGGCTTGCTTAAGGAAATGTATGCTTGAGCATGCTCTGAATTTTAGGTTACCCTTGAGTTTCCCCTCTCCCTCAGCACAACTGGTTCACTATAAAATTAGTTTAAAATTAATGCCTTCAGGAAGACAATGTGTGTGTATCTAAAGAATATACCCTCAAGCCCATCAGAATTTCTTGTGTCTTCAACATAACCCATGTTTTGACACCAGTCAGTGCAAACAAAGAACAAATAATCAAGCTAAATCTTTTAGACCTCTGAATAATTATACTTCCTATATATAGCAGTCTAAGAAATAGGTACCCAAATGTCTCTTCATTTGAAGTAGAACTAACACTAAGGTCAAAATTCCAACTTTTCTAATGTCAATAGACATTTTGCCATTAGCTTCAGTAGAATGAGTATTTAAAGATTGGGCATCAGATTAAATTTTTGTTAGCTGTTGGTACTTCTGAAATGCTGTGCTCTGCTTTCTCTTTTCTTCAGGTCCATTAGGATGATCTGTGACAAAGGTGCTGAGTCCTCAGTAAAGTGTGTTTAAAGAAAAGGATATTGTTGATCTGATCATTTACAATGATCCAAGATTTTGGAAACAGGACACCTTGTAGTCAAGGTTAACAGTTTTGTGGTGTATACTTAGTTTGTGGACGTGACCTACTCTTACTCAGATTTTTAGAAGATCTCATAATTTGAAATGCATGTATGTACATTCAATGGATTACATTTTATGCTAGTTCCAGCTGCAGTAACTCATGTTAATATGCAATAGACCTGTTGTTAGTTCTTGATATAGAATGGAAACTGTTTACTAACATTTCTTTAGAAAATCATCAGAATGTGCTATGCTGCTTATTCACACGGGTGCTTTGATATGTTCCTTTTACTTTTTATTACAGTATAACTTTTAACACCTTCACTGCTAGTCTTACAAAATATTATCTTAGAAAGATATTATCTACATCTTTCCACAAACAGGCATAGTAAAGATAACACAGGTACAGTCTGATAGATTTAAAGGAGATATATGTAGAGGAGAGTGCAAATTTTTAAGACTAGAAATCTAATTATTAATGAGTGGTAAAAACAAACGAAATAATATACATGGCTGTAAAAATAGGTGGTTATTTTTTTCTAACAGAAAATACAATAGGACACAGTATCTTTATAATTTCAGATTTGGGAGGGGAAGAGTGGAGGGAAGATGGTTTTTAATGAACTAACAGTTGAAGTGTGTAAAAAGAACAGAAATACTTGGAAGGTCTATTTGAATTTCATCTGCATTTTTCTTGAAGACTTCAATGAACCTGGTACAGCTCATCATCAGCAACACAATCTTGGTGCTAAACCTACCTCACTCATCTTTTCATCAGATTGTAAGTGCTGCTGGGGATAAGCCAAACACATAGATATTGGTAAAATAACAAATTTACTCACTGGTTTCCAGAATTGATTGTGACTTCCAAGTTGCTTCTGGTGCAGACCTGGTAAGCAATGAGAACAAAAGCGTGATGATTCCCAAAGAATAATTTATTGTCGGGTTATTCTTGCCAAAAGTAAAGCAGAAAGAAATTTTGAACTTTCCTTAAAATATAGAATGCTAAAACTCTCATGATGATAAATGAGATAACTTCTGTACTGTCAGCCTTCTTTTCTTTTTCTTTCTTTCTCTTTTGGATCATACCCTGGAAGTGCATGAAACTCCTTCAAATGTTAAATAGCCATTTATGATTTTGAGCTGCTATATACCCAGCCTGGAGCAAGAGTAGATTACTTTTAGATTACTCCTAGATTACAGTAACAGCTAAATAATCAACTAACAGTGGAGTGCAACTCACACAGCATATTGCTTTACTTTTGTGCAGTCATAATAAAATCAACAAATTTATTCCCAGAGTAAATTACACTTTAGTGCATTGGCATATGGCCCATAGTGTTTTGGAAAGTTAATAAACTTAGTCAAATTCCTCTTTCAGCAGCAGTGCCATTTGTCACATGATAGAAAATTTATGAGGTCTTTGCAGTTACTGAATAAGTAGCCTAACTACTTTTAACAGAAGACATAATTTTTACCAACTCCTACACCCCCCAAATCCCTCCTCTCCATTCCAAAAATTTCTTTGTTAAAAAAGTGTAAAAATTTGGATTTCTAGCATATGCAACTGAATCAGGCATTTATACCTTTTCTTATAACCTACCAAATTTAAGCTTTTATAATATTCTATTTTGAAAGTGTATAATTACAGTGCCTAACTTAACACTTGCACTGATTTATACCATAAATGCAGATGATATGTCACAAGGCAATCTTTGCATAACGTTACTTTGAGAAAATCCTAAACCATTGAATTACATATTCCCACTTGCTTACATAGAACATGTAAAAATTAATGTGCTTTAGCTGGTAGAGTGGAAAGCTACTGTTTATTATTTTAAATGTAATCCTGGTTAGGGACAGCCTCTAGAAAGTAAATGGAAGAGGAACTGTAGTCAGGTTTTCTAATTAGTAGCTTAAAAAAATACATAAGAATGAGCACAATGTACCTACATATAAAGGGGACAAATTTTGTATATGTGTACATATATATACGCACATAGTTCATGTTCATGGAATTCCTCTGTCTCTTCATAACTACATCACATGCTCACTAATGAATGAATTAAATTTATTTGTCACAGAAAAAGTACTCTCACTTTTAAATATAGAAGTTATGTGTGGTTTCTGTACTTGGTGACTCCCTGCTTTTGGCCTGTTACAGCTGCAGCACTCCACTGTCACCCTCAGAGACCAGAGACTGTGGCTTCTCTGTGTTAACATCTGCCTGACTGCTCTGATTCACAGCAGGCAAGCTGGATATCTGCTCTTCATGCACAATAAGACTCCTATCCACCTGTACATGAATTCTTGCAGAAACAGGACATGTAATGACACCTCAACCTTCTTTAGGGCACTGTAAATACAAGTGCAGGGTACTACACATGCTTTTCCTTTTATCCTGTGAAAGAGATCAATCTTTAATGAAGCAATGAATCACAGAGGTGCCTCCACTCAAACTCTGTTCACGAAGTATCCTATATCTATTCTTTACACACACCTTATCAAGCTCCTGTTGAAATACACTGAAAGGACTCCATTAATCTTGTGTTTGACCCATGTGTTTTGTTTTTTGCTAAGAAACTTCAAAGAAAAAAGGGGAATGAATTATTTCAGGGAAAGGGACAGCCTCTCTGAAGAAGAGGTCATCCCAGGCTCGTAGATTGAGCAACGTTAGGGCCCCAAAACTCATACTGCACAGTCAGTTTTCTTTACTCACAGCACTTAAAGGGAATTATGTGTCTGTGTAGGGAAGTGGATCCCTAGACACATTTGAGTGTCAGTGAAATTCAAGTGACATTTGAAGGAACAGGACTGAGAATTAAAAATAAATAATGATCTATGCCCTTAGAACATCACACTGACTGACATATTCTTCCTTTTTTATGTGTGTTTTGGGCTCCTGTCTTTTCACCAGAGTATTCCTTCTCATATTTGGAAGTCTTGTGTACAAAGTGCTAAGACAGGGTACATTTGACTCAATGTGTGCATCTACACTGTAGTAGTCTGCAAGTCTCTCTTGAATTCCTTTTTACTCAAAGGAGAGATGGTCACTAAAAACAATGCTGTTTGTGGCATAACCCATCCTATCTTAAATTAAATACTAATATTTGGTCAGAGGAATCACACTTATGACTTGCTGAGTTCAAGGACTAGTATTGCCCAGATACAGACATGAGTGTTCAAAAATATCCCTTCTGGCCAGCAGCTGCCACTCCAGAAGATCTTGTATCAGATGCGCCTGCACTCACATTTCAGGCACCCCAGGAAAACCCCAAGTGACATTTGCCAGCCCTTTCACTGGTATTCCATGCACTCCAAGGCACTGAGCATGTGTCTTTTGGTAACTGGATCAAGCTCTGAAGTGCAATTCATTTCACTTGACTTAAAACATGTACAATCAGGCATCCTACCCCCACTGTTTGTCTAGATTCCCACAAAAATCAACCGAGAGCTCTTTGCCTGACACAGTTCGGTAGTGGCCAAGAAGGAATGCATCAGGAACTGAACAGCAGAAGAAAACAATCATAAAGGTTGTGGTATTTCACAAACACAGTCTCAAATCTAACTAAATTATACTATTAGATTGCCACAAAAGTATGTTAATATATATTATTTAGACATGTTTATTATGATTAGGTCCTTATAAAATTAGAGTATTTATTCAGTTTAACACATGAGAAGATTGGGATTGAGTTCATTCAGACTGTGATTTCAAATTCATGCAACATTATGAATCCACTGAAGAAAAGTCAAAAGACAAGCATTTTTGTTTTATTTTAATACTGCATTATTTAACTCACACTTTACATCAAACGAAACAGTTTTCCCTTCATCTTTCTCATAAGTACAGAGGATGTTTCAATGTGGAAAGTACAGGAACCAAAGACATAAAACCCCTTTTACTTGGGCCACCTGAAACGTGCTGTATTAATACAACAGGGAAGCCAACAAATTTAATCCAGTCCTGAAACATACAAAAGTAATATGGAGAAGGACAGTGAGTTGGAAGGCTTGCCACCAGAAACAAAGGCAGTTTGCTCAGGAAAGTACTTAGAAAAATAAATTCCTAGGACAAGGGAGGCAACTAATTTAGGGCATGCAAATATTAAGTGACCCCATCTCTGAAGTACAACCTTTGATGAATCAGGCTGAACTGACTAGTATTTTTGAGATACTAATCTCCATCTTCATTGACAAAAAACTTGCAATAGATGTTTGATTTTTAGGTGGTCGAAGCTTTGTGGACAACTTCTTTCATAAATCATAATGGATTGGTTCATACGGTGCAGTCAAAAGACATATAAACATAACAAAAGTAGATTGCATTCTGCTAAACCAAAATTAGGTTAAATGTAAATACTTAAGCTTCTGCTGGACTTTGGCAGCAGTATAAGCTCATATTTCGACTTCTGTGCCCGAGTTCCTTATTTGTAGAATGGAGATAAAACTTCTTCCTTTTGTTAAGCCAGCAATTTTATACAGACAAGCAATAGTAATAAGTGAGATCCTAGGCTGCTCCAGTTGATATACATTAATTTATTGTCAGATTAAACAAAAAAAAAGTAACAAGTCAATATGTATTGCATAGGGGATGAGCAAATTGCTCATGATCTCATGGCCAAGCTTCCATTTACAAAACAAAGGAGATTCCTGTAATATGCTTAATGCTTCTCTAATCATCAGTTCCCACCTTGCTTGTGTTCAGTTCCATGCTGTGTTTTTACCTCCCAAATTGCAATATTATTAACACCTAATTGACTACATTCAAATGTCTTTGTCATGGAAGAATCCAAGTGAAAATAATTTCTGTCATCTTTTAAGGTTTTCCTTGAAAAATTCTCCACGATGTTTGCTTTCTGTGTCACAGTATTGTTCATGCCTTTGTTTTACACTGTCCCACAACTTTATTTACAATATTCCACACATGATAATTAAGAAATTGGCTGATTTTACACATTTTTCTATTTATATGTGAGGAATGAGAAAGAATGGAAGTAGAAAGAAAGACAAAACGGGAGACAATGTGGTGTGTGACACAAACAAAACAGTTTACTTACACAGAATAATAGACCCAAATAGACCCAAATAAATTAGTGTTTTAAACTCTTCTCTAATGACATTATATGCAGCAATGGTTAGTCTTTAATCTTTATACCTTCTCAATACAATGAGACCAAATCTATATACATTCTAGAATTATTAGTTGTCATAATTTAGTAAATGCAGATCACTGATATTTGGCTGTGTTGCTATGGTTTTGTTTTTTTACTTTAGTGCTTTATTTGCTTGAAGGGTCAGTCCATAGATATGAAATGTGAAATTTCTCCCTGTTGAATAAACCAAATATTTTTAACCTTATATATGTTTACTTCTATCAAAAGAGAGTGACTTAATGAAGATTGAGGCTTGATCACAGATTCTTTATAAATAAATATAAAATAAAAAGAAATTGCTGAAAAAAAATCTATAAAAGATTTAATGGCCAAAGGTATAGATAGATAAATAATTTTATCTTTTTGCAATACACACACAACTTTAATTAAGGAGTTAAATACTTAATGGTTCGGGATTAGTCATTTTCCAATGTCTATTGCCTCCCCCTTCTTTGGGGACTATGCAGTGTCTCTTGGACTAAATTAGTAATGTTGAGATTTAGCAATTTTTTGGTAATTAGAGATCAGTTTGTAAGCTTCTTGGGGCAGGGATCATGCACTGTGGCCTTCTCTGGGAAAATGCACAGGAAATACTTTACTACAGGCATAAATAAAAAATACAAAGAGTCATAAATAATAAATGTCAGTAAATTCCAATGTCTGGGGGCAGATATTTATTTTATCTTATCTAAAACCACATAGCTTCTGCCAGCTCTAGCAGGGTGACATCAGTCTGCACATCAGAAAGAGCCTTGTGTCAAAAGAAAGAAGTTTAACCCATTTCACTACGTGAACCTGCACTGCTTGTCACCTCCATTGTGTATATGATAGTTCAAGCAGAGTGAATTAATTAGGCTTCTTGGTAAAGATATCCAAGACATGTATAGACATATGTCAATCTACATTGCTTTGGTCCAACAGCCACACTTTACTCTTTGATTCTACTATTATAGAAATATAACCTTGGGTACCCAAATTGGGTTGTACCCATATATAAAAAAACATCTCCAAATCACTGCTACATGATTAGGAGCTCACTGGAGAACTCTCTGTACATCCCCAAAGATCTCCAAGCACCAAGGGTTCTGAATCTGAAGATGTTAAAGGCTGGACTGCTCAGATGTTGCAGTAATGATGCACAAAACTGCAGTAGTTACTAACCCTCCAAAACCCTGTCAAACACACTATTGCCCTTGTCTTTTTTTGCAGGGTCACAAACTGGAAGAGGGTGCAAACACTTGAAAGGCTTTAAGGACTCGCACTATAGTTTACTTAACAGTAGAAAACTATTATTGATCTATGATATGACGAGAAGAAAGTCTTACGACCAATTTGAGCAAACAAAGAAAGTGCCCTGGATTCTTGAAAGACCAAGTGAAACCATTTTTTAAATTAAAGGAAACCTCATATGGACTGACACATATGTTTCAGTCTTCAAACCCCGGAAATTTGAATCAGCCATATTATTAAACCCAGGAACTGGAGATCATAACACAATTTCTGATACTCAGCCTGTCTTTGAGTGGTTTGAGGGACACTTCTGTAATAAATGTAAAATTCTTATCATTTTGGACACTGCATCCAAATTTCTTGCATCTGAGATTTAGGTGAAGTGGCCTCCATACATTTCCCAAGACATTTTAAAGATTACTAATGCCAAAATGTTTCTAGAAAGCTCTTCAACTGCTATAAATCAAAACTGTTTCACTGAACAAATTGTTTTAGTGCCACTATGCTAATTTGCATTAGGCAAAGAGTTGTTCTTAGGGTAGTGGTGGAAATATCTATTTGACATCATCTTATGTCTTGATGACCAAGTTAAATTGGTCAACCTGGTTCTAGACACCCATATGTAAGTAACTGAACTTAGTACTGATGTTTTTTATGGGCTTTGATAAACACTGACCTCTCTGTTAAATAAGGTTTGCACCATGAGTCTCCATTTGTGTGCCCTACTTTGTGCAAAACAATTTAGGAAGGTTATAGGGATGTGAGGAAAGATTGATGGAGAGGATGGGAGAAGAGAGAATGGAGGGGAGAAAGGAAGGAAGAAGGGAGGAGAATTCTCCAGATTTCCTGACGTGTCTTAGAGATACAAACACAAGAAATAGAACAAAAACCATAATGTATATTTAAATACCTTACTGATCTTTTCACTCAAATATTCACAGCTACTTAAAAATAAAAAAACACATTCTTCTAGAGTTCTTTGTTGTTTGAAAATAACACAAATACAGAGGTATTTTTTTAATTAAAAAAAAAAAAAAAAGAAGAAGAAAAAAAAGAAAAAGAAGAAGCTTTGGGCTGAAAAAACAACATATTTCAATAGAAGAACAGAAATTTAAAGCTTAAGGTATAATGGTATCAATTATTTCCTGACTAAATCATAAATAATAAATATTTCAACCCATATCAACAAAAACATGATGGGTAGAAAGAAGATAATTCTTTTCTTCCTTTGGGCTGACATGTCAGACTCTACAATAAAAGGCCCTTGCATTGTATGCACTTTTTTCAGTAGTGGAAAATGTATGTGGGTATCTATTTCACTAGTGAAAAAACTTGTAAACTTGATTGTGTTGATGCAAACCCACAAAAATATCAAAATGTAGCACTGAGGTTTTAGAGATCTGACCCTGTCTTTCATTGAACCCTGGCCTGCCTGGCAATTTGTGAGAATTCACCACACTAGGAGCAGTCACCATTCCTGGTACACTCCTTTTTAAGGGCAGCCTGTAGGTCTTTCCCTGTCTCAGTATTTTGGGAATATTCTCCCTGCTCTCTTTTCAGTACACTGAAGAAGGTTTTTATTCAAAGGAGGCATCAGAAGGACATTTATGGCCCTGTAAAAGAGTTCTCACCCAGAGGACTGTGCTGCAATCCACCAATCTTACACAATATCGTACCATACAGGGGTAATACCTTTATTCAAATGTTTGCTATTAGATTTTGTTTAGTGTAGATGCTTCATTACATTGTTAGCCATAATAATAAGACTTTAATGAAACTGAGGATTGTGTAAAATTTAGGGTTTATATGGTGGGGATACAAGAAAGGGGGAATGATACATTGGTTGGAAACCTGAATTTAAATGAAAATGTAGAAAAAATTCTTAGAAGCCATGCCAAAAGGATTTTAGCCCACTCTTAGAAAGCTGGAAAAAGAAACAGGCCAAATAGTTAAGATGTCTCTTCTATCTACATTACAGAGAAGGACACATATCCCAACTTCAGGGTCAATCTTTTTTCTGACTGGAAATTAGTCTACTTAATTTTAATTGCAAACTCTTGCTTTCGTCTCTTGTGACCATTAATTTAATAGGCTAGTTAGACGTTTGCTTTAATCAGCTCTAAATTTCCTCTTATTCTCTATCCTCATTGGTTCACCATGCCCTCTAAAATAACAGCTGCAGATACTATTGACCTGAATCCAACATTTACACTACTTAGCACATTATTCCTCACAATCCCAAGTGGTCGCTTTGTGCACTACTGCTGATCTCATAAAGTCCTAAATTCATCGTGTTGTAACCTTCAATGTCTGCTCTACATGGAAATTGAGGTGGAAGATAATTTTTAGGTTTGTTTTGCTCATTTTTCAAGTGGCACTTTCACTTGCAAAGCAACTTTGATACAGTGTGTTGATTCACTTGTGAGCACAATCAGGACTTAGCAAAAGCTTGTCGTCCATACTTAAAAAAAAATCCTTTACATTTATGCCACAGAACAAACAGATGTACTGCAAAACATCCAGTCAGCAGATAAATAACAGAAATCTGGATCAGAGAAGAGAGTCATATGACAAAGAAGGCTTCTTACACTTTACCAGCTAAGCCAGCTTCTGCTTTTGCAAATGTAGAGCAACACTCCATAAGGGGAAAGTTTCACATAACATCAGAACCTAGAAAAGCTACCACATAACTACTGTGCTAAATCGTCTCCTCCTACAGTGCATCAAAAGCCTACATAAGACAAAGATAATAATAAATATGACTATTAAATTAAAATGAGAAGAGGTAAAGAAGGAGCAGTAGCACAATGAGGTTAAACAAGCTCCAGCCCAGCTGAATGTCAGGGTACCCAGATGAAAAGGCATGTAATGAAGTCATTGACTGCAGTTTATTGGCCAAGCCACAAATATCATACAGGTGGAAAGCTAAATACATCCCACTCCAAAGTAGCCTATTACATTACAGAGAAGGCAAATATCAAAGCTGCCAAACAAATATATTACACATCAAAGCCAGCAGTCAGCAGGAGGCATCATTACACATCCTTAGTAGGAGTGGTGGGACCACAGAGCATCAAAAATAGAAGGATCAACAGATAATGAAATGTGGTTATTGGTATCACAAGCTCTCTGGGAAAACACAACTTTCAGGGTGCAAGAATTCTTATTAAATATATTTTCATAACTGAATTTGCCAGTGCTGTTGCCCTTCCTATAGTTTTCTGTAATATGTGGTAATTCACTATAAGTACCACACAATGGAATTTTTTCCTGGATTTTCTAAAGATTCTTGCTGATAACAAAACCATGTTTTATTTAAACTATGTTTTAAACCAGTTTATTTGATGTTATTTGTAGAGCCTCCCCCTACTAAGCTATTATCATATTCATATTATAATTTATATACCTGTTGAGTTTCCAAGTGAAAAATCAGATCTATTGAAAATGTTAATTCAGGTTTATTGAAAATGTTATGATATTGTTTTTCAACCCGTTTCCTAGGAAAATGAAACCTCTATGACCATCCTGTGCGTTCTGTCATTCCCTTGTTTTCCCTCCAAATAACTTTAAAACTTAATTTTCTGTTTCGACACTCTGTGAAAGAGTCAAAAGATCTCAAAGCTAATAAAGACAAAGAAATTTCATTAAAACAGGAGGTGAAGAAAGGAGAATGATGTAAAATACTGATCCCACTGTGGAAGTGCCCAAGCTTTTTTGGTGAATAACAAAATTGTTACACCTCAGACAATCTGTATCAGGAAAAGGTACAGGAAAAACTACAGCTAGAATCACTTTATCAACAAACTTTATCACTTAAACAACACTTTATCAGCACAGAATAATACAGTCATGAAACACAGAGCCAAAAGACAGCAGCCACTAGGAATCTACTTCCATAATTCTCCAGAAACAAAGAAATTATTTGGTAAAGAAGTTAATATGTAAATTACTAATATAGAGCATGGTAGGTGCTTGTGATATTATTAGATGCAGAAAAATATAGAAGAGAAATGAAGGAGGCAGAATCGTGAGTACTTAGTAAGAATCAGAAAGGAGGATTAGGAATATCTTCCAATCAACTTGCTGTTGAGGAATGGTGGGGAGAAACTTGATATCTAAAAATGTTGTAGCCAGACAAAGAACATGTCCATCAAAAATGGGGAAATTCTGATTGCACTGAAGAAGCTTTCTTACAGACAAGACAGAGAAATGTTTATAAAGTTGAATTACTATTTGCTTTTTTTTTTTTCTCTCTTTTTTTAAATGCTTCTTTAAGTATTCAGAAAATACATAAAACTTCAATCTGAGCACCATGGAGAGGTATTAGGTTTGGAAATGTATTTGAACATCCACATTGCCTTTCATCATCTCTATTTTCAAGTCCAAGTTTCTCAGCTGGTCAAGACTGTAACAAAAGCCAGTGAAGAACAAACCATCAACCACAAAAACAATAAGCAAACCAAGCAGTTTAGAAAAAACAATTATAATTATTTGATGAGTGTCTTAATTTGGAAATAAGTGCTTTTAGGAGGAATCTTAGACAACTAGCTGAACAACTTCACCTGTCACTTCCAGACTGCAGCTCAGAAAATCAGTTTGGGAATTTACCATTCAAAACAGTGAAAACCAAAACAAGATCTGAACAAGAGAAGTGTAGATCATGAAAAGAAAAAACTCCTTAGTTCACAGATTCAGAAGTAGTTGCCTAAATTCTAACTAGGCCTCTTTTATCACACAGACATCTTTTACTGGATATAGCCCAAGGCTTAGCACACCCTCATACACTAATCTGTACTACCTTAACATTTATTAGGACTAGGAAAAATCAGTACAATATGTTTGGGGAGGGAAGGGATCCATCTTGGTTCATGAAATGCCAAGATGAAAGAAAATGTTAATTTATCTTTCATGCCTTTACATGTCTGCATATTGATCCTTGTGAGCAAATGAGAAATAAATTTGTACTTTTTCTTTTTCCTCCTATGAATGACATTATGGCAAAACAGAAACCAGTAGAGACTTTACAACCAGTTTCAATGGCATTAATGTCTCACAGAAAGTTGTAACATTCCTAGACTCTCTTACTAAGCTTTCTGCTATATAGTTCATAGATTCTCACACATAAGTATCTATCTGTCAGAAAATTAGTCCTTAAAGCAGTGTCTCCCTGTGTCTATGATGTGCTTCTCTGTTTTGCCTTTCTGGTTTTGGACAGAGCAAACAGAAATCTGGACCTTCTCTATTCTTTCCCTGTTTATGGTAACAAATAAATAGTGCAAGAAAGTTGCATCACAACCACACACAGAGGAGATGATTTTTTCTTCCTGTGACAGGAAAGTAGGATTGCACAGTTAATAAGTTCTACCAATTACTTGTCAGATATACAACCAACTTTGCAAGTGAATATCTCCATCTCTTTCCAACTCTTCAGAGAAAATCTGTATTCTCTAAGCAATCAGCCACTTTCTGGTAGTGCTCAACAGCTGGCTAATTTAAAGTCAATGATAAAGCTACAAGATTTAGTGAAAATCCACATTGTTGAGAATTCTGTTACCTAAAGCCCTGAAGCAGTGAATCCTTTTCCCTTTCCTTCATTCTTAATCCTACCTAAAAGCTGCTAGTTTCACAAACAAGACACAGGTGTTTGGGGAAACCACCTCTAGCAACTGAAGTCTTAGTTTCCCTTCTTAAAGCTGAGGATGTCCTAGTCCCATAAAAAACTTCATACTCCCCAGAAAACTCTCTGTACTCCTGACAGTTCTAGCAGGGGCTTGAAGAAACCCGTGCAGGTATTCCCAGTTGCAAACCTCTGCATTTCCTTTTGTTGACCTATATAAAGCTCCCATCAGCCCATTTTTCCAGCCTGTCAAGGTATCTCTGATGTCAGCACGGGTGCCTAGTGTGTGTTCTACTCCTGCTAGCTTTGTCTTGTCTGCAGATTCACTTCAAGTGCATTCTATCCCATCATCTAAGTCATTAATGAAGATGTTAAATGGTATTGACCCTGGTATCAGCATAGTTTTCCTATCACACACCCTTGCTGACTACTCCTAGTCACTTTCTCATCCTCCATGTGTTTGGAAATGGATTCAGAATTAGTCACTCTATTACCTTCCCAGGGAATGAAGTAAGGCTGACCAGCCTGCAATTCCTGGGATCCTTCTTTTTACCTTTTTTTTTGAAGATAGGATTGGCATTTGCCTCTCCCAGCTGACACAGCCTTTCAAGTATCTTTCAAGTCTCTTCTCCCAAGTAGCTACCAAGTAGCTCCCAGTAAGGCAAGAGGACATGGTCTTAAGCTCTGCCAGGGGAGGTTTAGGTTGGATATAGGAAAAAATTCTTCACAGGGAGGGTGATCAGGCATTGGAATGGGCTGCCCAGGGAGGTGGTGGATTCTCCGTCCCTGGAGGTTTTTAAAAAGAGTCTGAATGTGGCACTCATTGCCATGGTCTGGTAACCACAGAGGTAGTGGATTAAGGGTTGTACTTGAAGATCTCAGAGGTCCTTTCCAGCCTGATTCTGTGATTCTGTATGGTCAACAGTGGCCTCTCAATGTCACCAATGAGCTGATTCATCACTGGTAGTGTGTCCTGTTATGTACCATGGACTTCAGTATGTCCAGTTTATTTCCATGTTCCCTGACTGGATCTTCCTCCATCAAAGGGGGCTTTTCCTTAGTCCAGATTTTTCTTTTGTTCTCAGTGGTCTGGAACTCCTGAACATCCATCTTACCAGTAAAGGGACTGAGAAATTGCTGAGTTCCTTGTCCTTTTTTGTGTCCTTTGTCATCAAGTATCTTGCCCTGTAAGCAGCAGTTTCACATTTTCCCTGGTCTTCTTTTTGCTCCTGATATATCTGTAGAAATCTTGTCATCCTTTACATCTCTCACCAGATTTAACTCTACCTGAGCTTTGTCTTTCCTGAATCTACCCCTGCATGGCTGGCCATTGCCTTTTACATTTCTCCTGGATGACCTGCTTTATTTCCACTTCTTTATGGTTAATTTTTTGTGTTAGAGATTTGTCAGTATCTCACTCATCTGCAAAGAACTCCTACTTACCTTCCTGTAAATCTCAGTATCTTTTTCTTGAGCTTGGAGGAAGGAAGGGATCCTTAAAAATCAATCAACCCTCTTTCAGCCATGACTGCTCCCCATGGGATTTTTCCGAGAAGATCCCTATAGACCTCTGGTGTAGTAGAAAAACAGAAGGCTACAGAATTGCCTAGTATTTGCTTCCCCAGAGAATGCTGAAAAATACTGCACTTAGATTTAATGAATTTAGATATTGCATGTTTCCTTACTTATCTGTTTTGTTGGTGGTTTGTTTTCTCCATTTAATGCAAATATTATTTCTAAAACTAATTAATCTTGGAGATGGGGGAAAACTAGGTCACCAAGCATCAGAAATCTTATTTTAGTTTTCTCATGTTTCTGTAAGCATGCTCTAATGAGTGTGTTTATAATGATTTCTTCAATTAAAACTCAGTTCTTTTTTACAGTCAAGTTCTGACAGAAGGGTTTTATTATTATTATTATTTTTAAATTACTCATTTTAAGTATAGTGATTGTCTTTCTGAAAAGAAAACAACAACAGTAGTAATAAGAAAATAGGTATCCAAATACCTGGAGGTGATAATGCTTGGGCATATGTTTAACATGAGACAGATATAACTGTTAATGGATTGTGACAATATTTCCCCTTCCTAGATCATGATGCTGCAGCAGATAGCTTATTATAGGGTAAATAGCTGAAATGTTAAAACAATAGCCCAGTGCATTATCCAGAGACATCCCAAGGCCAATGACCTGAAAAAAACCCCACAGTGACTGCAAGAGCAATGACAGTATCATATCAATGAACATTTTATTTCCTAGCATAAAGGAGATATTTGTTTAAAGAACAAAGTGTAATGCTGAACCTGAAGGGAAATTAAGCAGGATCGATGTCTCTATAGTAATTCATCTCTTCAGTTACAAAAAGTGTTCTACATGTAAAAGAAGCATAAAGGGAAAAAAAAAATTACCACTGATTTTCTAGTCATTTAAAATAGAATACTGCTGTTTTCTAACCACATGATTTATGAAAATGGATTGTTTTTAAACAGTAAGAGTGAAATACCATCATTAACTCTGTCCCTGATTTAGCAAAGCTTTTGAGTGTGTCCTTCACTTTAAGTGTGTACTTATGTCCCATTGACTGTGTAGGGACTGAGTTAAATACTGGTAATTTAATTTAGATTAAGGCAATTTGTCTATTCCTGACCTGTAAGAATGCAGTGATATGAGGTTTAGAGTGGGTCAAGTGAGCACAGTTCTAAAGAAGGGGATAAATTTTTCCAGATAATCAGGGATTTCTTCCAGATGCATAGCATCAGTAAACAGTACTATATGATTTTGAAATTTGTGGAAGTCAGGAAGCTATTCTGCATCCATAATTTATAGAAGGTATGTAAGGAAATGGTATGGAAAAAACTTCTGATTTGTTTCCATGTTTCATTAAGTAATCTCTCCCTTTATAAACCTATGCAACAAGATAAAAAAGATCTTTGGGCCTTAGGAGTCAGTGTCACTTGCTCCTCTTTCCTTACTTATTTACTTAGCTGTTTCAATACCCCCAACCCTTAAAAACAAACAAACAAACAAACAAACAAACAAACAAAACCAAACAAACAAAAACAAACAAAAAAAACCCCCAAAAAACAAAAAAAACCCAAACCACACACCTGAACTCCACAACCAACAAAGCATACAGAAATAGAAAAACAGTTGACCACCTGTGCATTTGTACAAGGCAAAACACAGAGCCTTTGTAGTCGTTTTGGGACTTCAGGTACTTTTAATGAAAGGAAGAAGAACATCAGAAAGCTAACTGGACAGAATAAAAACATCTATTTCTTCTTCCTATCATCATTGAAGGTTCTTATGTTCCAGTGGCAAGATACTGTGATGTCAACAGATGAAAGAGGGGTAACAAAGGAAAAGGTTCTAGAGAATGACCTGACTGAAAAGCCATTTTAATATTGTGCACGTTGTCCAATTACTTCATACCAGCTTATGCTAGTTAGGATGTCATTATAAAGAAGTAATGAAATATGAAAACTACACTAAAAGTGCACTTGAAGAAGAATGCATACTGAGGGGCATTAGTGCAGAAACAGATGAGTCCTTAAATGGAAAGCATGGGATGAAACTGAACTTGCTTCTTCTAGTTCCTGAAGAACTAGATAGGGGTTATGGTAAGAAATGTATGAATAGAGAATATGTGGTGAAGAAAAACTCACAGGCTGAGGAAGCCTCCAGAACAAATGGCTATAGAGAGGGTCATGCTACTGTATCTCAGATTGGCACACAGGTGACAAAGCCTCACTCATTTGTTGTTGAGCCCAAGCTCCCTAGCAGAGCTTCAAAAGGATTTCTGTGCAGCTGAACACAGGACAAGGCAGAGATAACAAAAATCACAATATTTTTAGAAGTCAGTAGACCACAGAGCCAGAGCCACCAGGATTAGTGTCAGAATCATAGTCAAGCAATTACAATAAGTTTAACATAAAATTATTATAATCTTCCTATTGCTTTTGTTTCTGTTGTTAGAGATTAAAAACAAACAAACAAAAAAGGTGACTAAATATTGGACTGAATAAATGCCTACACTGAGGGGGTTTTTGCCCTCAGCTAAAGTATCTTCCATACAAGCCACTCCTTTTCAAATGCAAAACTGTTATTTGCAACAGTTTTCAAAACTGGATACAGAAAAGAAATAGACAAGTGCCATAGAGAGCTACGCTCCTCATTCCTCATGAACGCTTTCTTTGCATACCTGGACTTTTGCATACCTTGCATACCTGACTTTTTTTTTTTATTTCTATTGATTTCAATGATTCAAACAAGTTATTAGAAAGGAAGGGTCTTTCTCAGACATAACAGGAAAAAATCAAACTAGAGAAGCAGGAAAAAAAAAAAAAAAAGACAAAAAAAGAAGAAAAAAAAAAGACAACCACAAATAAAATAGCCTGAGATATATGCATCCTGGAATTGTAGTAGAGCATGCTACTGACTTTCTTGTATGATTATGTTAATAGATATCCTATTAACACAATCTGGTGGCTTGGTTTGTGGCTTTTTTAGAAACATCCTACTTCCTATCCTACTTTCTACTTTTCTAGATATTTTATCCACAGAACTGCTGTTGATAAGCTATAGGTTGTGACTCTTATTCTGCCTTCCCCCAAAAAATGACTGTGTCCTGAACTTCTCAAGCCCAGTTTCACTTGGATGAACTGCTCCTGTATGTTTGTGACACATCATTTTTTTGCAGAAAGCTCTCCTGAGAAAAACATTATCCTCTAGGAGATAAGAACACACAGTACAACTCTCTTTACTAAGTAGTTTCATACTGACCATACCCTATATTCACTGGAGACTTTGTTAGTGATAGAAATTTTGAAGGGTTGCACTCAGATTCTATCATCATGGACAGGAATATGAAGTTCCAAAGTAGGTTCTAAAGTTACCAATTAGTAACACAGAAAAGGGAAAACTAACAGGTAGGCAAAGATGTATCGACTTCTCTAGAAGCTGAAATAGATTTAAGGGTTAGAGATCACATTAACAATATAAAACCAACCACCACCACCCATCTTCTGAAGTATTAGTCCTTTCCCATTTCCATTTTGTTTAAGGGAAAGTTCTCTCTTGTTAATTCCCATCTCCTGGGTGCCACCCTACTTGCTCCAGATTGTGAAGATTGGGTACCTCATGTGGGTATATTCTCTGCCTTGGAAAACTTACAAGACATCAAAATAGCAATTCCTATTTCATCAGTGTGATACGGTCATTCAGGCTATGATATTCAGGTAGAATTTAAGAGAATTCAAGCTGGGCTTTTTATTTACCCCATTATTTCAGATGTGGCTAATCCGGTGATTGTGGGGTTGCTATTTTTACATCAGAATTTCACAGGAGTACAAAAGTAATGCCCATTGAAAAGTTACACTAATTCTTTGACTATGAAGTAGATCTTCAACTTCATGCAAATGTCTGAAGTTACGGATTTCAAAACGGGCATTTTCTAAAGAAACCAGGAGCCAAATTCAGCCCTTATGTACTACTTTAGTGATTATTATAAAGACACCACCATAGCTTGTCTTCAATTTTCCTTTCTAGAATTCATTTTCAAATCAAGTCTAAAGTATAAAAAGGAGACTTGCACAATTGTACTGGAGTTTGAACACATTATTTCTCCCAAAATCTGGATTTCTATCTTGAGTTCCTTTCAGAGGCCTGACATAGTCCCAGTAGGCAGTTAGATCTCAGGATCCATAGGAGGTTATTTTAACTGCACAGTACAGACTGTGACATGTAATGACTCTAACTCCCATTTTTAAGACAAAGATTGATGGGAAAAGAAAAGAAATGTCACAATAGGAGCCCATTCTATTGACAGCAACAGCAACAAGAGAAATAGCTGAGAGAATGCATCAGTTTTCACCCTGGATTTTTAAAACTATAATCTTTATCACTTTGAGATAATGAGAAGTGCTTCAAATGGCTGTACCACTTATGAAGGGCTGAGTTGGAACCAATTACCAGCCTCAGCTCTGAGTACTCCTGAAAGTTGAATAGAAAATGCTGAATGGGAAACTGTTGGGAGCAAAAATGACCATAGAGAGACCACGTAAGGAAAACATCTCTGCTGAGCCTTAGCACCAGTTCTACTCTGTTGTTTTCTTTAGTATCTCACCTGATTGCTGTTGTCATTTAACCATGGTGGGCAGCTCAACCTCACTGTTTGGGTCAGAAATACAAAACGCAGCACAATATGAGTTACTGTGAAGAAAATTAACACTGTATCAGCCCAAGCAAGTACAATTACTTACATTCTCTGCCTTATTTATTGTCCAGTTATCAATATCTCACAGCTCTTCACCTATAAAAGCTTGCCTTTTATATTTTCTCAGGCAGTCCCAGTCCATCCTCCATGCTGTCCTCGTTCTCTTCCAAGGTAAAGCAGTCCCATCCTACTTACTACAAACAAAGTTCATTAAACAAAGACCTTGGTGTTTCAGTTGTTCTCATAGCAATGTTAAAACAGAAGAACTTGAGTGTGTGTGAACAAACACAAAGCCTGGGCATCTCCACAGACACTCCTCTGACGTCCCCTTTACAAGGCCATATTTTCATTCATACAGTAAAGAAAATCAGTCTTTTTCTGTCAGGAGCAATAATATCTCTGAAAATTGTTTTAAGCAAGAACTTCTGGAATTCTTCAGACAAAGCAAAGAAAAACTTGTATTACTTAAGTGACAATCAGGATTGTCTTTTCATTCTTTCCAAATATTCTTGTGAATCCAGAACCAACAAACACAAGATGTGACTGAAAGTGGTTTTTTTTTCAGAAATCAACTTTTAAGACAACCTACAAATTTCTTCCACATTTTTTCAGTAGGTCCATAAAAATTTTCCATAAAAAGTGCATATCTTGGTTTTCTTACCTTTCATGTGTCTAATACAAGTATTCAATATATCGCCCTGGAACTTGCAGAGCACTGATATAAAACCTCTCAGTTCAACTCAGTACCTCAAGGATGATTAACTGGCTTTGTAGATACGCTGTTGTCTTTGTTGTGGCTTTTTCTGTTTACTACAAAATAATTTAGTACTTTCTCTACTTTACTACTTTCTCTACTTTCTCTAGTCTTCTAGTAATCAAAACAAGTCCAATAATAGTTAATCCATTTTGTATAAGTACAGGGGGAATATATCAAATCAGGTACTTTTCTCATATTGAATATCATTTTTGAATGTTAGAGGTTTAAGCAAATTCCTCACAACCCTTAAGTTACTTCTCAAGTACACAAGCACACAAACACAGACACAAAATAGCTCACTTCCTGCACATCAGGAGTTCCTAACTGAATCCAGTTCAAGTTCCATTCTCTCTAATTCCAAGAACTGTCTGAAATTAACCTCTTCCCTGCTGCAAAGATCAGTTTTTCAGGGCTGAATGTGATCAGTGTAACACCCGCAGATGTCCTTCAGTCCTAGAGTAACTCTATTCTTCTTAAAACAGTTGAAAAAACTGTGAAAACCTGTCCTGTCTGCATTATAAATCCCACTTCACTTCTGTGAACAGTATCGAATATTGTTGCTGTTTTTCTACTTTTTTTTTTTGTTAGTTTGTTTGTTTGTTTGTTTTTTTTTGCAACTACCTTTTCTACTGTGAACATGAATTACTACAGAACATTAAATTAATTGTATCCAATTTTACTATTGCAACACTCATGTTGTATCTGCCCACTGGTACAAAACACCAGGGAGAGCTGGAGCTGCAAAGGATCTCCTCAGCCTATAACTGATCCTGAGACAAGTAATTCTTTTATAATACCTCATGCAAGACCAAATCTAGCAACATTTTGTGCACAGTCAAAAAATCTGTTGGATGAGTCAAGTCAAGGCAACATTACCTCTTGACTAATCCAATAGCTTGTCTCAGATGGAAAAAAGAATTCAATGTTCCTGCAAGGTCTGCTCTTAGAAACAATCACTGGTGACAAATGCTAGACCACAAAACTAACTAAGCCTATCTAGAGGGAAAGTTACTTTCTAATTAAATACCATCTGTTTCTTTTCTCAGCCACAAAACTTGTACCAAAACAGGACCAGCCTCTATGAACATCCCCCAGATTTGTCACGTAGTTGGGATTCGAGTCGTAGCCACATTATGTCCACAGCTAATTTGTAAAGCACTAAGGTAGGAAAGCAGATTTCTGCAGCTGTTTGACTCTAGAACTTTATTTCTATGGCTTGCCATCAAATTACTTGGGTTTTATAACTTTGGAAGGATCTTGCTTTGGTCCTTATCACTGTGGGAAATGATAGATGTTCCTGTATCATAGTTAACATATCTCTGCTGACTGGAGGAGACTATGTTTGTAATGGATACCTGCAGCTCATCTTTAAAGCCTGAGTCTGACAACATGCATCAGGGATCTGCTGGAAATAAGGGAAGGGGAAAATATAAATGATGGATACACCATCAAGCATGTCATCCAGTTTTTTCTGCCAGAATAGATGAAGCTAGAGGCACAGGCATCTGGACAGCTGCTTCAGCCCTCGATTTTCCTGGAATCTGTGGTATGTCCCTATCTCTTTATTTCAGTGGGAACTCCCCAGAGACCAAAAAGCTTCTGAGACTTGACTGGAGACAGGATTTGGAGTTTAATGAGCAGAAATTCAGCAAAGCATGAGCAACTAATGATGTAGATTGGAAAACCCATATTGTTTAGTGCACTGCCAGGTGTCAACTGTGATTCCAGTTGTAAATTAATATCATCTCAGGGTAAATGATCTGGTGTATGAAAAAAAATAAAACAACTGACTTCATTAGGAGGGGGTTGAACTCATGGGAATGCATTTTATACACAATGTGGGATTATTTATTTTTTAGTTTGGCATGTTGGAAGAGGAGTAAGTTCTGCCAGTTTGCAGTGAAAATAACCAAAGAGAACATACTATCTATACTGGAGCCTATAGAAGAGATCAGTTGAGAAATACTGGAAAAATTACAATGATTAGGAAGTTGCCACATCTGGACCTTTAAATCCACACCGTCCTCTTAAAACAAACAAACAAAGAAACAAAGACAAAAAAAAAAAAAAAAAAAAAAAAAAAAGAAAAAGAAAAAATAAAGAAGAAAAAAATCATTTTACTTTGGGTTAGATATTTAGAGTCCCTGAGGAGTACAATAAACTCAGGATCAAGGTTCTGCCTCCTGGTTTGGCTGTTCCCTACTTCAGAGGATATTAGCTGGGACTCAACAACCCTGCCCTGCTTCTTCTTCATGGATACATTCCATTCTGTGTTCTTCTCCTCTGATCACTGTGGACCTCAGTAATGTGCTCTGCAGATATTTCTCTGAACAGGATAAAAGCACAAGATTCATTTAAATTTTTGACTAATCACCTCTTTTTTTTTTTTTTTTTTTTTTTTTTTTTCTGACTGAAAGGGAAATGGATTAATGAGAAATCTAAATTCCTTCATTCCATGTGTCTATTCTCATGTACACTCATACAACCCAGCCTCAGTTTAGTCAACAACCTTTTCACTTTCATTGTAAACTTTCAAGAACAGTCTCAACTGATAACTGCTCAGCACAGATCTTTCTTTTTAAGTGTGTGAAGTTACTCTGGCTGAAATCCTTACCCTACAGATGGTCTTTCCCCATATCTCCACTGTAGTGAACGTGTGGTTCATTCCCATGTACTTTGTACCAGATGCTTCTCCAGAAAAATGCAGAATTTATTTGTTTGTGTAGAAAATAGTTTATTTCTTCTCAGTTATTCTGTAAAGAGGAAGAATCCACACCATCCCAACCTTTCAAATGCCCTTGGATGTCTGTGGGTGAAAACACAGGCTATTATCAGCCTTTTATCTATCCTATTAACTGAGCCTGACTGGGAAAATACCTATAACAACAACACTTAGAAACTTTCCAGTTTTCTTTTTTTCTTTAATTTCTTTGACTGTTGTGACAGGTAGCAGAGGTGTGTTATAGAGTGTATGTGTTACTGTGATAAACTAATGCAGTCATGTGCAAGGTTTTAGTCCAAGGCACATCAGCTGAGACAGGGATGTATAATTGCTTTGCAAATCCCATTACAAAGGGGCAAGATGAAACAAGTTCTCTGACTAATAGACTTGCAAAAATTATGAAGTCTGATTGAGGTTCATTACAAAATAATGCTGCTCACAGAGTAGGAAGATAGTAAAGCAACTCCATCGCTCTCTGGTACTCCTTGTATGTGAATCAGAGTAAGAAGGAACTGCTGTCCAGAAGGAGGTGAGAAGACTTCAGCTGATCACTGTCTACATTTTCAACCTCCATCAAGACTTCTTACTGATAACTCCTATAGGTTATTGCAACAGCTGCTGCATTGATTCAGTCTGGGTCATCATCATTCCACAGGAAGCCATGGAAAATACTTGAAAATGCATTCTTAGAGATGCAGTAAGCACTGTTGTTGAGTTTTTTTATTTTTCAAATGTAGGTCAGCCTCTGGCTACTCTTACTTTGATTAAGCTACATTATCTCTTTTTTCTGTTAAAACATCTGACAGGAAAGATACTTTCTTATTTTTGCCATGTCTTGCGGTAAATATATTAGAAGCTTATAAATTCCTTAATGTGCTAAGAGCTGAATCATCTGATTTGAGTGTGTTATTTTTCTTGGTAATGTTTTGTTAGAGTTCTTGCTAATGTCAAACTTAATCGGGGCCTGTAGTTTTAGGCTGCAAAGTGTGATTATCACTGAATTTTCATACTGAAAATTTTAAGTACGTCATTTCATTTTCAGTTTTAAATGCTGGGAGACATCATTTTAATCATTGCAGCCTAATTCAGAAAAGCACATTTACAATAGCTGGCAGTCCAGCAGGAGCAACTAAAGAAAAGGTGCATTTCATAAATAAAAATTCCAGTCTTGGGCTTCCCCAGCAAACTATCACTGGTCCTTTCTCATGCCAGCCCGTTAATGGTCTGAACTGTGAGTAAAACTGCTGGTTACAAGCCATTTACAAGTCTTTCCATCAGGGTATGGGTTTCAAAGCTCAGTGTATCCCCTATATTGCCTTTAAGTCTTGAACTAAACTGGCATCTCCTTAAAACAGGATTTTTACAAAATAGAGAGGAAGAAAATATGTTCTGATATGTGTTTCATAAGCAACTTAGATTATATAGACAGAAACCCCCTTGAAACTGCTTCTGGCTTGGTGCAGAAAAGCAGAAAGACAAAAAAATAGAAACATTCATTGTTCATCTACATGTACTCCAATAACTGCAAATGTAAGGAAAAGGGGAATGAATAGATTTGGGACCATGTAAGTCTTCTTAGATTTAAGCCAACCATTTATTAAAAAATATCTTCCAGATTTACCATTTCAGTACAGAAATACCTCATAAAACAACAAACAAATTAAAAGCAGATTCACCCTGGATAAGAAGGAATCTTTGCAGTCGTGGTGGAATATGATGCGAGTTTTAAATGAAGGCAAAGGTGAATGTGTAACTTGTGCATGGTTATGCATGGTTTCCTCTCTGTGTGGTTTCAGCCAAAGCTTCCTTTGGGGATTTAGAATTAACTTGAGTTGTCCTTGGAAGATGAGGGCTTATGCAGTTCAGAGCTGACTGTGAAGGGTAGCAGCATCCCCCAGGAACAAGCTATGGGTCAATAAACCCACTGTTACATGTGCAAAAACTCTCTCTTCCTCCATCCAGTACAGATTTCAAATTTTTATTGTAGAATGGATGTGGGACTTAACAGTTGATATATATCTGTGCATGTGTGACTTGAAGACTGTATTTGACAAAAAACAACCAAATTTAACTTAACAAATTTAACTTAACGCTGTATCTTAGTATGTACATACATCTCTTTACACACATATAAATGTATACACACATACATTAGTGATTAAAGTAGACAAAGCAAATCAACAGCATTTAGTATCTCACCTGTATACAGTAATAAAACTTTCTGTAGTAAACTCTTTAGTTATAAATCAAAGAGGACTCAGCCTTCTAAACTTTATTCACTTTCCCTTCCACCCCCCAAAAAAGACAGAATGAATAAATGAATAATAAAATATATATAGTGTGTGCATGTGGAGCTATGCATGGATTTCTATGTATACACAATTTTCTTTTGATTGAAAAAGGAATGATTTCAGAGAGAGCTTTTTGTGCTCCATTTGTGTGGAAAAAATTTCAACTCTTTGTATTTATTAAAGCTAGCAGAATAATAAAACTCTCACACTAGCAGTGCACATTAGTTGTTATTACTTAGCTATTATTTTTATCACTCCAGCTGTCCAGGTGCTTACAGAATTGAGCGAAATAAGTCACCCGTGCCATGACGAGCTTCTTTTTCAAACAGGCGATTCCCAAACACAGACCAGGAGATGGAAATAAGAGGGGACAGCATATAATGTAATAAAGTCATGGTAGCATCTTACAGAGGATCAAGCTGTTATTTTTTTGTTTGTTTTTTAATTGGTTTAACGGAGTATTCGTGAAGTCCAGAATGAGTTAGATAATGCCTGTCTCTGTGCTGGAGATGTAATTTTTAAGCATGTTTTGGAAGAAGTGTGTTTAAAAAAGGGCTTGTTGGATTTGGAGGAGCAGAGAAATTGCATGTCAGACTGAATCAAGGAAGTGATTATCAGAATAATTGGGCCCTTCCCTAGGGATAGGAAACATGGTCAGGAGATGGCTGCTCTGATAGCCTGGGAAGGAAAATAGACAAGAGTCATTGGCTCATTTTTACTGTAAATGAAGCTTGACAGGGGATCTAAGACCTCTCAATATATCAGTGTGAATCACTAGGCCATAACCAGGCTGCTATTAGCTGGTAGCAAAGCTTCCCACTTAGTGTTCTGATGCTGCTTTTTTCCAACAAGTTGAGTAAGAATGTGCTGAGACTGGAAACCAAGCCATAACTTCATTGCTGGAAGCAGTCCTTCCCCTAAATCAGTTAGGTAAATCCCAATGTTCTGGTTTATTTAAAAGAGAAATCACAATTTTAATTGTTTATATAAAGCCTTTGTGGGAACGGGGTCTTCTTCCTGAATTAGGAGTATAGCTGAGGTAAAAATGCTGGTTTTTGGTTGTCTGCACTTCAGGAAAAATCTGATTAGATGCTGAAGTGCAGTGCAGTTCCTGGGAAGGTGGTTTGTGTATGTGGAGGTTTGACTGTATCAAAAACTGTTTGGCTGCTCTTATTGCTAAGCTGAATATTTTACATCAGCCCACAAACTCATCTTGATAATAAAACATGATTAATCCTGTGTGCCCCAGGTCACTCACTGCAATGCATCAAATAAATATACATACAATAAGTCTATAGGCAAAGGGCATAGCAGAGTTCTAGATATTGTGCTGTTACTGTTTCTGAGCATATGTCCTGCTTCCAGAAAACATATCTTAGCCAATGAAAATGGGAGAAATGAGGAATACAAAAAATTATATGTAAGTGGTTAGTACATGTTCCTTATCCTTATTTTAATCATCACTGTAGCACTTCCAGGAAACATGGCCAAGTTTAATTTATTAATTTCTTAATAGCCTCCAAAACCCACTGAATGTAATTAAAACCCTTGTTACTTCAGACTGATGGTTTTTAGAGATTAATGAGTTTGATTTTCTTGAGAGTGAACAAATCCAACTTCAGGAGTTGAAGCATTCAGATAGAACTGCAAGTATTGATAGGTGGGGTTTTTTTCTGGTTTGGAAAGAAAAGTAAAAACTAAAAAAGCCTGGGAAGAAGGGAGGTTTGATAAAAGAGCAGGTAAGTGGGATATAAAGATGGAAAACACTTTGTGCAGCAGGAGTAAATGAGAAGAAATTTCTCCTGAATAGAGTTTATAGATCACATTATTCTGACAGACAGATATATTTCCAAAACCCACTGAAGTGACACAAGAGCCTAAGTCCTGTTTCTAATAATGACATGGATGGTCAGGAGTGCATTTAAAAGATTTTAGTTCCTTTGTTCCATAAAATCACTGAATATTTAGAAGTACCAAGATGCAGAATTAAGACTTTGTTAACTTTCTACAAGTTTCTTAGTTAACTTTTTACAGCTTCTGTTTACCAAAGCTGGAAGAAATTATTTTCAACAACAAAATTTAAGAGAAATGAAAAATAGAGTCAATCTGAAGACAAACAAACAAACAAACAAAACCCCCATGTTACACAAAACCAAAAATTAAGTGGTTTTAGTGATGCCGTGGTAGTTAGTGGTCTCCTAGTGGTTCATAGAACCTTGTAATTACAAAAAAGTGTGTGGTGTTTTGAGTGCTGAGAGTGTTCTCTGAGTCTTAAAAACTGATGGTGACCACATTCAGGAGGTGGATGAATATGCATTCTTGGACAGAAGCAGTAAAGTGAAAAAACCACAGGATGAAGGAAAAAAGTGTGTTGGCAAAGTGATAGTGTCAGCAGTTTGCACTGGGATACTCCATACCTGCAGGTCAGCTGTACATGAGTTCTGCTTTCTGCAAATGTCTCTTGGTTTATGCAATCCTAGCATATTCTTTCTCTCATTGTATTTCTGTGTTTTATTAATCAGATCTGTATTCTCAGGTATGACAAAGATTTCATAAATTATAAATTATATTTTTGTTAATCTGAGTTTTCTTTCTCTCCTTTCCTATTACTGGAGATACAAAGTCCTCTGTGCATCATGAATAGGAGTTTAAGTCCCTTTGTTAGGGAAAAAAAAAAGACTCTTTTGGTTTCTTAGTCAATGTCATCTTAGTGAAAAGTTCACAGCTTGACAGCCTGGCAAACTAATGGCCTCTAGTTATTCTCACAGCAGACCAAGCACAAAATATGCCATTATGAACCTTCAGATGCTGCCTCAACTTTGTACTTGAAGAATCAATTTTGACTGGACATAAGAGAGCAGTTTACAAGTATGATATTCCTCTTCTTTGTCTTCAAACACTGGATGTTTTACCATCCACACTATCTAAATCACAAGACTTTGTAGTCTCCACTGCTCTCTACAGTCAGTGGAGAGAGAAATCTTTAACAGAGGCACCCAAAATGGGTGATCTGTTATTTGCCAGTTCGCATCTTTTCTTACTGAACTAGAGAGGCAGCCCAGACTTTGTCCTTTATTCATGAGATTTAGGCTCAGATCACGGTTTTGATGGATAAAATGCATGAAATCATCCGCATTTTAGACTGCAGCTAGAAAAGTGTTTTGTGTCACCTCATACAGGAAAGAGGTCCACAAACTGGAGCAAGTTCAGTGGGGAGCTTTGAGTTGGTCAGGTTAGAACATTTGCCCACTGAGGAGAGGCTGAGGGCCTGAAACTGGTTCAGCCTTAAGAAGGACAATTTTGGAGGACCTACCAGAAGCCTCCCAGGAAACTATGAGGTGGTCATCAGGAAACTGGAGCCCATCTTCTCACAGCTTTTCAATGAAGTTAATCTAAAAGGAAGAATATACATGAGCTTGTATCAGGGCCTCTCTCCTGTGATGATAAAATGAGTTTTTTTCAGCTTTTAATTTACAGTGACACTTAATAATTTCCAGCTGTTCATTCTCTGGGACTTCCTGCTCTACCTTAGCAACTCAAGACAGTTGTATTTAGGCACAAAAATTGCTGTAGGAAAATGGTGCTTTATATAGAAGAAGAATAATGATGGTATCTGTGACAGCAAAGTAGTGACACCAATGGTCATATTGTGACTCAGAGTGAAACTATGAAGGAAAAAATTCTATTACAGCAAATTCAATTTCTCTGTGGGTGTATGGCAATGATGTCACCTAAGATGAGTTTCACTTAGGATACCTGAGTTAAAATGGCAAACGTTTTTCCCCTAAGCTCCTTGAAATTTGGATGAAGATTTGTCCTGATATCCTGACCCAAAGTGCATAGTGGCCATACCTATCTAAAAAGCTGTAGATTTCGAAGTCTGAGACTTAGGTACATGTGGAATAGATGAAAGACCTAATTTCCCAGTTTAAATACATCCTAGACATTAGATTAAGGAAATCTGATTTCAATTCTGGTGGTCACAGGGAGAACACAGAAGTTCAGCATTTACAGAATAATGTTCTGTTTTAAGGTATTGGTTATTCTTTGCTAAGGAGTCCAAATCAAGACATTCCCATTGCTTCTAGCATATCTATAGTAGTTATCTAATTAGGATCTGGAGCCATTCATTTGGGGTGGTGGGACACTGGCACAGCTTGCCAAAGGAAGCTGTGGCTGCCCCATCCCTGGAAGTGTTCAAGGCCAGGTTGGATGGAGCCTTGAGCAACATGGTCTAGTGGGAGGTGTCCCTGCCCATGTCAGGGGGTTTGGAACTGCATGATCCTTGAGGTCCCTGCCAATCTTAACCATTCTGATTCTATGATTTCAAGTGCCAGATTGGTATCAATGCTTAGTGGGCATCTTAATGTAAAGACTGTTTGTTAACAGATGCACTTGGTTGTCTGATATGCATCATACAGTTTCATTCAACATTTACCTTCCTCAGTTATCTTTATGCAGCTAATTCACAGATGCAGCAAACAGTGTATTATTTCATTTAACTAAAGGACCCATTTATCCCAGTCCCACTGCCAAATATGCACAGCATGGGAAATATTGACCTGTTATTACTAGGGATGGCTTTTTTTCCTTTCTTTTAAAACTGTTATTATTGGGATAATTTAGATTTTCCTTTGAAGAATTTAGTCTTAGATACACTGATGGAAAAAAATTGTGTTGGGTTAACCTTGGTTTGCTACTAGGTATCCATCAAGCCACTATATCATTTCACTTCCATCAGCAAGACAGGGAGAAAATACAACTGAAAACTCCTGGGTTAAGACAAGATTACTGAACAGTTACCATCATGGGCAAAAGAGGCTCAAAATGAGGAGGATTAGTTTCATTTATCGCCAGTCCAAATCAGAGCAAGAAAATGAGAAATAAGGACAAACCTGAGAACAACATTCATCCCTCTCTCCCTTATTCCCAGACTCAACTTTACTCCCAACTCTTAACTTCTTCCCCTGAGTGACACCAGTGGATGGGGGCTGGAATTGCAGTCAGTTCATAATCCAGTTCATAACCATTAGCACCATGTTCCAGTACTTAAAGGGCAGCTACAAAGAAGATGGAGACTCCCTTTTTATGAGGAGTTACATAGAAAAGATGAGGGGTAGTGGTTACTCCTGGGAAGTAACCATCTCCTGTGGAGTTTCTAGTGAGACTCAAGAAAAAAAATTTCACAATGAGAACCATCAGACATTGGTATAATCTGACCAGGAAAGTTGTGGATTGCCAAATATTGGACACTTTTAAAATTCAGCTGTACAGGGCACTGGGGCATCTTGTCTAGACCATGCTTTTGCCAAGAAAGGTTGGACAAGATGATCCTTGAGGTGTCTTCCATCTTGATACTATACAATTCATAATGCTTCATCTCTGCCTTTCCTTCTTCCTCACCTTTTTTTGTGAGGCTTGTTGCTTCATCATAGGGTCTTTTCCATGGGACATAGTCCTTTACAAACTGCTCCAACATGAGTCCTTCTCATAAACTGCAGTTCTTCATTAACTGACCCATCATGGGTGCAGTCTTTCAGGAACAGACCACTCCAGTGTGGGTCCCCCCACAGAATCACAGGACCTGCCAGAAAAGCTGATCCTGTGTGGGCTTCTCCATCTAGTGGTCCACAAGTCTGTGGCTCTATCAGACTTAGGAGTAGCTTCTGTCATCTCAAAGCCACCTCTGCAGCCCTTCCACTGCCAAAACTTTGCCCCATGAAACCAAAACAAATTCTATCAAAGGAACAATTGGAGTTTAGTACTTATAACTTAAAAAAGAGAGCTTTCAATTAGGAAGACAAATGTATAAGTGTCTTTGGTGATGTGAGGATTCATTGCTCTCAATGAAAAACAAAAATTGCATAAAATAAGAAAAGGAGAAAATCTCAGCCACAAATTATTTAAAGTTCCACACAAATTCTCCAGGTCTCAAAGGTCAAGCTGGAAGACTGCAAGATGGACTGGATGCTAAAGTGTCACTGAGGTTCCCCAGCCAGGATGAGGGCTACCCTGACACTGAGTGAGTGGCTGTACAAACAGGCATGACTGGAGGTGTACTGACAGCTATGAACAGTCAGATAGTTTTTTTTTTAACACTGGGGAAGGTCTGGAATTGTCATGAGTGAGAGTAAAACAAAGACCATGAGGTGACTGAAGAGCAGTGAATGTAGCATATTGTGCCTTTCCAGGTTTCATGGTTGTATCTACTGCTGGCTAAAGGACTCCAATTTCTCATAACTCAGAAGTCTTCTTGAGTAAGAAATTTCAGCAAAGTATATTTTTAATTCCCGTGTAACTTACAAATAATGCAGTTTTTTACTGGGAAACAAGAAAAACAAAACCATCAAAAGTCAGTCAGCCCATGGGTGGTCTTAGGAAAGGTGACTGCACAATCCTACTTACCCCCATCCCCAAGTGCTTAGCCAAGCCATGAGATAAAACCACAATCCAAGACCCTTATTGAATTATTTTTGTCACACTGCAAGCCAACAGTCACCTCACTCTTTTTCTCCTCTTCTGATCTTTGTCAAGGTATATGTGAAACTCCTGATGGCAGGGAGGCAGCTGATGGGTCATGACTGCTTCTTACAACACTGGTAATGATTGTCCTCTTGGAACCTTGTGTTTCCACCATCTGTTTGTCATATTTATCTGTTGTGTTATGTTTTATCTTTTGCATTGCAAACTCTTCAGAGTTGGATTACTTTTCACATGTATTTCTGAAGTGCCAAACACAGTAGACTTTTACTTTAAAAGTCCTGGACTTCTACTATTTGACATATAGGTAATTAATAAAAAACTACTTTGGGTTTTTTTTTTTTGTTTTTTTTTTTAAGTAGGGAGGAAAACCAACATCTGGTTTCGTAATACTGTGAGACATGTATATGGTAATTCCTAAACCATATGGAATTTGTGTCTTATATGAAAACTAGTAAGTTTTTGTAATTTTCAGAAGAAAAAAGCTATTACAGCTGAAAATAAAATTTTAAATCACGTGGGCAAAGAAGCTGAACTAAAGCATTAGTTACACCTGGTACCTAAGGTTTTGCTTTTCTCCCCCAAAAATACGAGAGTGCCAGACACACTCAGTATGTGATATCTGTTTCTCTTGTTGCTCTTTAATAACTATTGCTATATAGCTTTTTCTCTGGACAGAAAGAGCAATTCTCCTGTCCATCACACAAGATGCAACTCCATGTAGAGAAAATAAAAGCAATGTTATTACAGATGTATCTCTGGTTGCATTTATTTCCTGCAATTTCTATTCTACTTTAACATATTCCTCAGCAACAAGTGCCCATATTAAATAATCAATAAAATGTAAGATCAAAATTAAATATTTTTTCTTATGGAGTGCTACAGCATTTACTGAGTGTGCCATACCTTGCCATTGAATTGGTGTGTCATTTTAAAAGGGGAGACAAAATAGTAATATGTGTTGCAGAAAGATTTATAAAATCAAAAGCACTGCAGCACAAGCAAGCACTTTCTGAATCAGTTCTGAGTACTTATTGTAATGAAACACTAAGAAGTGGTAGTGAAGAGCAGATCAGACATGAACGTGCTACAAAAGCACAAAGAATTCAGTAAGCACTCAGCTGGGCTACAGGGACAAAAATATTAGCAGTGACTTAGTTGTTTCTGACTCAGAATACAGCTATAGTCTTATCTGCAAGCATTAAAAAAAATATAAAATCACATGAAACATCAGTTTTGGATTTGGAAAAACTGACTAGCAAAAGAAGCTTATACACAAAATCCACAACCTCCCATTCACTTAATTCCTCTGGAAATACTCTGAGTACCCTGAAAATAAGTTATTCAGCAGTTGTCATTTATCCCTTTTCATATAACCAGAAGCAGTAAATTCACTTTCTTGATCCCAGAACATTCAGCAAATATTCAGATCTTGGTGTAGGCATCACAGTATGGAGCACAGGGTGAATACAGAGATACAGTCAGGAATAAGAAGGCTCTTAGTCTAGAGAGATCTAATAGTAAGGAAAATATTTTCAGATAAAAATATCTTCTTATTATCTTCATCTATATACAATTTGTGGAGCAGAAGAACGAATTGCATTTCACTCATTTGTTTTATTGATGGAAAACTTGTGAGTGACATATGGAAAAATCCATAAATTCAGTGAAATAATCTAAAGATTTACAGAACACATTAATCTCTGGGAAAGACACAGAGAGAAGGAGAAATGTTTACTTTCCATTTTACTGACAATGCAGTAGATATATAGGCAAGACTTGTGGTCTGACTGCAGTCACCCATCAAAACAAGCACAGAAATCCAGCTTAAAAGCCTGGTGTTCACTTCTTTAATCTTCTCCTTATCTTTTTCCCTCTTTTTTTCCACACAGCTTTTGGGGGTTTTTTATGCTGTACTAAAGTCCCTAAGAAGGCATCTGACATGGACACTCTGCTCAGTGTCCCAACATGAAGCTGGCATGGATGAGAAATGTGATCTGCTGCAGTAAACAGACACTTCTCTCTAGGGCAGGCAGGATGAGCATGGAATGTGTCAGTGATGGAAACTCTCACCCTTTGTGCTAAACCTGGATGACACAGGATCACCACTGCAAAGAAAAATCTGACATTTATGATGAGATGATATTAGAGTTGGATGGTTCAATAACTTTTTTTTATTTATTTCAATTCTGATTTCTGAGTTTGCATCTGCATAGGATTTCACACCGTCTCTCTGCTGGAAAATACTGAGATCATTACAAGTACATGTCTTATGCTACTATAAATAACATCATTTAAATATTCATCTGCAAACATTTGTTCTAATAAATTACATAAAGAGTACTTATGATTCACTGAAAATTATTAGACCCTAAAGCCCTGCGAAAAGTATCTGATTTTGAAAAATCCATGCATTTGTTTTTTCATAATGTGAGAAAAATAATGAAGTTTGTATCATCATTTTGGATACATCTCTACCACCTGAGGTTTGTCTAACTTTATGGAAATCAATAGGAGCTCTTCAGTCAATTGCATTATGTTCTGGTTCAGACCTGTAGAATATTATGCCTCTATTTGCATTTATTACAGGCTCTTTTTATTCCCACTCCTGGAACTGGCTGCAGTATTATCACTGCATTTGCAGAAAGGGTAACGTGGCATGCCAGTTTGAAATGTTGTTGCCTACTGGTCATAGTCAGGAATAAACAGATTTATCTCCTCATTTTCCAGGTCCAGCCTTATACTGAGACACTACTCCAAAGCACATTCCCTGTTCTGTAATGCTGTTATTGGCATCACACTACTGTTCTTTTCCTTTTCATCGACTTCTTTGCACTTTTGAGACTTCAGTTTTCTTTTGTGCAGGTCTCAGCCTTCATTTTCTGACACTAAGCAATCACACAAAATGTCCTGAACATACAATTTCTTCGGCTACTCTGTAACAGATTCCTATTCTGACAAAAACTTATTAAATTTTAGAACTTTGGAACATAACCTGTGAGTTATAAAAAGAGCAGCTCATTGAGGGTTGTCAAAATACCATGAGAATTAAGAGCAAGGATGTTAATGTTACCTGGGAATCATGGGAAGGTGGGAATAACTGTGACTAGGACAATGCAGATTATTAAAGGGAAAACTGGGCTGGGACATGGATTCCTCTTTTGTTGCTGTCTGTATGATGTAATGTCCTAACTGAAGCTGAGCTTCTCCATGGCACATCTTATATAAGCACCACTATCATGCAAAGTTATAGGAGTTTTCCAAGAAAGCTGAACAAATTTTGGTATATTCAAGGCTGGGAGCTAAATCTCTCTTAGTTTTGTCCTAAATGTTTGCTCGTATTTTGATCCATAACTGGTGATACAATAAAGTAGATTGACAAAGAATTGATGTTGCTGTTCACAACCCAGAACAATTTTTTTAAATTTTTTTTTAGTTCTCCTGGTTCCATGTAAATAGAATGATTTTAATAACAAGTGGTCATCAAAATAAAATTCACCAACATTGACTGTTGGTATGCCTACAAGCCTTATGATTTTAAGGAAGAAGGGGTGGAGGAAGAGCTAAGCCTCTTGCAGTCTACGGCTTCCTCACAGGGGAAAGACGTGGGAGGTTCTGATTTCTTCACTCCTCTGACCAAAGAGAGGACTGTGGGAAATCATAGGAAGCTGGTGCACAGGAGGTTTAGGTTAGATATCAGGTAAAGGTTTCTCACCCAGAGGGTGGTTGAGCACTGGAACAGGATCCCCAGGGAAGTGGTCACAGCACAATTCTGCCTTACTTCTATAAATATTTAGATGATGCTCTCAGGCACATGGTGTGATCCTGGGGGTGCCCTACACAGGGACAGGAGTTGGACTCAGTGATCCTGATGGGTACCTTCTATTCTATTCTATTCTATTCTATTCTATTCTATTCTATTCTATTCTATTCTAATGTTTTAAAATTTATCAAGGACCCCATAATTAGTATCTTTTTATATGTTCCCTAACTTTCCCTTTAACTTTTACTGACATTTTGAAATATGACAGATTCAGTCAGGGAAACTATAAATAAACCTCCTACTGTGTCCCCCCCACACCCTCCAAGTACAGTATATTAGATTCAAAGTCTTCATTTCTGTTTTGCATAATTGACATCATTATCTGTCAGGTTGCCAGACTGAGGTTTGCAGTCATTATGAGATCATTAGAAAAAGAGTTGTAATAAGTTCAGAAGGCCAATCGGCTCTATTCTAATCACTGGAGAAGAGAGTGCTGATAGGGGCCTCAGGGAGAAAGTATTGAAGCAGCTAGAGGATTTTTAATGACCAAATCAACTTAGGAAAATCACCACCTGTGCCTCAATGAACAGGATAATTTCAGTTTGGAGTGACTGTGAGTGTAAAATGGATTTGTAATCACTTACTTTTCTCAACATTTTTATTTGATTATTTTTCACCTTTTTTTTTTTTTTTTTTCTTTAATAGAGAGATGAGGTTGGTGACTGGGAATCTACAGAGCAGAGCCGCAGAAAATAAGAAAAAAAATCCAGAAAATAAGATTGTTGAAGGAGAATAAAAATAATGTCCTGTGGTAGCTGAGTGAGTGATGAGTTGCAGGTCAGAACAGAGACTCTGCAAATTTAAGGAAACAACAGTTCAAAATCAAGGGGAGACTGTTCTGCAACCTAAAAAGGAGAAATGCAGATTTTTTTTTCTCAGTAGTCAGTGGGGGATAAAAGCACTGCTCGCAGATGACTCAGTCTATCATAATTTAAGTTTCTGATGTGACTGGATAGGAAACTTGTCTGCTTTTGCCCATTCACTCTAGAGAGAATACAAATGAGCACTAAGCTAATAAAGCTAATTATTAGACAGTTAAATGCTCACTCCAAGAGTTAAACGACTCTCAGTCTTTATTAACTTCAGCAGATTCAGGCACAGAGATTCTACCTTAGACTGGACTGAATTTGCCCTTAATCACTTCTTCCTGAAGAAATTGCTGCTCCTGTCCTTTATCTTGCCCATCCAGGCATCTCAAAAAATAGTATTAGTCTCTGCCATATTGCCATTTTCCATTCTTTGGAGATATCTATAAAATACTGTTTCAGAAATACCAGAGCTCACCTTATCTATACTCCTGAGGAGGTGCTGTAGGAAATCCTAAGCACAAGTTAAGACATGACATCTTTCATCAGCATTTAGTAGCTTGAACTAAGCACCATGTTATTTGTATTCACAATGCTTCCAGTTAATGTGGAGCTCAGGCAGAGAAAATTTCTATCTGCTTCGGATGCAAATAGAATGAGTTCATGTCTGCTCAGAGGGCAAGAGCCCATGTAGGTGGATACCATGTCTGGCTTCTCTGTTAGATAATAAATTAATCAAAGCAAGAGCAACCTCCTTTTTGTGTGTTTGTACAGCCCACAGCACAGGGAATTACGGGTTTTGCTGAGGTCTGAAAAGGCCACTCCATTATGAAAAGTAAAATTTATGATGAATACATTGTCATCCATATCTTCATTAAATAAATAAATGGAGAACATTAAAGCCAAGGTGAAAAATATTCAACAGATATGCTTCTAATGGAAAGATAATTTAATTGAAAAATAATCTGTTCACAATATTCTCATATACACTATTTTATTAGATCCTATTACAAGAACCCATTTACTCTACATCCTTTGGAAGACATTATAGGGAGGGGAAAATTTAGCCTAGATGAATGGATAATATGTGGGATAAATGAATATTCCCATGTTAATATATCTTTGAGAAATGGAGGCAGGTAACTAAAATAATATTTTTGAAACTGCATATAAGTAAGGAGACTGACTGAGTACGAAAAAGATAGTGTCAGGTCTTTTTTTTCTTCCTTTCTCAGTGTCAGAGTGTTCTTTCTCTGTCAAAGGAAGTTGTGTGCTTGCAGGCTTCTTTTCTCTTCCCCCTTTTTTTTTTTTTTTTTTTTTTCCTCCCAGAAACCTTTGGCATTTTAATGAAACACTACCATCCACGAGAGTCACTATTTAAAGCAAGGAAACGGTTACCTTCCTCTACTTATACTACAGATTTTGTTCTTTATTTTATTAAAAAATAAGCATTCAGGCCACCAAAGAGTATGTTACAATGTGTGAAATTGGTATATAGGATAAGCCAGTAAATCATAGAATGGTTTGGGTTGGAAGGGACCTTAAAGATCATCCAGTTTCAACCCCCCTGCATGGGCAGGGACACCTCCCACTGGACCAGGTTGCTCAAGGCCCCATCTAACCTGACCTTGAACACTTCCAGAGAGGGGGCAGCCACAGCTTCCATGGGCAACCAGTGTCTCACCACCCTCACAGGAAAGAACTTCTTCCTAATGTCTAACCTAAATCTCCCCTCTTCAAGTTTTAAACCATTTCACCTTCTCCTCTCACTACACACCTGTGTAAAAAGCCCTACCCCAGCTTTCTGGGAGGCCTCCGTCAGACGGTGGAAAGCTGCTATAAGGTCACTTTGGAGCTTCCTCTTGTCCAGGCTGAAAAACCCCAACTTCTTCAACCTGTCTTCATAGGGGAGGTGTTTCAGTCCTCTGATCATTTTAGTGCCTCTCCCTCTGGACATGTTCCAGGAGTTCTGTGTTCCTATGCTGGGGACTCCAAAACTGGACACAGCACTCCAGGTGGGGTATCACAAGAGTGGAGTCAATAATTACCCTACTGGTTCTCAGAAAAATCAGATTTTCACTTCTCAACCAAATAAAAATATTAATCTGGTCTCTCATCCTGTTTCTTTTTGCTGAAATTGAATGAATCAAACCATCTGACCCTTGCTCATTCCCTCTGCAATCACTCCAAGACATTTTGATTCATTGGGAAGCTCCAGTTATCACAGCCATCAATAGGTGTTCTGAGATGTGTTCTGCATGCACTTTTGTTAAATGTTTTGCTATTTTAATGTGTGTTAAAGGATATTTATATCTTTGAATATGTTAGCACATTTCCTAACTGCAAGACACTCCAGCTATCCCTGTTCTTCAGTACTGATTCAAGCTACTCCTCTTGTCTTCCTATTTTGTCATTCAAGAGAAAGATACTTTAAAATATTTTTTATGTACTTTAGATAGGTTAACTCAATCATATGAAGGAACATATTTCTGCCTGTTAACTATAATATAATCTAAAATTCTTTTATCTGTAATTTCACATCGTCTGAATATTCATAAAGCATAGCATGAACTATTTTTTCCATGATTTGCCTTCCATGGTTTTATGTCATTATGGAAAGAATGACAGCTCTGTACCTCAGAACACCAGTATTTCTAGGCACTGCATGTGCTCAGCATCAACCAAAGACAGTGGAAAACTTTCTACTATATGTCCCATGCTTCTATGCTGAAAGAGTAGCTCATTTCACACCTGATATAAATTATTCTATGATTATATAGATCATTATATAGATCATATAGATTATAAGATCAACAGTCTGAAGCATTCAGTTATGTCTCCAGCAAAAGATATGAAACCAAAGTTCACTTTAATGTGGAAAGCCTCACTATGCATGACAGATACAGCCTTTGGCAGCACAGATATGAAGAACAGTTTGACTCACATGGAGAAGGTTCCTGAAAAGCTCAGATTTCTGTTTCAATTCCTTGTCTAATTTGTGAATCATCTTGGTTCTGAGGTCAAGAATTCAAAATAAGAAACTTTCTGCCCTCATGCAGAAAATGTGTTAACATTTTGTGTTAGCAGAAAGTCGTTAAGGACTTTAGATAAGAACAATTAATCAAGTGAATATTTATTTTAGTACATGATTTGATTCGGTTACTGACTTGGTCTTTAGGCTGAAGATGCACATAAAGCTGTTCCCCTTTTTCCATATTACTGACTGTTCCCAAAGCCCCTCTTCAGTTGTGTATGTGTCTGTATTAGGGTTTAGCTGGCAATTCTGCTTGTACTGGTGTTTTTTACTTCAGTCTTTCATTAATCTATATGGTAAATTTTGTTACCTTCTAGCAGATCAGTGTGCTATTCTGCAAATTAGTCTGATGGACCTAGAAATTACCCTTATTCAGGCAGAGAAGTGCCTTGCTAGATAGTCCCACTGAATTTAATGACTGGGCTAAATAAGAAAATAAGGGCACAAAAGATTAACAGAATGTGACCCATAATTGGCATACAGAGAAACTAAGGATTTAAGCTCTTCCTTTTGCTTCCTTTATTTTAAATTGTTTATATAAGTTAATTAAAATCTTGGAAAATTTTATATTTGCCTGGCAGATATTCTTTTTCCTTCTCTTTTAATGAGGTCTGTGGTTTCCAGTGATGAGTTTGGAAACCCACCATATCCTGTCACTGATGAGTGTCCTTTCCTAGCCTTTGACTGATCAAAGACATTATAAACCCAGTAACTGCAGACTGAAGAGTTACTATTTTCTTTGAATAATATTTTTTCTACAGAACTGGAAAAATATTCACCTTTCTGTAGACAAGTGTGGGCTTGTTATGTGGCCTTTCCTTATGCATTCATATTATCTCGCTAATTGGACCTGCTTCTGTATTTAACTCTGCCAACAAGAATATGCACATCCTAAAGGAACCACAGAAAAGATATCAGAGCCTGTAAGTTAGTTTCTTCACCACTTTTCCCTGCTTTTATCATATTGAAAACATATGTCCATTTTTTATTATTAATTTTTACTTATATAAATGCTTGAATAAAATACTTCCTTTTGCTGTAAATCTCCTGCACAAAAGGTGAAGGGAGTTTAGTGGCATTTACTGATGAAAACTTTGTGAAAGATGTTTTTTCTAGATTGAAGAAGCTATTTTGGATCAATTTATGCCTAGTAAATCCATCCTGTATTGATTTCCTCCTGCACAGATGGTCCATTTTTCTTCCAAAATGAAATTGTAGCAACTGAATTAAAAAAAAAAATTTACTATTGTTGTTATTATTATTATACTATTATTATTAATACTATTATTTTTATTATTGTTTGTTTCTTACCTACTTACTAGGCTTTGAAGACTTTAAGATGGCATGTAGATATTTTAACCTAAACTCATTTTTTACACAGTTGTTTGAGATTATGAGAGATTCTGTGTTGACATGAACAGTGCCAAGAGCATCTTCACATGTTAGAAAAGTTTTGGACCCTATGCCTTCTTGAGGAGACTTCATGTAGTCAGCATTGGTTCCAAATATGACTCATTTTTTTGTATCATTCTAGACACAGCCCAGTAGCAGGGCATCAACAAAGAAAGTGCACCCATGTCTACGAGTGGTGTAGAAGTGGGAAACGTGGGGACTCGCTGGTTCCCAGTAAACTTTGCTAAAAGTTTTGCTAAATTATGCTGGAGAAATGGGCACATGAAAGGGGCATGGTCAGTTTCGGATGAAGGGTCTGAGACAGCTGCAAGCCAAATCTTCTTCAGAAATACACTGAGATGATATTGAGAAATCCTTAGTTGAAAGAACTGTGGTTTGCACCAACAGCAAAGGAATCACATATAGCTGCATAAGGGCTGGAACTGATCTCACCAGGCTTCACCTGAATAGTGGTCTTCCTCCAACACTTGGCTTCCATTATATGGTTACAAGAGTGCTTCGTACAGAAAGAAAGAGAAAAAAGGGCTTGCTCACTACAACTCTCTGTTCTGTAATATCTAAGAATGGTCAAATTTACAATGTTTGTCAACTCAATGTACTGGGTTTGCATAGGGAGGTTTTGGTAGCAGGGAGGCTACAGGGCTGGTTTGTGTGAGAAGATACTATCATGTCCAATAGAGCTAATAACAACCAGCTTGAAGATGGACCCACGACTGGCCAAGGCTGAGCCCATCAGTGACTATGGTAGCATATCTGTGATAATATAGTTAAGAAGAGAGAAAAAAATGAGAAACAGAAACTTGATCTGTAGAGAGAAAAATGAGCATATGTGAGAGCAACAACTCTGCAGACATCAAGGTCAGTGAAGAAGGAGGGTGAGGAAGTGTTCCAGGTTCTAGAGCAGAGATTTCCCCTTCAGCCTGTGATGAAGACCATTGTGAGGCAGGTTGTGCCCCTGCAGACCATGGAGGTCAATGATGGAGCAGATATCCACCTGTGGAAGACTCCATGCTAGAGCAGGCAGATGTCCAAAGCAGGCTGAGACACCATGGAGAGCCCTGGCTGTTCAGGCAAGGTCCTGTCAGGACCTGTGACCCCATGGAGAGAGAAACCCATGCCGGAGGAGGTTTTCTGGCAGCACTTGTGACCCCATGAGGGACTTACTCTGGAGCAATCTGTTCCTGAAGGACTGCACCCCATGGAAAGGACCTGTGCTGGAAGGAGTTTGTAAAAACTGTTGCCCATGAGAAGGAGTTACATTGGAGAAGTTTGTGGAGGACTCTCTCTTGTGGAAGGGACCTCACACTGGAGCAGAGGAAGAGGATGAGGTGGAAGGTGTGGCAGAAAACATATGATGAACTGACCACAGGTGCTCCTTTTGAGTGGATGAGATGCTCAAACCGGAGAAGGAGAAATAAGGACATAGAATTATTCAAGCATCAGTAACAGAACAGGAATTGCTTAAGGTCATAATAATTCATCGGTTCTAGCACTTGTTACTGGAGCAAATGTAATTTCTGATCCATCAGAAATCAAATGGTCTCTCATAGTGTCTCAAATGTCAAATCTCACCATTTTCCTCACTTCTGGGAAAGAAAGCTGAACTGCCACAAGGGTTATATTATTAGTAGTGCTCAGTTTTCATATATTTTTAAAAGGAAGAGAAATATTTAGTGTGGAAGGGAAAAACTAGCTTGTCTGCCTTCTTACCTACCATCATTTGAAGCATTGTTCATCCCCACCATCTTTGCTTATAAACTCTGTTCACATAAGCAACACAAATGGATGTAGCTATAGATGCTTAAAAACAGATGCATATGAAATACTAAAATACCCACTGCCCTTTATTATAATTTTTTTTTATTTGATCTGGAATTACACCAACAAAACTATTACTGCTTTCTGCTCCTGATTAAGATTCCTGTAAGATTGCACAATGCTAGGAAAAATTTTCCTGTGAAGCAGAAGTTAAATAAAATCTAAGATTCTGCAGCTGAGGATTTTAATATAGCCAATATTCTGATTCTCAGTATTGTATCAGTGCTTTACTACCTAAGCAGAGAAAGAAAAGAAAAAAAAGTGTTGACTTTGCATTATCAGCTAAACACTTAGGACACATGACTGGGCATGACCTTTCTGTTCAAAGACATGTTCTCATCAACCAGGACAATAGAAGATGTCAGACTGTAATGTTTGATATATGTTATCCACATGCTTTGTAAGCTGAATATGACCCCTTTTACTTTCCGATGAAGTGAGCAGTCCTGAGCACACAATCATTGCTGGTAATGACTTTTTTTTTTTTTTTTTTTTTTCCTTGCCCTCTGCATTGTAATCTTGGATAAAATATTTTGGTTTTATTTTTTTGTTTTTATGCCAAAATTTATGGAGCTTTCCAACAAAGGCATTTGCCTTTGTGCTGAACTTGAGGTTTCAATGATACTCAAGCTAAGGGCACTGTGCAGACAGAATGGTCTTCACGACCAAATGTCATCAAGTGAACACTTGCATGGAACAGGTTGTTCCATGCAAAAAGAAGTTTTTTTCAAAATAGAAAAAATTAACAAGAGTAGACCAACCTGCTTTCCCATAGAGGCAACCTTGACACTGATAAGAAGACTGTGTAACAAATTCTTTGTGCTCTGTCTGGAATCAAAATCCCAGCTGGTAATTGCAAGGGTGATAAATTACCTATTTTTCATCTTCTTCTCCATTAAATCTTAAGCTTTTGATGGTTCCTTTGATTCACCACTGATGGGAAAACTGGAGAGAGATGGAAAAGGTGGGAGGTAATTTCTTGTATTGCACCATGAGTTTCATGCTGATGCCATTTCTTGTATTGCATCAGGATTGGAGTTATCTTAGTTTTTGTTTGTTTGTTTGCTTGTTTTCCCAGAAGGTCACTATCCTGCATCTTCATTTGCTACCTGAATTATTCCTTATTCTCTCTGGCAGAAAATACAGTGCTTTGGAAACAGGACTCCCTCCAGTGTTTTTTTTTCCCCATCACTCTCTTCCTACGTTTTATCATTGGTACTCCTGGTCTCCGTAGCAAATAGGAGCACAATTTACTTAATGTGACCATTTGTCACCAACCTCAAATAAAGGCTGTGAAGACATAGACAAAAGAAGTGGAGTTTTTTGCAATAGCATTTCTACTTTACAGGGGTTCTTCTGTCTTCATCAAATTTTAAATAATAAATTTTAAATAACACATCTTTGTGATACAATTAGAAAATCTGTTTTCCTGCTCTGATTTTTCTTTTGTTTCTTTCTTCTATGCAAAAATTTCAAGGTCAGCTTAATATAATAATTAAAATGGCATTTTGTGCACATTATATACTTGTAATCAATTTGAGGATACCAAAACATGAGGCATTTCACCTTCATCCACATAATAACTCTCAGTAATGCTACATAAAACTTCTGTAGGTAATGGAACCTGAAGAATAATTTGCATTACCACAATATATTAGCAAAACTTGGATTCTGACCATAATGTTGAAGTCCTGGCTACCTTTTTAATAGGGAGTACAAAGTTCTGTAGTTATTTGGGTCTTGGTTTGGCTTTGCACTTCATGTAGAATATGCCATGGCAGCAGATAATTTCTCCAGTCCAACAGAGAAGGATTTCTAGACAAATTCTAACACAGTGTGATTCAGAAGTATTATGAACTATTTACCTGAAAGAAAAAAATATTTTCAAAATTAATTTTTTTCACAGTTTGATTGGCCAAGAAATGCTTCTAAAGAGGAGATTAAGAGATACTTCTTACAGGCTTTATTTAAATATTTATTTTCATCACTTCATGATTGATTCATAGTGTCAGTTCAAGCTAATGTCTCTGGGAGTGGTATTTCTGGAAATACAGTCATTTGCAATAAACTGTTGTCCCTTTTTATTTTCTATTGACTGCACTGGGGCAAAAACTCCCAAAGAGGAGTTCAGTCATAAAGAGAATGACCAGTCTGACCAAACCAGAAGACATATGCCCTTGGAGAAGTCAAATAACCCAGGATAGGTTCCAATGCCTCATTCATTGTAGCTTTTTTTTTTTAAGAATGACTGAGGACTAAATCTATGTGGTAAGCAAGCTAGATTGCTGTAAAATAAATACAATTGACATCATCAAAAATTCCAAGAAATAAGTTCGGTGTAAAACTGGAGAAAGCCCACATGACACGTCAGGGATCAACAAAAAAACTGCAACAGTGAAAGTGAATCCAATTTAAAAGAATTTATAGGGAGGTGGATTCTGGACTCTTCTCTCAAGTAAATAATCATTGGACCAGAAGAAATTGCCTGAAGTTGCACCACGGGAGCTTTAGACTAGATATTAGGAAGAATTTCTCTACTGAGAGAATAGTCAGGTGCTGGGATGGGCTGCCCAGGGAGAGGGTGAAGAGAGGGTGAAGTCACAATCCCTGGAAGTGCTTAAAAACTGTGTAGATAAAGCACTTCAGGACATGCTGTGGTGGGCATGTTGACACAGATAAATATATTTTATTTACTGGGAGGAGAATGCTGATGGTTGGATGCTGTGATTTTAGAGGTCTTTTCCAACCATGGCAATTCTGATTCTGTGATAAGGTAAGATGGAAATTAATTGTCAGATATGAATAATAAGGCTGACAGAGGATGAACTTGTTCTTAGTATGATCACCTTCTTAGCATGACCACCTGGATATTCAACTCAGATTTTCTTATGGCTGGTATTTCTTCAGAAAACCTTGTCAGAGGTAGATATCATGAAACCTGCCTAAAGAAAGGCTGTTATCCCCATTTTACACACAGAAGACAAGGCAAGATTTCCTGATACTTCAAAGTCTATCTAAACTGGAACTTTGGGAGAGTTTAGATACAGATCCACATTATTATTTTCTGTGTCAGCCTGTTCTCCAGGTGCTTCCCTTGAATGGTGATGTTTTATGTGTGTTCCTTGAAATACTCTGTGGTTAAGTGATGAAGCAACTTTTCTCCTTGGAGCTTTTTCTCATTTGGAACTCAGAACCATCCTTGAGTCTCAAAATTAAGCTGAGCTGTTATGTTCACTGCTATTTTCTCTGGCCATCTTTTAAACAAAATATCTTCAATCAGCTATCTGTTTGCAGGACATGCTTTGTCTGAATCTTACTTGGGCATAAGATCCCCTTAAACAAACCCAACTTGGATTCTTGAGCACCACAAAAGTAAATATACTCCTCTCTCTCATGTGTCTTTTTCTCTGATGTCAGAGAAGGCTTCCTAGACCTTTCTTTCATTGGTTATTTGGAAAACTAATATACTTTAGTGATTCCTTTAGACTTTTTAACTGTTTTGGACAAGTACCTTCCTACATTTCCTGATGTAACTAATGTTCACCATCAAAAAAAAAAAAAAAAAAAAACCAAAAAACCAGAAACCAACAGTGAAGGAAGAAACAGGATCCATGTATCTCAAGTCATATTTTATAATCTAAAACACTGTGCTTCTCTTCTAGCAAAAAGACAAAACACAACCAGAACCACTGTACTCTGAGGGGTTTAGCACCTCCCTTTTAGAGTCAGGGAGCATTATTTTACCATTGATTTTCTGGGACTCTCATTCCAACAATAAAAACTTCATCATGATTTTAAAGAAACTACTCACGTCTTGTATTAGGTACACATTTAAATGCCTGTGTGACTGAGGAATAAGAAATTAAACTGTACTATTTTTGTATTCCTGCCCCTCATTTTCCCAAATCATCCTACTCCTTCATCCCTTTCCACTATTGTTTTCATTCACTTATTTTCTTAGTTGTCAGGTTTGAAAAGTCCTTGGGATATTAATTCACCGGTCACTAGATTAATTTTTTCTATAAAGCCTAATACAATAATCTTTTAGTAGAATTTTGCACATTATATGAAAACACATGAAAATTATAAGAAAAACACAATAATTCACTTCTGGAGAGGGAATTGGATGAGACTACATCAATAAATATCACAAGAGGTACTGGTATTAGTGGATTAACCATTTCTAGAGTGGTTCTCTGATACTGAGACAGTGTGTCACAGCATTGTATGTATCACATCCTTATACTCTAAAACTGTATAGCTAAATCCAAACATGTTTAGGAATGTTTCCAGATCCATGAGATCTTATCACCACTGTTATAAGAAGCCATTTAAAAGTAAGAAGCAATGGTCCGTGTCTGACACATGGGAAACCTAAGCTGAGGTCTGCAGTACCCCTAACTCAAATTGGCAGAATAGTTCAGTGTTCCTGTGCTCAGGACAGTATTAACCTGAATAGTTGACTGTTTTTTTCTTGCTGTTATTATTGTTGGTTTTACTCTGCTTGGGAAGGACACTTAAGACTACTTGTGTAAATACTGGAAAGAGAGAAGTTTTCCATAGGCAGTGACAGAAAGAAATTCAGCATTTGATGAAAAAGATTTTCAGAAGGACCAGACTTTTGACCTTTGAAGTGAGTCACATTCTGAACAAGAGGAGCAGCAGTAAAACTAAAAGAAAATATATCTATTTTTTGGAAAAAAAAAAATGTTTAGGGAGAGTACATATCTCAGAAAAATGATGTAGTGATTGTCTCCAAAGTTAAATTGAGATCATAAACAGCTCATTTTTGTTGCTAATAAACATGGGATTTTAATTGAGGTTTAATGACATGGAACTTACACCAATGGCTTAGAAAAAGAGTGAACTTTCATTTCTCAGTGAGGTCCTATTCAAAACTGCTGGCACTCAAGGGCAGCCAGCCCAAAGCATCTGTTTGGGCTATTACAGGAAGATCTGAGAGTACTCTGAGACAAGAAGTTCATGTTATTAATTTAGGCTTAGTTATTAAAGTGTAAATGAAGCATAAGCCACAGTACAGAGCTAGTAAAAAAGGAGAAAGGATGAGAAAGCAAACACTGGGTGAGAAGCATTTTTTCTAGGCTCAAGTAAAGTTCAGATGCCCAGAAATCTGTGGGGCCTCCTGCTTTAGAGGACAAGACATACACATCCCTTTTAAAGAGGGATAGATCAAAGAAAGGATGATGGTTAAGCTATGGAACTTTTCCCATTGCATTTTTCTTTTCTGTACTCTGTGCTCAGACATGTCTCCAGATATTGTGTCTTTAGCCACCTTTTACTTAAGGCACCCAGAATATGTTTGTCATTGTTCAGCGTCTTAGAGTGCGGCACAAAAAAATCAGGAGAGCAATGCTCTTATGCTTTTATGAAGCCTTTTATGAAGCTATTAATGATATAATGATATGATCTTCATTAATACTGGCTGGAAGATTGCTTATCTTGAACAGTTTCCATCTTTATTTCCCCAGAAACCTTACCTTTGCAGAAGTGTACTGGTTTCTGATAGGTCTGCTATGACTGTTATGAAGAACTTGCCAATATGTTTTGCATTTGAGTACAGACTATTTGGAAAAGTTTACATGGGAGTAAAGGACATGGTTATTTGGAAACTGTTTGAGCAGAGGGGTTAGACAACATGAGCTCCAGAGGTACCTTCCAACCTGAACCATATTTTGCTTCAAACACAAAAATACTCTGGTGCTGCAGAATGTGCTTCTGTAAATCTTTTTGGTTTTCTGGACTTCCATCTCCTTATCCTGCTAAGTGGTGTGCTAAGGAGGGAGGTTTCTAACTGTAGCAGAATCACAGCCTCATAAAGAAGGAAAGCAAGGGAAGAAAGAAAAAGCCCTTGACAGCAGGATGAAATGGAGATCACTAACAATAAATCCAGCTTTCCTTAATGTATTTCATCCATTAAAATGAATCCCTAGTAAACATGGGACAAAACTTCTGAACACAGAAGGACCCTTTGGTGGCATGGGCCTGTAATGAAGCATCAGCTGTGATGAAAGTGCACATATAAGGTATGGGAAGAGGAAGAAGTGTTTAAGGAGACTATGAAAACTACCTAGCAACCAGCTCACTGCTGAAAGTTAACTACTGCCTCATAGCCCACAGAATGAAGCCCTAGGTTTCCTAAGCCACTGTATAAGACACCTAAGCTTACTGACTTTATAGTTTTCAAAGTGATATTTTAGGAAATACCATGCATGTCCTTTGATTTATCAGAACAGGGGCCTGGAAATCCTAAGTTTTTTCATGTGATAAATAATAGCTGAGATTACAGTTATTTTGTGCTTTGATTTAGAATTATTATCTACTTTGCTCCTAGAATCACTCATGTAGCCTATTCCTTAGTAAAGAGGTGTTAACAAAATTAAAGTACGTAAAAACAGCTGGCAATTTAGGGTTATTTCCATCCATGAACTTTTATTCCCAATGTACTCTTCACTTATTTATTCTATGGTGGGAAGGAAAAAGTAAAATAAATTCTACTTCACCTTTTTTCATACATTGAGAGATTTATTTGTCAGCTCTAACTAGTGATTTAGTCAACTCAGAGGGGTGCCAAAAAGCTTGAGCAGCAAGAACAAAAAGCAGTCCAGAACAAGTGAGATAATAGGTACCAAATGGAATTCTCTTAATGGGACTTGGAAAAAAAGTCTCAGGCTTGCTGGAATGTTGTCAGAGAAAACATGTTTACTATTCTTGATCAATACTCACTATTTTGACTTATGCTGTTAATATTGCTGAGAGAAAAAATTGAAATCTGGAAACTCCCTTGCAATCAGTACTTCTGATAATAAAATAAAAAAATAATTTAAGAAACCCCAACATTTGACACTTTTGTGCCACCATATTGCATCCAGGTCATGTAAGAGTAGTCTTTTCTGCAACACAACATAAAAAGGCTCTCATTGCCTCATGCACCCAAAGTAGAAGAGTAAAAAGAAAGCCCCTGAAAAGAAAACTGAAGAAGTTTGAGTAGTACAGGAGAATTATCTCGTTTCACAAAGAAAGACAAAAGTTCATTTTTTTTTCTGGTTTACTGAAGATATTTAACTGGCTGCAGTCCCCACAGTGTCTGAGAGCATCCTAATCTTCTGTTTACCTTAGTCACAAGTCTGCTAGGTACAAATGTAATTTTATTAGCATTATCTTATTAGCATTATTATCTTATTATCTTATCTTATTAGCATTTCTTTTTAAAATATTCCAGATGGGTCTAGTAAATGATTTTATCATTGTTGAAAGATTTATTATATTTTTAAAAATAGTTTATATATGTTTTCCACAGAAACACAGATATTTCACTAAAATTCTTGATGGCAAGATATCTGAAATCCAGGGAGAAATCTCTGTACACTGTAGCTGCCTCTACACCAATAAACTATGCGTACCCTAAAGCATTCCCAGACACTGAGATAAGCTGGCAAGGAGACCTGCATCTATGTTAATGAACTGTCAGTCATCAGAAGAGCTTGACAGCTTGGAAACTGCCTACTGGGATCTCTGGAATGGCCTAATTGATAAATCTTCTCCAGAAGCCCTTTGGAGCAGTGCAGCTGTGCCAAAATGATACCATAAAAAACTTGTGAAGTATTACAAGTAGAGATATGTGACTCAGCATGTCCTGAGAGAAACCTGAATAAAAATACCTGATTTTTGGGGAGCAATCTGATTTTACTTCCTATCTTTCCACCGCACATCTACAAGAAGCAGAGGGTGGTCTGAAAGATTTTTCACGCTTCCCAGATAACAGAGGATAAAGGACCAAGACTGCAGCCTGTAGTAAGAAGGGTCACAGAAGTGCCTGAAGTACTGTAGACCAACTTACTATATTTATAACAGCAAAGCACAGCTCACTGCAGTGTGTCTGTACCAGCAGTGTGAGCCTAACACTGCGTGATCATGGCAATGATTCTTCTGGATCTGGACTTCACATAAATCCACTCTGAGTTTCCCTGTAGTAGTGAATGCAAAGATCACCTGTAGTGGTCTCCATAGACCTAGAGACTTCTTCCAGAAAAGGGGAAAGCAAAACAAAACTATATTACATGATACTTCCCACCCACCTACCCTCTAATTTTTGTTGGCTGAGCCATGGTTTTGCATGTTTCCTGCCCTATCTGTTTTTACATTGGGTGTATTTGAACCTCAAATCTGTTTCTCTTGATATCCGAAGTGTTCTGTTTCACTGTAAAGAAATAATCAGCCAATATTTATTTTTTTAATGCTATTAAAGTATTCCTGTGGAAACAGAATCCAGTAGCAATCAAACATCTTGTTTATGTGTAATGCTTAAGCTGTCATGACATCAGGCAATGCTTAGGACAAAGACTGAAGCAAAACAAGGACAAAGTTTGAGGCTTACCTGACTATGGTTTTGGTCCCAGTATGAACATAACTTCAGTGTAGACAGGCATCGGCATATTTATTATTCTTTGATGGATGTATGTAATTACACACCATTTAATTCTTTGCAAAAATATCATGTGGTAACTGAAGTAAAACTGCTGTAAGATTCTATGGCACCAGCTTCTATTCATGGGATTTCTCCTAGAAAATTCAAATATGAATGATTTTCATTAAGGGTCTGTTTGAAATTGTGTTAGACAATATGTATTGGAGACTTTTTGAAATACACTACCCAAAGAATTTCTGTTATTGAAAATCCAGATTTGACATTTCACATTATAATCCCTCAAACTGATTTTCCATTATTTTGCTTGACCTGATATTGGAATTTATTTTTTGCTACTGCACCTGTAAATATTTTTCTTTTTAGCCTGAGTCTGTTCCCTCACTGCTGTCTCGCACCACGCACAGAAAAAAACCTATAGATCAAAGTAAAAAAAAAGTTCTGTTATATACAATACAGTTCTTATCTCCCTGTTTCTTTTGCTGTCAACAGCAGCATTTTTCTTCAAAATGACAAAAGAGAATATAAAACACAAACAAATCGGCTTTATCTACAGCTATTTACTGTAATATTTATTTGAGAATTTTATATTAATTATGAAAAAAAAAATCACAGGAACCCACTACAAGTACATTAGTCCACATTAAATAAATATGCCCTATTAGCTTTGCTGATTGCAAAGATGCTTGTGTTGTTTACAAAATTATCTAAAAACATAACATTGATGCAAAACGATTGATTTTTTTTGGAATCTCAGACTCATGCTAAAAGCTTTTCTTTCAAACTAGTGCTTGGCTGCATCAGACCTGCTAAAGAAGCAAGAGCTGTTCACCTCTAGGAAAACAAAGCTGAAACAGAAGGCTGGGAAGTGTCCAAGATCACTCAGTGGTTCTACCAGATGCCCAGTAACTATCTGTCTTATTAAAAGCCAGGATGCTCAGGTCTCACATGTCAGCTGCAGCCCTTCCCTGTCTTCTCTTTAGTTTGCATAACCTGAAATTAGATAACATCTTAGGTAAAAATCTGTATAAATACACATTTTAGAATCATTCATTAAAACATAACCACGGATGAAATGACTGTGAAACAATGATGTACTTGTAATTCAAATTGTGTGTGAAGGAGTGAATGTAGAAGAGCTGGCCAGGATTATAACCAGAGCACTTCTGACTTTTTAGAAAAAACAGAAAATAAAAAAAAAAAATATTTGCCCAAATACTAATTTAAAAGTACAGAAATCTGGCTGTTTTAATCCTTGCTACAGACACTCCATTGAAAAGGAAGAAGTTTTTAGTGAATTTAAGCCTTGAAGGCAAAAGAGAGAAAGTTGAGATAATTGTCTGGAGAAGAGAGAATCAAAAGAAAAAAGAAAAAGGGGATGAGATTGGCAGTTTGAGCTGAGGAAAGCTTATAGTCACTGAGGAAGAGGTAACAAAAATAAAGAATTTGTTTCTATCGAGGATATCAAGATTTTTATTTTGGAATGATAACTCAATGAAGGCCAAATCTGAAAAATAGCAGGTTGTTATCAAGAGGTAATGGAATGTTTCAAGTTAGATGAACTAATACAGAAATAGTCCAGTAAATCTGCAGATGTTGTGTCCTGTTTCCTAACTGTCAACGCAAAGAATTGCAATCTGAATGTGCTTGTTGTTTGTTTTTTTTTTGCCTACAGACAAAAAGTTGTCTGTACCAAATCCAGTGATCATTCAGCAATTCCTTACACATTACTTGCCAGTAGGCACTTGGCTGACACAAAATCCATTTCTTTAATGCATTTTCTGCCATCATTTAGTTTAACAGACCAAAGTGTATGTTTACCATGGAAAAATATATAATGATGAGATGGTACATAAGTATCTTTTACTTACATACCATTTTTAAAGGAGTATCTCATTTTTCATGCAAGGACAGACAAACTGCATTTTTTTTAACAGTGGACTATAAGTAGTGCTTACAAATACTACTGCAAAGTCTTCCTGTTTTCAAAAAAAATATCTGTTTAATTCATGGCTTGGCTTCATGAACAAAGATTTCATACGGGCTCTCCCCACACTTGCTGCTGCTTGCTGATGGCTAAAAAGGCCAATGTGGGACAGGCAGTGTGTTTGCAAAAGGCACAGCAGAAAGTCTCCTGTGATGGGACAGCCAAGGCATGGCTCTTTCTGCTCTGTCATTTCTCCTTGAGACTGATTCCACATGTGTTCTCAAAGGAGGCACCAGAGTTATGGATGCTGTGTCTCCATGTCTCCCGATTGGAGGCCAGAGTGGACCGCTGTTGGCAGTCAATATGGCCAAAGCTGAGGGATTTTTTCAGGGAGTCCTTGTATCTCCTCTTCGGGGCTCCTCTGTTGCGGCAGCCAGTGGGAAGTTCACCACAGAGCACAATCTCAGGGAGGTGGTGATCTTCCATCCTGGAGATGTGCTCTGCCCAGCATAGCTGCATCCTCAGTAGCATGGTCTCAACACTGGAGACCCCTGCCTGTTCAAGGACAGTGATGTTGGTCACATCGTCAGCCCAGTGGACACTCACAGTGTCAAAAGTTTTAGTGAGGTCAATGAATGTCACATAAAGACCTTTGTTCAGTTCTCTACACTTTTCTTGCAGTTGTCTGTGAACAAGTAACATGTCTGTGGTACCCCTATTGACTCTGAAACCACATTGGCTTTCAGGTGGAACTTCCTCTGCCTTGAAGGCAAAAGAGAGAAGGTTGAGATAATTGTCTGGAGAAGAAAGAATCTAAAGAGGAAAGAAAAAGGGGATGAGATGGGCAGTTTGAGCTGAGGAAAGCTTATAATCATTTGCGAAGAGGTAAAAAAAATAAAGAATTTGTTTCTGTTGAGGATATCAAGATTTTTATTGTGGAATGATAAGAAGTCAATGGGTCCATACCCTGCTTTCCGTGCTTCATAGAGCCCTCTATGGTTACCCAAAACTGCACATAGTTCACTCTTTTCTCCTAGGCTGATCCACCACTTGTTCTGGATGTCTCAAAGTTTCTGTTGGAACTTGCTGCATGCCAGACCAAAGGATGCTTTTCTTACATGGCAAGATGGCTGAGCAAGGTGTGCTTGGTGAGCAGTTCTCTTCACCAACAATTCTTGGGTCTCTTGGTTGTTTCATCAAAAATCAATAAAGGATGCAGAATTTCTCTAGAAACACTGATAACTCTTGTAGTATTTTAAGAGTTAGGAGGAATTTCTTGCTTGGTAGACGAACAAATGAGAGATTACTTTGGATGTAGTTTATAATGAGGCAGTTGCAGTGATTTTGAATTTCAACTCTATTAAAATATTTCTGAGGACCTATTTGTATAACTTGATTTAGAATTATTAAACTTACTTTATACATAAAATTTGACTGCTTTCTTTTTTTTCCTTGCTTTCTATAAGAAGAAAGGAATTGTGTATTTCCCATTAAATGAAAAATGCAGTTCTTGTCATCCTCTATTTTTAACAACATTTCTTTGAAGAACTTTTTCAGGGAAATCTGTTAATTGAAAATACTGACAGGATCCCCAGAAGGCAAATATCCAAATGAAAATTAGCCTAAAGTTTTACCGAAATATCAGAAGTTCTAGAAACTAATTAACTTCTCTTTGTTGAATGCATGCTAATGGAAGGAAACTCTTCCATTCAACACTTCAACATAGCTGAATAGTTTTCTACTAGATTTTTTCTCAGTAATTGTTATCTTATGAATATCTTTCCAGACTCACTCTGCCTGAATAGAGCTCAAGACTAGCAGCAGTAGTTAAGGATTTATTAATTGGAAAGAGAAAAAGTGTAAAAGATTCCCAGCATGGTGTGTCTATTCTTTTCTCTACCTTTCTTTCTGGTTTTAATTTTTTTTTTCCCCTTTTTCTTCTTTTTTGCTCTAAGCAGAGGGCAGGTTGACAGGTGTTGACTGAAGGTCCTACCAAATTTGAAAAGCAGCCAGCTTGGTAGGTGCTGACTGCTTGAGTCCCATTGTACCCCAGGCACAGAGCAGATTACTGCTGCACAAAAAATGAACTGTAATCCTCCTCGCTGGGCATTGTACTGACCTCAGGACCAGAGTAGAAATTAGCATCTGTCACATACTCAAGGAACCACAAATTAAACCAAGTGTCAGATCAGTTGCTGAGTTCTAGGCCATCATAAGGAGCTTTTTACATTTGTTCTAGTAGTGGTGGTACAATTTGAGGGTTTGGTTTTTTTTTAAATCTCTTGCTATAAGAAACACTTTTTTCTGTCCATGTTGCTGACATGCATATTCATCTTACAACTCAGGTCAGATTCAGCCAAAACCCCTAAATAAAGCCTGTGCCTTGGGCAGCTGCAGTTTACCTGGGTTGACCTTCTCCTGAAAGCTTCCAAATGTGGCTCCTGGAAGGGATTTTTGGCAGAAATCTGAACATTACTGATGTACCTAAAGAGTCAGGCTTGGTTTGGGGAGCAGAAAGACTCATATTTATTTGACAGAACAGAGCACAGAATAACAGTCATTGGCCATTTCAAATACTTTGAGCCAAGTTGTTACCTTCCAAATGAAAATTTGGAGGATTATTTTTTGGATTCCAATTTTTCACATTCAAATTCTGCCATTTAATCTTGTCCATCATTGTCTGGAAAGGACCGAGTTACTCTTATGTAAACATCCATCAGTTTAACCCAGGGAATCCAGTAAACATAAACTGTTTACAATAGATATTGTATTTGCAGCTGAAAGAAAATAATCAATTGCTGTGTATGTTGCATCTGCTTCACTTTTCATGAAGTTCACTCTACAGCAAAAAAGTTCATTAACTGAGGATAATTTTCCTTTCATTAGTATACAGCTTTTGTCTTTCCAATGCGAAGTTACTTGTTATATATTTTTTACACTGTAACCTAATTTCCTGTCAAAAATTTATCAGTAGCCAGACTTTACTAAGCTTTGACCTTTCTTCCCATAAACTATGAGGACAAATTACAAACATGGCCATTTCCAGCTCAGAGAAAAAACAAATAATGAAACAAAAAAAAACAAACCCTAACAATAAGAACAACCAAACAAGTCAACCAAATGAAACTCAAAAACCCAACAAAAAGAAAAGGAAAAAGGAAAAAGGAAAAAAAAAAGGAAAAAAGCACCTTCTGGTGATAACTTGGACCTGGTATGGACTGAACCTGAGACAGCTCCTTGTTAGAGCAGTATTAGGTACAGAATCAGATAGAGCTTGTGTGCCAAGCAGCTTGCAGTCTAACTTAGATGAGCCTTAACAAGACAAAGGATGGGAAGATGCAAAGATGGAAGTGACTCATCTGAGGTTATATGGCAAAATAAAAAGCAAAGGTCTTTTCAATCCCCTTCTCAGGTCACCAAGCCCCACTGCCCTTTTCATTGGAAATATATTCTGGTCTTTGGATTTGATAATATCCTTTCAGAGTAAGGGATGATGTCAGCTGATTAATGTTGCAGACAGGAGATAGCAAGATCACCCAAGGTTAAAATGATAAACAATTAGAGAACTTTGGATGCAGCAGAAATCATATTGTCTGACAACTCTTTAATTGTAACAGTGCTGTGACTCTGAAACAACCTCCCTCCCCAAATGCACATAGTCTGCCTCAGCATCAATAATAATTCACATCTCAGTGTTGTCAGAGATAAATATTGCTATCTCAAGGCCACTGAAATCATCCTGAACCAAGAGTTACAGCCGTCAGTGAGAGAGACAGAGTGATAGAGGAGACAATACTCATAGAGCAGTTCTTAGCTTCACTGGCTACCAAAGCCCTCCCTGATTTTATTTAAGTCAGTCATGAATTAAATTACTGAAAATAATGCCTATGTCTGAGTTTCTAACTCTACCTATGAGGGACCCTAACAAGAGTTTTGTGTTGTAGGTGCCCTAGTGGTTCACAGACCTCAAGTTAATATGACTGAAAATTTATCCAGACAAGATATGGATGTGAGCACTTCAGCAATTCAAGCTGCTCCCTCCTCTTGAACCAGATTTTGAAAGAGGCAAGAGAGGCCCAAAAGACTCAATGCACATATGAAAGGAAGACTGGAGAAGAGGAACAGTCAGAAAAGGGAGTGCAACACAAGAGTGTAGAGACACAGGGACTAAGGAACTGAATGGATTTTACAGTAGTAGGTACAAGGATGTTCACAGAAAATAGCTATAGGTTGGGGAAGTGGTACAACAATGCACAGTATCAACATCTCTATTCTCCATCCACTCAAAGTCTATGAAATCATTGCCATCATTGTCCATTTTCAGTGGTGTATAGGCTTATACAGCATCCACTGAGCTCTGCAGTAAGGCTTATAATGCCCTTGTTTCATAAATCTGTCTGACAAAGAAGATGAAATGAGTAAAAGAGACTGAGAAATTGCTTTCTTGGAAAACTGAAGAAAATAAAAACTGTTCAGGTTCAATTTAACTAAACAATTTTGTTTAACTAAACAATTTAACCAGAACGTTTTAGGAATTTAGTAATTGTTAAACAAATTCCTAAGCTTGACATTCAGAAATAAAAAACATTTCAAAAGCTGAAATTGAAAAATGGGTTCTTTTGTTGAAATTAAACTGGTTTGTAGGTGAAGCAAGGTTTTTATCACAACATATTTGATGGGCCCAGCCTCGTTTCTTAAATTGTTCATGCAAGGTGCACTATGTCAAAATTCAGAGGACAACATTCCAGGCTAAAGGATGCAGTGATGTAATGGGAGACCTGCAAAGTGCAGGATAATTGTATGAGATTCAACAAGGCCAAGTGCTGGATCCTGCCCTTGGGTCACAACAACCTCAGGCAATGTTACAGGTGTCATGGTTTAAACCTGGCTGATAGCAAAGGATGATGTGACCACTCACTCTGCCCCATTTTGGGATGGCGAGGAGGAAATTCACCTGAAACCTCATCTGTTAAGACAAGGGATGTGAGGGCTTCACTCACCAATTATGGTCACAGGCAAAACAGACTCTGCTTGGGGAAAAATCAACTTAATTTATCATTAATCAAATCAAAACAGGGCAAAGAGAAAACATAAACCAGAGCTTAAATACTTTTCCCCTACCCCTCCCCTCTTTCTGAGCCCAAACTACTTTGTTCTTGCTATCTCTACCTCTTTCCCACCAGCAGCACGGGGGAACAGATGTGGGGCTCACAGTTTGGACATCACAGGTTGTTTTCTGCTGCTCCTTCATCCTCAGGGAGAAGGATTCCTCACAGTTTTCCCCTGCTCCAACATGGGGTCCCTCCCACAGAAGAAAGTCCTTCATGAACCACTCCAAAGTGAGTCCTTCAAACAAGACACAGTTCCTCAGGAGCAAACTGGTCCAGTTTGCCCACAAAGACGCAGACTTGGGAACACTCCTCTTGATGGCTGCAGGTCCACAACATCTGCTCCCTGATCTTCCACAGGCTGCAGGTCCACAACAACTACTCTGCCATGATCTTCCATGGGTTACAGGGGACAGGCTGCCATCTCACCACAGGATGTAGGGGAAAATCTCTGTTCAGGGACCTTTTCCCTCCTCTCCCTCTCCTTCCTCACCAGCCATGGTCTCTCTGCTCTGGCATTTTTCTCCTCAGGTGTTCCTCTCTCTTCTGCTGTTGTTCTCCCTCTCTAGGTGTTGCTCTCTCTGACCTCCCCCTCTTTTCTGACCTGGTCTTCATCACCATGTGTTTTCCCTTCTTGAATATGTTACTGACAGAGGTGCACATCCATTGTTCACTGATGGACTGAGGCAGGGCCAGACATATTTTCTTTGAGAAAGTAAAGAAGAAAATAAAGAAGGTTGTAAAGGGACACCTGACAATAACTCTCAAATTTTATTTATTATTACTGATGTTTAACCAGGGAAGGACAGTAAAATTTTAGCAAGACAGTGCATTTTCATGCTAAAAAAGTGTTGATTATCTGCTAAAATTTGGGAATAAACAAAGTGCACCGTGTTTATACACATGAAGTATCAGCAGGATATTTTTCCAACAGAAAAGTACAGTAGTCTTGCACAACTATTTTTAAACAGATTACTACTAAAATGAAGACTAAACAGGACAGAAGGTGATAAAAATTTTTGTGCTTGTTTCACAAGATAATAATAGTAATGTTATTTAATTAAAAGCAGAAATGGATGGCTTGCTGCCAGACTGGATTCAAACACTTCTATGGTAATGGTTAAAAGTTATGACAGGAGAGATCCTTTGGGTTAAATAATTAATTGTTTCAGACAAGCTGTCAGGTTGTTAACACTAACATGCCCTAAATCTGAAAATTTATATACCCAGAGACCAAGATTCACACTTATTGTACCTGACTAAGAGGTTTTCGATTCTGTAATGATTTTTGGCACTGGAAATATGCCCACAAGGTTCAAACACTTTAGAGAAAAATTGCCTGGCAGATTCTCTGCAGGCTTGTTTGATTACAAGATCAGAGTGAATTGACTGGAGATGTTAGAAGGACTTTTAGGTCTTTGTTTTAGAAACTCAGACCATATTGTGAAAGACCATTAAAAGTTATGAGGAAATGGTAAAACATCACTGACAACATCCTTCTTTGTCCTGAAACTTGTGTTAGGTCATAAACAGCATTCTGTCTGAGTCCTCATTGAACTATGGGACCCAAACAACAAGTCCATCAAACAAACAAAAGTAGATTCAATTTTTCTCAAGTATGAAAAAATAGGAACAGTTTATCAAGAGATTGTGTGATCTCCACAGCTAAGGATATAAATAGACTACGAACTGATCTAGGGCTTCACTTTCTTCTTGGAACTGGAACAGAAGGATTTTAGGTACAGAACTTTGTCTTTTAAACTCTGTCCTGTTTTCTCTGTTCTTTCTGATGCCAGCTGAGATGTCAAGACATGTTACTGTGGGAAAACATTACTACTCCAAATTACTGTGGAAATGCAGCATTTGTAGCACACTCAGGCTGCACTGGAGCAATGGAAAGGAAAGGTGACGATCCAACTTCCTAGCATTATACCTGCTGACTTTTGCAAACTCTTGAGATTTCAGTAGGAGTTGGAATGTATCACCAAACCTCTGGTCATTTCTTAGAAACTCATTGAGAAGAACTCAAGGTTGAGTAATAAAAATGTAAGAAAAATCCCACTAAAGATATGAAGACTAGAACTTCAATTTCAGACATCCTTACATTTCAGAGATCTTTAGATTTACAAGGATGCCAACAATGTGGCAGCTTTTTTTGGTGGAACAAAACTAACTAATCAGAATCAATGGAAAGACCCTGCTATGAATAATTTTTTGTACTGGAAGAAAACATTGACCATTTCATTAGCTTCACTGAATTCTATGCAGTTTGCAACCATAATAGAAACTGTCCTTTGAGACTGCTCTTCTTGCATTAAATAGGGACCGAGTGCCTAACTGGTTGGCATTTAGTCTTCAGCCACTTTCTTCTCAAAGCAAGAGCAAGACCAGCAGATTCACTGATCACTTTTAGAAGGTCACCTAAATGTAAGACCCAAAGCATCCCAAAATAGCAAGATTCACTTTACAGTGCCCCTGGATCATTGTGATTGCTTCACTCTCTAGTGGAAGCTCATCACAGGAGCCCTGCCTCTTTCTGTCAACAGCTTGAGAGGACAAGAAACATCAACTTTGCTGGGATGCCCTTGAGCAGACTCAAACTCCACGCATAGTTTCACCAGTGTTGGTTGGAAACATCATGTCATCCTGCCTACATACATTTGTGGACACAATTTGTTGGGGTTTTTTTCCACAATATTTAAGCCCACCTGACTTTGCAAAGGGGGGGGAGAAGACTAAATTTTAATACTCAAAAAGCATTTAAAAATCTCATGTTTATTTGCTCCTCATGGTCAGAAGTGTCTGAGAAATGGTAATTTCTATGAACAGGTTAATCTGGAAACTTTTGTCATTATTAGGAGACTTCTGCCCAATTACTGCAAACAGAATATGAAAATGTGGGCCCACAGGGCATATTCATAAAGTTACATGGAAGCTGAGAAAGACTCTGGCAGTGAATGTAAAAATACAGATTTTTCTTTATTCTCTTGCATGAGAATTCCCCATGAGCACAAGAAATCTGACTTGTTAAGGATGAAAGGTTACAGTCACCATAGCAGGGCAAGCCATGGCACAGTCAGCTCCAAGGTCCTCTCCCTGCAGAGCAGCCTGATCCTCCTGCTCCCAGGCAGGGAGGAAAAGCTGAACTGTAGGTCAGAGGGAGATTGAGTTACATAAAATGGCAGTACCTAAAGGTATTTAAGGATTCTGGAGAGATGGACCACTTCAGTACTGCTGCCTCAATGCTCCATTTGTTGACAAAAAAAATTAAAACCCACAACGTGAGATCAAAGAGTTTAGCAGATCAGAGGTGGATGTTCCTCATGGAAGAGGTAAGATTCACGGACAGGGATGAACATCATGGGAGATGGCAAACTGATTGTTAAAAAAATAAATTAAAAAAAATGAAATGATAAATAAATAAATAAATAAAAACTGTTGTACCTGTCGTTGAGAAATGAGTAACTGAAAACAGTGACAGCTACAAGCACAGTGATCCAACAGTCAGTCCCATGAATTTCTTGTCTATAAATCTGAAGAAACACCTAGAAAAAATTTCTTGAATGTTGTAGAGAAGGGATTTTTTTATCTAATTCATATGTGAAAAGGACTAGAAAGAAGTAAAAAAGAAAGGCATGTTAAAGGGAAAAAAAGACACAGAAGCAACTTTTAAGGGAAAGTCTGTTCTTCTTCTATGAGCATATGTGAATATGCTAACATGAAGCCTGATTTTTTATTTTTTTATTTTTTTATTTTTTTATTTTTTTATTTTTTAATAGCAGGAAAGCTCTGAAACAAAGATGAGCCAATGCCAGATTGATGGAATCATAGCACAGAAGCCAAAGAGGAGAGCAGACAGCTGGCATTAAACTCTGGGAGAGGGAGTGCTTGGAGCTGCCAATGTTTGATGGAGTAAGGAGAAAAAAAAAAAAAAAAAAAAAAAGTAAACATCGAGAAGGAAACTTCCATAACTTCTGTGGGGTAACTATTCCCTCTGTGGGATGGTTGTTTGCCAGATCAGTAAGGATGCAAAGAGTCCTTGGGGCCATAAGGCAGCCTTTAAAGAATCCATAAGAGGCTCATATGAAAAAAGTTTTTCTGTGGATGAGAGGGTTTGAACTTGTGCTGGAAACCAAAGAATATGGAAAATGACTGCTCCAGTTATCTACAGTTGTATTTTTAACATTCCTACTAACCACTATAAGAACCTAAATACTGATCTAATCTATTTACATAACTTTCATACATCTCTTCATCTCTCAGTGGTGCAAAGCACAGAGTCAGCCACAGAAAAAGCCCATGTCAGCATTGACAGCCATCAAAACCACTAAACCAACCATCTTTGGCATTGGTTCATTGTGACCTCTCTGGTGCTTCCTAGCCTCCTCTGCAGAAATGAGGACATAAGAACATTTGTCTTCCTGCCAAAGCTCATGCGAACAATACTAATAATTAAAAAATAATAATAAAAAAAAAAGAATGTACATTTTTTCTGTAGAACAAAAAATAAAGTCATCTCAAGACATCAAAAACAAGAGACAAATATGAATTACAGTCTGATTTCAAAGTAAATTTAAGTTAAGTGCTATACTCAGGGAACTGCATTTGTGTTATAAAGCAGTGTAGCTATCAGTCCTCCCTTTTTCCTGCTAGTTGAAAACCATTATAAAGAAAGCATCTTTGTCTTCTCTTTACTCTGATCATTCAGTACAAAAGAAACCCCTCACTTACTGTATCTGCAATGACTGTTCCATAAACTGGCTGGTTGCAGTAAAATAAAATTTAAAATCCTTTAATAAAAACTTTCTTACATTCTAAGAAGATATGTTTATTGCATTATATTTCTAGTTGGGATAAATTTTTACTTCAGTTACTGAGACATTCAAGAGTAAGAAAAAAACTTCAATAATCCAGGCAGAACTATGAAAATAATATTCTATTGTTTCATGATCACTCAATTACAAACCATAACCAGTGAGTACAAGGCCTTTTCTTTAATAAAAGATGTGCAGATTTCTGATTAACATTTCTTCTTTTTATCTCAGTTTTGCTTTTTAAAGAATGTTTGAATTTCAAGAAGTACTTAAGGAAAGTAATTACAATTGGAATTGCTTGTAAGTGACCACACCATATCCCATTTCACCCCTGCTCCATACATCAAAATGAAGCACATAATTTAAAACTAGAATTTGCTTATACTTGAAATGGCTGGGTCTATAAGGTAAAAATAAAGGGGGGAAAAATAAAAAATGAAGAAAAGGGGAAAAAAAAACACCAAACCCTACATTTAGCTTCACAGGAACATAAGCATAGCTGAAAAAGAATCCCTCAATTTTCCTCAATTTTTTAGGGACATCATTGTTTTCCAGACTGCCAATCATCATAGCTGTTCATCCAAACATTTTTGTATTTTTGGGCACACCTTCAAAAAGGTGGAATGCGGAAAAAAATATTGGAGTGATTTGAATCAGCTCATCACAGTGCAGAAACTTTAGTGGTGTTCATATAACAGGATCTTAACCTGAGACCTTCAAGACACTTAATTTGGGGAGGTAGATATAGGGAGTTTTGCTTGACTGCAAGGAAATAGAGGTGTGAAAAATGGAATTATTTCCTGATAGAACAAGGTACTGTAATCAAGGCATTTAGTCATAACATTAAAAGCAAGGTTCAGGAGTATGATTTCAATACTGACTAGCAGGAATGCAAGGAAGAAATTATTTCTTATGGTTGTTTTTTTACCCTAACATGAATCTATTTACTTAGTGGAATTTATTCTTTTTTCTATTGGAATAAAGAAAAATCAAAAATCAAAATCAAAAACAAACAAAAAAAGTTTGTCATACTGCAAGGAGGCAAGGATTAGAGGACAAGTGTATTTATATCAGCTCTTGAAAGAAGAAAGGTTTATTCTCTGCATAGCAATACTAATTAAAGTTGTGTTGAGCTTTTTAAAATAAGTTTTCATAAAATCTGGGAAAAAATAACTAATATCATTTCCATCCCGAGTCTCTTAGAAGATTTTTTTTTTTACTGTATTTATATATATGGGAAAAATAAGTTTTTCTTGTGTTCTGGGAAAATCCTTTACTGTAAACTGGTAATCTGAAGCAACTTTTTTTTTTTTTTTCCAGCTAAATAGCTTGAAGTTTTACTTAACCAGAGTACCTGGTGGTATAAATAAAGTAGAATTACACTTTTTTTAAAAACAAAACAAAACAAAGCGAACCCTTACAGGATATCAGAGATTTAACCATGAGGCTGAACAAGTTTTTCAGAAATTGCTTAAATCCTTAAATCTACACTGATCTCACCAGTCTTTCTGCAGTAATCTTACAGTAATTAAAAGACAGATGATCCCATGTGAAAACAGAGTCATATTCTCCAACTAGTCCTCAATAGCTGTTTCCAATGAGCTGTTACTGTATCAAGATTTTTAAATACTTTGATAGCCTTCATCAGTTCCAGTTGAGTTTTGCAGAGCACAAACAAAGAAGACAACAAACATTCAGACACTTCAAAACAGTCAGCAACACCTGCCACTAATTCAAAGACCAAACTTTCAAGCCTTTAGGGGTATGGAGATACCTCTCACTGTTTTATACTCAAATAAAAAATAAAAAAATAAATAACAAAAAACCAAACAAGAAACACAGAACTAAAATATTAATAACACCAGTACTATGCAATTCAGTGAACTCATCAGACATTCCTGTCATTAGCCACAGTCTGTGATCCTACTTCCCAGTAGGGGAGATAACTTTCCAGAGAGCCTCTTCTATTTGTGAGGTACAGTTTTAAGAACCAAAATTGCCACAATATTCTCATGAAACATTTCCCTTCTCTGGTCACTCTGAATTTCCAGACTTTTTTGTCTTAACAGCTGAATAATGTTATACTTTATCTTCCCACTTACACCTGCTTTCTTGCTTGATATAATTGCTTTGCTTTTTTAAGGTAATGGGAACCCCCATTTGTTTAGGGTCAATTTTCACTTCTTTTTTATTATTTATTATTTTTTTTTCTCTAGGAATTTAAGGTTCATGATATTGCTGGCCCTTCCTAGTTTTTTGGATGAAACCATTTGCATCATAAAACCTAGCACTTGATACCATTTACTGCTTTGAGTTGGAAAAATAACTGCTTCACACATTTTTCTTTCCTTTCAAAATACTTGACTACCAACTTTTAAAAACACAAAACCATAGAGAAATGGGAAGGAATCTCTCCCTGACATGAAAGATTGTAATTCATTTTGAACCCAGTTCCCATAAACAGGAATGGAGAAATGACATAGCTTAAGCATATACTCTTCTATTTCTCACATCTCTTATGCATCATAATTTTTTGAGATTGACTCATAATAGGTTTTTCCTTTGTTATAAATTTCTGAACATCAGACATAAGAAAATTATCTTTGAACTTGCTAAACAATAAAATGTTTGGCCAACAATGCATTATAATACCCTAAATGTCATTCTAAACATAATCAACAACATTATTTGAATCTTCCACAAGATCAATGAAGTATCAGTTACACAAATAATTTAAATAACATCTTAAATCATTAGATAATGGCTCCCACTAACAACAGTCACAAATCTGAATGCTTGACCTTATCATAGATTTACTTTTTGCACGCCCTTATCCCTTTCCCTTCTTCCCAGCATTCAATATGAACAAAAATAAGAATGTTCAACAGGATACGTCATTTTATTGAATAAAATTAGTTATAGCTCAGTAAGCTACAATTCTGAATAGGAGTTCAGCACAATATTTCTTGGTTGCAGCTACCTTGCTGAGGTTATCAGCATCAAAGATGAGATAGGTCCACACTGTCCACAATTTGAGGTGGATTTGCTGCATCAGGAGCAATGCTCCCTACTACTATCCTGGTTTGGGCCAGGATAGAGGTGATTTTCTGTCTTGTAGTTTTGCTTTTAGCTAAGTCTCTTGTAAGTAGTTGCACTTGCTGAAATTAACAGCAAGTTTCTCAGACAGTGTGTGTTCCTAGGACTGATAACACTTGATGTTTATAGTTACTGCTAGAGACTGGTGTGCAGAGCCAAGGACACTGCTCAGCTCTGAGGAAAACATAAAGAGATCCCACCTGCATCCCTCCTTTGGGGAGGAACGGACAAGACAGATGCCAGAACTGACCAAACAGAGTATTCCATCCCATATACGTCATCCTCAGTATAAATTTGAGGGATCACGAGGGCCAAGCCAGATTTCCTGCTTCCAGCTTCCAGCTGCCTGCCCTTCCTGCCTTTCTTGCTTCCATTCCTTCACCCCGGCATCCTGGAAGGATCCCGTCCGTTTGCCTGCCTGTGCTCCTGATCCGTGCCAGCCCTTATCTGTGTGTTCCTGCCTCCAGTTCCCAACTGCTGCTGACTCCAGGAGTCCAGCCTGGACTTTCCCAGGGCTGCCCTGCAGCCTCGGTGGTGACGTGAGAGCTATTGGGGGGAAGGGGGGAGGAATGTGGTATCCATTTTCTTGTATATTTGTATATATTTATTAATTTTTCCTATTTATCATTACTGTTTCATTAAAGTTGTGTAGTTTAGTTTCCAACCCATCAGTCTCTCTCCCTTATTCTCTCTCCTTTCTTATAAGGGAGGAGAGAGAGATTAATAGAGAGCGTCTGTTACTCAGTTTAATTGCCGGGCCAGTGTTAAACCGTGATAACTACTCTCCAGCAAATACAGGATGATGCATATGTGGATCTCTGTTAGTACAAAAGGAAAAAGAAAGAAAAAAAAGCATCATTGTAACCACACATATGTACTAAGGATCTAATGATTCTTTCTAGAGAAGTTATGGGGGAGGTGGAACCCCAAACAAAGTAAAAACATCCTTGTTTCAGTTTCTCCTAGTTCTGGTGAGACTGAAGTTAACGTACTGGTGCTTTCCAAATCCTCAAATAAACTTCCAAATAATAAAGATGATCCAGCTACAAATGCTTCTTCCACCTTACAAGATACCATCTCACTAAAATCTCTGCACCTAAGGGGTCTGGGGGAAGAAAACTAGGCTGCTTTACATTGAAGTATGATGCTAACTACTGCTTATATCTCTGGCATCCAGCATATAAACCCCAGCTAATTAAATTCAGTACTGGATATTTTTCTCAGGAAGTTCAAAGATAATTTTCTTATATCTAGATATAAGCAGAGTTACAGGTGTAACTGTACCACTTAAGAGAACTCTGAAAGGCTTCATTTGCATACTTTTAATGTTTGGATTATGATGCCTTTATCAGGTTTTTGTCTAGTGAGGAAAGCCAAAGAAAACAAGCTCAGTTGGAGGTATGAGGTATGAGGCCCAGCTGAAAGGTATGTCATAACACAAGGAAGATAGGGAGGTGATAAGAGACAACCAGCACTGCTTCACCGAGGAAAAATCATGTCTCACTAATCTAGTGACCTCCTACAATGCAGTAAGTGCACCAGTGGACAAGGGAAGAGTTGGGGCTGTCATCTAACTCAACTTCTTTAAGACCTTTAACATGGTTCCCCCAAATTTTCATGATGTTCAACTGGAGAAATACGGATTTAATGGATGGACTGTTTGGTGGATGAGGAATTGTCTGGATGGTCACATACAGAGCATTTCAGAAAGTCATCAGCATCACTCCAAGCTGGGTAATGAATTAATTGAGAGTACCCTTGAGGAGAACGACTTGGCATGAGTGCAGATCAAAAATTGGCCATAAGGAAGCAAAGTGCACTTGTACCCCATAAAGCCAGTGATAACCTGGGCTGCATAAAAGGAAGCCTGGCAAGCAGGTGAAGGGAGTCTCTGATCCCATGAGACCTCACCTGGAGCACTGCACCCACCTCAAGGAAGACATGGACCTGTTAAAGGAGGTCCAAAGGATGCCACAGAAATAATTAGAGGGCTGGAACACTTCCTGTGTTTAAAAAGGCTGGGAAAGTTGGGGTTGTTCTGAGAGAAGAGGAGCCTCTGGAAAGACTGAAAATCTCCTCAGTATTTAACATGTCTCCAAAAAAGACTCTACATATCACTCTACATAATCAGGAGCTTAAACAGCCTGAAAAAATAGCCCCTTGACTGCAACACCATGTTGCTCTGAAACAGATTTCAAGAGAATTAACAGCATCCAGAAATGGTCAAAGAGAACAAATAGTGACATGGAAAGGATTGTAAGGAAGCAGTGATATGAAAAGATGTGGTGGCAGAAACAAAGTTCAGGCTACTAAAAAATAAGAGGTTTTTTATTTACTCCCTCATCATAAATAAAAATTGAGAAAAGTAACATAAAACCTGGTGTAAAGGGTGCTGTGTACAAAACCCTCTCTATTAGAAATGTGCATCTTGTCTTGGAGCTTGTTTGCTACAAGATGTCTAACATAGTTATTCTCTGAGCAAAAGGTACTTCACAGTTTTTATACACATGGTTACCATCATGAATTACATTTACATGGTTCCAAAAGAATAAAACTCCAAACCCACAAAACAACAACAACAAAAAAACCCCAAAAAACCATTTTGATATGTATAAACGTCAGACTTACAGACCGCAAAGGCAATCACAGACTAATGGAGTTAAGGCAAAGTTTCCTCTATGGCTGGGTTATTTCATCTTTGTCTATGCTTCTTGTGCTTTATGTTCACAGCTATGGGTGTTCAGCAGTGACAGAGATTGGATATGATCTTAATGGACCCTGTTCAGGCTGCTCCAACACAGGATATCTCATGTTTACACAGTCATTTGCATTTTTCATGTACACAATAACACGACTGGTGAAAGAGCCAATATAGGGATAAATACAATCCTGGATAAGGAATGTTCATTTGATGAGAAATGTAAGGGGAAGCAGAACTTAACATACACCTTATAATTGAATAGATGCAAAGACAACATGAACACATGAAACTATCAAGTTTTATTATATTTGACTTGAATGATCATCAAATTTCTAAGGCTGAGATTGTCTTCCTGAAGGATGATGCTGATCTGGGTTTGGACAAATGATTTACTGTCATTGTACTTCAGTTATTCTAAGTATAAACTATCCAGAGCACTTCTAGCCCAATCCAGCCCCATGGTAAGATTTGATCTGCCCTGGCTCCCCAAATTTTCTCTCTGTCTTTTTGCTCATCCACCCACTGCACTAGCTCACTGTATCAGTGTTGATTTTGCTTTTTTGTTGTCCAGCACTGTTTATTCCCATTTTCATTTGATGCCTATCTTCACATTAAGGCCTGATAAGTAAACTTTTCCCCCTTTTTCAGAGGAAATTAAAAAAACCAAAAAAACCCTAGAGAAGACAAGTAAGTTATTGATCCTAGTCTTCTACACTGAAAGCAACCAGTTTAATCCCTTCCTAGGGCAGCATTGACAAAAGCAGATTTTCCCTAGTTACTCATAGCTAACAGTGATGACTATAAGCCCACACTGCCTCAGTTTGGGCCAAGTACCAAAGGTTCATTTTACAGAATGAGCATAATTTTCAGTAAACCCAGGGCTAAATCAATATTGAACATGACTTAAAAATCAAGCAGCTTCCTCTCTTCCACATGGGGAAGGCAATGAACTTGTACTAACATTTCTTGCAGCAGTTTCAAGATTTCTTGCAATTACAACAGCCCAGTAAATAATCTCATGTTTAAGCTACTTACCTTCCCTGCACTGAGGGTGTTTTCATTTAGTATCCCAGCTCTCAAAAGCCTCTCACTTTGTTCTTTTACCTAAATTGACGAGTGATTTCAAATCCACTTTCAGCTAAACAGCAGTGAAACTTTGCTCTGTTTAGCCTCTCTGCTTTCCTGTTATTTCCTTGAGTTGTCCAATTAAGGCATTTTTCTACTTTTGCTCTGGCTGCAGTGAGCAGTTGAACACCTGTTCCACTTCCCCAGGGTGTTTCCATTTCAGTTCCTGGCAAAGCAATCTCCAGCTGCCTGGAGATCCTTAATGCAGAAGCATTTGCTCTTTAGCTCTAAGGGCACTAGATGAAATGGAGATTATTTTCAAGTTCTTTTTCAGAGCATTTCCAGAAATACCTGCATTTGCTCCATGGCACTAACTAGAGGAGGCTTAAAAGAAAAAACACATCAGCAACAACTACAGCAAGCAGAGGCTGCATCTCTCCACTTAGAAATCTTCTTGTTCTCATTAGTGTAACTGCAATTCAAGCTGTCTGAGAAAGTGGAAGCCACTTGTATTTGAGCTGCAATTGCACAAAAAAACCCCCAAAACAATCTCCTAGCCCTCTTTGAAATTAGGGGTCAGAGCAGATGTTTTCAAGAGAGTTATCAGCCAGTGTGTAAATTCAGGTTTGATTTACAGATCTTCTTGCTGGTATAGTTTTGTCAGTGAAGTGCAATAGAGACTAAGCCTAAGGAAATAAAAAAAAAAACTTCCAGGACTTCAAAGTTTTTCACTGCCCTGATATAATGTAATATCCAACTTTTTCTCACTCTAGATCATCATAAACAAAACAAAAAAAAAAAAAAAAACAAAAAACCCAACCAAACAAAAAAACCCAAAAAAAACCCTAAAAAAAAACAACCCCAAAAAAGGAAAAAACACAGGGTAAGAGCAAGAAAAACAAATATTCAGAGAGGAATAACATCTTATTACAGAAGTGGAAACATTGTCAGTGTCTCTGCCTTTGTCTTTTCTAGAAATATATATTTCCCAATCCTGCCATTCCATATTTATATTGAGAGTCATCTGAACAGTGAAATCCATTCTATGATTTATAGATACAGATAATATGGGAAAGCTGGAAGACTTACTAGTGAAGTCCCATGAAGTACTAGAGGCTCTAAAACTACAGTAATTGTTAGACCTCCTGTAAAGGTCTTGGGTTGTTTGCATTTGTTTAATGTAGTTCTATGAAAATTACCCAACAATGTCTTTTTTCAATGTTTTTTGTAGGGCAGAAGGTGTAGAAATTTTTCAAGGTGTCAACTAATAAATGATCAAACATGATTCTTACTCCCAGGTCCAGCTCTAAAATACAGAGGAAGGAATTTTCAACCATAAAGAAAAAACTAGGATTAGAAAAGAGAGCCTCTGGGAGTTCCTGAAGTCAAGGAAATAGTAGGCCATGGTTTTATCTGTTGTTTAGCAAAATGTCTCCATTAATAAAAATTAATTATGCCTATTTATTTCACCCAGTAGTCAACATTCAATGTTAGTCTCAAAAGCAGACGATTTTCCTCCATCTTAGCAGAGAAAATGAAGCCCCTTTCTTGTTCCTGGACAGATATTGTGAAGTTCTGCTATGGAAAAAAGTTCAATGGATGAGTAAAAGCAGATGAATTATGTGATAAAGATAAGCTGCTTCATTCTGCTTTTGGTGATACCACCACTCTCTGCAAGCCATCCCATAGTTGCTGAGTGAGCAGCTACATCAGCAGGATCAAACTAGGACAGAGGGATTTACCCAAAACATTTCTGAACAAGCCTGTGTGTAATGAAGCATAAATTCTTTCTTTTGTCAAAGTTAATGCTTAGTGGAAAGTGAAAACATTCCAGCTTCTACAAATCTGGAGGTAAGCTTCATGGGCTGAGCAGCAGATTGCCTTGACAAAGAGGAATGTCAGGGTTGGCGAGAGTTTTAGTCCTTCTAGTTCACTTTCCACAGACAATCCCAGCCAAGGTCCCATTCAGAGTGGCCATTTCCTAAGCAAACAGAATGAATGAAACTGGGTTTAGGGTGATTTCTACCTCAGTGGCAGCCTGCTTGTCCCTTCTCTGGCTTTCAATTCCTTCCACTGAGATGAATGTCATAATAAAATCAGAACCATTGAGTTTCTTTTGCATATCTTCCTAAAAAAAAAAAAAAAAAAAGACATTTAATATCTGATATTTATTTATTTATTTGTCTGCTTGAGCCTCAGGAGAGGACACCTGATTTCCAATTCCTTTCTGGTCCACTCAGGCATGCTGGCAAATGGGCAGTCCGAATGCATAGAGCAAAGGTCAATGAAACATCTGCTTTCCTGGACTTGTTATTACCAGTCTGCTCTTTTCCAGACTCTGTTGTTCTGGAAATCTTTCAAGCATATAATGGGTAAAGTTCCCTCATATCTGAACCTTCAGCTCCAGCTGACACCTCAGTAATTTGTTTCCCATAGCAACTCATTTGGGATTTTGACCTTGATGGAATGGTTAATGTGGCCACTCCTAACTCAGCTTCAACACCACAGAGAGACTGCAAGTAAATCATGGGGAGTGTATTTGTTTTACAGCCTCATTTTGTGTTTGGTGCCTTTATTTAATTAACCCTGGTTTGCTGTGTTTCAGCAATAGTGCCTCATAGCAAGAGCTTTCTCACAGATTTCTTAGTTTTAAAAAGTGGCTTGTTGAAATAGCTTGATATAAAATCACATGTAGCACTCAGGCACCTGGATTTTCTGAAAGAGAATGGAATGACACCAGAGTGATTTTGTTTAAGTTCAAACACCTCTGATGAGTTCTCTATGAGCTTCATTGCTGACTTTTCAGAGACAAGACAAGAGGTGAGGAATTGCAGGAGAGGCACTTGAATGACAGTATTTCTGGAGATGGAAGTAATGGTGAGTAAGAAGGATGAAGCTCACATTGTTCACATTCCTTCATAAAAAAGGGTAACAACTGTGTAATTGAGTGAGCAGCTTCTTAGCATCCTAAGTATCAATGCAAATTTGCCATTGACTTAAATAAACCAAAATTTTATTAATTTACTGCCCTCTTTTTTTTTAGTAGATAGTGTTTTGGGATGTGTAAAAAATATATGTTTATGAGTAAATCTTCAATTTTTTTTTTCCTGAAAAACTGCAGAAACTGAAAATTGAGAGAAAATATTTTGCCAGAAAATGAGAAATTTTCCATTTAGAAATACTCTAAGTCAATTCAAGAGACAGTCCATTAGATTCCAGCTCCTGATGTCAGTGAAATGGATTTCCTGTTCAAGTAAAGTACCCATAATATAAAGATGATAATGTAATAGATGGTAACAGCTTAGATGAAAGGAAGCATCAGAATATCATGTGGAAAATTATTTGTTATGGAGATTGGTCCACAGAGAGGAACATGATATATAAGATGTTTAACTTCCATAAAGCATAGAGAAAGAGTCACAAAAAACAAACAAAAAACAAACAAAACCAACCAAACAAGCCCAACCAAACCACAGATTTTTCTTACCAAGGTATTGTTGAAAAAAAGGGAAAAACATAAACGAAAATATTTCTAACATTACTTATTCAGATACTTAGTTACTTAATTTGACAAGAACTTATATATTAAGCTGACTGTTTAAAAAAAAAAAAATAAAAATCCTTTCCATTTTAAAAGGAGAGAAAATGCACGTTTGCATGTATGTGTGTGAGAAGAAGCGTATTTATTCTTCAGAGCTGCATCAGGATCTAGTGACACAAAGGGGAATTTGTGAATGTCAGGGGTGACTGAATCCTGGGTCTTGTGCTAATGGACAATAAACTGGTTAAACACTGATTCATGCCTCAGTTTCACTACACAATCCTTAAAACATAATTTGATTCAAAAGTACTTATGAAAATAAAATCACATATAAATAGAAAGAAAAAACTAAGGAAAAGTCATCATGGAATATCCATACCCATAGGAAACAACAGTCATCAGTAGTTATACTATAAACTACAGGCAAAACTGCTGGAATAAGAAATCAATAATTCAGCTAGAAAAGACAATGTGCTATAATTAAATTATGAGTAATTAATATATGATAGCTTGCATCTTACAAGCCTGCACTTTGAGAAATGCTGTGACTCTGTAAACAAAACAGCAGCAAGGTTTCTTGGGTCTTCCCTGTGCCATTATTTAGCAAACAGAAGATGCTCTGAGAGCACAGAGATTTCTTCCTGCACAGCTAGGTTGCCTATGCAGACAGTTTTTAAAGCTGACTTGTAAGTGGAATAAAAAAAAATCCATCATCTCTGCACAATACAAATAACATTTATTTAGTACCTTTTAATTTAGGGGAATTAAAATTCTTTATATAAAACCATGTCAGGAAATAATCTGATTTTACACCACAGTAAAGCAGGAGTAGCATGTTAAAATCCAAACAACCAAAGGTTGTTCTTTGTTGATGGTTGGACATAAATCACAACAGTGAAGCAGATATTTGTCTAGGTATTTGTACATATTTTCTGACTCTACAAATAGAGTTCAGAAGCCTCTATTCTGGTAGAAGAATACTATCAGAAAAGGAAGGTAGAAAGATAATTATGAAATATAGTCTTTTCTGACATGCTGGAATGAAGGCTGAAAAGATCTTATAGTTGTCTCCACCTGCACCAGGGAACTATAGACATGTGGAAAGAGAAAAGCTGTTTCAGCAAAAGAGTAAAACTGTAGCAAGAACATATATATATATAGATGGGCTGTGAATAAGAGTAAGCTTTGGGTTGTTTTGTAAGCAGCTGGATAGCAAAGGTTGGTCTGGATCAGCCTTTCAATATGGGAAAAGAAAATACACTTTACAATGGAGCTCAGAAACTTCAGGAGTGTAGTATAAAATCCCCATAACAGAGTTTTGATGTTATTGTATGGAAGTCACTGTATCCCCACATTATCTTATTGGTGTGGTATTACAACCACAGTAATTCATCTGGTTTCAGTCTGTTAGTAAAACAGTCACTAATTCAGTTTATCTATCAACTTATAGTATCACACATGGACCAAGGAGCTAATTTATTCTATGTCAGGATATGTAGCAGCAGGGAAGAAAAGTTTGCTAAATATCTCATTATTATTATGGTAGTGCCTGTATGTTCCTAGTGGCAACTGAGCCTGTCTTGATAAGATGCTGTAAAGGGGACATCAGATGCACAGAGGAAGATGCTGTCCTTGTGTAAAAGTGCATCCTAAAGATCAGCTCCCCTCTAGATTCTTGCTTATGAGGCTTGAGTTTCCAGTATTCAATGTGCTAAGGACTTTCAGAAACGGTCTTTTAATGTTACTTTTGGAGCATTCAGGGACATTGCTGGAAATTTGTCTCTGCCTGCAAGGAACTGGTGGATTATAAAATGTGTCTAATGTCTTAGAGGCAAAGGGGAAGGAGAAAGGGATAAATGGTTGACTCAAGGACACAGTGAAAATCAGTAGCAGAAAAAAAAAGTCCTGTCTCCTAATTCTTGTTTTAATATCTTGACAATCTGACTGTACTGTTCCTCCATCGCTCTCTTCCAAAACAGTAAATGTGATGTACTGATTCATCAAGAATATTAATTATACTGAGTCTCAGCTGAGCCAATGCTTCAGTTTCCAGACTTAAATCCTATTCTGACAAAGGAGGCCACTTTTACTTTGGCCTTTATTTTCTATTTTCTAGTTTTTTTATTTCTATTTTCTTTATTTTCTATTACACACCCCTCTATAAGCTCCCCATTAAAATTGGCTCTAGAAAGAAAGAAAAAAAAAAGGTAATAACATAACACAGCATAAGATAACATACAATAAAAACTTCTTTTCTGGAGCCACACAGGTACTGGAGTGAGGGAGGAATGTTGTCTTTTATACTCACAGCAAATCTTGTAGCACTACTAGATTAGCTGGGCAGAAGACTCTTCCACAAAACGGTGCCACATGGAAATATATGCATATGTTCTGAAAAGCACCATGGCATTTACACAGTTCAAGAGGGTGCAGGTGAGAATTAAACAAACATTGGCTCTAAGCAGCTTCTCAGCTTTTCATACAGTTAGCAGATTGGCCTGTGGTGTACAAAAAAGTCTATTGTTGCTTTTTAATCTCCTTTCAGTGTAGGGAGCACTGTTCTCTCTGGTGCACTGATAACACATAAATTGCTTATCCTCCAAAGCAGACTTCACCTGACCACCGACTGTACTGAGCTATCGCCAGGCTCCTGATAATCTCTTCCCACTTCTTTTTCAGTCTGTGTTGTGTTTAGATTGAGGGATTTTTGTGGCCTCATACAGAAGCAGAATTAAAACAGTCCTTTTTCCTTTTTCTTTTGCCCCCCTCCATCGCTTTCCTGTCTGTCTGTGAGATGAAAATCCACTGGGGGGGAAAAGGGAAGGAAAATGTGGTGATGGTGTTAGCGTGCCAAGTACAACTCCAATTCCAAATCACATTGTGAAGTCTCACATGTGCTGTGAAGTAATTAGAGGTCACGAAGAGGGAGGCAGATTCTCAGTAGTGTAACATGGTGATTTCTCAAAATCTGCCCTATGACTCCTTTCTTTTCCAGCTGAAGTCGTTGGCAACAGCTAATATTTAACTTTCTGAAAAGCAAGCCTCCTTTCTTTCTGTCCCTCTCTCTTTTTTTTTTTTTCTTTGTTTTTTTCCTTTTTTTCTTTTTCCTTTTCTTTTTTCTCCTCAAGCTAGAACACAGTAAGCTGTAGATATAAATATTGCCTGGTCACCAAGGAAGTTGGTGAGACATCCTCACCTTGAATGATGTGCAACCATCACATGCTCCAAACAAAAGATGTGCAAAGGTATGTAACAAAAGGTTTGTGAAGAACAAAGAATAAAAAGGTGATACATAAATTTGCTGGAAAGCTCATGTTTCAGGCAATTAACAAAAATTCAGATTCTCAAGACTACAGCCCTGCTTCTGGGTCAAAGATTTTCATCTTGCAGTCAAAATGAGTGAGGCAGGGGCTGGAACTTCTCTCCCCCTCCAGCATGGCAACAGAAAGAAGGAGGAGCCTGAGGACAAGTCAGAGGACTGATCCTAGCAATGGCTTGGTTGTCTCCCTACAATGAAAATCAAAGATGAATTGGGACCTCAGTGGGATGGTGGTCAGGTCCAGCCAAAACTGTGTCACAGCTAATTGATGTTCTCAGAGCTCTGTTTTCTCTGCTTTCCACCCCTGCAATTCCTGCAAACGTGCTGAGGTGCTGAGTGAAAGAGGACAGTGGCTCATCACCCAAGCAGTGTGTGGGTTGTACAAAGCTTTCTGTAGATGATTCATCCTGACACTTATGTTAGCATGGTGATATGTTCTTCCAGAGATGTCCCAAGCCCTTTACCAAGTGCCAATCTTATTTCTTGGGAAGACTTTAAATAAACTGAGTCAGACAAAAGTCAGTTTCGCTTGTAGGGAAATATCACAAGGTCTGGGCAGTGATATCCTGTCACAGAGGAGTGGATAGGGCATGACTGGAGCAAGTCTGCATGTCCATGCCTGTGTCTGGGCAGGCAGACAGGAGGGACTAGGAAACTCTACTGTCCCATTCCTTATGGGTCACCCTGAGCATCTTTGACATGAGCTAAGTTCTCTGTGGATTACCTTGGGGCCCTGTGCCTGCAAAGTGCCAGCAGGCACTACAAAGCTGGGGAAGTGGAAGTTGTGGCTGGGGGTGAGATGGATGGGATACAAGAGTGGGGTAATTACCCCCTGTATATAGATAGAAAGAATGCCTCTGCTTTCCTTGTATCTTTTTGTAGAGGTCAACATCTCAGCATTTGCTTCAAAATGTTGTAGCCTGCTGCTCTTTGGAAGGAGAGAAGCATGGACCTTAGATGGCACCATCGATGGCCATGTGCACTAACTTCAGGGCTAACAAAGGCTGCAGGCTCTGGAAGTGCTGATTTCCAGGGAATCATCTCACTGCTGCTCCTCATGAGACAGCTCACCTCATCTCATCTCCAGGCGTATGTAGATCATTAAATAAATCAGGTCTAGTCTCTCAAAGCCAAACAGTGTGGGTGTGAGAGGTGTTCTTTTGTGTCCTTGGATGTGGTCACACATCTTAGAAAAACAGAATTGAGCCTTGGATTGCTCTTGATTTGAGGCAACATGACTGTCTCTGTAAATGACCCGATGGGATGCTCTGCCTGAGCCTGAGTTTTCAAAAACCAAGAAAGCAAGATGAAAAAGAAGAATTTGGTTATATTACGACAAGTAGCTTTTAGGTTACCTGAGAAGTTCTCCACCTTCTTTCAGGAATGAACTGAAGACCATGGTCAGGGCTGGGTTCGACATGCCCTTTGGTGTACTACTTAGGATGTTTTTATTTCTCTCTGACCCTGCTCCATAAGCTGCAACAGTGTGGAGAGTCACAGGTTAGTACTGTAATAGTGCTTGTACAGAACACCATAAATCTAGCCTCTAGTCCAAAGTTTACACCACTGACCCCTTGTAATGAATATAAACAAGTTTCATGCAGTAAAGTTTGACTGTGGTGTCTCTCTTCATTAATCATTTTGAATAATGACTTTTATGGAGTAGAAACATTTGGAGAAAATATTATCCTGTCTTTTCCTCTGTTAATGTTTGCCACTTGTTACCCAACACAACAGATATATCTGCCAACCACTCTTTACCCACAGTAAAGATGTCCCAGGTACTGCCTTAAAGAATGTGTTTGGCATCATCCAGTCATAAAACTCTGTGTTGATATGACACTTTACAGAGTGCAAAGATAACTGAATCAAGAGCATCAAAATGATGCTGTTAAACACAGGTGATTTAAACCAAAATACCTGTATTGCATTCCAAACAAGGGTGTAGTTTGGATTACAATATACGTGCTAGCTTTGGACTCAAGTACTTTAAAAACAGAGTAATAAATCAGAGTAGTAGCTTAGGAGTATGTAAACATGTAGGACAAAGACTAATCCTTCTTATATAATCTTGAGAAAGAAAATAACAAAGTAAGTAGGAATAGTCAATGGACAGTTTTAAGATACACAGTAGTTTACATTAGTTTTTTTACATAAATCACTTAAAAAAATGCTAAAAATTGCCATGTTTACGTCCTTTTGAACTGATTTTGAGTCATCTTAAACTGTCCTAAAAAATTTAGAAAGCTAAAATAAAATCTGAAGTTTGACACTGGGATTAAGCAAAACAATATAGTTCATCCCAGAGAAAATTCTTTGAATATTTTGATTTTTCAAAATTTTGCTGCAAAATAGATTTATCCCAAACAGTTCTGCAAGTACTTTTTTTTGGAATCTGCTCAAGCTGAACATTTTTTGGTGTAACAATAAATTCTGGTGAGGAGGTCATTCTATATAGCTGGTGAAAGGGCTTGTCTAGTTTGGAGAAAAAGAGGTTCAGGGGGAATCTCATTGCTCTCTACAGCTTCTGAGAATGGGAGAGGGGAATTGCTGATCTCTGCTCCTTGGGAGCAGAGATATGTGGAAATGACAGGACATGTGGAAATGGATCAAAACGAGAGCAGGGGAGGTTCAGGCTGGAGAGTAAGAAGCATTTTTTTACCAACAGGGTACTCAAACACTGGAACAGGCTTCCAAGAGAGGTGGTCAATGCCCCAAACATGTATTCAAGAGACATTTGGCAATGCCCTTAAGAACACTCTAACTTTTTGTCAGACTTGAATTGGTCAGGGAGCTGGACTAAATGATCTTTACAAGTTCCTTCCAACTGAAATCTATTCTATTCCATTGCATTCCATTCCACTCAAATCCATTCCATTCTTCAATGCGAATGATTCTGTGAAATTGTTAGGAATGTCCTTTTTTATGTAGCAGTTAATCCATAAAATTTCACATCATTTATTTCAGAACACTGGGCTGTATTGAGTAGCATCTTAGAGACTAAACTGTCAGAATATCAAATAACTTTCATAGTATCATATAATCATTTGGGATGGAAAAGACCTTTGATATCATCAAGTCCAGTCATTAACTCAGCCAAGTCCACTGCCAAGTAGCTGCCAAATCCATCACTAAACCATGTCCCTTCAGCACAAATTCTAAATGCCTTTTAAGTACCTCCAGGGCTGGTGACTCAACCACTTCTCTGGGCAGCCTGTTCCAGTACCTGACAACACTTTTGGTGAAGCAATTGTTCCTAATAACCAATCTAAACCTGCCCCGGCACAGCTCGAGACCATTTCCTCTTGTTCTATCACTTGTTACTTGGAAGAAGAGACCATGTCTTCATATGTACACAATCTGAAAAATGATGTGTTCTAAAGATACCCACTGTTGGTGCCAAGATGTATTGGAACAACAGTTTAGTTTTGGTTTTATTGCTATATCAGAGAGGTGGGAAAAGTCTTATTTACTCTGAGCACTTTTGTTGATGACATGTAGGTTGCTATAAAGGCTGGAAAGTGAGATCAATTTTATGAGGAATTAAATGGGGTCTATACAAAGGTAATTAATTTTATGGTAGAGGTTGAGCAAGGTGATATTCTAATATTCTTATATCTCTGACAATAGGAGGAAAAGATTACTCACTGGCTATTAGATGTTTCCAGAGGTTTACATTCCATATCATTAGTTATATTTTGGCTCTGTTCACCGTTTCGTTATTAAGGATCTTCTCTTTGGGGTAGTTAAATGTACATTTTATGCATGTTCTAATGAGTATCATGTATACCAAAGTCTTTAAGAAAATTAGCTATTCACTTAATAGGTGGTGGCCATCTTCTGCTCATTTGCAATGTGACCACAACTTATATGTATATCAGTGAAAATAATAGTTCCCTTAGATTTCCAGAGAAAATAAGGGAAGAAAAGGAATATAATGAGCCACAGCTGGTTTTCTTAAACACTGGATATAGAAAAGTTGAGAGCGCAGTTAATTACCTTCACAAAACATCAGTGAGATATTCTGCAAGAGGTGTAATTAGATTATACTCCCAGAGAAGTGAAAGTCATCACAGTTCAGAAACCACAACATGAGACAAAAATCTGTCGGAGCAAGAACAGGAAATTGAAATTTAGGAGAGGTTTTTTGCAGCCTTACATTCATCTTTAGGACTTACATATAATAAAATATTGAAAACTTGCAGTAGGCAATCATGAACAAATATGTCCTTCCAAGTGGTCTTTATCTGTCATTCTCTCTTCAAAAACTAAGATACTGTAGATATCTGGATAGTCTGATAAGCCACATCCCTTAGAGAACATTGTTACATTCTGTATCTTAAAGTAAAGTTTCCATGGAAAAATAACAGTTAATTAACCAGTAGGTTAAAAAAAAAAAAAAAAAAAAAAAATTCTTTTTACTAGTTCTGACAATTTGTTTAAAGGTTCCTTGCAGACGTATGTACTGTTCTTTATTCTGTGTAGCATGGGTCAGGGAAGGCAAATGTTCCTAAATCTAATTCATTATACTAGTTAATTTCAGTGGGTTGACTCTTGCTTGTTTTCTTGACACTCTCATGGGTTTTTTCTTGTTTTTACTGAGGATGCTTTCCATTTGCTTTATTAATCCTGTTGATTTCTTTAATCCCTTTTTGTTTTGAATTGTCCTCTGGGGAAATATTTCACCAATGCTGCACAGTACATTAGATGAGATTTTACAGGATTGGGCACTGTGCAGATTACAGACTGGCACTATATTATGGTTTGAAATATCTCAGTCTCATTTGTTGTGCATTCTAATATTATGCTTGCATTTCCACTGCAGCTGAATTGTAAGCAGAGGTCTTCAGAGATACATTTGTCCTTTTCTTTGTCTACTGCTGTTAGTCTTGAATTCTGCAAGGTCTGAGAAGTGATTTAAGACTTCCTTGTGCTTTATCATTTGATTTTTGTTTGTTTGTTTGTTTTTTGTTTTGGTTTGTTGTTTTGTTTTGGTTTTTGTTTTTGGTTTTTTTTTTGGCACAGAATCTCATTTGCCACTAAATAACCCAATTATGTAAGATGAAGTCCCTCTGAAGCTCATCAGGAAGCTCTTTGTCCTTGACTAAGGCTGTAAGAATAATTAATATTTTCGTCTGGCTGCCAAACAAAAGCTGATTAGCATTTAAACAAGTATATAAATGTTTCATTGTTTCTTCCCAAAACAAAAACATTGGATGAGCAAGTGACTGTACTCTCACTGAACTTCAAATTAAATACTCTAGTGCTCACATAGTTTGAGAAGTCAAAGCAATAAAGCATTAGCTACTCAAAACTGCTACAAGAGTGAACATCCTCATCACTTTCCAGCAGCCCAGGAGATTGCGTGCCCACCTAGGAGATGCAGAAGTGGCCTTGATGCCATGGAGAAGAGGTCTTTGTGCCTACAGACTGAAATGGCTCTAACCATTTGGTCACAAGTCAGATGAAAACAACCCTGTACACAGATTTGAATTCCCCTGTGGATGATGTTCTACTTTTCCTTTCAAACTTCTAAGATGAAAATTTAAGAAATGCTGAGAGTCAGAGTTGTTCAGCTTGGAGAAGAGGCTGCAGGGAGATCTTTACTCTTTCAGTACTTAGGGAGAGCTTATAAGAAACATGGGGACAAACATTTCATTAGAGATTATTAAGACTATTCCTGACCGTGAAGGGGGGTTGGATCTTGATGATCTTTAATGTCCCTTTCAACCCAAAACATTCTATGATTCTATGAATCTAAGATGTTGCAACTAGATATAAGACAGGAATTTTTTACAATAAGGGTGATGAAAACAGGGGACCAGGCTGCCCAGTGAGGTCGTATATGCCCCATCCCTGGAAACATTCAAGGTCTGGTTGGACAGGGCTCTGACCAACCTGATCTTATTGAAGAAGTCCCTGCTTATTGGAAGGGGCTGGACTAGATCACCTTTGGAGGTCCCTTCCCCCACAAACCATTTTATAATTCTACAGTTTAAATCTATTGTGTTCTGGTAGCTAAAAAGCTGACATCAGAGTATGCTTCCTGGCACAAGCTGTGCTGTCAACACGAGTATTCACATTTGAATTTTTTTTTAATAATTCTGAATCTGCTAAATTTGAAGGGACCCATCAAGATCACCAAATCCAACTCCTCTCCCTGTATTGGGCACCCCAAGTACCACCCCATGTGCCTGAGAGTGTCATCCAAATGGTTCTTGAACTAAGGCAGGCTTGGTGCCATGACTATTTTCCTGGGGAGCTCGAGCACCCTCTGGGTGAAAAAAGTTTTCCTGGTACCTAACCTAAATCTCCCCTGATTCAACTTCCTACCATTTCCCTGAGTCCTGTTCAGTCACAGGGGTGAAGAAATCAGTGCCAGTCCCATCTCTTCCTCTCATGAGGAAGCCACAGACTGCACTGAGGTCACCCCTCAGCCTCCTCCAGACTGAGCAATCTAAGTGACCTCAGCCACTCCTCCTAAGTCATCCCTAAGTCATCCACATTACTGCACTTCTGTCAATGTAAATAGAATAATCAGAGTATTTCATCTCCTTCTAGCATGCTTTAACTATTGGCTTACTGGAAAGAACAGCTGCTATTTGACAGTCTAGTTCTTTAGATATTTTTTCCAGACTGATCTAGTCTGCATTTCACATGGCAATTCCAAAAATAAATGAGAAACAGTTTTAGCAAAATAACTGTTCTTGTCAGGAATTCCCCTGTACTTTTTTCTTCTTCTACCTTCCTTCCACCTTCACCCTTTTCTAGCTCTTCACTTGTAATGATAATTGCCAAATAAATTAAGCTCTGCAAAGCCCAGAGGAGGTCATGGTTTTCTCCTTGCCATATTAAAAAATTGCTATTTATTTTCCATTTTTTGCACTCTTGTATCCAGTTCTTTGCTTTACCTTTGTGTTGCACCTCATGTGTTTGTAGAAAAGTATTCTGTAAATATGAATTAATCATTTTTTCATTATATATTATTTTAGAAAAATTAATATTAAAAATTTCACAAAAGACTGAATACCTTTGGTCAATCCAAGTCTAATCTAAGATCTGTTTAAAGAAAATAGGCAACAGTTTGTGGTCACTGAGCCTCATGATTGCTATACACGCATGGAAAAAAGGATTATTTTCATGCCTGGATTTCTATGAGCCATTTGATTCTCTGCATGAAGATTATTCCCTTATGAGAAAATAAATGTTTAAGAACTTTTATACTCATTTGGTTGCTTGTTTATAAGGCAAATGGTGGTAGTTTTGGCAGGGAGGTTTACATTTGCTGTATACCCACACAGTTTATATCTTCCAATAACTGTAATGAAGTCAGAGAGTTATTTGCAGACAGGATGAACTCTTATGAGACCAGGACTGAAGCTGGTGAGGGTGGTTCTGATTGTCTCAAGACGATCCTGGGAAAGCTCAGAGTGCTTCTAGCAGAAGGTATTTCCATAGTGTATCAAATATACACTGAAAAAAACTGAGATATTAATAAAGTGCAAGCTGTCACTTCCTATCTAAAGAAGCAGTTTGAGTGCTCTGTGAAATGCTTTTCTCTTGCAACGCAGCGGTTAGGAGCACTGACCTGGGGTAGGAAACATCAACCTTCCACTTTCTCCTTCATTAAATGGTACAAATTCCCACCTGTCTCTGCTCTGAGGAACACCCAGTGGTGGTGCCTGAGGGAGGATGAACCCTCTATTTCCTATTATGCTGCTTCCTGGCAGAACTTGAAAAATTTCAAGATCAATGGACTTAAGATACACCGAGGAAACACGGAAGTGTTGCCTAGTAGCTGGGATGTTCAGCTGAAAGAACAAGAGAGTTCATCCAGCTCAAAAATAAAAATAAGAATAAAAAAATAAATATTAAAAAAAAAAAAGCATACAACAAAATGGTTATCAGACAATTGGCTTGACAGCTTATGCAAATGAGAAGGTATTTCTCAGCTCTCTCCATATGTTCCTATCACCCCTTGGGAGAGCAAACCCAGGTTTGCCTCACAGTAAATTCATCCAATAATCAGAGGGAGATCTTTAAACAATACTTATCCAAATCTTGTTGTCAGCTATGATTCATGGCCTTTGATTCAGCAGGTAAATTAACAGAAAGTGAGATTTATTTAATGCTATATAACAAATCTTGGGGTTAATAGTCCAAGCTCTTTGACACAGTCAGCCTTAGTCATTAGAAGGAAGCTATTTCAATAATGAATTATTGCAGCCCTGGGAGTACTTTGGTCATGGTTCAACACCATGGTACACTGTGGACCTTAATAGTGTCTTACAATGTCAATATGTGCCCTATTTAAAGTTCGGATCATTTTAGATGGTCAGAAAGGATAAAATTCACCTGTGCAGCAGGCCAGAACATGGTGTATTCATCATGCTGGTCCCATGAGAGTCCTCAAAATGTACTTTAACTGAGGTGGAAATGAAACATGCAGCTTCTGTGAGGTCTTTTGCACATAGCTGGAATGCACCAATTCACTGATAAATTTTTTGCTGGAAAATTTTGGCATCAATCAGATAATGTAGAGGACATGAATCATTCGTCTAGCCTTATGTACAATATCTAAGTCTTGTCTTTCAGTATATTTTTGGGTAAGCAAATTTTGTGAAAAATAATGGCACAGAAAGCAGTAAAAATGGAGGGTGGACGCTCTTTTGGATTAAAGAATTTGGCTCATTTAACTTAAATTCAAAGCATTTGACATCAGGCATCCAGCTTCTGCATGATGGCCAGATAATTACATTCCAATTAAGTGCTTAAATCCCAACCCTTTTTCGTTGTGTTCTACATCTTTGTACCCTATACTTTCTCTGGTCTTCTAGGTGGTTGCCAGAGAGGGGATGTTTTTTTTCCAATGTATTTTTGTATAATGGAAAGAAAATTCAATATAATCTCTTAAAAACAATTATCTTTATAGAAGAGAAACACTTTCTTTAGCTTATTGTACTAACCTTCCTTTCGTTTTAAGCACACTGTAAGTGCTAAGATGATATTTTTAAAAACAGAATCATACAAGCTTTTAAAAATAACAAATTGTATTCCAAACAAAAGCTTTCCATCAGAAAACATTTCTTTTATTTCCCATCACCTTTTGTGAGTACATTCATCTTGAACTGCCCAACAATCCTCTAAGCTTCCTTGTTGTCCAAGAATTTTACAGAAAATGTCTGCTAATTCTTCCTCTTAGTATTCAAAGAAACAATTTTCTTTAAACAGGTATTTTGAAAAAAAGATAATAAACTCAACACAGCTGAGTGTGACACATTCTACCTGAGGTTTATAAAAAAATGTATCTCTGTTCCAAGTCTGCTTTTTTACAAAGAAATCAACAATAATGTAAACACAAAAGCAAGTGATACTAACAAATGTCCTGAACCAAATCCTATTGGTAGGTAATTTCATTGCTGTACCAAGCTCCATGAATGCCTGCTGGAATCCATCACAGAAGAGTAAACAGGAACTTCACTGTTTATAGTCACTGAATTCTGAGACGCCAATTCTATTCCTCCTAAAAGTCCAGTTATTTTCTGCCTCATTATTAATAGTGTTCAAATGACCCTATCAGGGATTAGATTCAGGGAAAACTCATAATTTCCTATCTATTCTCCTCAAAGAGTTTCCCTTAAAGCTCTTTACAGTCTAGCAGGTGCAGCTGTACCTTGAACAACACGAGGGACAGATTCCAGCCTTTACAGTATATGGAGTTATGAAGTTCAGATTTCAATAAGTAACATTTCTTCATACATGTCCACCACATAACAGTATGTTAAAAACAGTATAATTAGAAGAGCAAAACAAGAACATGCAGAAATTGCAGGTAATAGAAGAACTTAGGAGTCACAAACCAGTACTCTTCAGGTTTCAGCTGCTCTGGTACACTCCTATTCATATGAGATTGCAGTCAGTTCTTATAAAAATCTGTAAGGTACTTTTGAAGCCAAAGTCATAAAACAAACACATTTCAATCTTTATTATCAGTGTGCAAAGGCCAGGGGGCTGCTTCCATTACTGCAGCCTAAATATGCCACAGGAAACAAGCCTACCAAGTCCATTAAAAATGAAAAGACTGATAGTGGATCTGTGAATTACTGTTTATCATTTCACCCTTTATCACGTCTGTTATTTCACTGTGCAGTGCTTCTGCTAAGTGATATGCAGCAAGAACATTGCACTTAGTGTGGTGTGTGCCTATAGAGCTTCCTGCACTACCTTTTTATGTTTGTTTGTTTTTTTGTTTTTGTTTTTTTTTTTTTTTGTCACCCAATAAATTGCTTCCATGTAGCATAACACTTTTTGTCCAGACAAGTTCTTTGGATACCCAGAATGACAAAGAGAAATGTGAAATTTTCATTTTCTACCTGTGCAGAACTGAGGATGTAATGATTTTAAAACATGGAGGAATTATTGGAATCACAAAGAGAAGTATCTCAGTCCTTCCTTGATCTTTTTTTTTTTCCCCAGGACACTCAGTAATGGATTGCTCAGTTGGATAAAAAATTGGTTGCAGAAAGTCCACTTGTGCAGAGTTATAAGTTCTTGTGGTTACAAAAACGAGGCTGGAAGCCAGTGGAACAGATTAGAAACAGGAGCCAAAGAGGAACAGATTTCTGAACACCTCTGATTTTCTTGGGACACATTATGTTTAAAATTAAAGCAATTAAGACAATTATCTTATTTTTCCCATCTATAACTACTAGTGTTAGTATGGGCAAAGCTTAGTTAATCACCCCAATGTGCTTTAGACATTCTTCATTATGCCAATAAACCCATTCACCTCAGCAACCTTTAGTGAGGGTCACAAGATTTATACACTGTCTGAAAGGCCAGATATTACTCATTTTCATTGAAATCTCTGCCCTCTGCAGAGATAACTTGCAGAAGAATTTTTCTTACTCCCAATCTGGGGTTCATCTTCTTTCTCACTGGCTGGGTAATTTGAACACTTCTGTCCTTCTATGAGCATTCAGTAAACACTAATAAGCTATTTTTTTCTGCACTGATTAAATTCTGCCCAGAACTTTTTCAGTTGTCTTTCCTAGTCCAATATTTAAGTTTGCTTTTGGAGCCAATTTGCTTAGGAACTACTATATATTAAAGTTTGAATGGAAGTGTTCCTGGTAATTTGTTTCCATACACAACTTTCATGGAATGAATATGTTTACAGGAATCCCTCTCCCTAGGGTGTCTCAACTCATTTCCAAGTAATCAATTTTCATTGTGAAAGAATGGTTCATTTAATGTCTTATTCAAACATGTTTAATCAGTTCCATCAAATTCATTGGAAAGTTTTCTTCAAGCTCATTTGTATTGCCAAGGGCCCACCAATCAGTAAAAATCATTTCAATGTATACAACAAAACCCAGAATAATATATTTTTTGCACCTCTTTTATGTCAGAGATTTTTTTATTTTCTATCCTACATCTAAATTCAGTCAACAAGAAGGGCACTAAAAGGTCTATCAATTACTTTTCAAACCAATAAGAGTTAGTAATTAGACACGTAAAGAATTTAGATTAAATAACCTTTTATTTCTTGAAGTAACCCTAATGTTGCCCCCCTAAAATACCAATGATTCTACATAGCCTGAAATATAAATACATAAATAGGTATATTATATTCTGCTTGTATCTGTATTATAAAAAAACACTCAACATAGCTTTTGAAATAATATGAAGCAAGTGATCCTGATTACTCCACTTGGACAGCTGAAGTTCTGAAGTAGCTCTTAAGATGAGAACAGAGAGCAGCCAGTATTTATAAAAGAGAAAATTTTCCTTATAAGAACATGTATGTGAGAAAGAATAGAGTCTGAAACCCTGATCCAATTTTATTCCTAAACAATCTACAGTCTTGCTGCAGTGTAAAACTAGCAATATTTGTTCTGTGATGACACCAACAGGTTCCAGCTAAGTGTAGGGACTCCGTGGGTATCAGTGTTATAGAAACACATTTAAAAGGCTCTAATATCATCCCTTGGAAACATTCATCTGACAGAGCCAGTATAAGAAAGTAAATGTTATTACCAGTTTGTGAAGGAAAAAACCACCATGAACTATCCCACAGAGCCAATGAGTATTGTTTTGTTAAAAACTAGTGAAATATATATATATTGTATAGAAACATATTATATATAATATATATTTATGCAAATATATATTATATATAATATATTTATATATTCAAACCACACATACCTGTTTTATTGACATATTAGACACTGAAGTAGACCCAAATTCTCCAGTCTCCGCTGTTGTGGATGCCCACTTCAGCACAAAATGAAGCTCTATTACTTTTCAGCTCATGTGCCATTGACACAGAATTGTTGAAAGTCTACTATAAATGAAAAACCATGGAAATAATCTAAGCCAATCAAGAAAATTATTAAGAAAAGATAAAACAAGGAAACACATGTAGAATCAGTACTTCTGTGCTGAACAGGCATTATTATTACATGAGAGAAAGCAGTATCAGAGAATCACAGAATTGCCATGGTTGAAAAAGAACTTGAGATCACTGTGTCCAAGCAATCAATATTTATCCTCTCACCATGCCTATTAGAGCATCTATGTAATAGCAAAAAAGTTTTTTTTCAGATGAACCAGGTGACTCATTTCCCTGGTATTGTAGCAATTAAACTACTGAATAGGATCTTCAGGAGTGGATTTGTCTATGACAGTGTTAAAAGACTGCCTAGCAAATATTGCTACAGTTTTGTCTCCCCCCCCTTTTTTTACAGTCTCCCAAGCCTATTATCTAGAATTTCTCCGTTTTCCTTTTTTCTCCCTTTTTCTACAGTCCTTTGTTTTACTCACATCCTAGCCCTTCTTCTACATTATAGTTCTCATGCCCTTCTCAAGATGCCAGATCTTGCCTGTCTCCACCCTTCTAGCCTCTCACATTGATGCTTATTCCAGCTTCTAATAGCACTAGGACAGTTTCCATTAAGAGCCATCTCATCTGTGATGCTGCAGCATCCTAAAATGACACAGAAGGATTGCAGTGTCATATCTGTCAGGGCCCACTGAGCAACCTTGTGGTCAGAAAAGAGTTCTGTTGAAGGAGCTGGTTAACTGTCCCTTGGAAAATAATTGACAAATGTGAAAGGGAAAAAAGTACTGATAGTTGGGGTTTTGTTGTGTTTTTTGTTGGGGTTTTTTTCCCTATATGACAATCATGAGTTATCTCTGGCATGATGAAAAGCATGCTGAAAAAAAAGGAAAGGTAAATAAAAAATACTGGGTGTTTTTTATTTTGTTTTGTACTGGTTTGTTTTGGTTTTTTATTGAAAAGACTGTACAGTGAAAATTCAGAGTGGAAGGGCCCTTAACACAGTGTTCAGAAATAAAACTGGTCTGATTTACTTATTTATATTTTTATTTACAACATAAAACCAGAAAGACAACACAAGCTTATCAAAATGTCAGGAAAAGGGATGTTTGATCCTGCTGCCAGTACCCACATGGGCATATGCATGTGTATTTTGTCCTTCCCTTGCTAACCAGCACAGAGAAGATGTGGACTGATTTTCTCTTTCTATTATACGGACTTGTGAAATTTTCCTTCAGCCTGATCTGAGATGGCATTTCCACTCTAAATAAGCCCTTGATTCTCAATAAAAGTTGTGAGCAATGTGGAGCATCATGAACAAGAGGCTCTCGCTGGCAGAAGTGGAAGGAGAAATTCCACAAAGGAATTTTATCCTTGATATGCCATGTTGGCTGCAAGTCTTACAAAGGTCTCCAGAAAATTGATTAAACACCAGACACTCATATAGATGGTCTCCTGTGGTTCCCTTCATCCTTACATGTGGCCCATAGTAATGAAAGGTGACAGACATTGCTACCCTCCAGAGGTCTTGCTTAGCCCAGATTGCAAAACCTGCAGCCTGCTTCTTTGACTGAAAACCAGGATTTGGATCCCAGTGAGGGGAGTATTTACTATTATGTAATAATAATAATAGTAGATAATCTCTTGTATTCAATAACTTGAGCCTTGCTTGCAAAAGGGAGAGATCTCCCCAAAACCCCAGAGAGGCATTTTCTCATTTATGGTTTAAAAGCAACTGTAATTTCATCACAAACCTCTTAATCCTCCATTACAAAGTAATGCATGAGAAAAAGAGCAATCAGATCGGAAATATGCCTTCTGTCATCTTCTTAAATATGTCAGTCAAAATCTCACATATTGACCTTAATTTCCAAGGAATTATCCCTCAGAATATCCCCAAATATTATTGCACAGCTTTTGTCATCTGTCTCTGAAACAGTGACTGTTTATTTCAGCTGTTCCCTGATGCCAAAATAGTACAGTATTTGATTCTCTTACCTAAAATTTGCTAAGATTAAATTTTCTGGAGACCTGAATATGCTTAAATGCAAAATGTTTTAGTTCTAGGCCATCTCGAATAAACTGTTATTGATAAGACCACAGTCACATCCAGCTGACTGTCACTCAGGTGTTTGTGGAAGCAGAAATAAAAATCCCATTCCACCTCACTGTTAATCAATCTTTGTCACTCCACCAAGTTCTTTTGTCTGATAAGATCCCCTGTGGCTGGGAGAAAGAAGAAAAAGAATGCTGTAAATGGAAGCCCTGCAGCCCAAACTGGCAGACGGAAGGACAGGCAGCACCAGGGTGAATACATCTGTACCTGGCAGCTGCAGTTTTCAGGCCAGCACAAGTCACTCAAACACCCACCAAAGCCTGAGGTGTGCTGGCCTGTCTCTCCTGCTCATCAGCAGCTCGGTGCTACAGCCACAGGTCCTCAGACCCCTTCCCTAAGGTTTCATTTTTTTCATTCAGACCACAGCACTCACAGTCTGGATGTTTGCCTTTCCTTTCCCTTCTTAGCCTTCATCCAAGCCAAACCCCATCACTGTCACACTGAGGCCTTCTCTGCTGGCTCTGATCTGCCAGCTAGGTCTAGCCAGGAAGGTAGCTAATCCATCACAGGTGGCTTGGGCACTATTCCCATCAAAGGCTCATCTGGTTTATGACAAGTCTATACCCTAAAGTCTGTCTTCACCGTCATGATTCTCAAGACTGAACCTGGACTCCAGCTCAGGCTCCCTGTGGTCCCCCACATTCCCAATGTTTGCCTCATGTCTATGTTAAACTGGGATCAAATCAATTCTGTCTCCTTGACAGGGAAACAGGCACAGAGACCGGGTACTGGTGGTACCTTGAGCTGCAGAGCTCACAGCAGGGCAGATACAGTCTGAATCCTGCCATGATCTGTATCCACACACACTGTTGACTCCTCCCTGCATGATGCTGAGGGTGAGACATTGGGAATCCATGTGTTCCCATAGATAGACCCATACCATGGAATCACAGAATGGTTTGGGTTGGGAAGGACCTTAAACATTATATAGTTCCAAGCTCTGCATGGGCAGGGACACCTCCCAGGTTGCTCAAAGCCCCATCCAACCTGGCCTTGAACACTTCCAGGGATGAAGCATCCACAGCTTCCCTGGGCAACCTGTGCCAGTGTCTCACCATCCTCATAGTGAATAACTTCCTCCTAATGTCTAACCTAAATCTACCCTCTTCCAGTTTAAAACTACTCTTCCTTGTCCTAGCACTCCATGACTTTGGAAAAAGTCCCTCCCCAGACCTCTTTCAGGTACTGAAAGGCTTCTCTAGGGCCTCACTGAAGCCTTTTCTTCTCCAGTCTGAGCAACCCAACTCTGTCAGCCTGTCTGCATCATAGAAGTGCTCCAGACCCCTGCTCATCTTTCTGGGCCTCCTCTGGACTCTCTCCAGGAGTAACATCATGAAAAGCAGGAAGAGACTGCTTGGTGGGCAGCAACTGCAGAGAAAGGGGGGAACATCACCAGAAAATCTCCATTTCTCACAAGAATGTATTTGAGTTTTGTAGTGAAACTTGCTGAGTCTGATATAAAAAATTCTGTGGTCACACACTAGATTTCTATCCCAGGAAATGTGAAGGTGAGGAAGAAGGTAAGAGGCTTGCTTTAGGGTCTACCACGAGGGAAACACAGCGCTGTAAGCCCTGTCCTTCAGACATGTGCACAGTGTACACTGACTCCTTGTAAGACAGGGATAAGTATGTCACAGCCTGTACTTCCCTTGTGGGAGCTGGAATGGCATTGGATTGGATAAAGTTGGCCCAAAGTGCCCTGCTCACCAGTTTTGATGGCACAGCTCCTGCTGGGATAGCAAATGTTCTGTAACATGCAGCAGGCTGTGACAATGCATATGGCATTTGGGACACTGCTGTGCAAGTGATTATTTTAATTTTTTTTCATGAAGAGCCCAGCTGGATAGTGTGAGCCAGTGTTTTCCAGGTGGGATACATGACTCAGAGCAAGAAGGTGTTTCTGATAAAGCCATCAGCTCTTGGTCTCCTGGCACAGTGAGTACTCCCCCCTGACAGAGGGAAGGCAGTGTCAATATTGCTCAGGGCAGACTGGGATGTGTCAGGATGTGTCCAGCATCCATGCACCCAACATAATGTAAATTAATATTTCTTACAGTCCATGAGGGGCTGTGATTGAGTAGCAACATTTAAAATTCAAATAGTTAAACATCCCTTCACATAAGCAATATATAGTTGCATAAATTTTATTTTGGTCATTGGCCAGTTGAGGAAAGATTCATCCAGTGAGGCTGTTGATAGTTGCCACAGTGGGTAAAATCTCTGCCTGATGGCACCATTTACCCCTGTTTGGATGGTTCCTGACATAGAAACCTGCATCAGTTCTTTTTTTGACTGGAAGGAGAGTCAGGCAGACAGATTCAGAAGAATAATAACTGCTGTCTGGGGCATTTGATACTAGAGTAGTCTCTCTGTATTATAGTGAAAACCAGTGTCTGGCATATTTTCCTAAACTGCTACTTCAGAAGTTGTACACTTCCTATTGGTTTCCTGGACAGTGCAGATGTTTCAGTCTGGAACAGACAAGGGTGTTTCGTCCAAGACTGAAGATCCTCCTGGAGTGCTGGGCTAAGGCCACAATCCTGACCCATATTATTTCAGCAAAAAAATATATGGAAATACATTTCACCAGTTGTGAATTCTGCTGATCTGACGAGTCATCAGATTTGGATACAGCACTTTGAAAGGCCATGAAATAGGTGCTTCAGGTGATTCAGGTCAGGTTGTGAGGCTTACAAAACCAAAGATGAATGCACAAATGTGTAAGACAGCAGCTGTGATGTATTTCATACCTGTGAAAGTGCAACACGAATAAAACTAGCAGAGGACAGTGGAGAACAGGAGTCACAGAATCATAGAATCATAGAAAGTTAGGGGTTAGAAGTGAGTTTTTAGATTTTCCTCAAAACGGGTTCTGGATTCAAACTGGATGTCAGAAATGGAAGACCACAAAGAACTTGTTTCCCTAATTTACTAATTTTAGGGAGCAAGAAAGAAAGGAATTGATGGTTGCTAAAATGGACCACTTACTTTTCAAACAAAATTCCAACCCTAACCCCCCCAAAAAAAACCCAAGATGAATTTACAGGTGATGCTTATTTCAGTTGAAATCTCTGCAGTGCCATTTTCTGCAGCTTAACTGTCAGTTATAGCAACTACCATGCAATCATGCAAAGCACAACTCATGTTATCCTGATTTTAATTGATGCCTACATGAAATAATTATTCTAAATAATGATAGTTACTTTGTGCCAGGAAGAAAGAACTGGGGGAGATAGGAGGGAAAAAGATGATGGGGTGGAGTGATAAAGTACTTTGAAAATGAATGCTTCATGTATTATTAATCTCTTCTAAAAATACTAAAATCTTGAGTTACTAAAAATGCTTCTGTTAGTGATGGAATAAATCAGTATGAGACAGGGCAAGTTTGCATTAAGACATCATTAGTACTAGGGCTGTCCTCTAAAATTGGGCTAGTTATGACATGTTACATTGCTTAGGGTTGGGTGTTTATTTCCACTGAAATACCTATCCCTAGATGTTACAGCACTGTTCATAGAACCACAGAATGGATGAGGTTGGAAAGGACCTCTGGAGGTCACCTGGTCCAAACTCCTCTCTCAAGGATGACCACTGACAGCCAGTTGCCCAGTACTATCTTCTAAGAACTAGTAAAGTCTGAAGTCACAAGATCTTCTGGCATTCCCAGAGATATAAAAATAAAAACGTACTTTTAAAAAAAAATAAAATTCTGTATTAAGATCCAGAAGTTTTACTTCTGTGCCAGTGTATAATATAAAAAGTAATAGATGAGTGAAAAGGAACAAAGAGCTAGTGAAAAAAAAAAAAAAAAAAAAAAAAAGAAAACCCCAAAAAACAACAACTTGAGATGAATTACCTTTATTCTTCACCATTTCTTCTCTGTGGAAACAAAGTATAAACCTCACTACCTGCAGTTTTGATGAGCAACAGAGAATGTATTGATTTAAACCAGAAATTTCTCCACACTTGTCATTCTTTGGGAATAAAATATTTCACAGAGTCATGGAATTATCAGAGTTGGGAGGGACCTCTAGAGATCATCCCATCCAACTCTCCCACTAAAGCAGGATCACCCAGAGCACATTACACAGGACTGTAACCAAGGTGGGTTTTGAATATCTCCAGAGAAGGGGACTCCACAGCCTCCCTGAGCAGCCTGTGCCAGTGCCTTGTCATCCTCATAGGAAAGAATTTTTTTCTTATGTTTAAATGGAACTTCCTATGTTCCAACTTGTGCCCACTTCCCCTTGTCTTTCACTGGGAACTACTGAGAAGAGTCTGTCTCCATTTCTTTGCATACACTCTTTAGGTTCTTTTAAACATTAACAAGGTTAATGTTAACCTCTCAGCCTTCTCCTCTCCAGGCTACTCAGCCTTTCCTCATAAGACAGACGCTCCAATCCCCACCTGGTGAAATATAACAGAATAGGAAATACCTCTTAATAATCTAAGTAATGCTAATAATTGTGATAACACTTGCAGGCAGCTTGTTTAGAAAAATTTTGATCTTAATATATCCACAGGCACTGAAACTGTTACATATATGCAAGAAGTTTTCATGTTCAGCTCACAGCATGCTATTGAAAGAGTTACAGCATCTCCCAATCTCTGTATTTAAATCTCTGTTTAAAATTTGCCATAATTTCCATAACTGTACCATTTTGTGGCTGCAAGCTCTGCACTCCTAATTTTTCTTTGAACAACTTCTCTCTCTCATTGGAATAATTTTTACACTCCCTTCAAATGTCCCCCAGTCATAAGTTTAGTGACATGACAGTAAAAAGCAAAGAACTCTGAAAGTGTAAGTGCAAGAGCTTCAGTATTAGAAGGGTCAGCTTCAATTTCATGTATCATTGCATTTTATTAGGCAGAACACCATAGTGTGAAACTTTACAAAACCTGTAGGTTCCGTGCTCTTCTATTTAACGAAATTTAAGAAATTTGTGCTGGGATTATTTAAATTTGCTTTTTCTGCATTTAGAAAAACACATAAATACATACACAGCTGCTGGTACTTTCAGAGGTAATTGTACCAACACAGCTAATGGAAGATCTTTCCCCTGTTCATGCAATTTGTACTCAAAATTTATACAAGAGTATCTAGCAAACATGTCTTATTTTCTAGCTTTTCCACTGGATCATACAGACATGGCTCTAAATCTTTGACAAAGAATTTGTGGAGTGAGTGATATACGCTGGAGAGGAACAGAAAACAGAGGAGTTCACTTAGGGATGTATCTCCCTGCCCCCAGGGAGACACAACCTCTTCATGCAACCTCTTGCTATGTACCTATGGCTGCCTCCAAAGCCTGTCACCATCTCCATACATGGCACAATGCATCTTGAGCCCTCCAAGGTTGATCTCCTGCCCCAGGAGCAGTGATGGGGGTGAAAGATGCTCTGGTGAGATTCCCTTTCCAGAGACAGGTGTGTAAATGCAAGCCTGCAGCTCGCTACAGAGCTGCTGAATTTTGCTGTGACCCAACAAGAACTCTGTTGCAATTAAAGACCAGGAACAGACCTGAGGTGCTGTGAGAAGGAAATGGCTGGGGAGAAGCAGAGGAATGGAGGGAGATAAAGAGTCTTCCCTAAGAAGAAGAATTCCAATGCTGGTTTTATCTAGTAGTTCAATAACTAGCTCAATGCACCCCTGGAATAATGACATTATCACAGATTGCCAAGGATACATCATAATAAGGGAGGTGCAGTTCCTGCATTTGATTTTCATCAGTCTAAGAAAAACTTAAGAATTCATGGGATTCTGATCTTCAGAGCTATCACAACATGATATTATGCAATGACTTTTTCACAGACAGAAAAAAACTACCAATTTGCTTTCTGAAAGAAGTGAACAAAACAGAAATGCATCATTCAATATAACCTCCTATTAACTGCTGACATATGGATACAGTTTCTCTTCAAGGTTTAGCTCTTCCTTTTGACTGATGGCTTCAGGCACACCTCACATTGATCACTGACTGCTCCTTCTTTGCATTATTCACCAAATTGTGACTTTACTGCTGTGCTTTACTGCCATGCTTTATTTTTTTTTCATTTCAAGCATCAGGCCAGAAGAATAACAGAGGGAGATGAATTCCCTTAGCATATGAAGAGAATAGGGAAATACAAACTTTCTTGTCACCCTTATGAAACTCCTAAATCCTGCAAATTGAATATGGGAAGATACATAGTTTCCTACAGTGAGAGACATAAAGGTTACTTCATGACTTTGCAGCACTTTAGCATTTTTCTGTTGGCTCACATCATCTGTCTGCCAGCTCTAAATTAGAGGCATCACCTTCATTTCATGCGTAGCAGAAATAATTTTTCTTGTAATTTGGCCCATTTACACTTCCCCCACCCTCTTTTCTCTAAAGAAAAGAGGGTCTTGTAGTGGTCTGAAGACAACCCACTGTCTCATTATATTCTGCTTTATTTTGGAGTGAAACCAAAGATTGCATTTTCTTTAGCTGATGACCACACCCTCAGGAGCTTTCTTCATGTGCATGTGATGATTCCTTCATAAAAAACATGAAGGGAGAGGACGCTTTGTTTAGCATTTGAGTAGCACAACCCTCTCAAGAAGCTGAGAAATAATGTGGTTATACAAATTATAAATGTCCAGATTAAAACTTTTAGAACGCATAACAATGTTGATTAAAATTTGGGAAACGTAAACACCAGATACAGAGGAAGAGAGATGTTCAAAAATAACATTCACACATCCATTTTGTGGGGTTATTTTGCTTATGTTTTGGGAAAAAAAAAACAAACACAACTTACCAAATAGTTCAAATAGATTTTTACCCACATGCTAAATTCTTTTAATTTTTTACTTCATTTCACAACATTACTAAATAATGTCTATTGTTGCTGACATACTGTAATACAATATGAAATATTTTAATAATTTGAGTTCAGCTTGGTAAAAAACTTTAGGAGCATCTGCTAGTTGGTAGTGATTAAAACAGTTTATCTGATAATCAACTTTTTTCCTGTTTCCTACAGTGAAATTCTTGAACATTAAAAGAGCCCTATGCTTGTGGTATAATTAAATAATTTTTATGAAAATGTTGAATATTTTTATTAAAAACCCCATAGGAGGACAGTGATTCATCAGAGGAAAAATGATATTTCAGTCTTTACTAACAGTATTTGCCCTTTATGATTTGGAAAATAGGTAATGTAGTTATAGTCACTTCCACAAATCAGCTACATTAAGTCAGCTACATTAACATATAGAAGAGCATTATATCACATACCATTAAAAGATCTGAACATGACTGAAATATAAAAACTAAGAATTAATTCATCAGGATGTTACAGAATTACAAAAATATTTTCCCCACTTTGTTATTCATCAAATTTTAAAGACATTTAGTTTCAGTTTAACTCAGAATGAAAATAAAAGAGAAAATGTCAAAAATTCCTAGAAATTCAGTACTTTTAGCTTTGAAATTTTCTATTATTTCTTTAGATCTTTTTTTTTTCCCACTGGCTTCTGTTTAAATACAAGGGAGAATTTTTGGGCCAAGTTAACTTCAAAGCAGAATAATGAGCTCCCTTTTTCTTGGAAGTAACCTTGTTAGTTGTGGCCATAACTCTATTGTCATTCTTGATCTTGGTCCTGGCATTCCATCCTTTACCTGCAGCAATAATTTTTGTTTTGTTTTCCCTTCCTTTACCTTTTTTTTACTCAGTACTCACCATCCCATCATCAAAAGAGAAAAAGATTCTGATAATGGCTTCACACTGCTACATTTCATGGAAGGCCACACAAACAGAAAAGCAAGTGGCACATGTACATAACTCTGTTGGCCTCATCAACAAATAGCACTTGAAAATCCAGCCCGGGAGATTCTGCTCTCTCCCCTTTGGCTGTGTCATTCCTCTATGACAGAAAAAGATCAAGAAAAAGATTGTATATTTTCTCTGTCTTCCTTGGAGCAGAGTCTGCTCCAGAGGGAAATTACAGTCTTATGGCTATGAACAGAAAAAGTAGTTAACATATGGCCCTTTAGTTATGGGGTCAACAGAGGGTGCCTTGACACCAGCTCCTCTCACAGTACATGATCAGTTGAAAAAATATCTACCTTAGCACTTTTCCTGGCTGATAATGTGAAAATACAGATTTCTTCATGTGCCAAGATGAGCAAGAGAAACGTCACCTTTGTTAGATGATAACCAATCACAGAAGAAGCATTCTGGTATGTTTCAGTTGATATGTGTTAGTGTAATCCCTGAAGCAGATGATACTGGAAGCTTTGCTCTGTGCAGAAACACAGAAGTTAATTCATGCCTTCATGTAGCCTAACTTCAGATGACCCAAACAAAATGAACAGCCTAAATAATCTTCTTTCACTTCCTTGCACTCAGTCTCAATACCCTGAACTCATGATTGTTATTTGGATCACTCTTTAAACAGACAAATTCTCCTCAAAAGCACAGTAATTTTCAAAATCTGCTATTAGATCACCTTAGGAATTTTGGACCCAAGCCAGAGATGGGAAGTAACAAGGAAAGTTTGGTTGTTTTGGGGTTTTTTTTTTTTTTGTTTTTTTTTGGTTGATGGGTTTAATGGGGGGGGTTTTGACCATTAAAAATTCATTAAAAATTCAGCCAGCTTGGATTTCAAATAACGTTCCCACATGGTTTCTTAACATTTTACTCATATTTACTATTTTTCTCCACTCACCCAAATAAAAGTACATAAGCTAAAACAAAGAAATAAACAGAGTATTATGTAGGAAAGTTTTAAAAAAAAATGTGGATTAATTAGATTGATAAGAATAGAAATAGAATACAGCAGGATTATGACAGAGAAGTTTCAGCAGAGGATTACCAGGATACTTGGGAGCCTAGGCAAGAGTACCTACAGAGGGAGATTGAGAAGCCTCAGACTACTTAATTTTATGAAAAGGTGCTATGGGACAATCTAAACTCTGCTTTCATCTATTTGAAGAAAAACTGATTAGATGATGGAGTGAAATTGTCCTTTACAGTGCCATGAGAAATAACCAAAGGTAACAGGCAGGCATAAGAGTTTCAGGCTTGACACTAGAATAGACCACATCGCTAAGAGGGTACCTCAGCACAAGAACATGCAATAGCCCAGCTGTAGACTCTCAATCAGTGGAGATTTTTGGATCTTGGCTTGCTGAGTCTATCTGGCCTGATCCACAGATCCTGATGTTTACAGCAGTGCTGCTCCAAGAGGACAACTGAGCTGTATGACGCCAGAGGTTCCTTACAACCAACGTTGTTATGATTCCACTTTAATGCACCATGGAAAATACCATACAAAAGAATGATTTCATAAATTACACAGGGATTCCCTTCGTATCTGAAAGAAATCCAAACATTAACTTTTGAACCACAAGCACACAAAACACATGCACAAAATCTCTTCAACATATTTTGCATGATGAAAATTCGATAAACAACATTACCCAAGGGAGGATGCAAAATGCAGTGATTCAAGGCTACAATTCTCAAACAAAACTAATATTTTCCCTTTAAAAACAACCATCTTTTCATAGGGCTCCCTAGCCTCTAAGAATATCTCAGGGAACTGGCTGCTGAACCAAAAAGAAGGCTTTCTTGATGGCCACTCTGTTCTGGTTGATGAAAAAGTAAGTCCCTTTAATCAGAACTTATCTAAATGGAATTAAATAAAATAACTGTCCTGTTCTGTACACAAGATGAAAGATACCCTCCATCTTTCCACACCCCCAGGCCACTCTCACTTAATACATTACAATAATTGTCACAATGAATTTGTAGTGACTACAGGTGGGCAACATTTTCCTAACAAACCAGAAATAATTTGCAAAGCTTTGAGCAATCTGGGCCAGCTTCTGGACTTTTTTCAGTCGACCTGAGTCCATATTATGGGCACATTCCAATGCCAGATTTTGGCTGAAACTTGTCTTGGAATGCTTATTCCAGGAAGCATTTTTCAAAGTCTCTTGGAAGTGACACCAGATGGTTGATTTTCTAGTTGTGAAGACTTAGCAAGGTAAAATTCAGTAGTTTCAGATGAGATATATTTTTGAGCCCTTTCAGAATGGAGCTCAGATCAAGACTCTTGGGTATGAACCTACAGAATATAAACCAAAAATAATAAAAAAGTATCTTTCAAAGCCTCTGGCACAGAAATCCTCTGTTTCACATCACCTCAGCTGGATTTTCTTTGCTCACATTTAATTAGGTCCATATTTTTCAAGGGAGTGTTACAAGGAACTTTTTTGCTTTTCTTTGCTGTTTCACAGTAAATAACCTTAAGCCCACAAATTCAAAATTCTCCCTTGAGAAAAGTGCAGTAAGCTATGAAGCGGAGGAAAAAGCTCCAAGTACAACAGAATGGTCCCTTTGCCTGACATATCTCCTTCAATTTTTGTAAGTGCTTTACCTACCTACCTGTACAGAGATATCTAGGAAGCAAGACTAAAGAATCCCAGAAATGTAATGAAATTTCAGCCCTTTTTTCTTTAAAATATTTATTATATATATATAAGTGTATGTGTAAATACATATATTCACACAGACACGTATATATAAACATATGCTTATATAGAGGAAGAAAGAAGGAAGAAAAAGACATGTCAGTTAATGAAGACCTAAGTTTATCTTTGACAAGAAGATAAATACAATGGACTTGGAATAAAAACCAAACCCCCCCCCAAAAGCCCCAACCAAGTAAACAAACAACAAAAAAACCCCACACACACCTCCCCACAAACAAACAAACAAACAAAAAAACACTAAAAGAATTCCAAATTTTTAATAAAATTCAGATTATATACATTCAGAGATTTCAGTTGAATTTGCTAAGAAATGCACAGAACTACTGACAGCTGCTTTAAAAATTATGGACATGGTATGAATCCTCCAGCATTTGACCCTGGTAATTACTTTTAAAGTTGAATTTGCAAACCTTCTACAGAACAAAATGAGTTTCACTAAGAAAAAAACCCAGACAAACAAAAATAAAAGCCAACCAACTTGATTGCTTTTTTCAAGAATCAGTCAATGAAATTTAAAAAGCACAGTAAGAGAACAGAGAATATACCCAGATTACACTAAATCATTTGCTATGGCATCATAGTCATTGAAGTAATTTTTAATATAAAAATGGTGTGATAGAACAGAAAAAGGATAATGAGAGCATAGTAGAAAGTTTGTGGGAGGCATCTAAAATAGCAGAGGAATCAAACGTGTCACCAGCAGTGACCTGACAGAGGAAGGTGACGAGGCTGTAGAAGGTATTTGTGGCAAGGGATGCTACCAGCACCTGTGGAGTAAAAATTCTAACAGAAAGGAATACTCAGCAGATATAGAGGTTGACAGTAGACAATTAACCTTTGTCCATGTTAGAAAAATACAAGGTTATATCCTTCTGTGGCATGAGCAAACATGGGATCACACTGTGAATGATGGCACCTGAACATTAATCTCAGCTCTGCTGCAGATTTTAGGTACAACAGTGAGCCAGGCCTCTCAAATTATTTGATTCTTTCCTTTGCATCCAGCTGTTGACTGTTTAATGAATTTAAGCCCTAAACTCTTCATAAAAGGACACTTATACAGCACCTAGCACACCAGGACAAGATCTGGACCACAGCCTCTGTCAACAGTTGTCCAAGCAATGGAGACCAAAAGTGTAGCACTAATGAAAACAGTTAAAATTTACTTACAGCTATTTGAGCAAAAGGATGGATTATTGCAGGACTGAACATGCCACCATATGTTCCATGAATGAATATCCACACTTTCCCTCCACCTTCTCCATGGAGCATTAACCATTTGTGAAGCAGCATTTATCCACCATTTATTCAAACGAGGAACACAAAATGGATTTTGCCTACTGGAGAAAAATGCATTTTCCTCTTTTCCATGACTCTGCAAGTATTTGCCAAGAAACAGATAAAATTGCAAGGGAAATAGGATATTTATGCAAAAAATGATATTATCCAGTGTTAGAATGCTAATGCTAACAGGAAAATGTGGAGGGGATATTAAACTTCATGCATCAAGGATTGTTCCATTCTCTTTCACTGAAAACTGAATTAGTTTACATTTCACACAGGGTAAGAGCTTATATTCCTGAGAGGAGGTAATTCATTGAAATTTCGAAATACATATTGCTGCATGTTAACATGCTCATCTTGCCTTACCTCTCTAGCAGAGGATCACCTTACCCTGCTGCTTGTATAGTTTTTCTCCCTAGACCATCTGCACATCAACCACAGCCATCAACAGGACTGAAGACTCAGAGAGTCTTTGTACTCCAAACAGACTCTTATCCAGTAACCTCCATGAGATCATAAAACAGCAGAGACACTTAGAAATGCATGTGAAATTAACAGCATGATACAATTTAAAAAAAATAACATTTACAGACTAACGTGAACTCCTTGAATTCAAAGCAGAATACATACAGGCACTACAGCTATTAGCTGCAGATGAATAAAACAGTATTTATTAAATGGGCAATTTAGAGCTGATTAATGTTTATAAATGTGTTTACATAAGAATTGGATATTAACCTATAGCTTTAAAGCATTTAATTAGCCTTGGAATATTGTCTCAGTGTACAATGAAAAACAACAAATTCACAAAGGAAAATGCAAACAAAATCTGCAAGCCCAAATGAGGTCAATTAATTAAGCAATTTACATAAATTTGAATGGTTATTTTCAGGGCATTTTTGATATTTTGCACTTCTCATTCTCATCATACCTGCAAAAATAACTTTATGTCACCCTGCTTACACAATACATCAATCACCTCATGGGATCACAGAATCCCAGCACACACTGCAGTGTGACAGCTTCTACACGCAAGCTTTCTGAACCATGCAGAATCTAACATGGCTTTTCCAGCTGTACTATCTTATCACCAGCAGATGCATTTACAGGCTGCTATAGCTTCATTCTTACCTCCAAGTGGAGAAAAGAATATGAAATATGACTTCATCTCCATTACATTTTTACACCCTGAATACCAAACAGATGGTAACAATTACAGATGGGAGTATATTTTCTCACACAAGAAGCCAAATGCTGCACAGCTCACCAATTGAAATTTGGAATGAGTCACTTTATGCATTTAGTTTATCCAGATCCACACTGGTGACAAAGGGTAGAGGAATTTGGCCTAATAGTTACACATTCCCATGCTTACCCTGGGAATACCACAGCAGCAACCTCCTCTGAATTCAGCTGTCTCAACACAGATCCTTTGGATTCTTTCTCTTATCCTTTCAACAACCAAGGCAAATTTACTGACTCAGATGTAAGGAAAGTAATTTCCTTTAGAATGGAGATCCTTCTGTGACAATTCCTGTCTACACTTATTTCCCAGAGTGGTGCCTAGAAAGAGTAAGTGGCTGTAACACAGTCTGGAATGATCCTTACTGGCTGAGCTCTGTTGATCCACCAGACCAAAGTCATGACTCAAGAGTGCAGAGATTTCTGCTTCCCAGCAGCACAGAAGCATCAGGTCACTGCTGTGTCACCATGATCAAAAGCCAAACATGAAACTGCTGAAACAGCCTTCTCTCTCTTTTTTGTTCTACAATTCCATCATGTCTCTCAGTAGTACATTCCTGTGGTTATTTCTGCTTTAATAAGAATAATGTGTGACTTTCATCCATACCTGCCAAATAAAATTCATGCCACAAGTTTACATTTTGCTATAATGCAATATTACACCTACTCTGACATATTTTTTGCAGTATATTTTACAGCACATTTCTTCAAATGTTCTATTGAGAACAGTGAGTAATTTACTGAGTCCTATTTTTTGCCCATCTGTTTAATATAGTTACAATTTAATTTTTCACTTGTGTATTTCTTCATTTATATCGTAATTCCTAGGCCACAACTTCAACTGATGCAGGTAGGCATTTCTAAACTGAAACCAATTAAATAAAAATACCTCACTCCACTTAAGAACCAGGCTGTTGTACATGATATATGTCAAGTGTTAGCATGGAACAGAAAACATACATATAATTAAAGAAACACTAAGGAAACCAATAAGAAATATTTATGTTTTACTTCTTATTGTGTGACTTGGAGATATCTGACATTTCAAAAAAATCTGTTCCAAATCTGACGTTAACATTAAAATCTTGAAACACATGTGCACTGAAATCTGTAATACTTTCAGTGGTTGAAAGAATGCATTTGAATAGATTCATGATGTTTCATTTGATTTTTGTTCTGTTTAATGGCTGCATTTCTTTGTGTATAGACCAACATATATTTCAAAATAATGCCAACTTTCCCTCCAATATGATCAAAAGTTTTCATTTAGAAAATGTCGTTTTCATCCATTTCAACATTTGCCCCTTTACTGGTTTTGTTAGACTGACCCTTTTCCTCTAAGAAATAGTGACAGAACAATATCAGAGAGGAGATAAACAGAACTCTTTCTCTAGCTTACAGCTTTACTTCAATGATAATATAGTTGCAAAATTCATACAAACAACCTAGCAAGTAATTTTGACTTCACTTAATAATTTGCCAACCCCTTTTGCCTTCTTTATGCTACTAAATAACATTAAGTCACCAAGTCTCTTAGGTATATTGTTGGAATCATTAAATAGCAGGGGCAGAAATTACTTCCCAAACCTTCTTCAAAACACTGATGGTTTCACAGTGGTTCCATCTGTCTCAGGCTCAGCCTAGCCATGTAGAAAGCAGCACATCCAAAGAGCTTAAAAGAAAAGATATTTTAAGAAAAGAAGAAGTAATAAAGACAGCCAACAGCTGGCAAAATGTCAGAGAAGATCTATGAGATCAGGACATCCACTTTTCCCAAATTTTGTCTGTTCCTCATGAAAGTGCTTGAGGGCTTAATGTGTTTTTGTTAAAACTGCCCCGTGAAACCTATTTTATCACTCACTGGATCACTAAAATCATAATTTCCTCCTCTTGACAACTTTATCAACAAGCAGAAATCCTTGTGACCCTGTTAGAATCACTAGTGATAAACCTGAAAAAAAAGAAACCTTTTGCAATACTGTCACCACTTTGACAGTGAAACTGTTTAGTAGGGGTACAAGTGCCTCTTTTCACCCAGGCTTTACCCACACTTTGGGTTAGTGCTTGAAACATTAATTCTATTATTACTATAAGGGTGTTTATTCAAGTCTTTTTCTTCCCCTTTCCATGAGAAACTTGGAAAGTTTTCTTGTATTCCTGTGGGGAACAACAACAAATAGAAAAAAATCCAAACTGTTTTACAAGATGGTAACAACAAGACCTTTCCAGCTGTAATTCAACGTCCAACCTAATTTGAGGCATTTAAAAGCTGCAGCATGTTACAGAGTTTATGACTATCTGGGAATTACTCCTTGACTCTTGCAAAGAACCAAACTTGAAAGGGATGCCTGGTGAGCTAAAATTCAACTTCACTCTGAAGAGAAATGCAGAGCCCAAACATTTGCATCAAGCATCCTTTTCAAGATAAAGGCAACACATATGTTTTCAGCAAAAATAGCTGACATGCTATGACAGAGAGGTAAGATTTAAAAGATGTATGGGCTTTCTGGAGAAGTTTAAAATTGTCTACCATAACTGCATGTATACTTGGTCATTCTTATGCCCTTAAAACTCATGCTAGTCATTTATTGAAGTATGGACGATCAATATGCCACAGCATTGTGCAATATATGAGCTGCATTCTGGCAGAAGTTGCTTAAACAGAATGCAGATCTCTCTCCCAAAGTGAATGCAACCCTTGTGCTGTGCTGTGACAGAATGTATCATCCTCATTCCCCCAAACCCATCTCGTCTGTGGTACTCTCTCTCCTTCTATATTCCCTCATCTCCCAAAATACCTGGATTCAACACTTCCTAAACTGGTATTTTCAGAAGCTGGTGCCGCGCTTGCCATGTACAATCCTTGTTCCTGGGTATCTAAAGGCTGCTTCATGATCTGGATGTGAATTTAATAAACATCTCTGTTAACAGAGGTGCAGACCCCTGCACCTGCTTATGCTGAAAAATATATCATCTCATTCCTAAGCACAGATGCATGGGGGAAAATATAGTTCTATATAAATTCAGAGAGATGTATATAGAATTTGGCAAAAGTGACTTTGTTCTGTAAAGGGTTTAAGTGCACATTCCACCAAGTTTTCCTTCAAATCCTCTGCAGACTCTCCAGCCATGTCTTAACTGATAAATCGGAGACAGGGTGCAACTCTGAGCACTGTCCTGAGATTGTCACTACACGTTACTTACTAACACAGTCCCTGGCATGGGCTTTGCCCAGGCCCAGCAGCATTCTCTCAGGCAAAGCTCAGATATTTTGGGGAATTTTTCTCAACAGGCTGCATGAATGTTTTGAAGAGGAACGGAATTAACTGTATTAACTGAATGGAGCTGCATCACTTGCCTTCAGAGCCAGGAAGCAAGGCCTTTTCCACATAATCTGCTCTTTAAGACAAAGGTTTAATGGCAGCCTGAGGCTAAAGTAGGGCTGAGGCTCATAAAGCCAATGCAGACTCATCCATTCTGATTGAGAGGGTTCATGAATTGAACTGTGCCCAGAACAGAAACCAGCTTCTTATGTTTTGTTGAGCTGATCCAATCCAAAAGAAAAGTCAGAAGTAAATTAATAGTAATGCAATTTGGATGATCAGCAGATCCCAGATGTGGAACTGCACTGGTGAGATACTCATTTAGGAGTAAAGGTTCAGCAGATCCTCAGGTGTTACAGGTTTGTTTCATTACTACCAAAAATGTCTCATCTATCTCCCAGGGCAATGAACCAAGGCAGAGGCAGCAGGGCCATGTGAGGTGACAGGGATTACTCCTGGCCTTTCCCTATAAAAAAGTGAGATGGGATTTGGGAGAGGCGTGAAGCCTTCTAAACCCAGGAATAAGACCGCAAGAAAAGCAGAAGAAGAAGCCCTGAGCCAAACACAGATGATGAAAATGTGGGATGAGGGGGAGCAGCAGCATAGAACAGCAGAGTTTACCAGTAATCCCACCTAACTCCACCAGATTGCCTCTGGTAGAGTCATGGCTCAAATGAAATCGAAGCTGACTTCATTTATTGAGGGCTTGATCCAGGGTCCTTTCTCTTGCACAGCTTTTCACAGAGCTGTGAGAAACTGATGAAAGTTATAAAAGATAAGATAGGTTCCTGCTTGCTTTCAAGCTAAAATTTTTTTATAAAAGGAGCTCCTCAAAGGTGGTTCAATGCTTTAACATGAACAGCAGCTGAGCATGAAATGGATGCTATTGGACTATCAGCTTCGGGGTGACTCTTCAGAGGTAATGGAATAAAGTCCAAATTCACTGAGAAGGAAAAAAAAATGCTGAGATAAGTGAGTCTGGGGTGATCTATGAAGAAATTTTGGGTTTTCAGCAGAAGTGGAGAGTTTCATAAGAAGGTGTGATAATGTTTTCATCTATATATAATGAAAGTTCGAGAAGCAAGTACTGAGAGGAGAAGAAAGATGCATTTCTTAATTAGAAATTTATGGAAGTTCTTCCCACAATGAAAAGATGGAATTATTTTTACCTTGGAGATATTTTTAATAGTGCCAAGATACAGTGCTACCTACTATATGATTTTCTAATTACACCATCATCTTTGTTACAAACAGCTATACCAGATGACCTCTAAAATATGAAAACAATCACTCTTTACTTGTGCTTTCTATGTCTCAGTTTTGGCAGACAGACTCATCAGCCTCAGGTGCTCCTCCAGCTCTCTCTCCATGCTTTAATCATTTCAGTCTCTGAATTGCAACTTTGAGAGCAACTGAATGCCTCCTGGCTGGTGGCAGCCAGACTGACTTCAGGAAGTCTGGGAGAAGACAAGAAGCTGGTTAAACTTGTGAGCTCGAATTAAATGGCTGACAGTGAAACCTGCTAACACTGCTCCTTAGAAAAGCATGGGAGGTTTTTGGATAGCAGCTAGACCTGACAGCTTCTTACAGATTTGCTGTTTGCCCTTGGAAAAGAGGAAAAAAAAAAAAAAAAAAAAAAAAAGGAAAAAAAAAATGCCAAACAAACACAAAACCCATGACAATACTTGTCCCAAGAAGTATTTAGTTTGGATATTAGCTGTTATTGTTTACTAAAGAATCTTTAAAAACTTTTCCAAAGTGACATTACTAAATGTCTTTTGGTAATACTGAGTACTGAGATTTCCAAAGGTATTTGGCAAGGTCCAGTAACAAACACATCTGATGAATTTAAACTTGTGAGATTAGAGGGAATATTTTGTCAGGATTCCTGAGCCAGAGATGATGTTTTTGTTTTTAATATATTAGGTAAACTTTTCTTTCCTTAGTGGTTTTTTTTCAGTTATTTTTGGGACACATGAAAGCTTTTGGCTTCTACAACATCAATTTTAACAGATAATCTATTTGGGATAGAAGATGCAATGAACTATCTCTTCCTATTTATCTTCTCCAGTCCAGGCATAACCATAAACTTTGTTACTCAAGCATCTCTTTGCAAAATTGTTCTTTTTTTCTCTTAGAATCTGCAGCTGACCACTTTGAGAGAAATTATACTGGGCTACAAGTACCTATAGTCTAACCAGAAAATTGAGGATTATGTTAATGTAAACCATAGCTGTTCATCACTACCACTGTTGGACTGTACATATTGATAGTTAATACTGATATCTGGAAAGGGCACAACTCCCTGTAGCGAAGGGAGAGATCTCACACTGTCATTCCTTCTGTGGAAGTTACACTACAATCTACAGCTAACAAGGACCTCACAAAAGCAGTATCAAGAGCCTTGGGAGACCCATTGTCAGGTTCTCCACTAATATAAGCCAACGCTGTGGTATTAAAATTTAAACCACAGAAATTTTTGTTTCATTTTACACCATGGGACCAATTTGAAGCTTATGAAATCTCCATGGAAAATAACAAAAGTCATCTCTCTGCAGCATTTTTTTCATCATACATTGCTTAACGTTGCTTTTGGGGGTGTAACCCACAAGGGAATTTCATAGGTCACAGCTCGGCTGAAATTAAAGGTCATTCTGCTTTTTTTCAATATTGTCTCTTCGTTGGGATTTCCCTTCTGGCTTTTCTGCCTTTTCTTATTAATTGCATATTCTATTGAAAACCTTAGCTGGGAAGCTGCTGATGACACTCCTTGGCTTCTAAGCATTTGCTGGCTTTGCTCACCTTGAGATCAACTGGCCAGTCAAGCTATTAGCCGAGATAGCTGTAAATCCAAGGTCATAAATGTAAAGGCAATGTATTTTCTAGCATTAATTTAACCTTGTTTTTACAAGAGATTAATGTACACAGACACACTTTAAGATCCTCCTCTACAGCTGAATATTTTAAGGGTTCTTTGTTAAATGCCTGAAAAGTTTCTGATGAACCCAAGTAGAATCTGAAGCCATGAGTCTGTATGAAACTTAAAAGTTCTTTTTCAGTTTGATACTGTGGGAAGTCTCACTAGATTCACAAGAAATGGACCGAAAAGAAGAATGCCAAAATCACTGACTCTTGCATCAGCCTTCTCTAACACTTGATAGTGTTGAAGCCTCATAAATAAAAGAAACATGAGGTTCTCAGTATTCCAACTTAATGGGGATCTCTCTCCTGATTCACACATTAAAAGCATGTGTCCCCTTTGTAAACAAAACGGGAGTCCTCCCTTCAGTAACTTTCATTTTCCTCTCCCAACAAAACATTTCATTATTTTTCCTGAATACCCATTCTGAAGAAGCATTCAGATTCATTGAAGATGAAAATGAAGGGGTAAATGACAGAGGAAAGAGAAAAAGAAAGATGATGCGAGCAAAGCCATATGTACACGTAATTTCATTTGGCTGAACCTGGAACAACCACGGTGCTCCTGCCCTAAAACTACAGGAGGTTTATTTAGGTTGTCTGCCATGAGCATCCACTACAGTATCAAAGCTGTAGGGCACATCTGCAGTACTTTCTAATTTAACATTCCCAAAACAGCACGGTACATCCATAACACTTCCTCCTTTGCCACATTACATTTGCAGTTTAGCAAGGAAATATTTATGTGGCAAACTTGAAATAAAAAAAAAAAATCTTAGGAATACTCTTAATACAATGAAGACTGCACAGAAACTGGAAGTGCATTTTCTCTGCTGTTTGTGACATATTTTTTGCTCAGTGTTTCCAGAAGGTTATATATTCTTTTCTAATTACAGGGATCTTCAAAACATTCCCCAAATTTATTAGGTTTCCTTTTTCTAGTCACAGCTGTAATGTATTTCAGAGTGACTTTGACATTCCCTTTGACATGTTTGACAGGAGACTGGTATCATATTGCTGGTATTTCCATCCTCCTCATCTCATGATTAAAAATAGCCTAAT